>NW_024080596.1:2667924-3267924 GCF_014754425.2 Oryx dammah | reverse complement strand
TTATTTGAGTAGAAAGAGAGATATTCAGGCACAAACTAATGAAAATAATAACCTTTCATTTATCCATAAATTTAAAATATGGACTCTTCAAACAATTATCATTTATTTGGTTCCTTAAAACTACTGGATTACCTTTGCCCTCTTCACTCAGTCATGTCGCTAACTTCATAAGACAGATCTTACTAGTCACTATGTTCCTTTAGGGTAACAACAGTTTTTTGTTTTGTTTTGTTTATATATGTCTGAATTGAATGCCTAAAAGATCGTGCCAACTCATTATGCTTTCGTTATTTTTTTAAATAAATAATGAACAGCCAGTATATAAAAGTAGAGAGGTACCATGTGATTCTTTTTGGCATGATCATGCCTGGGCCTTACGAAAACAAGTATTATGCTAACAGTTATCTTCTCTATAACTAAGGGCTTTCCAAACTTACATTCTTATAAAAGCTACATTAAAATACTAAGACAAGTTTAAAATGGTCAGGGGAAGAAACACGATATAAAGAGGAATCACTCAGACAATTGAACAGCAGCCATCGTCAGCTCAATTGGGATAAAATCATTGCCAAATATATCTGCACATACAGAAATTTAGATCCATATATCATAAATAGTTCTGAAATGCCACCTGAATATCTTATCTTTCATTGGTTTGTTCCTCATATTTCAAAAACAGTGAAATAATGACATCATATTTTTGTAATGATATCATACATTTTAAAATTGTGAACAGATGGCTGTTCTTATATTCCACAGATAATACATTTCCTGATTATGTAGCCAGGAGATAAAAGAATTAGTTTAATCTCCAGCTCTTTTCATTATTTGAGCCAAAATCACATGGAATTTGTGAAAGAGCCCAGTCTCATTGGTACAATTTCTAATTGTTTTTTTTATTATTATTATTAAATGCTAAGAGTGTGTTCCATGAGTACTCCTTTACACATAATGAAACAATCCCCTTGGAATTAGTTTACAATGTGATTTATGCAGATTAGCTTGACTTCATATGCAAGACCTGCTTGGGCACCAGCTGGCTTAAAACACATCTGTGCAGCCTGTGGCCCAGCTTTCCCACCAGAGCATTGTTGCAGATATTCAAGCCTCATCAAACCAACTGAAAAGGAGGGAATTTGCATTAATTCTAGAGTAGAGCTCTTAGGACTCTCAAAGAGGAACTATTTACTATACAGCTGGACCTAAAATAAATGCAATCTATCAATAACTGAGAGATTTCTCTACTGTATATATTTTACTATAAGAAGAGTCAATATATACTGAACTCTTACTCTATGCCAGGCACTTTTCTAGTGTGTGAGTGTGTGTGTGTATGTGTGTATTATTATTATCCTTGATTTTTAAATGAAAAAAAAAAAAAACAAAAAAACTGGTGCTTAGAGGAGCAGGGTGACTTATCAGCAGGGTGACATTTTAATAATTACTAGAACAGAGATTCAGAGGCAGGCTGTGTGCTCCCAGGCCCACTAACTTCACCACGGCACTGTTGTGTGTGCAGGACCAAGGCTGTTTCATTCTCTGTACTGGACACTTGATGCGTCAGCATAGGATGTGAAATTAAGACCCACCTTCCCAGAAAGAAGTATGGGAATCAGAGCACATTTTATTTAATGAAACATCTAAGGACAAACTGATTTTTCCTATAAGAGGGCAAAAAATGACATCCTCATTTCTCCATAATACTTCTCCAAATGAGTTGGTGGAAAGATAACAAAGACGGGGTATATATTTGCAAGGAAGAAATGTCCAGGTAGCTAAAGTCCACCAGTTTTGGTGCTTCTTTTGCCAGGAACAGGAATGAAAGGAGACAATTTTTATTTTTTTAAACTCGAGTAAACCAAATGACATAGTGCTTCCCCAGTGGCACAGTGGTAAAGAATCTGCCTGCCAACCAATGCAGGAGATATAAGATATGTGAGTTTGATCCTTGGGTCAAGAAAATCCTCTAGAAGTAGGAAATGGCAACCCAACTCCAGTATTCTTGCCTGGAGAAGTCCATGGGGTTGCAAAGAGTCGGACACAATTGAACACATACACAGAAAACAAATGGTGTGACCTGTCGGATTAGATCTGTCTGAATCAAATAATGGTGTCTCATTGTTTCCATTACAGCCTCAATCATGACAGTTTTGTATTCCATTATGTCCTTATGTGTTTTTCCTTCATGCTTCTAGTTTTTTTCATTTAACCTCTCAATATGTTAACTGTATTCCTGAAGATTCTGATGTTGAAACATTCTCTTGAACTCCTGGAGGAAAATCACTTCGTCATAATGAATATGAATAATGTATGGATATTTTTAATATTCTGAGATATATTATGTGTCTATATATATATTGTATTTAAGATGCTTGCAGTCCACATTGATAAATCAGATTAGATGAAATTTATTTTCTTTTATGTCTCTTTTACTGTGACATTTATTTTTTGGATGAAGTGTAAGCAAACTTGTTTCTATGAAGAGCAAGAAATAATTTAAGGTTTGTTGCCTGAAAGGGAAAATCAAATCTATTATGTATATATATTTGAGACAACAAGTATTTTAAAAGATAAAAACCATTTTTAGCTTGTAAGCACTATAAAAACAAGTGGCAGGCAGAATTGAGCCCATGGGATATTGTTTGCCAACTCTTGTCTTAAGTTGTTCAGTTGCTCAGTCCTGTCTGACTCTTTACGGCTCCATGGACTGCAGCACACCAGGTTTTCCTGTCCTTCACCATCTCCCGGAGCTTGCTCAAACTCATGGCTATTGAGTCCGTGATGCCATCAAACCATCTCGTCCTCTGTTGTCCCCTTCTCCTCCTGCCTTCACTCTTTCCCAGCATTAGGGTCTTTTTTAATGAGTCAACTGTTTGCATCAAGTGGCCAAAGTATTCGAGCTTCAGCGTCATCATCAGTCCTTCCAATGAACATTCATTATTGATTCCCTTTAGGTTTGACTGGTTTGATCTCCTTGCAGTCCAAGGGACTCCCAAGAGTCTTCTCCAGCACCACAGTTCAAAAGCATCAATTCTTCATTTCTCAGCTTTCTTTATGGTCCAACTCTCACATTCATACATGACTAGTGGAAAAACCATGGCTTTGACTATACGGACCTTTGTTGGCAAAGTAATATTTCTGCTGTTTAACACACCGTCTCGGTTTGTCATAGCTTTTCTTCCAAGGAGCAAGAGTCCTTTAATGGGTTGCACCTAAAATTAGAGCCATTTCCTTGGTTAGAAAAGCACTTTATTCTAGTCAAGGGCAAGCTGATGTGCCAAGCTAGGCATTTAGAATGGCAAGTGACCCACTTTGTGTGTGTGTTGGTGTGTGGTGAGAAAAATGGGCTTCTCTGGTGGCTCATCTGGTAAAGAATCGGCCTGCAATGTGGGATAACTGGGTTTGATTCCTCGGTTGGGAAGATCCCCTGGAGAAGGGAACGGCTACTCACTCCAGTATTCTGGCCTGGAAAGAATTCCATAGACCGTGTAGTCCACGGGGTCACAGAGTCGGACATGACTAAGCAACTTTTGCTTTTTTGCTCCCTTGACGTCTCCGTGTTACCCATGAACACCATGGATGGATCATCCAGGGTGGGAAATTACCAGATGATAGTCACTGAGAGAGGAGCAGTGAATGCTGAACTTCAAAGACAATGTTTACGTGATGTCCATTTCACTCTTGATCTGATAAAACTGAGATGATTTCTGAGAATCTTGGAAATCTTCTAGCTCAGTTTTTAAACTCATATGGGCAACACACATGCCTCTGAAGTCTGATTAAAAACTAAAGACTCTCTTCCTACCAAATATGTAATTATGCAGAGGCACCACATACACCCACACACACCTTGCGCACAGTTTTAGGGCTTTATGAACTCCTTGTGAACTCTCAGTTTTAGAACCCAGGTTAAGGATCTTGACGTGGTCTAGTTTCATAAGTGGCCTAAGGAGGTAAGACAGTCCCAACTAATTCCTTCTCTAGATTTAGGTAGAAAGACAATTATGTTTTTTTGTCTATTATGAATTATTTTAGATTTCTGCACTTACTCTTTACTCAGAAAGTATCTTTTTGCTTCATAAAATCCATACAACTTATCTTTTCACAAATTTAATTGAAATTTTATTCATATGTATAATATATATGAATATATTATGTATTATTATGGGTATATTATATATGTTATTATAGTTATTTATTGTAGGTATATATGTATTCCTATAATAAAATATCCAATGTACAGTTTCAGGCACCTCAAAGAAGAGGATTTAAAGATAGTATTTTCTTTTCTTTTTTCTAGTGCTGACTTACAAAAACAGTTTTTAAAAGAGAAAAATATAGCAAATGTCCAGGAAACCTTAGATTACATCACATATGTCAAAAGCAATAAAAAACATGCTCTTATGTGGTGACACTAATTAATGGTTCCTTAAATGCAATGTAATTGATTTTTATATTTCATTTTTTGGAAGGTTAATATCTGATACTTGCTTAAATGTATCTAAATTTTAGTTGAGCAAAGAAAGAATAAAAAGAAGTAGCTTTCTAGAAAGTTCAAATTTAAGGAAACTTGGACAAATATATGCATGACTGATCGTAATTTTTCAAAATGTGTGTGTGTGTGTGTGTATGCATACATACATGTAATCAATAAAGGTTCTAAAATGTCTACATGTAAAGGTAAAACAGGCACTATTTAGTCTGAAATTATACATACCCAAATGTCTGATATCCAGAGGAATTAGAGGACATAGTATAATTTAAATTGTACAATAATGAAAAAATACTTTCTTCTCTTTATTGGTTACTCTGAGGTATTTGAATGGGAATCTAAAAATAATCAGAATCATGCCACCAAATCACTTTGCTTTTTTAAAGCTCTTCTAGTTTAGAAGAAAACATCTTTCTTTGGTCTTTCGCTTTTGTACATGTATTTATTGTGTTAAAGTGAAAGAATGAATTATTGTTTCATTTAGCAGAATCAAGTTAGTATTTAGCCTTAGTTGCTTGGCAAATATCTAAATTTTCTTAGGATATATTTAAAATATGGTTAGTTTTATGTATATAATGAAAATTAACAAGTGGCCTTTAAAAGAGATTAGCTAACTGAATGTGCTGCTGCCTGCCCTCCTTTATTTGTTTTTTTAAGTTTTACTAAAATATAACTGATTTACAATGTTGTGTTAGTTTCAGGTGTACAGCAGTGTGATTCAGTTATGTATGAAATAATAAAAGGAATTAGCTTTCCACAAAGTTTAATATAAAATATATATATATATATACACACGCATTTATTCTTTTTCAGCTTCTCTTCCATTATAGGTAATTACAAGATATTGAATATAGTTCCCTGTGGTACAGAGTAGGTCCCTATTGGTTATCTATTATATAATAGTGAAAATGCAGAATATATTTTGATACAAATGCAATGTATTTGTACTTGTGCTGTCACTTCAGTTGTGTCCAACCCTTTGCGACCCCATGGACCATAGCCCACCAGCCTCCTGTCCCTGGGATTCTCCAGGCAAGAATACTGGAGTGGGTTGCCATTTCCTCCTCCAGATTTTGGTTCTTAGTAAAGCATAAGTTTTTCTGTCTTGGCACAAAAAGAACTTAATGAGAGGCAGAATGACAGGTGAAGAAAGAGTTTATTAGTACTATTTAGAGTCTTGTGAGAGATATTAACTCCTCCTTCATGTCAGGGGGTAGTTTTTGACCTTCTGTGGCCCAACAGGACTGTCAAGGTACAATGGAAATGAACAAAAAGGCATATATATATACTGTACATCTTTTCAGGTTTCAGTATATTGTCACCTTTCCCCTGAATTTCTGCTCTTAGTTTATGCAGAAAAAGACTCTCTCTTCTCAAGTATCATTTAACTTGCTGACTTCAGTGGGCAGGATGTAGGTCTTATTCCACCATTGTTTTATTGTTTGGGGGCATGGCCTGAGCTGCTGCACTGTCTTGTTGCTAAGCAAGCTTGCTTTTTTAAGTGATCATTAATTTACAAGGTATTCCACACTTTTCTCTCTACTTAAGGTCCCCTAGTGGGATTAACTGTTTAATCGCCTACTTTGTCTCTTTATTCTGTCCCCATTAATGGTGTGTATATTTTAAACCCCAACTCCTAATTTATCCTTCCCTCTTTGATAAGGGTATGTTTGTTTTCTATGTCTGTAAGTCTATTCCTGTTTTGTAAATACGTTCTTTTGTACCTTTTTTTTTTTTTTCTTAAGACTTCACATATAAGCATTTCTTTAAAGGAAAATCTCAGCTCCAAGATTTTCATTTAAATTTGCAGAAGAGAAATTTCTTCTTTTCCCCCTACCAATGTTGTGGTGACATCTGCTGTCTGCCTTCAAGGGCAGAACACCTAAGTACTTAATTGTTCAATCTCTACATAAGAATCAGTTTGCCTGGCAATGAAAACAGTTGCCTCTAGGGTACAATGTAGCAGCTGTTGAGCAGCTAAAGCCCAGCTACCTACCAGTCTGAGGCCTGCAGGAAAAAGAATGCAATTTCATTTACAAGAAAGGAAGGGAGGGCATTGGTGGTCTACAGGCAACTGCTTTTAGTTTTTGCCAACCTGGCTTTGTCCTCCCTCTTCACTCAGCCCACCTCACCTCTTTCATACCTTGGGTATGTTTCCTTCTGCCTCTGATCTTCACAGGTTTGTCTTTATTTTTTCTCCTACCAGTTCCCCTCCCTCTTTTTAAATTCATTCCCCTAATTGTCTGCTGTTGTGATCAGTCATTTTTTATTTCAAGTTAGCTGTCAACCAGAGATTTCTCTTGAAAATATTTAATCTTCACGTTTTAGGGTCCTTTGCACCCTGGTGACCATTGCTGGGAAAAAGAGGAGGAGCTTAGGGAAGCTGCTGGATTGCCAGGAGCTGGAAAACTGTGCAAAAGGAGGATGGCCAGGGCCAAAATCTGAGGTTCATGGAGCTTTCTAGTTAATTAGATTTAGTCATGTGACATTTGTGACTCAGTCAATTGCAGAAAATAATTAACCACGCTTTTCCAGAAAGAGACCTTTTTCTGTTGCATCCAGCCAGCAGAAGTGAAATCTCTACTAGGGTGTCTGACTAATAGCATCATCAACTCAATGGACGTGAATTTGAGCAGACTCCGGCAGATAGTGAAGCACAGGGAAGCCTGATGTGCTGCAGTCCATGGGGTTGCAGAGTCAGACATGACTGAGTGGTTGAACAGAAACAACAGTTAACTGCATGGCCCCTCTTAGATTCACCTTTTCTAGAAACGCCTCTTCAACTTCCTCACTGTATTTTTTTCTCTCTTCTCAACACTTCTGGGGATTTTTTTCTTGGCAATTCATCATGCAAAAGCTTGTGATTTTATCACATTCCTTCTGTTAAACTCTACAGAATGTCCAGAGTATAAAGAGTGTCTTTCCCTCACAGCTCCTAAATTTCACTGATACCATGTTACTGAATCCAAGCTTGGTCCAAGTTACACAGTGAGCCAGTAAATTGGGCGATGAGTTGTTGAGGCAAGGAATAATGATTTTATGCAGAAAGGTGAGCTGGATGCTAGTTTCTTTCATAGAACAGAGAGGGGGTGAGGATGTGAAGTAAAATTGCTGTTAGGTGAGCCTCAGCCTTGGGGAAGGGATGTGTTAATTTCTTCTTTTTTGTGGTGTCCATTCACAGGTGGGCAGGGTATGAAAGTCTCCCCGTGAGCGGAAAAAAAAAGCACTTTAGCATTGAAGCAGAGAGGTAGGGTTCCCCAAGGCAGGCCATTATGTATTGTTACAGCTGTAGATAGCATCCCATTAGTGGTTACAGTAACAAAAGCAGCTGAAAGCAAAGGTGAAAGTAGAAGAAACAGATCCAACATAGAGTCATGTCAACATGTCAATATGGAGTTAGTCCAATTCCATGTTGGATGTTTCTTTCACTTTAACCTTTGCTTTCCGCTGCTTTTGTTACTATAACCACTAAAGGTATGCTGTCTACAGCTATAACCATACCTATTGGCCTGCCTATTACAATGTCTGGGCTTCCCTGGTGACTCAGACAGTAAAGAATCTGTCTGCAATGTGGGAGACCTGGGATCGATCCCTGGGTTGGGTAGATCCCCTTGAGGATGTCATGGCAACCCACTCTAGTGTTCTTGCCTGGAGAACCCCATGGACAGAGGAGCCTGGTGGGCTATAGTCCATGTGGTTGCAAAGAGTTGGACACAACTGAGTGACGAAGCATATTACAGTGTTTACTTGTTTAATTTGATGATCTCTGCCCCTACCGTGCTTGTCCCTAGGACTTCACTCCCCTCACATCCCCCTCTACTCTTTACTTCTTTCCCTGGCCGCAATGGGCATACTTTGTTGTTGTTGATTTTAATTGTTTTGTTTTTTTTTGTTCTTTTTAAGCTGAGTGAATCAAACAATCTCTATGGGGGAACAATAAAATAGTACAAGGAAAAAAACAAAGGACTCTTACAAAATGAAGTATTCACAAAGGGATCTTTAAAAAAGGCCTCAAATTTCCCCATTCACCTTGGCCAAGGCCCTTGCTTTCTAACTCATAAACAGAGATGGACATGGAACTCAGACATCCTTGGAGATAATGTGGTCACCATAGGAAAGCATGATTTCTACCTTCAACCTTCCAATGGTTCAGTCTTACTTGAGATTTTGTGAATACAGTCTCAAGAGACAGGGCACTTTCCCAGGTAAGAACATATATCTCCTGCCCCCACTTAATTCGCACACACAGGAGGAAGATTATCTAGGTACATTTAATGAAACGAGTTCATTCTCTCAACTAAATTGTAAGGATGATTCTTTAACCTTCACAGATCACAGTGAAATGGATATATATAGTCACTAAATATTCTTGAATTGTATGTGAAGTTATTTATTCAACATTTATTGAGCCTTTCTTTGCACATTAATGGCACCTACTCTGAGAAACATGTTTCAAAGTTCTAATAATGTTAAGTGTTGGTATTTTAGCTTTATGATTAAATTAATGTGGAATTTCACTTTTTTCTTCTGCACATATTGAACTAAGTAAATGCATTCAGTTCAGTTCAGTCATGTCTGACTTTTAGTGACTCTGTGGACTGCAGTAGCCAGGCTTCCCTGTCCATCACCAACTTCCAGAGCATGCTCAAACTCATGTCCATTGAGTCGGTGATGCCATCCAACCATCTCATCCTCTGTTGCCCCCTTCTCCTTCTGCCTTCAATCTTTTCCCAGCATGAGCGTCTTTTCTAAGGAGTTGGCTGTTCACATCAGGTGGCCAAAGTATTGGAGCTTCAGCTTCAGCATCAGTCCTTCCAATGAATATTCAGGACTGATTTCCTTTAGGATTGATTGGTTTGATTTCCTTGCAGTCCAAGGGACTCTCAAGAGACTTCTCCAATAAATACCACAGTTCAAAAGGTCAATTCTTTGGCGCTCAGCTTTCTTTATGGTCCAAATCTCACATCTCATACATGACTACTAGAAAATCATAGCTCTGACTATCTTTGTTGGCAAAGTAATGTCTCTGCTTTTTAATATGCTGTCTAGGTTTGTCATAGCTTTTCTTTTCAAAGCAAGCATCTTTTAATTTCATGGCTGCAGTCACCATCTGCAGTGATTTTGGAGCCCCAAAAATAAAGTCTGTCACTGTTTCCATTGTTTTCCCCATCTTTTTGCCATGAAGTGATGTGACCGGATGCCATGATTTTTGTTTTTTGAATCTTGAGTTTTAAGCCAGGGTTTTCACTCTCCTCTTTCACCTTCATCAAGAGGCTCTTTAGTTCTTCTTCACTTTCTGCCATAAGGGTGGTGTCATCTGCATAGCTGAGGTTATTGATACTTATCCTGGCAATCTTGATCCCAGCTTGTGTTTCTTCCAGCCTAGCATTTTGCATGATGTACTCTGAATGTAAGTTAAATAAGCAGGGTGACAACATACAGCCTTGATGTACTCCTTCCCCAACTTGGACTCAGTCTGTTGTTTTATGTCTGGTTCTAACTGTTGCTTCTTTTCCTGCATACAGATTTCTCGGGAGACAGGTAAGGTGATCTGGTATTCCCATCTCTTTAAGAATTTTCTGCAGTTTGTGGTGACCACACAGTCAAAGGCTTTAGCATAATCAGTGAAGCAGAAGTAGATATTTTTTCAAATTCTCTTGCTTTTTCTATGATCCAGTGAATGTTGGCAATATGATCTCTAGTTCCCCTGCCTTTTCTAAATGCAGCTTGAACATCTAGAAGTTCTCAGTCCACGTACTGTTGATGTAAATGGACTAGATCAGAGTTTATGTGGACAAGAATGACTTTTAACAAGTAGTGTACCTGCTGACTGACAACAGCACCTACATCTGCTGAACCCTCTCCCCAACAGTAGCTCAAGCTAAGGAAAATACACTTAACCCAAACCAAAATCTGAGCTAGTTTTATGTGTGAAATGTTTATGTTCTACAGGCTTGTTCAAATGTCCAAGGACACACTCATGCTTCTCTACTTGTAACTCACTCCCCAGGGAATTGATTTGATCAGTGGCTCCATAAGCAGCTGTCATATTTTTATCATTGACTTGTATCCCTCCTCAGAACCACAGACTCAAATATCTGTTTGCTGGATCACTCTGTTGAATGGATCCTACACATCTCAACTTAATGTGTTCAAAACCAAGATCCTGATTTTCCTCCCAAACCTGCTCTTCCCCAGTTTTCTGTATTTCAGTTCCAATTTCTCAGAAATTTGAAGTGATAGTCCACTAGTTCACTCTTCACTCTTCACTCTACATGCTCTACTTTTAAACTATATCTAGAATTTGTATGTAAAATGTGATGTAGTCATACTTGGCATTTGTGTAGTGATGAGATTTATCTCAAAGATCTATTGTAATGCTGTGGATGAATCTGAAAAAATGTTGAAAGAAGCCTATTGATGATTTTATATGATTTTTTAATATAAATTACAAAAGTAGGCAAAACTGCTACTGCTGCTGCTGCTGAGTCACTTCAGTCATGTCCGACTCTGTGCAACCCCATGGACGGCAGCCCACCAGGGTCCCACATCCCTGGGATTCTCCAGGCAAGAACACTGGAGTGGGTTGCCATTTCCTTCTCCAATGCATGACAGTGAAAAGTGAAAGTGAAGTCGCTCAGTTGTGTCCGACTTTGTGACCCCATGGACTGCAGCCTACCAGGTTCCTCCATCCATGGGATTTCCAGGCAAGAGTACTGGAGTGGGTTGCTGTTGCCTTCTCTGGTAGGCAAAACTAACCTATGCTATTAGAAATCAGGTTGCCCTTGAAGGTTAGAGATTAGAAAGGATTATGAAGGAGCATCTGGCATGTCTAGTTTGTGAACATGTATTGAGTTATCCATTTGTGATGAACTTTTCTATATGATACCTTAGTATGTGTTATTTCTATGAAAATAATATGGATAGGCATTGCTACCTCCCTGGTCCAACAGTGTCATCTCTCACCGAATCGCTGCAGTGACCTCCTACCTGCTACCTCTGCTTTTACTCTCTCTCCTACAGTGTGTAGCCAGGTTGTCTTTTTTTTTTTTTTTAATTTTTAGTGGAATATAGTCGTTTAACAGTATTGTGTGTTCTGCTATACAGCAAAGTGAATCAGCTGTATGTATACATATATCCCCTCTCTTTTGGATTTCCTTTCCATTTAGGTTATCACAGAGCATTTGGGCTTCCCAGGTGGCACTAGTGGTAAAGAACTCGCCTGCCAATGCTGGAGGCATTAAGAGATGCAGGTTCAATCCCTGGGTTCAGAAGATCCCCTGGAGTAGGAAATGGCAACCCACCCCACTATTCTTGCCTGGAGAATCCCATGGACAGAGGAGCCTGGCAGGCTACAGCCCATGGGGTCACAGAGTCAGAAATGAGTAAAGTGGCTTAGCATACTTACACAGCACATTTAATAGAGTTCCCTGTGCTATTAACTAGGTTCTCATTAGTTATCTGTTTTATACATAGTAGTGTATATGTCAATCCCAGGGTGATTTTTTTTTTTTGGCTGTACCCCTGGCATGTGGGACCTCAGTCCTCAGACCAGGGTTCAAACCCACACCCCCGGCATGGCAAGTCTTAATACTGTATTGCTGCGGAAGTCCCCAGAATTTTCTTTTTAAAGACAAGTCAATCTAAATTACTTTCACTCAGAAGCTCCAGTGGCTTCCTGAGTTTCACAGAATATATGCCAAAGGCCAGGCAAGGCTCCACCTGGCCTGTACACAGTCCCCACCCCTCTTAGATGCACTTTCTTTTACTTACACCATTTCTCAGTGGACTCGAGCCACTGTGACCCCACACTCCTTGATGCTAACCACAGCTCTCCCTCAGGACATTTCTGCTGTCCAGTCACTGTATGTTAGTGCTCTGTCTCAATACATATGCAGTTTGCTGCCTCACCTCTTCTGATGTATGCTCCAGTGTTTCCTTACCAGAGAAACCATCTATGACCATACTGTATAAAATAGTACCCTTACTGCTACCCAGCCACCTTAACTACTTAATTTTTTCAGTGTATTATCATAGGATAAACTATATTTCTAATCTCTTTCTTATATTTCTCTCTTTTCTAAATTGTTTACAGGGCAGGGATTTTTGGTGTTTGATCATCAGTGGGTTCCTCCTGCATCTTTAGTGTCTAGAGCAGGGCCTGATACCTAGTTGGATCTTAGTGAATATTTGTTGAATAAATGAAAGCAGCTGTAAACAGGTACTCAGTGTGATAAGACCTGCAGTACTTACCGGCTCCTATGACCTGGTATTTCTATATTAACTTTGGAAGTATATCCTAAAGAAAAAGCTCATTAATAGCTACTTTTATGGTATTATTTACATTTTCTTTATTATTGTCTTATGCAAATGTATAACAAAAAGGAGAAATCAACTAAATTATTTTAAATGGGGACAGAGGAGAGGAGTCCCCCAACACCTGTGAGGGAATTTCCCTACACATTCTATAAGGAGACTCACTGCTGCTCACAGGATATAGAAAAATGTCTGAAAACACTAACAGGTGTTTCTCTATGCCTTACAAATGTAAAAAGCAGATGACCATGTTAAAATTAAATGCTATTTAAATTCAAAAGCAGAACACAGAACAATAAGTAAATGTGGGTTTAAATCTTCTAATTTTATTCATTGAAACTAGCAAAGGAAAAGAATCCTCTAGTTAGTATGTTAGCTTTATTTTTGACCCTAAATACAGAGACTCAGTTGGCATATTTTCATCAGGAAAAGATAGCTTTATTTCAATTTTACACATAATAAAAAACGTAAGGTCACTAATTAAACACACTCTACTTTGAGATTTACTATTAAAACATTCAACTTATTTCACCTTGGAAAGCTGATAAATTAAGTAGAGAAAGTTTTTTTTTTTGAAGGGGCATAGAAGAACTGGACATTTGCTTTAGAAGAGTGGGCAAAGGTGAAGTGAAGGTCACATATAAATTAAACTAATAGTACATTCTCTTTAACTGCCTTAGTACACACTAAGGGAGCTTGCTATGATGAGCCTGTCTTACACAATAATGGTAGAAAGTACATTAGAGGGATAATATCCCACAGAGATTTAATTATGATACTTATTAACATCTGTGTTTTGCAGCAACAGTTTCTTATAACCCTCTAACTCACCTCTTTTCCCTCACCTCCCATTATCTATGAAATTTATTAGTTTCTCATTATTCTTCAATCAATCCTCACCAAATAAAGTTGATCATTCCTGCTTTTTGAACTCTTTATCCATCTTAGACTTTTGCTTTGTTCCTTTCTCACCATCAAGTACCCATCCTTTTCTTTAAAACATTGGATTATCTATCAAATCCAGTTCCTCAACTGGCTTGGGCCTTGTCTCCTTTCAATAAACTTACTCATTCTTGCCTCTATTTTCTTCACTGTTCTTAAAATTTCATTTTGATTTCTTTCTAAGAAGTTAGGACTGCAAACACAATAATAAATTAGTTGACCTCCTTGAAACAGCCTAAATCATCTCAGCTTCAAAACAATCACTGCATCACCCCATGGCCCCTCCCCTTTTCCCTTTTCCCCCTTCCCCCTTCTTTGTTTTCACTAGTAATCCCTGGTTCATTCTCTAGATCTGTAAGTCTGCTTCTTTTATATTCACCAGTTTGTTGTATTTTTTAGATTTTACACATAAATGATATCACATACTGTTTGTCTTTCTCTGACTTACTTCACTTAGCATAACACCCTCCAAGTCCATCCATGTTGCTGCAGATGGATATATTTCATTTATTATTATGGCTGAGTAATATTTCATTTTATGAAATACTGTTCATTTTATGAAATATGTGTATATATACACACACACACAACATCTTCTTTATCTGTTCATCTGTTGATAGACAGTTAGGTTGCTTCCATATCTTGGCAATTGATTGTAAATAATGCTGTTATGAACATTGGGGTTCTGGTATCTTTACAAATTAGTGTTTTTATCTTTTGGGGGATATATACAAGGAGTGGAATTGCTGGGCCATATGGTACCTCTCTTTTTAGTTTTTTGAGAAACCTCCATGCTGTTTTGCACAGTGGTTGCACCAATTTACATGGCCTCCTCCAGGGGATCTTCTCAACCCAGAGATCAAACCCAGGTCTGCTGCATGGACGGCAGATTCTTTACCATCTGAGCCACCTGGTACACTTTTTAGACGAAGAAATAATACATTTATGAGGTATTGACAGGACAATTAAACTTAAGTTTTAGATGATCGATTAATGAGACATCTAAACAGAGTTTAGACTTTTAGGGTAGTAAAGAAATAACCAGCCTTGTTTACATGGGCATCACAGTCTCTAAATTTCCTACCTTTAGTGATAAGGATGTTTCTACGTCCAGATGCTGGGAAAACCTTTCACATGAAAGATTTATTTCCAGTTTTCGGGGAAACAGAAATATTAGTCAGTATTCCTCTTGTATTGGTCACTTCTTAAGTAATTTTAATTCAAAATAATTCACATGCCTTTGAAAGACATTTGGGAGCAGCCTACTCTGGGCTCCATAGCACTTACTAAGATTGTGATTGTGAGAGAAAAGATGGCGCTTCTCGGCAGATGGTCTCTTAGTATTTACTTATGCATTTGACATGCTTCCTGTTCAACCAGGTAGAGATCCACCAATAAGCCATGGGGCATATGGCCCTGAAGCTCAGAAGACTTTTAGGCTAGACATCCTGATTTGGCATTCTGTGATGAAAAGATGGAAATTCAACTCCTGGGAGGAAGTGAACCAATTAGAACAGATCATGTGAGAAGAGAAAAGAACCCAAAAAGGGCACCTCAGCGAATATCTACATTTGGGGAAATGCACAGAGGAAAAATGAGACACATCGATAGTGTTTTGGCAGTGTTTTGCCACAGTATACTGGCACCTGAAGTCATAATATGGATGCAGTATCTTAGGGAGTGTTTCCGGAAGGAGAGAATAACAGAACCCTGGGGAACAGGAAAAGAGGATTCTCAGCTAAGAACTGTGTAAGTGCTGCCAGGAAAATTACCAGGCAGAATGGTATCAGAGATTATAGTAAAGGGAAGGACCCAGGAGAGAGGGAATAGGTAACAAGGTCAGAGGGTACAGAAAGGGTGAGTGAGATAAGGACAAAAAACTCTATAATGATTAAGGAAGTAACTGGTGGAACTTCCCTGGTGGCCCAGTGATTAAGAATCTGCCTTCCAGTGCAGGAGACACAGGTTCTATCTCTGGTCAGGGAACTGAGATCCCACTGAGATCCCATGTGACTTAGTCCATGCCACAACTAGAGTAAGCTCTCATGCCCCAAGGAGGATGCACACACACTCACAAATGTTGGCCTAAAATGCAAATTCAGTCCAGTTGTAAATCCATCACTGGCTATCCATCACTTCAGAAAACAATCTAGGAATTCCCTGGTGGTCCAGTGGTTATGACTTAGCACTCTCAGACAATCTTAGCCTTATAAATGATAAGGCTAAAGATTTATTTTCATCTGGCGTATTTTCTAAGAACTAGATTTGAGGATTATTTTGCAGATCACTTAAAACTTAGAGAATGGATATTGATGGGTTGATTAAGCCTTTTATATTTCATCTTCTATGAGTTGAGTGTTTCATTTTGGATAAATTCAAACCTGCATATATCAGACTTTGATTTGTGGTTTACAAAGTATGTTCAGTTGGGTAGAGACATAAAATTAGCCCTAAATAATCATTGGTAGAATTGAAAAATGATTTAAGTATCTTCAGCCTCCAAGTTAGTCCTCAGATGTAGAAGAGGCCATCAGAGATCTGTTAGTTGATTTCACTGGATATTAGAATATTAACAGTGTAAGATGTTATAGTTTGAGTTGTGGAACAAATAAATTATGAGGTCCCTAAAACCCCAAAGTTAAATCTAGGTTCTTTTGCCCATTCAGTTCAGTCCAGTTCAGTCACTTAGTCGTGTCTGACTCTTTGAGACCCCATGGACTGCAGCAAGCCAGGCCCATTACTTTCCCAAATATTCCTCAATTGGTCCTTTTTACCTCGCCTTTTATCACCCAAAGGTTTGTAAAATTAAAACAAAACAGTACTTACTGGGACTCCCCTGATGGTCCACTGGCTTAGACTCTGTGCATTCAATGCCAGGGTTTGATCCCTGGTTGAGGAACTAAATTTCCCACACGCAACTAAGTGTTTGCATGCCACAACAGAGATCAGGAATCCTGTCTGCAGCAACTAAGACTTGGCAAAGCCAAATATATAAATAATATATTTTTATATGGTTACTTATAGCCTTATGTCAAATGATGTTTTAAAATATTAGTATTTATTTCATTCTACCTGATGCTACAAGCTGTGCACTGGTGCTGAATCGAATCTCAGAAACGAAGTAGAAAGGAATAGCTTTTTTGCTCTGCAAGGCAGAGGGGGACATGCCTACATCTCTCCTCAAAGAAGTAATTAGGCTTCCGTGTGTGGTTAATTCAGTGTGGTATGATTGCCTATTATATAGGCTTTCTTTTGTTTTATAAAAACATACCCTCCTTGAAAGAATCATGCTAGTGTGGAGAAGAAAAGAAGAGTATGACAATGTCTCTGGTCTAACCTTGCTATGCAAATGACAGGCCAATAAATTGGGAGACAAGGTGCAGAGGCAAAGAATAGCAACTTTATTCGGAAAACTGGGTGTCCAAGAAGGTGGTGTCCCTGAAAAAACATCTCAACGGAGTCTGGATGCCAGTTTTCTTTTTTTAAAAAATAGAACAGAAAAGGGGAGGGTAAAAAGGCCACTCAGACTGAAAGTGAACAAAGTGGAGAAAACCACTAGACCATTCAGGTATGACTTAAATCCCTTATAACTATACATGGAAGTGAGAAATAGATTTAAGGGACTAGATCTGATAGACAGAGTGCCTGATGAACTAAGGACAGAGGTTCATGACATTGTAGAGGAGACAGGAATCAACACCATCCCCAAGAAAAAGAAATGCAAAAGCAAAATGGCTGTCAGAGGAGGCCTTACAAATAGCTGTGAAAGGAAGAGAAGCAAAAAGCAAAGGAGAAAAGGAAAGATATAAATATCTGAATGCAGAGTTCCAAAGAATAGCAAGGAGAGATAAGAAAGCTTTCCTCAGCGATCAATGCAAAGAAACAGAGGAAAACAATAGAATGGGAAAGACTAGAGATCTCTTCAAGAAAATTAGAGCTACCAAGGGAACATTTCATGCAAAGATGGGCTCAATAAAGGACAGAAATGGTAGGGACCTCACAGACGCAGAAGATATTAAGAAGAGGTGGCAGGAATACACAGAAGAACTGTACAAAAAAGATCTTCACAACCCAGATAATCATAATGGTGTGATCACTCACCTAGAGCCAGACATCCTGGAATGTGAAGTCAAGTGGGCCTTAGAAAGCATCACTAGGAACAAAGCTAGTGGAGGTGATGGAATTCCAGTTGCACTATTTCAAATCCTGAAAGATGATGCTGTGAAAGTACTGCACCCAGTAGGCCAGCAAATTTGGAAAACTCAGCAGTGGCCACAGGACTGGAAAAGGTCAGTTTTCATTCCAATCCCAAAGAAAGGCAATGCTAAAGAATGCTCAAACTACCGCACAATGGTTCTCATCTCACATGTTAGTAAAGTAATGCTTAAAAGTCTCCAAGTCAGGCTTCAGCAATTCGTGGACTGTGAACTTCCATAAACCAGAGATCAAATTGCCAACATCCACTGGATCATCAAAAAAGCAAGAGAGTTCCAGAAAGACATCTATTTCTGCTTTATTGACTATGCCAAAGCCTTTGACTATGTGGATAGCAAGAAACTGTGGAAAATTCTGAAAGAGATGGGAATACCAGACCACCTGACCTGCCTCTTGAGAAACCTGTATGCAGGTCAAGAAGCAACAGTTAGAACTGGACATGGAACAACAGACTGGTTCCAAATAGGAAAAGGAGTATGTCAAGGCTGTATATTGTCACCCCACTTATTTAACTAATATGCAGAGTACATCATGAGAAACACTGGGCTGGAAGAAGCACAAGCTGGAATCAAGATTACTGGGAGAAATATCAATAATCTCAGATATGCAGATGACACCACCCTTATGGCAGAAAGTGAAGAAGAACTAAAAAGCCTCTTGATGACAGTGAAAGAGGAGAGTGAAAAAGTTGGCTTAAAGTTCAACATTCAGAAAACGAAGATCATGGCATCTGGTCCCATCACTTCATGGCAAATAGATGGGAAAACAGTGGAAGCAGTGGCTGACTTTATTTTTCTGGGCTCCAAAATCACTGCAGATGGTGATTGCAGCCATAAAATTAAAAGACACTTACTCTTTGGAAGGAAAGTTATGACCAACCTAGATAGCATATTAAAAAGTCGAGATATTACTTTGTCAACAAAGGTCTGTCTAGTCAGGGCTATGGTTTTTCCAGTGGTCATGTATGGATGTGAGATTTGGACTCCAAAGAAAGCTGAGCACCGAAGAATTGATCCTTTTGAACTGTGGTGTCGAAGAAGAGTCTTGAGAGTTCGTTGGACTACAAGGAGATCCAACCAGTCCATCGTAAAGGAAATCAGTTCTGGGTGTTCATTGGTAGGACTAATTTTGAAGTTGCAAGTCCAATACTATGGCCGCCTTGTGTGAAGAGCTGAATCATTTGAAAAGACCCTGATACTGGGAAAGATTGAGGGCAGGAGTAGAAGGGTATGGCAGAGAATGAGATAGTTGGATGGCATCACTGACTCCATGGACATGGGTTTGGGTGGACTCCGGGAGTTGGTGATGGACAGGGAGGTATGGCATGCTGTGGTTCATGGCATTGCAAAGTGTCGGACATGACTGAGAGACTGAACTGAACTGAAAAAGGCCATTAGTTTTGTGAAACATTTCCTGATTTGGCCAGCAGATGAGAGAAGGTGTATTAGTTTCTTCTTTTCTGCAGACATTCACAGGTAGGCAGGGTCAGATTGGCTCCCTGTGAGCTGAACAAAGGTACTTATGTTTAATATTCAGGCAGAGGGGCAGGGTTTCCTGAGGCACATCATTATGTCTGATTATAATAACAAATGCAACAAAAAGCAAAGGGTAAAGTCAAAGAAACAGAACCAACAAGGAGTCAGATTTTGCTCTTCCCTGTTAGAAAAAGAAGAAGAAAGAAGTGGGGGTGATTCTCCAACAGTGAAAGGCAGATGGAGGACTATGTTTTTTACAAAGAACAAACCTATGACTGAGCCCTGGAAGGACCCCAGAGGAGATTCCCTCCAGATCCTTTTAAGGACTCCACAGTACAGTATTTAGAAAGATTCTGCCCTCATGAAGCAAGGTATCATGTGTAACTTGAGCAATGAGCTGTCATCATTCTTGGCTGTATACCAGAAGCCCTTCCTTCCTCAGGTGTGACAGAGACATCTATATTTTGTGTAACTCTAAAGAGAGAGGAAGAATAGTCTCTTGAACTCACCAATAAATTTCTTAGGGGCAAAATTTAAATACAGTTAAGCAGTAACACATTTTTATGTGTGGTGGGTGTACATTTATGCCACTTGTCTTAATTTTTTTCATTTAACAAAATATTTTTTGTTTTAGTAATGTCGACCCACTCCAGTACTCTTGCCTGGAAAATCCCATGGACTGAGGAGCCTGGTGGGCTACAGTCCATGGGGTTGCAAGGGCCGGACACGACTTAGCAACTAAACCACCACCAAACCACCACATAGTACTCTCTCCAGTATTCTGTGATAACCTATATGTATAACTGAATCATTTTGCTGTACACCTGAAACTAACACAATGTTGTAAGTCAGCTATATTCCAATAAAGCTGCAAAAAAAAAAAAAAAAAAAGGAGCGAGAGAGAAACTAGAGAAAGATGTTTGGAAGTAGAAGTACCATGTGGGCTTCCCTGTGGCACAGCTGGGAAGCAACCCACCTACAATGTGGAAGACTTGGGTTCAATCCCTGGGTTAGGAAGATACCCTAGAGAAGTGAAAGGCTACCCACTCTGGTATTCTGGCCTGGAGCATTCCATGGGCAGTATAGTCCATGGGTTTGCAAAGAGTCAGACGAGGCTGAGTGACTTTCACTTCACATCACTTCAGAAGTACCATGCATTCTATCTTGGATGTGTTAATTTAATGATCTTGTTAAAAAGCCAAATGGAGATTTTGTTCATTAGATAATTGAAAAAAAAAAGGATGTTAGCACCAAGTATATAGATTTGAAAGTTATACAGGGCAACAATAACCCTGTATGTGAGACAGCAAAAGAGACACAAATGTATAGAACAGTCTTTTGGACTCTGTGGGAGAGAGAGGGGGAGGGATGATTTGGGAGAATGGCATTGAAACATGTATAATATCATATATGAAATGAATCGCCAGTCCAGTTTCGATGCATGATACTGGATGCTTCGGGCTGGTGCACTGAGATGACCCAGAGGGTGGTACGGGGAGGGAGGAGGGATGGGGGATTCAGGATGGGGAACAGGTGTATGCCTGTGGTGGATTCATGTTGATGTATAGCAAAACCAATACAATATTGTAAAGTCATTAACCTCCAATTAAAATAAATAAATTTATATAAGAAATAAAACAATGTGACTTCTATTTAAAAAATAAAAAAAAGTTATTTGTACCTAGATAATATTAACAGCCATGGGATTGAATGAAATCACAGAGCTTTTCATCTTGACACAAGCAACTGCGCCAACTTTTTCCTTTGTTCTTTGGATATTATTGCTTGTCATCAATAAAATCACCAATGCTTTAAAAAATATTTTTGTTTTAATCAGGCCTTTTCTTTCTCAGTTTTAGGAGTATAGCCATGTAGGTGACTGGTATTTTCTCTACTCTCATAGTCCTTGTCTTAGATAGTTTTCTATGGGTCTCTCACATCTCTGCACATACTGTGAGCAGAAGGAATGAGGGCCCTTTGTATGAGATTATATTTTCAAAGATGCTTGTCTAGTTAATGACCATGGATATGAGATAGTGTCTCCCTCTGACACAAGGGGCACATTTGTTTGCATCCTTAAAAGACAGAGGTAGTGATCTTGGAGAGACAGCAGTGAGCAGTGGGTTGAAGCAGTATCTTAGTTCCTTGCCCAGGAATTGAACCCAGGTAGCCTGGGTGAAAACCAAGAATTCTAGCTGCTAGTCTACCAGGGGTTAAAGACTAGAAGCAAAGTTGCTTTGGCTCTTGTCTCCGTTTGAAAACAAGAATTTTTCAAAGAGACAGAAATTGTAAAACCAGATTTATTATTAGAAGCACAGCACAATATGTGGGAGAGCACACAGAGAAGCAGTTTATTTATTTAAGACAGAAGCAAGGCACCGAAAGAAGGGTGTGTGTGTCCTCTTGAATGAGGGGGTGCCAGAGAGGTGATTTAACTCACTTACATGGGGCAGTTCTTTTAGGTCATTCCTTTCCTCTGGAAAATCATCTCATTTCTTTTCCCACATCTGAGAGAAAAAGGGGACCTGTCCCTGGGCTCTGCCAGATATGTGTGTGCATCTTTTAATGAAGATGAATTCTAGTGCAGAAGCCTCTGGGAGATTGATGGCACATATTACGGGATAGCATTGCTTCCCTTTTTGACCCCCAAGGAGCCTTCCTGTGCACATTCAATCAGGGAGGTCTCCTTGACCCTCAGGAGTGTTAGATATGGTTATCTTATTTCTATACCTCAGCAAAGCTGAGCTTCTGCCATTCACTTTTTCCTTGAAAACTCAAGGGAACACATACCCCAATTCATGCCACTTGGCAAACTCCAGCTGCTCAGCCCAAAGCCCATTTGCCTTCTACCTCAGTTTGTCTCCCTTCAGCACTAAGGGCAGGCATGTGTAATAATAAATGAAAAATGTCTCCCATGGAACAAAGGACAGATGTGTTGTTATCCATAAAAGACTGGGTTTCCCTAAGCTCAGAGTTCCTTCTTGTAACAAAACCTCTGTGTGTTTTGTTAAGCATCCATTATGCCCAGTCTCATGGTACTGTTGTCCCATGAAACTGTAGCAGGTAACACCTGAAGTCCTTTAGAATTCTTGACATCTCAAGTTCTTCTGGGAAAGAAGAAATAAGTAAATATATATATTTTTTATTATTGTTCTCTTAATAACTTGCTTGAGCTCACACAGAAACTCTTAGGTGAGGGTATATAATATTTTGTTACATCAATGACTTAAAAATGACTTCTGCTCTGATATGTTCAAAAGTAACTTCTGTAATTATAGGGCACAATAAATATGTAACAATGGCTATTAAATTTTTGAATCAATTGTAAAATAATAAAGCTGTACATTTTGTTAATTAAAAAAATTAAATCTCATGAAATGAAATTAGCAATTGCAGTATTCTATGGCTTTCTAGTAGCCAAAAATAAAACCTGTATCATGATTGACACATGCTATATTGCAACATAAATTTATATAAATTTAAGAGTGATGTAAATTGCTTAATATTATATTTATCTATCTCCATATGCAACTGGTGTGAATACTGTGATCCTTTGCATGTGACCTAGAACCACAGTTTGAAACAGGAAGGGAATCAAAAAGTAGCCACATAACACTGCTGTGAAAAAAAAAAAAAAGTCTCTGTATGATAATCTACTGTGCTGAGTTTGTCTTAGGGAAAGGGTACATTAATTTGTATTATTAGTGAAATAGATACTTCGCTTCAAACCTCCAACTCTCAGCAGAAACATCTGTTTCTAACAACATATGAAAATTCTTAGCATGTGGTTTTTTTTGAGGACATTGGGCAATATATATGAAAAATGATTTCTCTGGTTCCTAAAATATCTTTGCTGTGAGAATGAGTATTCAGGGATATAGGTTTCACAACACCAGATCCCAAAGGACAGAAATGTCCATTTGCTCTTTACTGGGCTTCCTTGGTGGCTTAGATGGTAAAGAATATGCCTACAATGCATGAGACCCAGGTTTAATCTCTGGTTAGGGAAGAGCCCCTAGAGAAGGGAATGGCTACCCACTCTGTTCTTTATTACATATACATTTTTTTTTGTTTGTGATATCTGAGAGCCTTAAAGAGGACCTTGAACAGGGACCCTGCTCACCACTATAAGGACAGAGGTAGACCATGCAAAGTTAATTAAATATAAGGTCTTTCTGGAACTTAGTAAAGCTTTTGACATTATAATCCTTTCAAGAGCTACTTTATTTATTTATTTAGCTTCTGTGATTGCTTTATTTATTTATTTATTTTTTAAATTTATTTTTTATTTTACTTTACAATTCTGTATTGGTTTTGCCATACATTGACATGAATCCACCACGGGTGTACATGCGTTCCCAAACATGAACCCCCCTCCCAACAAAAGCTTCTCCTTCCCCTGCAAAAAAAAAAATATATATGAAAAACAAAGCCAACACACATGCAGTGATAATTAACTTCTGACTTCTAGTATATTAGATTCCCTTTAAAAAAAAAAAAAAAACCCACTTGGGACAGTGGCATCCAGCAGGCAAAGTTGGAACCCACTGAGAAGCAACAGATGGACCTGCCAAACACGTGTTGGTCAGAGTTGTGTCACCTTTGGCAGATCCAGAGTTTCAAGACAAGTAAGAGAATCAGGTTGGAAAGAAAAATGCATATAGTAGCATCAGCTAGGTAATGAGAAATGGCTACAGTATGATCTGAGTTGGTTACTAGGAATGCAAATACAAGATTCTTCCCTGTATATGCCAAACACAGGCAATCTACCCAGGATGTATTAACCATTCCTGCCACGACCTGGAGTATGATGTTAGCTTTCTAGAGGGTATTCCAGTGGAGAAAGATGTGACTTGTGAGACTCAAAATCTAGTTATGCAAATTAAATTGATCACTTTCAGTGTGATTTCCAGAACCTCAGAGAAGGGCCTTCCTCTTCATTTCCAGCTCGGTTGTTGCAATTCTGAGATAATTCTTTATGTCTTTAAAAGATACCTTTCAAAATATAAACCATATATCAAATGTGTAAAACATTATCAATACAAGCCTTTAATGCCAGAGTGCTATGAAAGGAGTTTTTGTTCTGCAAAATATGTGAAGGCCTAGAATGAGGAAGTAACTAGGTAGTCATCTAACATAAACTCAAATGGAGGGTGGATAGGATGTGTTGGAGAGTGGGGAGGTCAGAAAAAACTCAGGGTGTGCCAGGCCAACAGGTCATCTAAAAGTAGGTAATACTAGTCTTGTTCCTCTTGCCTAAATAGGAAAGTTAACTTTGTTAGAAGCAAGAGTGGATTAGTCTAACATGGGTTGCCTCTGTTTCTCCTGTTTGTCTATTTACATTTACAAATTAAATTTACAAATTTCTGTTAATTTGATTTACAAAAAGAATTTGTGATTAGAAGTTAAATATTTTAAAAGTGAAAAAAGTGCATGTGTTAGTTGCTCAGTCGTGTCCAGCTCTTTGTGACCCCATGGACTCCACTGTCCATGGAATTCTCTAGGCAAGAATACTGGAGTGGGTAGTCATTCCTTTCTCTGGGGATCTTTCTGACCCAGGGATTGAACCCAGGTCTCCTGCATTGTAGGCAGATTCTCTACCATCTGAACCACTTATTTACATTTACAAATTAAATTTACAAATTTCTCTTATTTTGATTTACAAAAAGAACTTGTGATTAGGAGTTAAATATTCTAAAATTTTGAGTTAAATATCTTCTACTTGTCTTAATTGTAAACATAAGGAAAAAAAAACTCCTTTTTTGTAAAAATTAGTGGTTACCATGAAATGCGTTAGAGGATTGCTTTGTTCTCACATGTGAGCTTCATTAAATGAAACATTCTTATCATTTATTCTTCTTTATACTTATACCAGTTTCAGAGGAAGCGTTCTTGCATCCCTCTTTCACTGTCACTAATATACCTTTTTTCAGAAAGATATCTATTTATCTATCAATATTTATATAGTTTTATATATTTATCTGTATATATTCCCTGAAAGAAGGGAAATCTTTCTCCTTAACTAATCTGGAGGATCTCAGAATGTGGTCCCAAGACCTGCACTATCAACATCATCTGGGAACTTGTTAGGAATGCCGTTTCTCCACCCCACCTAAGACCTGCTGAGTCAGACATTCTGGGATGGGGCTCAGTGATAATTGTTTTGATTAAGACTTCCAAGGGGTTTTGATCCACAGGTCTAGTCTACCTCCTCTGGTTTTGATTTCAGGTGACCTCAGCCTGCAGTGGCTTGAAGCAGGGTTTTGATTCTCAGTCAGAGATATTGAGGCCAGGCTGCAACAGTGAGAGCACCGAACCCTGATCACTAGACCACCAGGACCAGTAGCCAAGTAGCCCATCAGCTGTGTGTGGAAATGAGTTTCCACATAGAGATGGAAAGTAGTGAAACAAATAGAGTGTTTATTAGGAGGAAAAAGAGTACAGTGTGTGTGGATAGATACACAGGAGGACTCAGAGTTGCTCCTCGTGGTAGTTCGCATCATTTTTACTGGGCCTTTCTTGCAGGTTTTCTTTGGCCAGTCGTCTTGCTCTGCCTGGTTCTGAGTCTGTATTTGGCTTATCTCAGGGCCCTCCTGTTTGTCGTGTGCGTCTCTTAGCTAAGACGGATTCCAGGGAAGAGACCTATGAGTAGGTTAACATCACTTACTATGAAGTGATGCTCCCATTTTGACCTCCAAGGAGCCTTTCTGCACATGTGAAGAAGGGAACATCTTCTTGACTTTGAGAATGAGAAATATGTGGTCTTTTATCTGCACAGGGCCCAGCCTCCTCCATTCCTACTTGTATGGAGTTTCTAATAATTATGGAGCTTCTGTCCACAAGGGAGAAACTGTTCAGCCTGGGTCCCATCTATCTCCTGCCTCAATAGATGTACTAATTCCCTGGTCTTCAGCTGCTGCTGCTGCTAAGTCACTTCAGTTGTGTCCAACTCTTTGTGACCCCATAGATGGCAGCCCATCAGGCTCCCCCGTCCCTGGGATTCTCCAGGCAAGAACATTGGAGTAGGTTGCCATTTCCTTCTCCAATGCATTAAAGTGGAAAGTGAAAGTGAAGTTGCTCAGTCATGTCCAACTCTTAGCAACCCCATGGACTGCAGTGCACCAGCCTCCTCTGTCCATGGGATTTTCCAGGCAAGAGTACTGGAGTGGGATGCCATCGCCTTCTCCAGCTGGTCTTCAGAATCCTACTCTAATGTTTTTTATATTGAGCTTCATGACAAGAACATAACTGTTAGTGTCCTGGGGGTCCTGGACTTTTAAAAACTCAGTATTCCAAATCTATCAAAACTTCCTAATACTATGTTTAGTGCCGGTTGCAGCTTATCAGTAACCATTATGGTGGTTGGACTTGCCTTTGTGCTTTTCTACTCTGATGGCCAGATGCCCTTTAGCAATAACCATCAGGTAGCGTTTAAAAAATAAAAGGGTTATTACTTACCTAAAATTACAGAACATAAAGCTACATAGCAAGGTTGAGGTAGAGAGAGTGTTGACTAAAAAAACATTTACAACCTAAAAGTTTAGAGTTGTGTGTATTCAGTGGGAATTTTTAAGATGTTAAGCCCAGGAGGCAGCATCTCAGGTAACCCTGAGAAAACTGTTCCAAGAAGGTGATAGTTGGGGGCAGACAGCTTATATAGAAGTTCTGCAACAGAGGACAGGTAGCTGGAATATCAAAAGGTTATTGTTAAATAAAGAAGACCAGATATCTCAAGTTAGGGGCTTTAGTGCTTCCGTTTTAGCTCAGATGGTAAAGAATCTGCCTGCAGTGCAGGAGTCCCGGGTTCGTTCCCTGGATTGGGAAGATCCCATGGAGAAGGGAGTGGCAACCCACTCCAGTATTCTTGCCTAGAGAATTCCAAAGACAGACTATGGGATAGCAAAGAATCAGACAGCACTGAGCAACACACACACACACACACACACACACGCACGCACGCACACACGCACACACATACACAATGGACGATGCAAGAGTCTGGGCATATTGAAATTATCCCTTTGGTATGCACCTCAGCCATCTGGGGCCAGAATCCTATGTTTTCACATCCTGAGTTTCCTCAGGGCTCATCAGCTTGCCATCAGCTATGGCAGCGATCTCTGATGACTGTGACTTTCTCTGTTTACCCGTGTGGCAAGTGATACTCCATTTATCAGAGAGAGCTCACCAGTCTGGAGTTCTGCTTTTATCAGGGTCAAGGGTGGGGACCTCGGAATTTGAGGGCTCAGTCTGTTGTTCAGTTGCTAAGCTGTGTCCAGCTCTTTGTGACCCCATGGACTGCAGCACGCCAGGCCTCCCTGTCCTTCACTATCTCCCAGAGTTTGCTCAAACTCATGTCCTTTGAGTCGGTGATGCCATCCAACCATCTCATCCTCTGTCACCCCCTTTTCCTCCTGCCCTCCATCTTTCCCAGCATCAGGGTCTTTTCCAATGAGTCGACTCTGTACTGGTACATTTTAAACATTTGAATGAGAAGTTAAAGCATGGGAAGAGAAAAAAGCCAAGTAGCTCATAGGGCCAGTTACTGAAATCAACCAGAATCTTTAAAATAAAGGAGGCTCAGCTGGGGGAGGTGGCCTGGCTCTCTGTCTAGTCCCTGCCTAGTCGCATGTTTATTTGACACAGGCTTCTTTGAAGTGGATGCCTCTTTGAAATGGATGGCTCAGCAATCAAAACTTAAATCAGGCACTTGCATTACAAAAAAGGAAAAAAAAAAACTCTGTCAGGTCTACACAGTATTGTACAACAGAACTTTTTTTTTTTCCTGTTTTTAATCAGTTGGATTAAAATAGAGTGGTTTTCTTTTTGAAAATTAAAATATTTTTAACTCAAAATTCAGAATAGGAGATGAAGCACTGGGGTGAAACAGGTGTTAGTAAAAATCAAGTCATTTATATAACATGGAAGTCTTTTTAATGAAACTAAAATTTGCTTAAAAGAATAGCAAGTTAATGTGAGGCATGAAGAAATTATGATGTGACCAAGCTGAGACTTCAAAGGGGACTCAGAAGAACTCAGTCTCACTAATTGAAAGGAGGAGACAGATACTTGAATGCCTAAAAATTAGAATAAATTTGAAAACACTGATATGAATTCCTGGAAGATGGGAATTTTCAATAACACTTTGAGGATATCATCATAAAGCACATTTTTCCCAGGACAGTGGATCATTTATTTTCACTCCCAGAAAACATGAAAACTAGAGGACTCGGAGTTTCAGTGAACCTCTGCATTTCCCAAGTGTTAAGGGAAAAGTTAGTAGGAGAACATTGAAAACAAGTCATCCCAACCTAGAGGGCTTGGGATGGGGTAGGGGATGGAGGGCAGTTCAAGATGGAGGGGACATATGTATTCTTGAGGCTGATTCATGTTGATGTATGGCAGAAACCAACATAACATTGTAAAGCAGTTATCCTTCAATTAAAAATAAAATTGTAAAAAAAAAAGTCTTCTCCTGTATTCTCAAAGAAAACTGGATGAATTTAAGTTATAAAGTTCATTTTTATTCTTTTTTTGGTTCCCTCTGGAGAGCCACTGTTCATAGTTTGCAATCTAGCCATTTGAGAAGTTCTAGGCAGGTCCTGCTTGTGATTTTGGAGAAATTAAACCACTGTTTGGGTCTCCGGTTTCAGGT
The DNA here is from genome assembly GCF_014754425.2 of Oryx dammah. Taxonomy (NCBI): domain Eukaryota; kingdom Metazoa; phylum Chordata; class Mammalia; order Artiodactyla; family Bovidae; genus Oryx; species Oryx dammah. The sequence continues at coordinate 3,238,829 of NW_024080596.1, read as the reverse complement.
AAAATCTCTGTGTAATTTCAGATATTATTTCAAACCCTGCCAGCCTTCATTTCCCCTTTTCTGATGTACTTGCATGTATTTGTAGGCACTTACATATACTTACATGTATATAAGTGCTGTGTACATGTGTATCTAAATGTGTACGTCCTTTAATCTTGTCTCTGCTTAGGCTTCCTGCAGTATTGAGCCTCCATAGGCTTGCCTCCATAAAGAAGATTGAAAAGGGACCTTCTTGTATTGGGAGTTTGAGACTACCAGATGCAAACTAGTATATATAGAATGGATGAACAACAAAGTCTTACTATATAACACAGGGAACTATATTCAGTATCCTGTGATGATACATAATGGAATAGAATATAAAAATTTATATATATGAGTCACTTTGCTATATAGCAGAAATTAACACAATGTTGTAATACAACTATACTTCAATACTGGTGTGCTGCAGTCCATGGGTCACAAAGGGTCGGACATGACTGAGCAACGGAACTGAACTGATACTTCAGTAAGATTAAAAATGTATATATAGTTGTTGAACTAATAAAAATGGGACTTTCATGACACAATTTGAGTTTTTCCCCTCCAAAAGCTTTCCTTGTCTTTCTGTTCAGAAAGGCAACTTATGTTGTATTACCTATGAAGAATGCTACAGAAATGTAAAGTTCCCATTCTTTTACTGTATATAACAAGGACTTGGAGGTATTAGTTGGGCTGATATATCTTTGGAACAAATAATGAAACTTAGGAGAGAGAACGAGAGAACTATTACTGTAGCTTTTACATTTTTTCTTCAAATTGTTTAGCATCATTGACATTCAAGTATCTGTCTCCTCCTTTCAATTAGTGAGACTGAGTTCTTCTGAGTCCCGTTTGAAGTCTCAGCTTGGTCACATCATAATTTCTTGATGCCTCACATTAACTTAAGCACAATTAGCATCCCATTCAAGTTTGCAATCTTAATGTCACATTAGCATATTCTTTTCATTTTATAAACTATATTTAATTTATTTTTCCACAGGGTTATGATAGTGATCATTGCAAAAACATATTTTTTTCATCTGTCATAAAGAAAGCAACATCTTAGACACAGATGCAGGTCAATAGTCATGGTCATAACAGTCTATGAAATGATATGATAATACCAGTTTTTCTTAGGAGAGAAGATTTCAAGGATGTTCAATTTTCAAAGGAGAAACAGTCCCATGATCTGAAAGGCCAAAAGACTGATACCATATTCCAAATGTTACACAGGATTGTTTCTTATAGGATTTCACATTCATATGGGGATTAGACATATAGATTAAATTTATGTGTCAACACTTCAGATTTTGCCGAATGTCATTACTTTGTCAAGTAAAATGCAAGAGAGGACCTGTGTGATGATTAGAATCCACATTTGGAAATAAAATGTGTTTTTATAACAAGGGATTTTAAAGTAGCTTAGAAAATTTTAAGAATTTCTCAGAAAATTGAGTGTTGAATTATGAAAGAAAGCTACTTGTGCTTTCAGGCTCACTCTGTGCCTCTCTTATGCTAAACACTGAGGATAAAATGGCCCCTTCTCTGTTGGAGCTTATTGAATCAGCCAAAACCTTTTCCAGTGACTACCCTAAATCCTGAAACTTTGGCTCTAATTTCTTTTCTAAACTCCAGGCAATCTCCTATTGCATTCAGATGTAGACTGAAAAAAAAAATGCACAAAATTATAGTTGTGGATTTTGGGGCAAAATGAAGACTATAGCCAAGGAGACAGCATTTCAGGTAACTCTGAGAAACTGCAGGTAGTTTAGGGGGAAGGTCAGTGTTACATAAAACTTTAGTGAAGTGGGGTACTTGCACAGATTTTTGCAAAAGCCTACTGCTAGTAAAAAGCAGCAGATGTCACCATTAATGATTTTATTGCTTTTCTAGATATGAGGAGATGCAAGAATTGGGCTCATAAAATCAGCTTCTGAAAACGCCTAAGTATCTAAAGATCTGTTCTGCCAGTTTCTCCCTGAGCACAGAGTGCCTCATTCCTGCTCTCCACCCTGAGCTCCTTTCAGTGGGTGTTGAAAGTCAGCAGCCTTAGCAACTCATGATTTAATCCTTGTAGAAGTAGATGGTAAGTGTCAATTTGTAGTTGGCACAGATATATGCCTCTCACTCAGATTCAGTTCTGATTCTCTTTCTGGGTGAAAATTGACTCCCTCATTGATTCTCATGTGTAATTGGTTTTACTGCTACTTGTCAAGATTCTTCACAATACAGTTCCAATATTGAAAAATAAAGGAGATGCCAAAATGAGTCAGTTTGGATAGCCTTGACAGCATCTTCTCTCTTAATGGAGGATTGACTGGTGCCTTGGGGAGTTTAGAGGAGCCAGCCAGCAGGTGCCCGAAACAGATCACTTTAACCTGCAGAAAAACGCAACAGCCAAGAAGGATAGCAAGAAAGGAGGAACCCCAGTTCTAGGGAGGTGTGTTGCTGGGAGTCCACTCAGAGCTTGCTGAAGTTTTGTTGAGTAATCTGTACATTTTCTGATAAGTTTCCTTCTGAAACCAAATAATGGTGGGGCACATTATCGTTTAAGAGACTTAGCAAATGACAGCTAGTTATTATTTTGGTACAGTGTGATACCATTGATTGTTTGTATCTAGTTAGAAAGGCTTAGATCATTTAGAAATGATATAAAGGGGTTCTGGCAATGGGTTTAAAAGAGTTGGTCCTTGAAATCCTGAAATATATTCAGTTATTGCTTCTAGATCAATATATCAGGGAAGCTATAAAGATATTTTAACCCAGCAATGCCTGACATCCAGGTTTGTGCTTTTTGTCATTCAAGCAGAGGTAATAGTCAGCAGTTTATTTGCTAATTAAAAGCTCTTTGGGAAAGCTGGACAGGGTTTGAGAATTGCTTCTCAACTGTTTAATTTATTATAGAGGGTGCATTGTTTGAAACAAGATGAGAGAATGTACAGAAATCCCCGGTGCCCACTTCATGTTCCTTAACCCTTGTGGATTAATCAGCTTCCCAACTCCTGTAATAACAGCATCTGGCTCAGTTGCATCTTCCTTCTCTTCCTTTCTTCGCTGGGGCACTTCTCTGTCACAGATTTTCAGAACTCTGGGGAGAAGCCATCTAGACACTGAGTCATGTATAAATTTGAGTTTCAGGTCACTGAACCTCCTCCAGATCAAGGCACTGGAGCCAATAGCTAAGAGCCTCTTTTTCTCTGCCTTGAGCAGACATTGATGAGGTCCATTTTACATGCCTCTGCAAAGGTGCCCAGGGTTCTCAAGTTCCAAATCCCTGTAATGGGAATCAACTTGAAAATATATCATTGGAAATTTTTCCCTTTTGCTCTGTTTCTCTTTCTGTAATTCACTTTTCCTTTTAGGGGAATTTCTTCCCCAAATAATCAACACACGCTCTTTCTTAAGAATTTACTTTGCAAGAACATAGACTAAGACACTTGGTACTAGAAATAGCCCTTGAAAGCAAACCTTCAGGATGAGATTCTGAAATGATATGGAAAAGGTAACTCCACTGGTGTATTACGTAGGGGAGGGGTACTCCTAGGCATTTGGAAACATCATATTCACTTTTATTGTCTCATAGTTTCATCCAGTGGTTCAGACTCATTCTGTGCTAATTTTCTTGGGTTTTGTGTACAAAATTTGGGTGAAGACTCAAAGTAGGGGTGGAACCCTCAAATTACTTCTCTGACCTGTAGAAATATAAGCCAGTACCATAGGAAAGAACTAAGAAACCTCTGATCCCTCCTCTCTGGAAAAGATACATCAAAACTAATACTGCATCCCAAGAGGAACAGTTAGTGCCTACTGCAAACATCAAAAGTATGCAGGATTTGTGATTCTCGTCTATGCTTAGTTGCTCAGTCATGTCTGACTCTTTGCAACCCCATGGGCTGTAGCTTACCAGGCTCCACTATCCATGGGACTTCCTGGGCAAGAATATTGGAGTGGGTTGTTGTTTAGTCACTCAGTCATGTCCAACTCTTTGCAACCCCATGGACTGCAGCATGCCAGGCTTCCATGTCTTTCACCATCTCCTGGTGTTTCCTCAAACTCATGGCCATTCAGTCAGTAATGCCATCCAACCATCTTGTCTTCTGTCATCCCCTTCTCTTCCTGCCTTCAATCTTTCTCAGCATCAGGGTCTTTTCCAATGAGTTGGGTCTTTGCAACAGGTGGCCAATGTATTGGAGTTTCAGCTTCATTATCAGTCCTTCCAATGAATATTTAGGGTTAATTTCCTTTAAATATTAGAGTGGGTAACTGTGCCCTTCTCCAGGGAGTCTTCCTGACCCAGAACCCACATCTCCTGTATTGCAGGTAGATTCTTTATTGTCTAAGCCACTAGGGAAGCCCATGTTACCATTTATTTCATCTGTGTCACTCCCTGAAACAACCAGAAGAATCATGACAAATCTCTCACTCAGACTAAGTAACCCACCAGATTGAATAGTGCCATGAATTGTGTGATGGGTAAGGAAACTCTGGGGGTTCACTGATAAGCTCCAAGTAAAGAACTGCAGTTCAGACCCCTGTGGTTCTCATATACACCAGTGCCTTCTGCAGCTTGGAATTTACCTAGGCCAAGAGGAGAAGATTGCCAGAGAAGAGCAAAAACAGAGAGAGAAGGAAATGAGATCTGGTAGTAGGGGCTGAAGCATTGAAAGCATCCAGTCGGATAGAACAATCCTGAAGATTACATAATTAAATTTCTATCACTGAGTTGTTATATTTAATAATAGATTATAATGAGCTACTCTACCCACTCCAGTATTCTTGCCTGAAAAATTCCATGGGCAGAGAAGCCTGGCGCACTACAGTCCATGGGGTCACAAAGAGTCAGACACAACAGAGTGACTAGCACATGCACACTCTGTTTGAAGGGCTTTGATTTGTACCTGGCACCAAAAAGGTGATCAACAAATAATAGTTATTATGCTTATCATTAATGATGACTGAGATTGAGTGTCTTTCATAGAAAATGATAATAAATATTGTTAACGAGTTCTGTTCTAAATGATCACCTTCCGCAGCAGGGCTGTAGTAAGTAGTTGAGAGATATAGCTCAGATTCCCTAAGGGAATTTTCTTTCCAAGCACGAACGGTTAATGTCTTAAAGCTAACTTATGGTAACACAAGTCATATTCTCACATAAACTAGCCCTTCCTCTATGTACAAAATACAGCCATAGGTATTAATTACTTCAGGAAAATGTTGATGGTGTTAAATGGTAATGTCAGATTATTGAGTGATTTTAGTCCATTATGCCAGATTTTACATTTGCTGGGTTTGTAACTTTTTTTTCTGGGACCCTGGTGACTTCATTCTTGGGCTGAGTAGCACTGAGGGATCTTAGTGAACTGAGCTCCTTCTACCCACACTGTTCTGGTTATACAACTGGATTATGGGTCTTTACTACCCTAAAAATGTCTCTGAAGAAAATGATAAGAAAGACTATCATTATAGGAGTAGTTGGGAATATGAAATAAAGCAAAGAGACTCAAATGGTGGCAGGAAAGACACACTTGGAAGGTCACTTATTTGGTAAAATGTCTTGGTTACATGTCTTTCCATGTATTATGTTTATGCCTTGTCATTTCTGGTGACGGAAAATGCTTTTTAAATTACTTTTGAATGTATAATCTTTTCTCTTTCTGTTCTTAATGTGCAAGAACAGGAAAAGCAGAATTATGTTGTAATACACGAAATAAGATGAAATGGCATAATGGCTTTGAAACATTTTAAAAAGTAAAAAGCTGTGTAAAAGCAAGTTCAGTATAAATTTAATATTACATTTAATATAATGATATAAATGCATGCTTATTGGTAATAGTGTTATTAGATTGGTATTTGTTTACACTATTTATCAAGGAAATTTTTACGTTACATATTGTTAACATTGTTTTCGAAGAGTTACATCTCCCTTGAATTTTTTGCCCTCACAGGAGAATGATTTTATATTCTTTTTCATTTATGCTCTATTTTTTGCACTTCTAAAAAACAGTGTGCTTGATAAATGCCCTAAACCATGACACATCCTCTTAGAATTCAGTTAGTCTGGCTAGAGAAAACATCAGATTGATTATAAGCCTGTGTCTAAGTTTTATTATAGTTTGTATGCAAGAGAAAGTGCTAGTATGCTAATTAAAGAGCCATTCTTGGTAGGGATATTTCATAAATGAAGAAAATGATTAGATGATAATTGTTACCCTAATACACATATAAAAAAGAAAGTCTGTATAATAAATACTACTAGACTCATGACTAAAGGGCAACTGACCATATGGTAGCTGAGTCACTGGTTTTCCAAGCCAAATTTTAAACCCATTATAGTTTATCAGGAAGGTATTCAAAAATTTTTCAGAGATGTTTGTCTTTCCAAAGGAGGTTAAAAAATTGCAATCTTAATCATGTTCCTAGATATGGAATTTTTTCTTTTACATACCTAATTATTTCAATATGTTCTTTATCATATAGTGACTAATCTTACATAAACTATATTCATAAATTGCCAATTTTTTTAATCCTAGAAAAGAATGTTAATTTTTTAACATGTGCTGAACTGCTAAGAAAAACAAAATCTACCTGATGAAGAAAAACACTAGGATTTTTAAAAATTATATTATTTTTTATTGAAGGATAATTGCTTTATAGAATTTTGCAGTTTTCTGTCAAACATCAATATAAATCAGCCGTAGGTATACATATATCCTCTCCCTTTTGAAACTCCCTCCCATCTCCTTCCCCATTCCACCCTCTAGGTTGATACACAGCCCCTGTTTGAGTTTCCTGAGCCATACAGCAAATTCCCATTGGCTAAATGTTTCACATGTGGTAATGTAAGTTTCCATGTTACTCTTTCCATACATCTCACCCTCTCCTCCCCTCTCCCCATTTCCATAAGTCTATTCTCTATATCTGTTTCTCCATTGTTGCCCTGTAAATAAATCCTTTAGTGCCATTTGTATAAATTCCATATAATTGTGTTAGAATATGGTATTTATCTTTCTCTTTCTAAGTCACTTCACTCTGAATAATAGGTTCTAGGTTCATCTACCTCATTATAACTAACTCAAATGTGTTCTTTTTTATGGCTAAGTAATTTTCCATCGTGTATATATATATCACAACTTCTTTATCCACTCATCTGTCGATGGGCACCTAGGTTGCTTCCATGTTCTAGCAATTGTAAATAGTGCTGCAATAAACAATGGGATACATGTGTCTCTTTCAATTTTAGTTTCCTCAGGGTATATGCCTAGGAGTGAAATTGCTGTGTCATATGGTAGTTTTATACCTAGTTTTTTTAAGGAATCTCCATACCGTCTTCCATAGTGGTTGTATCAATTTACATTCCCACCAACAGGGCAAGAGTGTTTCCTTTTCTCCACACCCTTTCCAGCATGTATTGTTTGTAGACTTTTTGATGAGGGCCACTCTGACTGGTGTGAGGTGATATCTCATTGTAGTTTTGATTTGCATTTCTCTAATAATGAGCAATGTTGAGCATCTTTTCATGTGTCTGTTAGCCATCTGTATGTCTTCTTTGGAGAAATATTTGTTTAGGTCTTTTTACCACTTTTTGATTGTGTTGTTTGTTTTTCTGGTACTGAGTTATATGAGCTGCTTGTGTATTTTGGAAATTAATCCTTTGTCAGTTGTTTCATTTGCTATTATTTTCTCCCATTCTGAGGTTTGTCTTTCACCTGGCTTATAGTTTCTTTTGCTGTGCAAAAGCTTTTAAGTTTAATCAGGTCCCACTTGTTTACTTTTGTTTTTATTTCCATTACTCTAGGACATGAGTCATAGAGGATCTTGCTTTGGTTTATGTCATTGAGTGTTCTACCTATATTTTCCTCTAAGGGTTTTATAGTTTCTCGTCTTACATTGAGGTCTTTAATCCATTTTGAGTTTCTCTTTGTGTATGGTGTTAGGAAGTGTTCTAGTTTCATTTTTTTACATGTTGTTGTCCAGTTTTCCCAGCACCATTTACTGAAGAGGCTGTCTTTGCCCCATTGTATATTCTTGCTTCCTTTGTCAAGAATAAGGCGCTCATACGTGCATGGGTTTATTTCTGGGTGTTCTATCTTGTTCCATTGGTCTATATTTCTGTTCTGTGTCAGTACCATACTGTCTTGATGAGTGTAGCTTTGTAGTATAACCTGAAGTCAGGAAACTTGATTCCTCCAGCTCCATTCTTCTTTCTCTAGACTGCTTTGGCTATTCGGGATCTTTTGTGTTTCCATATGAATTGTGAAATTTTTTATTCTAGTTTGGTGAAAAAAGCCATTGGTAATTTGATAGGGATCACATTAAATCTGTAGATTGCATTTGGTAGTATAGTCATTTTCACAATATTGATTCTTCCTACCTAGGAACATGGAATATCTCTCTGTTTATGTCATCTTTGATTTCTTTCATTAGTGTCTTATAATTTTCTGTGTACAGTTCTTTAGTCTCCTTAGATAAGTTTATTCCTAGAATTTAATTCTTTTTCTTGCAATGGTGAATGGTATTGATTCCTTAATTCCTTTTTATGATTTTTCATTGCTAGTATATAGAAATGCAAGTGATTTCTGAGTATTGATTTTATATCCTGCAACTTTGCTAAATTCACTGATTAGCTCTAGTAATTTTCTGATACTATCTTCAGTGTTTTCTATGTACGGTATCATGTCATTTGCAAGCAGTCAGAGCTTTACTGCTTCTTTTCTGATCTGGATTCCTTTTATTTCTTTTTCTTCTCTGATTGTTGTAATTAGGACTTCCAGAACTATGGTGAATAATAGTGGTGAAAGTGGACACCCTTGTCTTGTTCCTGATCTTAGGGGGAATGCTTTCAGTTTTTCACCATCAAGAATAATGTTTGCTTAGGCTTATCATATATTGCCTTTACTATGTTGAGATTGGTTCCTTCTATGCCCATTTTTTTGAAAAGTTTTAATCATAAATTGGTGCTGAATTTTATCAAAGGCTTTTTCTGCATCTATTGAGATGATCATATGATTTTTATCTTTTAGTTTGTTAATGTGGTATATCACATTGATTTCCGTATATTGAAGAATCCTTGCATCCCTGGAATAAACCCAACTTGATAATCATGTATGAGCATTTTTATGTGTTGCTGAATTCTGTTTGCTAAAATTTTGTAGAGGATTTTTGCATCTATGTTCATCAGTGATATTGGCCTGTAGTTTTGTTTTTTGTGTGTTGTCTTTGTCTGGTTTTGGTATCAGGGTGATGGTGGCCTCATAGAATGAATTTGGAAGTGTTCCTCCCTCTGCAATTTTTGAAAGAGTTTTAGAAGGACAGGCATTAAGTCTTCTCTAAATGTTTGATAGAATTCAAAACAAAAATACAAGCCCAGTCATCAGCAGACAGGAATACCACCTCACTCAGCCTTGCCCATCAGTGGAAAAACAAACAAACAGACAAAAGCTCAGCACAAATCTGACCCTATACAAAGCTCACACAAACCACTGGAGAAACCTTAGGTGGGAAAAAACCAAAAGGAAGAAAGAATTCAGCCTTCTTCAGGGAAAAAAATTCAAATTTCCTTGAAGCCTGGGAAAAGGCGACCTCAAACACAGTAACCCTCCTCCCCACCCCCAGAAAAAAAAAAAAGAAAAGGCAGAGAAATGCTGCACAAATGAAGGAACAGACTAGAAACACAGAAGTCCAAATCAATGAAGGGGAAATAGGAAAATTATCTGAAAATAATTCAGAATAATAATAGTAAAGATGGTCAAAGACATTGAAAACAAAATGGAAAAAATGCAAGACTCAATTAACAAAGACCAAGAAGAATTTAAGAATACAGAGACAAACAACACAATTCCTGATATCAAAAATACTCTGCTGCTACTGCTGCTAAGTTGCTTCAGTTGTGTCCAACTCTGTGCGACCTCATAGACGGCAGCCCACAAGGCTCCCCCGTCCGTGGGATTCTCCAGGCAAGAACACTGGAGTGGGTTGCCATTTCCTTCTCCAATGCATTAAAGTGAAAAGTGAAAGTGAAGTTGCTCAGTTGTGTCTGTTCATGACCCTATGGACTACAGCCTACCAGGCTCCTCCATTCATGGGATTTTCCAGGCAAGAGTACTGGAGTGGGGTGCCACTGCCTTCTCCAATACTCCAATACTCTAGAAAGAATCAATAGCAGAATATCTGAAGCAGAAGAACGAATCAGTGAGCTGGAAGATAAAATGGTGAAAATAACTTCTGAAGAGCAGAATAAAGTAAAAAGAATGAAAAGATCTGAGAACAGTCTCAGAGACCTCTGGGAGCATGTCAAAGACACCAATATTCGAATTATAGGGGTCCCAGAAGAAGAGAAAAAGAAAGGGTATGAGAAAATTTTTGAAGAGATTATCATTGAAAATTTCCCCAGCATGGAAAAGGAAATAGTCAATCAAGTCCAAAAGGCAAAAAGAGTCCCATACAAGATAAACTGAAGGAGAAACATGCCAACACATACTAATCAAACTAACAGAGACTAAACACAAAGAAAGAATATTAAAAGCAATAAGAGAGAAGCAAAAAGTAACATACAAGGGAGACTTCATACTGTTAACAGCTGATCTTTCAGCAGAAACTCTGCAGGCCAGAAGGGAATGGCAGGATATATTTAAAGTACTAAAAGGGAAAAATCTACAAGATTACTATACCCAGCAAAGATCTCATTCAAAATTGATGGAGACATAAAAAGCTTTTCATACAAGCAAAAGTTAAGAGAATTCAATACCACTAAACCAGCTTTACAACAAATGTTAAACAGACTTACATGGTCAAGAAATACAAGACAAGAAAAAAGATCTACAGAATCAACCCCAAACAATTATAAAATGGTAATAGGAGCATATATAGCAATAATTACTTTAAATGTAAATGGATTAAATGCTCCAACCAAAGACACAGACTGGCTAAATGGATACAAAAAGAAGACCCATATATATGTATATATATATGCTGTCTACAAGAAACTTATTTCAGACCTCAAGACACATATAGACTGAAAGTGAGAAGGTGGAAAAATATATTCCATGCAAATGGGAAGCAAAAGAAAACTGTTGTAGCAATCCTCATATCAGACAAAATGGACCTTAAAGTAAAGAAGACTGCCAAATATAAGGAAGGACACTACATAATGATCAAAGGATCAATCCTAAAGGAAGATATAACAACTGTAAATATCTATGCACCCAATATAGAAGCACCACAATACATAAGACAAACACTGACAGACATAAAAGGAGAAATTGACAGTAACACAATAATAGTAGCAGACTTTAACACCCCACTCACACCAATGGACAGATCATCAGAACAGAAAATTAATAAGGAAACACGGTCTTAAATGAGACATTAGATGAGATGGATCTCACTGATACCTTTCCATCCTAATGCAGAAAGATACACCATTTCTAGTGCACAAGGAACATTCATCAGGTTAGATCACATCTTGGGTCACAAAGCTGCTGCTGCTGCTGCTAAGTCACTTCAGTCATGTCCAACTCTGTGCGACCCCACAGACAGCAACCCACCAGGCTCCCCCGTCCCTGGGATTCTCCAGGCAAGAACCCTGGAGTGGGTTGCCATTTCCTTCTCCAATGCATGAAAGTGAAAAGTGAAAGTGAAGTCGCTCGGTCATGTCCAACTCAGCGACCCCATGGACTGTAGTCCACCAGACTCCTCCGTCCATGGGATTTTCCAGGCAAGAGTACAGGAGTGGGGTGCCATTGTCTTCTCTGGGGTCACAAAACAAGCCTCATTAAATTTAAGAAAATTGAAATTGTATCCAGTATCTTCTCCAACCACAATGCTATGAGACTAGATATCAGTTAGAAGAAAAAAACTGTAATAAATGCAAACAATTGGAGATTAAACAACACGTTTCTAAATAACCAACAGGTTACCGAAGAAATCAAAAGGGAAATAAAAAAAAAATTCTGGAAACAAATGATAATGAGAACATGATAACTCAAAACCTATGGGATGCAGCAAAACCTGTTCTAAGAGGGAAGTTTATAGCAATACAATCCCACCTCAAGAAACAAGAAAAGCATCAAATAGAAAACCTAACTTTACACCTAAAGCAACTGGAAAAAGAAGAAAAAAATCCCCAAAATTAGTAGAAGGAGAGAAATCATAAAGATTCAAGCAGAAATAACTGAAAAAGAAGTAAAAGAAACAAAAGTAAAGATTAATAAAGCTAAAAGCCACTTCTTTGAGAAGATAAACAAAACTGACAAACCCTTAGCCAGACTCAAAAAGAAAAAATGAGAGAAGAATCAAATCAACAAAATTAGAAACGAAAAAGAAGAGGTTACAACAGACAATACAGAAATACAGAGGATTATAAGAGACTATTATGAACATGATCTTCATTTTCTGAATGTTGAGCTTTAAGCCAACTTTTTCACTTTCCACTTTCACTTTCCTCAAGAGGCTTTTTAGTTCCTCTTCACTTTCCGCCATAAGTGTGGTGTCATCTGCATATCTGAGGTTATTGATATTTCTCCCGGCAATCTTGATTCCAGCTTGTGTTTCTTCTAGTCCAGTGTTTCTCATGATGTACTCTGCATATAAGTTAAGTAAGCAGGGTGACAATATACAGCCTTGACGTACTCCTTTTGCTATTTGGAACCAGTCTGTTGTTCTATGTCCAGTTCTAACTGTTGCTTTCTGACCTGCATACAGATTTCTCGAGAGGCAGGTCAGGTGGTCTGGTATTCCCATCTCTTTCAGAATTTTCCACAGTTTCTTGTGACCCACACAGTCAAAGGCTTTGGCATAGCCAATAAAGCAGAAATATATGTTTTTCTGGAACTCTCTTGTTTTTTCCATTATCCAGTATATGTTGGCGATTTGATCTCTGGTTCCTCTGCCTTTTCTAAAACCAGATTGAACATCAGGAAATTCACGGTTCATGTATTGCTGAAGCCTGGCTTGGAGAATTTTGAGCATTACTTTACTAGCGTGTGAGATGAGTGCAATTGTGCGGTAGTTTGAGCATTCTTTGGCATTGCCTTTCTTTGGGATTGGAATGAAAACTGACCTTTTCCAGTCCTGTGGCCACTGCTGAGTTTTCCAAATTTGCTGGCATACTGAGTGCAGCACTTTCACAGCATCATCTTTCAGGATTTGAAATAGTGCAACTGGAATTCCATCACCTTCACTAGTTTTGTTTGTAGTGATGGTTTCTAAGGCCCACTTGACTTCACATTCCAGGATGTCTGGCTCTAGATGAGTGATCACACTATCGTGATTATCTGGGTCATGAAGATCTTTTTTGTACAGTTCTTCTGTGTATTCTTGCCATTTTTTCTTAATATCTTCTGCTTCTGTTAGGGCCATACCATTTCTGTCCTTTATCGAGCCCATCTTTTCATGAAATTCTCCCTTGGTATCTCTAATTTTCTTGAAGAGATCTCTAGTCTTTCCCATTCTGTTCTTTCCCTCTATTTCTTTGCATTGATTGCTAAAGAAGGCTTTCTTATCTCTTCTTGCTATTCTTTGGAACTCATAGATGGGGAAACAGTGGAAACAGTGTCAGACTATTTTTTTGGGCTCCAAAATCACTGCAGATGGTGATTGCAGCCATGAAATTAAAAGACGCTTACTCCTTGGAAGAAAAGTTATGACCAACCCAGATGGCATATTCAAAAGCAGAGACATTACTTTGCCGACTAAGGTCCGTCTAGTCAAGGCCATGGTTTTTCCTGTGGTCATGTATGAATGTGAGAGTTGGACTGTGAAGAAGGCTGAGTGCCGAAGAATTGATGCTTTGGAACTGTGGTGTTGGAGAAGACTCTTGAGTTTCCCTTGGACTGCAAGGAGATCCAACCAGTCCATTCTGAAGGAGATCAACCCTGGGATTTCTTTGGAAGGAATGATGCTAAAGCTGAAACTCCAGTACTTTGGCCACCTCATGCAAAGAGTTAACTCATTGGAAAAGACTCTGATGCTGGGAGGGATTGGTGGCAGGAGGAGAAGGGGATGACAGAGGATGAGATGGCTGGATGGCATCATTGACTTGATGGATGTGAGTCTGAGTGAACTCCGGAAGTTGGTGATGGACAGGGAGGCCTGGCGTGCTATGATTCATGGGGTCGCAAAGAGTCGGACACGACTGTGCGACTGAACTGAGCTGATTATGAACAGCTTTATGGCAATAAAATAAGTAAGCTGGAACAAATGGACAGATTCTTAGAAATATTTAATCTTCCAAGACTGAACCAGGAAGAAATAGAAATTTTGAACAACCCAATTACAAGCACTGAAATTGAAACTGTGATCAAAAATCTCTGAAAAAAACGAAAGCCCAGGACCAGATGGCTTCACTAGTTGATTTGGTATTGTTCTGACCAGAATCACAGTTATACAGTCACAGTTTGTTATGTTTTGAACCATAGTTTTTTTTTTTTTTTTGAGTGAAATAAGAATAATTAAAGCAGTAGAGATATAATAAAAGAAACCATGTAGCTTTTATTTGGAGTGGTTAATTGCCTCTGCATCAAGGAGCAACTTTTTTCTATTGATTCAAGGACAGAGCAAATCTTGAGGTTAAGTGCTAGCATCAAATTCATTGGAATTTATAGTTTGACTTTAATCCTTGTAATAATACATAGAAACGGAGAAGGAAATGGCAACCTACTCCAGTATTCTTGCCTGGGAAAACCCATGAACAAATGAGCCTGAAGGGCTACAGTCCATGGGGAAGGAAAAAGTTGGCCATGACTTAGTGACTAAAAATGACAACAATATATCAAATACAGTATTGTAAGAAGGGTCAGCATTGACTCTTTTTCTGTGTACTTAAAGAATAATATAAGAAAAAAGTGAATACATTAAAGGTAGATATTAAAAAGACATTGTCTATAAAAATTAAGTTTGAATTGTTTGATTAGAGTTTGAATAATATCTTGTTTTTGAAAATGTTAAAAAATTAAAATGCAATTTATAGCACATTTTGGATAGTAAGGAAAGGATGATTTTTAAGGCTTACTTAAGAAAATACCAAAAACATCTCAAAAGTCTCAATTCTAAGAAGCAGAAGTGTAAGGGAAACAATTTAAGGTGAGTAGGTCCCTCTGAAGTCTTGAAGAGTAAGAATAAGTTGATCAATTGGGGAGGTAATGGAGTGCAATTAGCATGACCAGAGATACTAGGTGATGCAAACTGTCAGAAGTAGTACGTTATTAATTGAGCATAAAGTACAGTTTATGGTTTTAAGTAGAAGCTTGTTGATCTGAAACAAATAGATTGCTGAATATTTCTCTAGAGAATGTAGATTTATTTGGGATCAAAAGAGGACTTCAAATCAGGGTCTGCAACCCAAGCAAGTCAAGATCAAATTCTTCACGGCAATGGTAGAAGAACACATTTTAGAAGGAAAAAAGGAAATTGGGAGGACTATAGTAAACAGAGGATCCATGGTTTTTCATTGGCTAAAACCTTTCACAGAAAGAAGAGGAGTCTCCTTTTCTTCCTGTTGGGCTTGGCTGCCATCACAGAATATATATATGAGTTCACCCTTCTAGTCTCACAGTTTTTTTGCAATTGAGATTTCGGTTTATTATTTTTTTTCACACTTCCCCCATTTGATAAAGATCTTCAAAAACATCACTGATCAAGAGTTGGGTGTTCTAGTTTCAGTGCCTTTCTGTTGCTCAGTGTCAGGAAGGACCTTTCCTGGCTGTATTATCTCACGTTGAAGGAAAAGGGCACAGACTGGGAACCTCCTAATGTCACATGCAAGTAAGAAGGAGGAGTAGGATGCAGAACTCTCAGGAACTTTTAGTCTGAAGTTGATATGTCATCACAGTCATAGACGCTGGAGATAATCTTACGTGTCATATCATCATCAAAAGCTTGGCAATAAATTTCCAACATACTTTGTTCATTTAACTTGGAAAAACTGTCTTATTGGATGTCATCTACTTTAATTCTGGGGAATGTTTACTTTCAAGTCGCCAGATGTTGTCCAGTTAGGGCTCGGTGCCTTTTTTACATACATCATGTGAATTCAAGAGTCTATTTCTTGGAGTCTGACAGGACAAAGGTTTGCTAGCAGTACTTGATATGGGCTTCTCCAGTGAGGTTGAAGAGTTCTTCTGGAGGTGTCTTTTCTAATAGATAAGATCTCCAGGTTGCAGGGGCTTCCCTGATAGCTCAGTTGGTAAAGAATCTGCCTGCAATGCAGGAGACTCAGGTTCAATTCCTGGGTCGGGAAGATCCTCTGGAGAAGGAAATGGCAACCCACTCCAGTATTCTCACCTGGGGAATCCCATGGACAGAGGAGCCTGGCAGGCTACAGTCCATGGGATCACAAAAGTTGGACATGACTTAGTGACTAAACCACCACCACCAGGTTGCAACTTGTGACGTTTAAGGTCTTTGTATTTGTAAGGACTTCTCCTTGTATGTGTTAGTCGCTCAGGCTTGTCTGACTCTTGCAACCCATGTACTGTAGCCCACCAGAGTCCTCTGTCCATGGAATTTCCTAGGCAAGACTATTGGAGTGGGTTGCCATTTCCTCCTCCAGGGGACCTTCCCAACCCTGGGATTGAACCCACATCTCCTGCATTGCAGGTGAATTCTTTACTGCTGAGCCATTAGGGAAGCCCTATTCTGAGAGTACTCTGTGAAAAGATTGCTGTACCAAAACATGACTGTTTTTAATAGAAACAGTTAGGTCTCTGCAATATCAGTATATTTTTTCCTTTTATCCTTGTGGGTCAAAAGAAGCAAGAGGCAAGTATATTGGGAATCCTATGACTATCTCCGGCTTCCCAGGTGCCACTAGTGGTAAAGAACCCACTTGCCAATTCAGGAGACATAGAGACATGGGTTCCATCCCTGGGTTGGAAAGATCTCCTGGAGAAAGGTATGGCAACCCACTCCAGTATTCTTGCCTGGAAAATCCCATGGACAGAGGAGCCTTATAGGTGATGTCCATAAGGTCACAAAGAGTCGGACACAACTAAAACAAATTAGCAGGCACACACATGATCATCAAAGATGAGGGTTTATGAGTCTGAAAGAACAGGATCTAAGATTTTAAAAGACCAATGGCATTATCAAAGTCAAAACATACAGTATTTCCTTCACTCAAAAAGTTTTCCTCATGCCTCTGTGTAGTGAATCCTCTCACCCAAGTCTGCTTCTGCTGTTGCTGCTGCTAAGTCACTTCAGTCTGTGTGACTCTGTGTGACCCCATAGGCAGCAGCCCACCAGGCTCCTCTGTCCCTGGGTTTCTCCAGGCAAGAATACTGGAGTGGGTTGCCATTTCCTTCTCCAACTCTAGCCCCTGGCAACCACTAATCTGATTATTTCTGTACATTTTTTTCCCCATAATGTAATCTAAATAGAATCATATTGCATATAGGCTTTTATATCTATTTCTTTCACTTAGTAATGTCTTTGAGATCTATTTGTATTGTTGCTGGTCTCAGTAATTCATTTCTATTTATCACTGAGTAATATTCCATTGGATGTTTATCTATTCACCAGTTAATGGGCATTGGGGATTATATCCAGTTTAGGGCCAATATGAATAATGGGCTTCCCTGGTTGCTCAGGCTGTAAAGAATCCGCCTGCAATGTGGGATACCTGGGTTCGATCTCTGGGTTGGGAAGATCCCCTGGAGGAAGGCATGGCAACCCACTCCATTATTCTTGCCTGGAGAATCCCCATGGACAGAGGAGCCAGGCAGGCTACAGTCCATGGGGTTGCAAAAGTCAGAATACCCAACTAAGCAAAAGCACAGCACATAAATAATGTAAACATTCATGGACACGTGTTTTTGTTAACACGTGTTTTCATTTCTCTGGGATATATACCTATTAACTTTATGCAAAAGAGTTTTCCACTGGTGACCATACTATTTTCACCAGCAATATATGAGAGTTTCAGTTGTTCTTCATCTTTGCTGGCACATGATATACTCAGCCTTTTTAGTTTTTGCCATTCTAATAGGTGTGTAGTGATATCTGTTGTTGTTACTGTTTGTTTCCCTACTGAGTAGGGATGTTTTGTATCTTTTATGTACTTATTTAGCTTTCCTTATATCTTCTTTGTTTAAAAATCCAGTCTTTGTGGCAATATAGATGGGAGGGAAGTTTTGGAGAGAATGAGTACATGTCTGTGTGTGGCTGAATCACTCTGCTGTGCACCTGAAGCTATCACAACATTGTTAATCAGCTATCTTCTGACATAAAATAAAAAGTTTAAAAATAAATAAGCAAAAATACTATATTCTGCCTGAATTTTAATGGGTTGCTCACTTTACTATAGCTCAGTTACAAGAATTCAGGTACATTTTTTACACGTACAAAGCATATTTCACATTACTTTTAATGCATATGTGTGTGTTTTCGTCTCTCGGTCGTGTCCGACTCTTTGCGATCCCGTGGACTGCAGCATGCCCGGATCCTCTGTCCATGGAATTCTCCAGGGAAGAATACTGGAGTGGGTTGCCATTTCCATCTACAGGGGATTTTCCCCACCCAGAGATCAAAGTTGAGTCTCCCACACTGCAGGCGGATTCTTTAGCATCTGTGGCACCGTACTGTATTCTGCCTGACTTTTAATGGGTTGTTTATCTTACTGTAGCTCAGTTACAAGAGTTCAGGTACATTTTTATGCATACAAAACATATTTTATGTTACTTTTAATGCATATATATGTAGTAAAAGTCCAAAACTTGCATGCAAGGATAGAGTTGAATATAGACGGACTTCAGGATAGTGATTACTCTTGAGGATGAATATGGAGTTAGAGATGAGAAGATAGATTGAATGGTATTCATAGCAACTTTTTGTTTGAAAAAGAAAGGATTTGAAACAAATACTGTACAATATTAATACTTCTTGAATGTGGGAGTGGGTCTTTATGTATTTGTCATAGTGCTTTATGCTTTTTCTATACATGCAAAATATTTCTTTTTTAAATTATGAGTTCTTTCTTTTATGCTTTAAAATTTTGTGGTTCTATTTATGTATACTTTGGCTGCGTTGGGTCTTTGTTGCAGCATGTTTTTTTTTTTTTTTCCCTTGTTGCAGAGCATGGACTCTAAGACTCTCTGGCTCAGTATTGTGGTTTGGGGGTAGCCCCTGCAGCATGCATCATCTTAGCTCTCAGACCAGGGACTGAATTCTTATCCCCTGCACTGGAAGGCAGCTTCCTAACCACTGGATCACCATGGAAGTCCCAGATTACTTCTTTTAAAAATTACTGTGTACCTGGCCTTGTGCTCTAGAGTGGAAATACAGAGATAAACAGGCTGAGTCCCGTTTATCCTGTCCTCATTTTGCTGACAGCATTTCTTAGAGTGTATTCTTCAGAGCATTAGTTTTAGGAATACTAACAGGTGTGGTAGAAAGAAAAGATTTTGTAGTCAATATTTAAAATCTCTAGGACCTAGAATCTAGGATAAACAAAAGTAAATAACTGTTATTATTTCAGAACTTTGGGGAAATTTTAATAGCTGATTTTGCTTTTTGAACTCCAAAAGGAGGATTAATGTGCATTATTTTCCAAACTTATTTCAGCAGGAAATTGTTTTTAATTATTATTATTATTATTATTATTGCTTTTGCAGAGGATTTATCATTCTCCACAGAAATCTGTGTGATTGAGTTAGTCTAACACCTATGACTTATGACCTAGCAGTCACCAGGCCCAGAAGGAATCTTTCAAACTACTATTAAAATGGATTTGGAACACAAAACAGGCAAAAAGGCATTGTCTTTGGACTGAATATATATTATCTGTCACATATATTTATTAGTATTTTCAAATGTATATATTGTGTTAAAGTAAAAGCAGAAATTTATTTCTAAGTATTAATAAATTTAGAACATCTTTGTCACTAAAAAATAAAAGGATTAGTGAAATGCTTTTTGACTATGCTATTTGGAGGACTTTTACAAATTCTGCCAGCTGAGTGTTAATAATGGGCTTCCCTGGTGGCTCAGATGGTAGAGTCTGCCTGCAATGGAGTAGAACCCAGGTTCAATCCCTGGTTTGGAAAGATCTCCTGGAGAAGGGAATGGCTACCCACTCCAGTATCCTTGCCTGGCAAATTCCATGGACAGAGGAGCCTGGTGGGCTACTGTCCATGGGCTTGCCAGGAGTCAGTCCATGTGGTTGCAAGAGTGGAGGTCACAGAGTCAGACATGATTGAGTGACTTTCATTGTTTTTCAGTGTCTTTAGTGTGTTTAATTAAGTCAGAGTATTGAGAGTGATGAGCACATTGAAAGTGTCACGAAACAAGTCAAACAGCACAGACTTGTTAAAGTATCTGGCCAGTATGGGTCTTGATCACTATGAAGCTCAAAAGGATTCCCTAGGCAGGGATAAAACCTTTTCGTAAAGGACTTTAGCCATGGAAAAGCAGTAGCCTGTCTGCAGGGAAAGTTTCAGTTCAATGTGAAAACATACAGACCATGACTAAAACATATTTATACACATGACATGGAGAAAATTGTATGAAACCCATTTGCCATACTGGGCCATTGTGTGCATGCATGCATGGAAAGTCACTTCAATCATGTCCGACTCTTTGCGCTCCTATGGACTGTAGTCCACCAGATTCCACTGTCCATGGGATTCTCCAGGCAAAAATACTGGAGTGGTTTGCCATGCCCTCCCCTAGGGGATCTTCCCAACCCAAGTATTGAACCCATGTCTCTTACATCTCCTGCATTGATGAGTGGGTTCTTTACCATTAGTGCCACCTGGGAAGCCCATCTGGTCCATTAGGCTGTTTAAAATATCTGGGAGCACTACAAACAGGCTTCCTTGGGTGATACCTGGGACAAATGGGACAAGCGAAGTAGGCATATTTGCAGCCTTGTTAATGTTTTCCTACCAATATTGATTTATGAATATCATCATTTTATCAGGAGACCCATAGTTTAATACAGGTACAGTGGTGAGTGGAAATTTTAGTCTCCAGTAGGAGCAGGGCTTCCCTGATAGCTCAGTTGGTAAAGAATCCACCTGCAATGCGGGAGACCTGGGTTTGATCCCTGGGTTGGGAAGATCCCCCGAAGAAGGGAAAGGCTACCCACTTCAGTATTCTGGCCTGGAGAATTCCATGGACTGTATAGTCCATGGGGTGTCAAAGAGTCTGACACAACTGAGTACCTTTGGCTTTCAGTAGAACCAGGTTGTCATTTGGCCAAAATCAAAACTTCTTTTACAATCTACTTTTCTGTTTACTGAGACCAGTTTTTGGATTCCTCTGGCCAGTTTTAAAATTATCTTTTGGGGAAATATTCCTTTTGAAGTCTGGCTGCCGTTGTTCCCTTTAAAGGCAGCGTTTCCTTGTGGAAATAACATCAAGGTGATTTCCCTTAGCTTCCAGAGAGTCAAGTTTAGAATGCCCCAGAATTTTAAAGTGGCAGGTAATTCCTGAATATAAGGATCATTCTTAGTTTTATTTCTGTTGGAAGTAAGGAAGTCATGTTGCTTCCATAACATTCCAAAATCATGAGCTACTCTGAAAGGATATCTACTGTCAGAATAAATATTGATAGTTTAAGCCTTGCTAAAGTGCAAGTCTGAGGCTTCCCAGGTGATGATAGTGGTAAAGAACCTGTCTGCCAATACAGGAGACATGAGTTTGATCCCTGGGTCAGGAAGATCCTTTGGAGGAGGGCGTCGTAACCCACTCCAGTGTTCTTGCTTGGAGAATCCCATGGACAGAGAAACCAGGCGGGTTACAGTCCACAGCCTCACAAAGAGTCAGACATGACCGAAGGAACTTAGCATACACACAAAGTACAGGACTAGGTAAGAGCATATAATTCCACCTGTTGGGCTGAATAGCCATAGGTCAAGATTCTGCCTCAACAACAGAAAGAATGTGCAGTAGCACACCAAGCATAGGATTGGCCATTGCCACCTCTCAAATAAGAGCCATGCAATGCCAACAGTACCAGAGGAGTTTCCTGTAAATCATGAAGAGGAGTCAAGAAGTGATCCTTCAGTGTGAAGTCAGTAGTAAGACAGTTGGTCAGACTGGATGGGAGAAGTGAAACAGGGTTAACGTTATTACAGTGTAAGTGTTATGTAGGGAGAGGTTAACAAAAGGTCTTCCTGGGAAGTGAGATGGCTGACTGAGAAATGTTGAGTGAGGTGAGAATTCATGAGAACTTCTGTATGGGGTATAAAAAATGTTTAAAGTGTATGCTACAACAGTTTTCTCAGTGACGTTAATTAAATGGGCAGTGGCTGTAATGGCTACGTGACAAGGAGGCATCTTTGTGTGACAGAGTCAGCCACTACCTATAATATCCTATGGATTGATAGTTATCCCTGTATTTTGGGGTGAGTACTTCAAGGGCATTCCCTTCTTTTTCACATGCAAAATGAAAGAGAGTCTGACAGTTGGTATGCCCAAGGGCAATTGTGTTCATCAGACTCTTCTTGAAGGCTTTAATAGCTATGTTATCTTATTCTTCCCATAAAATTAGGGTTTTTATTGTTTAGTAAAACAATAAAAATTAGAGATTTGACCGTAAAATAGCAATTTGAAATCCCGTTTCAGCAATAACCAAGTAGAAATAAAGAAAACCTCACAGTTAGTTCTCAGTTTTGGGTTTTAGAAAGTCATGAAATCCATGTGGATCAAGGTGTAGGGCTTGTTCTGATATCAGATACTCCAAATATTGAACCTGGATTTCACACTTTATTTCCCATAAAGGCTGAAAACTTTATCAAGTGGATTCTGTTTTCCTGTGAGGAGGCTTAGGAAAGAGAGCAAAAATCAAAGTATCCACAGATTGCAATAGTGTAGACCCTCTAGGGAACTTTATAGCATCTGGATCAGCCTTCGGGATTTACAAGAAATAAGTACTCTCAGTAAACCCTGAGACATTATTGTTCCAGTAAATTGTTTTTCTTCCCAAGTGAAGGCAAAAAGGCATTGGCTAGCTTCATCGATTGCAACACTGAAGAATGCACCGCATCCATCAGTTGCAGTGAAGAACTTAACTTCTGATGGAAATGGAGTTAGTAAAGTAGGAGTGCTATGAGCAATAAGGTGTTGAGGGATGATGATGGTGTTTATTGCCTGGAGATTCTAGACAAACCCCCAATCTTTTTGGAGATTTTATGCAAACTTATCCCTATTTTCTCACCAGCAAAATAGGGATAATGCAGTGGATAGTACAAGGGATAATGAGGTCTTGAGCTCAGCTTTCTTTTACAAGGTTTGTGTCTTGAAGGGCTTCTTTACTAATAGGATATTTCTTAATTCTGGGAAGAGGTTTTGAGGGATCTACTTGAATCTAGATGGGAAATGCATCGGCAATTTTACCAATATCTGTTGGTGATAGTGCCTGTAACAAAAGTGCTAGTGGATACCATAGGAATAAATGATCCATGTTTCCTGAGTTGGCTCTTGTACTGTCTGATACAAAACATATAAAAAAATGTCAAGGGATCATTTTTTCACTTCGTTGGTTACTTTGATGACTAATGTCAAATTCTAGAATTGTTTCTCTCTTTTGAGAGAAAGAAATTCTGGCATGATACATTTTGGTGCCAATTAATTGTTTTTTAATTGGAGGATAATTGCTTTACAATATTGTGTTGGTTTCTGCCATAGATCAGTATAAATCAGCCACCCATATTCGTGTGTGCCCTCCCCCCTGAATCCTCCTCCCATTTAATATCCCATCTCACCCTTATAGGTCACAGAGCACTGGATTGAGCTCCCTGTGTCACACAGCAAATTCCCACATACTATCTATTTTATATATGGTAATATATATATATATATATATGTTTGCATACTGGGAACCCTCTTGCACTGTTGGTAGGAATGTGAATTGATCCAGCCACTATGAAGAACAGTATGGAGATTCCTTAAAAGACTAGGAACAGAATTAACAAAAGACCCAACAATCCCACTACTGGGCATATACCCTGATAAAAACTGTAATTAAATGAGACACATGTGCCCTGATGTTTGTGGCAGCACATTTTGCAATAGCTTGGCGTGATACTTTTTAAAAATAATTTTTTGGGAGTTGCTTTGCAGTGTTGTGTTAGTTTCTACTCTGTAGCAAAGTGAATCAGCTATATGTATACATATATCCCCTCTTTTTAAAATTTCCTTCCCATTTAAGTCACTATAGAGCACTGAGTAGAGTTCCCTGTGCTATACTATAGGTTTTTATCAGTTATCTTATACATAGTATCAATAGTGTATATATGTCAACCCCAGTCTTCCAATTCATTCCACCCCTGTTGGTATCCATAGATTTGTTCTCTACGTCTGTGTCTCTATTTCTGCCTTGTAAATAAAATTGTCTATACTAGTTTTTTTCAGATTCCACATATGTTCATTAATATATGATATTTGTCATGATACTTTTAAAAGAAGTTTTGGCCTAATAAATGGAAAAAGTAGAGGAACTAAGGAGGAAAAGGTGTACATCTCAAAAAGCCTAAACATAAGAGAATAAGTTCAGAGTCAAGAACCTTTTGAGTTTCGTTAGAGATTCCCACAGTTGGAACTGTTTCAGTACTCTGAGGCAGGGGCTGCTTTACGACAGTGGGTTTGAGCAGTGGCTACATTATCAGTTAGGACTGGAAGGCATTCATCCCCAAATTGAAGAAATGTTTCTCTAGGATGATTTAGAGGGAATATTGAGACGAGTTTCTGTATATAGTTCCTCAGAGCCCATCATTGAGGACTAGGAGGATATTGGAAAGTCTGGTTAGACGGATGAGTGTGCCTGTAGGATTTACACTTGTGACAGTCTCTTTTCAATGTCATAACTGTTGGAAATAATAGCAAAAACAAGGAGGATTTTGATTTTGTTATGAAGCCTTCTTTTGCTGGAGTTGAAGATAAAAAATTTTGGTGGTCTTCCTTGGAGGTGACTCTTCTAGAGTGTGAAAGAACTAGTCTGCCAGATTAACTAAATCTGAAGTAGACGTAATTGCTGATGAAGTTGTCAAGCTATTTTCTGAGCCTGATCATATAATAAGTTAGAGGGCTGCTCTTCCAACTGTAATTCTAGAGAGCTTTCAGAATTTTCCCAGTTAGCAGTTGTCACTCCATGTTGGGCTTGGTGTTCACTTACAAGCAGATGAAGTAGCTGACATAAGTTAGAGAAACCAGGTTGATGAGTTTGAATGACTAATATATTCTTCAGCCAGTCTGTGAGGATTTTTGCATTCCCAATTTACTTTGGAATTTTTTGACTGTGAATTTCAGTTTAGCTTTAGTTCAGGGAATATAAGAAATGGAGGATTTTGTCTCTGGATCCTCAGAAGGCTTAATTTTAAAGGGACAGGTTTTGACAAGATCAGAGGAAAAGAAAGTGGGACAAGTTTGAGAGAAAAAAGGAATTCAGCAAAGGTCTTTGTATGGGAGAACTGGCAGTACAATAGGAAGTGTAGGTGGAATAGGAGAGAGGAAGAAGATGATGCTGGAGGCAGAATCTGGCCAGGAGGTGTGGACAAATAGAGATAAAATGGTGTCAGAGAAGGATCCTGAGAGAAAGAAACCAAAGAAGAAAAGTCTAAAGCTTTGCGAACCCTTACATCTTTCTTTAATCATTTGCTGCAGTGAGTCTTCAAATCTAATTTTGCACGGAGGCAAGGCTTGGCTCCTGACAATGATTGGAAGCCTCAAAAACCAACCAAAGTAAGCATACCACTCAATTATGAACATTTTCGAGCTATTGTAGTCCAAATTAATTTTAATAAAATTAAACGTGGAAATTTCAAAAGTTCCTCATAATGGCCATTGATATTCTCCATTGCCATTTGTCAGGTTGGTCCATTTAGTTAGGAATGCACATGAGGAAGGAACATGGCTTTTAAACATAAAATCACATTGTGTAGTCCCTGTAGGAGGGTGCAGGGGATGCCTTCAAAGTATTTAAATAACCAGTATTCTATTTTTCAATGATTTTTCTCTAGCGTGAAGAATAAGTTTCCAATGGCTCAAATAACTTGCAACTTAAACAACTCAATTCAAACAGCCTACAAACTAATATCAGCCAATTCTAAGGAAATAGGCTTGGTCCTAGAAGATCCAGACCAAAGACTCTTCAGTCAGTTTCCAGAGAACAGCCCCCACTTCAAAGGAATAGGCTAAAGACTGAAGTGGCACAGTTTCAGTGAAGCAGCTCCTGTTTCTTAAAGATTGGCTAACAGCTTTACAATCAGCCTTGGCTGAAACAGTCTTATCTAAAAATGACATCAAAGTGCCAAATGAGTATTGCCAAACAGAACAAGGCCTGAACCTTAAAGAACACAACCTTAACACAGATTTTGATTAAAGCTTGGAGAGCTTTAAACACAAAGAGAGCAAAAGCTCAGATCCAGGAAAAGGACTCAAAAGCCAGGTGAGAAAAGCAGTGAGCTCAGTGGACTCTGTCACAGGTACTATATACCTGTTTGCTCACTAATCTTGAGCTATTGGGGTCTTCTTTTGTCCTCATTTTGTTGTTGTTCAGTCACTAAGTTGTGTCTGACTCTTTGCAACCCTGCAGATTGTAGCTCACCAGGCTTCCTTGTCCTTCATTGTCTCCTGGAATTTGCTCAAGCTCGTGTCCATTGAATCTGTGATGCTATACAGTCATCTTGATAGCTTATGGTGAACGGTGTCGGACTCGTGATCTCCAAACAAGTTTTAACTTTGGGACCAGGGACTAGGCTTGATCACTCAAGAGCTTTTGTATAGCAGAGTTTCATTAAAGTATAAAAAGGGAAAGAGAAAGCCTCTGACATAGACATCAGAAGGGGGATGGAGAGTGCCCCCACTGCTAGCTTTAGCAAGCGGTTTTATGTCTGTTAGAAAGCTATTAATCAGATAAGAGAGACACCTCAAGGCTGATGGAGTTTCACCAGGCCCCTCTCCCACAATATACATTTTTGAGAGAGGATGGCATGAGGTGTGTCATCCCCCAGCCATAAAACAATTGATATGAATACTGTTTTTGTTTTTTTTGAGCCATTATCAGCCCAAGGTTTGAGAAAAGAAAAAAAAAATTAGTCTTAGGTGGACCCATTTTGAAGAAAGGCAAATTCCAAAGCAAATGCATAGTTTCATTAACATAGCTTAAGAAAAACATTTCCTAAGAGAAACCTCCTTTTAATTTTGTATGGAGGAGGAAAATAATCTGACAATTGTAGTTTGTTTCCTCCTGCAGCTTAAGGAAAAGATAAAAAATGTCTGACACTTGCTGCCTACTTCCTCCTTTTGAAGACCGCCTTCTCCCCCCTCACCCCCTGCCCCCACCGGCCCTCCTGCCTGTTACCCTTTCAATCTCATCCTCTGTCTCTACCCTTCTCCTCCTGCCCTCAATGTTTCTCAGCATCAGGGTCTCTACCAATGAGTCAGCTTTTAGCATCAGGTGGTCAATATTAGAACAGCATCAGTCCTTCCAGTAAATATTCAGGGTTGATTTCCTTTAGGTTTGACTGGTTTGATCTCCTTTCTTTCCAAAGGACTCTCAAGAGTCTTCTCCAGCACCACTGTTTGAAAGTATTAATTCTTCAGTATTCAGTATTCTTTATGGTCCAAGTCTCACATGCATACATGACTCTGGAAAAACCATAGCTTTGACATACTTTGATTGAACCCGAGTCCCCTGCACTGCAGGTTAACTTTACCATCTAAGCCACCAGAGAAGCCCATAGTCCTCATATGGGCTACAAAAATGGCACCCTAAAACCAATAGACTATCACATATTTCTCCAACAAAGATGGGTTTATTCCAGAGCAGCAGAGAATTGCAACTCAGGGTCTGAAACCATGGAATGCCCTGTGATGTCTCCTCATGCCAAGGGAAGGAGAACTCTTTTATAGGGGGAAAGGAAGTAGGAGGGCTGTAATAAACAAGAGCCTGTTGTTTTTAATTAGCTGAGTCCTTGCCTTCTGCCTGCCAGACTCTGCTATTGTCACCAGTGTGACAACTTCCACTTCTGGTCTCTCAGCTCTATTTAATTGGGCTTCCCTGATAGCTCAGTTGGTAGAGTCTGCCTGCAGTGCAGGAAACCCTGGTTCCATTCCTGGGTCAGGAATATCCTCTGGAGAAGGGATAGACTACCCACTCTAATATTCTTTGGCTTCTGTTGTGGCTCAGCTAGTAAAGAATCTGCTTGCATCGTGGGAGACCTGGGTTCAGTCCCTGGGTTGGAAAGATCCCCTGGAAAGGGGATTTTGTTTAATTGAGGCTTCTGTTTAGACATTTTTTAAGGTGGAAGGATAAATTGTAACTAGAAAGAGACTTATTCTGTTGCTGATTGATAAATCTAAGAATAAGATCCTCTCCTCCATCAAGTGGTATAGTTGAGGAAAATAGCATATTAGTGAGCTCCTTTGTCAGAATATTAATTTTAGCTACAAGTTCTGTTTTGCAGAATCCTTCATTTTTCCAACAGTAAAAAAAAAAATCAGGTGATAAGAAAAGAGTGATTAGTCCATCATTTTCAGAGAACAGTAGAATTTTGATACCTCTTTATGACTTAACAATAAAAAGGATGTATGGTTTTTATCCACTGTCTCCAAAATAATCTCTTGTTATACAGGGAGTACAGTTCTTTCCATTCATACAATAGTTGCTTCCCTAACTACAAAGGCAGTCTCATTAGTTAAGTAGAACCTGAGAGCAGCTTTGAGTTAGAGGTATGTGTGTTATACCCCACATAAGAGTGCTGTGTGGGGCTGTTCAACACAAATGTAACAATGTATTTTTGTGAATGTGAGTTGGCATGTTAAGTGCATCCTCTAGAAAAATAACTAGTGTAATAGTCTTAAGATTTGTTTCCTAAAGTTGATACTGTGGGTTATTTTTGTGAACAGCCTGATGTTTGGGACCTTTTTTTCTCAAAATAAACAAGACCTTATTAAACCAGGAAAAAAAAATTATCATTTGGATCTGTCTTTTCCTTATCAGTTTTCCATGTAGTGTCAGTATACTCAATAAATTCATTTTCCTGGTCCTCAAAATCGTTTGTTAGTTATACACATGTCAGAAAAAAAGGAAGAAAAATTCCCTTCTGAATTCTTTTGGCTGGTCTAAGAAGTAAATTGACATGAGACAGATTAACAGGAAAAAAATAAATAAATGAAAGTTCAATAACATGTATGCAGGGGAGAGAACCAGGAAACTTAAGTAACTTGCCAAAATGGCTGAAACCGTCACAACAGATACCGTCTTCAGCTAAAGACAAAAGAAGATGTTGAGGGTCCTGGTTTGGGGCTTCAAATGGGAGGAAGGCAATTTACACAGAGATAAAAAAAGGGCCCTGAAGAGACAATGAGACACAGAGTAGACTCTGATCTCTAAGCCTCTCTGCATTCCCCACCTCCCCAGCCCCGATTCTTTGCAGATATCTCTGGTAACAGCTCTAGTCCAGGCACTGGCCCTTTATCTAAATTTTTTCAGGCAATTAAGTAGGAAGACACATGAGACAGATTAACACTTTATGGATCTTCTGTTCCTTATAATCAGTCCAAATTAATCTTCATGTCAAAGAAACATGTTTGAAGGTGGTAAATTTTGTTCCTCTGTATCACTCCCTGCTGGACTTTCCTGGTGGCTCAGTGGTAAAGAATCTGCCTGCCAATGCAGGAGACAGGAGACATTGGTTTGATCCCTGGATCAGGAACATCCCCTGGAGGAGGGAATGTCAACCCACTCCAGTATTCTTGCCTGGGAAATCTCATGGACAAAGGAGCCTGAAGGGCTACAGTCCACTGGGTCTCAAAAGAGTCAGTCATGACCTAGACACTAAACAACAACAATAACAAGCATCCAAGTAGGGAAGAAGTGACTACTATGATGTTGTTAATAAAATGGATGAGGAAAATATCTGCTAAAAGTGAAGGGATAGGGAGGAAGGTGATAGTTTGGAGTACTACTAGCTGGGAGAAATGGGAGAGGACTATGTCTGGAACCTCTGTAGCCCCTGCCCTACCCGCTTCCTGTCTCCTCTCTGTCCATGGACACTTTTAATTCCTTGCCACCTGAAAAAACAGAGGGCCCCACTACCTGTCCCAACGTCCTCTTTATCTCAGGACCCTTGTGACTATCCCAGCCTCCCATGCCTGCCTTCTCCCCAGGGTGAGTCTTTAGCTGGAAACCAGCTGCCTCCCTGGGCTCTTTTCTAAATCCTGTCCCTTCCTCTTGCTTGAAAGTTGTAGTGTCTCTGGGATAGACTAGATTGTGTTGTCATTTGTCGTACCTCATGTGCACCATATAATAGGTACACATTAAGGACTGAACCATGCTAACTGCCAAATAACCTTCTCATCTGTATCCTTGCTTCTAGCAGCTGGTGTGCTTAAGCATTCTTCGTCCTAGAACAAAATCCCTGCTGGGGGTCCTATCTCATCCCTTTCCAACTCAATCTCTTTCCCTCTCTAGCAA
This sequence comes from Oryx dammah, assembly GCF_014754425.2. Classification (NCBI taxonomy): domain Eukaryota; kingdom Metazoa; phylum Chordata; class Mammalia; order Artiodactyla; family Bovidae; genus Oryx; species Oryx dammah. Next base: position 3,208,396 of record NW_024080596.1, on the reverse strand, counting down.
GTGGCCTTGGAGAGCCTCATGTATTTACCCTCTCCACACAGTCACCCTCACTCTTATCCCTGCAGCATATCTGCCTTTGCCATCATTTTAATGAAACTTGCTCTCACTTTCATCACTAAATAACACATTGTTACATAAATCTTTATTACTTTGTTCATCCATTTAGATAGACTTGGAATTCTTTTCCTCATACGTTTCTTCTTTATCCCATTTTCTGCAGATACATGACTTTTATTCTTTAATGTTCTTAACATCCTATTTCTAAAAAGATATTTATTGAGGGTTAAAATTAAGCTTATGGTTTCTCTGAATCATTGCTAAGTCAGCCTTTTGCCATAATCTACATTAAATAATTGCATATTAAAAACACTTTTCTCATCTTAATTTTAAGCATCATAATTCTCTATAATTTAAATTGTCCCTAGTGACTGAAAGGAAAACATGCTCTATCAAATTTCACTTGAGTTAATGCAATGCTAATTCTCCCAGACTTGCTGCATTTATTTTATTTCACTCAGTGTTCAAATAATATATTAGTTCCTTGAAAGTTGCTAAAGTTTCTTTTCTAAAAATGAGTTAAAGTGCTGACATTGAATGAACAGCAGTTGCATTACTCATTTAAGGAAGAAAAGTGCTGATGTGTTTAAAATCTTTTATTTAAGTTACAACTGCCCCTCTTGGATTTTTTTTTTTTAATACAGTGCTATTATGTGAATTGTAAATACCAAGATATTGTTCTGGGAAAAGGAAAGCTAAGAATGTTGGTAGGAAATTGTGCTTTTCTGGTATGGTAGCGGATTTCCTGTTCTTTTGCATTAATGAAATTTCTTACTTTGATATTATGAGTTTATAAGTAGATAACCCAAACTTGCAAAACAGCAGCACTTTTCAGGTTTTTAAAGTACCTGATTGTTACTGTTATTTTCCTTTAAGGATTCACTATGATCTATGATATTAAATCTTCTTTAAAAAATTGTTTTTTACGTGGCACTTAAGTTGTGAAATTTAATGCATATAATTGAAATGCTGATGGTTGTGCTTTAAAGTATTTCAAAACACTTTCTCTTGTAGTGGATAAGTTTCCAAATTCTTGCCGTGGCTTTCAATGACTTAAATGATTGAGACCTTACTTACTGTGCCAGTTTTGCATACTCTGGAGTTAGAAATGCCAAAAAACAGAAAAAAAAGTTGCATGTATGTATGAAAGGTATTATATATGAAAGATAAAGAAAGTAGAACCAAGAGTAGGAGTAGAAGGAAAGGAGAATGGGTAGTAAGAACCTCAGACTGTGTTGCAGCTCTGAAAACATCTTGGCATGGCCAGTGGGGAATTCTGGTGCCACTTTGGAGGAATTATTCATCAAGCAGAAATGATCAGGTCCCAGTCACTGGTTAAACTGCTTGGGGGAAGCATGTCTTTGGCTTGAAAGATGAGGTGGAACCCAAGGCTTCTGTAATGGACCGTGTCACCTGTTTCTGTCTCATCTTTTCATTTTCTTTATAGATTCTTTCAAATCAGAGACATTTTTATTTTTATAAATTCCAGTTTGTCAATTTTCATTGTATTATGGAGCATGATTTTTGTTTTGTGTTTAAGAAATTTTTACTCAACCCAAGGTCACATCAATTTTATCCTCTCTTTTTTTCTAGAATTATATAGTTTCCAGCTCTACATTTGAGTTTTTCATTCACTTTGAGCTAATTTTTGTGTATGGGTGAGGTAGTGGTCAAAGTCATTTATTTATGTATTTATTTATTTGGGCTTCACAGTGGCTCAGTGGTAAAGAATCCACCTGCAATACAGGAATCACAGAAGATGTGGGTTCAATCCCTGGGTCAGGAAGATACCCTGGAGCAGAGCATGGTCACCCACTCTAGTATTCTTGCCTAGAGAATCTTATGAACAGAGGAGTCTGGCAGGCTACAGTCCATAGGGTTGCAAAGAGTCAGACACAACTGAAGCAACTTAACATGCACACATTTATTTATTTAGTATATGAATGCCCATTTGTACTACTAGCATCTTAAATAGGCTTTCTTAAAAAGGCTATCCTTTGCCATTGAATTTCTTTTGCACCTTTGACGTAAATCTTTATCATTTACGTGTCTATTGTTGCTACTACACTATATTGTATCTTTGTAATAATTCTTGAAATCAGTATGAGTTTTCCAACTTTATTTTTTTCAAATTTGTTTTAGATATTCAAGTTCATTTGTTTTCTGCATAGTTTTTTGAATCAGCTTTTTAAATTAAATATGTTTCGCTGGGTTTCAGATTGGGATGGGTTGAATCAATGGATTTACTTAGGGAGAACTGTCATCTTAACATTATTGAGATTTCTAGTCTATGCAAACAGTATTTTTCTCAGTTTATTTAGATATTTTAAAATTTCTAATCAGTGTTCAACATATAGATCTTGTATGTATTTCATTATATGTATGCTACTACTGCTACTGCTACTAAGTCGCTTCCATCGTGTCCGACTCTGTGCGACCCCATAGATGGCAGCCCACCAGGCTCTGCCATCCCTGGGATTCTCCAGGCAAGAACACTGGAGTGGGTTACCATTTCCTTTTCCAATGCATGAAAGTGAAAAGTAAAAGTGAAATCATTCAGTCGTTTCCGACTCTTCGCGACCCCATGGACTGTAGCCCACCAGGTTCCTCCGTCCATAGGCTTTTCCAGGCAAGAGTACTGGAGTGGGGTGCCATTGCCTTCTCCACATTATATGTATACATAAGTATTATTTCATATTATTTTAAATGATACTTCTAAAAAAATTCAATTTCCAGTTGTTCATTGCTATTATATAGTTCTGTGTGTGTGTCATTGATTTTATATCCTTGACTTACTAAACTCATTTATTACTTCTAGTAGACAACTGTATTTTATTTGGATAGAGAAAGTTTTCTTAATGCTTCTTCATTCTATATTTCTTTCCTTTCTTTTTCTTGCCTTATTGCAACTGTCTAAGATTTTTATTATTATGGTGAATAGGAGTAACATCTGAAGTCATCCTTTCTTGATTCCTGGTGTTAGGGGCAAAGCAGTCAATCTTGTCCTAGGCAAAAAAAGGATGAGTTGGTCACCCTAAGCTTTACAATCCAGCTCCTCTGTCTCCAAAATCCCATTTTTCACTCCTTTCCCCCAAAGGGGAACACTCATTGCTTAACTTCATGTTAATCGCTGTCCTGGCATCTCACTAAAACAATGAATAAGAGGAAGACAAAAGAGGAAGTGAGGAAGCCAGCTGGGGAGGTGATTGTTTTACTCCATGAGAGATGTGAGATTGGCAGGCCTAAAGTAGTAGGAGCAAAGGCGGAAGAGAAATGGACACATTCGTGATTTATTTTAGCTATTAGGCTAACCACTCTTAATGATGGATGAGATTATGGATTATGAGGCCTTTTCAGTGTTGAGTTTGAACAGTTAAGTGAATTGTGGCATCGTTTGGTGAAATGAGGAAGGTAATGATAGCTCAGCATGTCCTCCACTCAGTGGTGGATATGTGAGAAGAGATTTCAAGTGGACATAGAGTTCCAGTGCTCCAGAAAAGTATAGCTTAGTGTACAGGTTTGGGAAGCAGAGATACCCAGGTTCCAGTTGATGTCAAAGGAGTACATGGTATCACCAGAGGAGAGTGTAAGAAACAGTTGATGCTGAAGCTTTCCTGGAGGTTTCAAGTCCTTCTGAGAATCTGATGAAAAGCTCAAAACTCTCTTTTTAGAAAAATAGCACATTCTTATATCTATTTATATATTAGTTTCTCAAGTTTCCTGTAACAAAGGAGTCCTAAGAAAACTGGGTGTCTTAAAACAACAGAGATATCTTGTCTCATGGTTCTGGAGGCTAGCAGTCCAAAATCAAGGTGTTGGCAGGGCCATGGTCCTTCTGAAATCTGTAACAGAAGCTTCTTCCTGGTTTCTTCCTCTCTTGTAGTGGCTGTCAGGCCTGGGCATCCTTTGACTGGCAGTTGCATCACTCCAGTCTCTGCCTCAGATGCCATTCACGCCTCTGCTCTCTGTGTCTCTGCCCTTTTCTTCTAAAGTATTGGATATCAATCATATTGATTAAGAGCCCACCTTACTCTGATATGACCTCATCTTAGTCAGTTACATCTTCAATAACTCTGTTTTTAATAAGGTCACATGATGAAGTAGTTTGGACTTCAACATACATTTTTTTTGTGTGAGTGATACATGATTTAACCCATAACAACTTCAGCCCATTTTAAGGATTCAAAAATTGCTTGAAGCCCAACCTCCAAAGATATAACAAAGGAACTCACCAACATTTGGAGGATGAGCACAGGAAGAGACCAGGGCAGAGAGAATGAAGAGAAACAGAAAGAGCAGAAGCTTGTGTCCTATTTCAGGAAGGCTGGGGAAAAAGAAATCAACACAGAGGTCACGCAAAGTTCTAAAAAGGTTTGCCTGGAAACCAGAAGAGTGTATCTTCTTTCCCAAAGGAAGGTCCACACAGTGCTGCTGCTGATGCTTAATGCTAGTAGTAAGTGCTAACATTTTTGGCTATTATGAATGTTTGGCACTTTCTCTAAGCACTTTTCATTTACTTACAACAACTTTATTATTATCCCCATATTATAAATGAGGAAACTAGGGAGTTGCAATATTAATAACTTCTTTACAGTGATAAAACTGGCAGGTGAAAGACATCTCAAACCTTCACTATATTTAAACCAAAACTGTTGGTTCTCCCTGTCTGTACGTCCCCATGCATGCATGCTCAGTTGTGTCCAATTCTTTGCAACCCTATAGCCTGTAGCCTGCCAGAGTCCTCTGTCCATAGGATTTTCCAGGCAGGAATACTGAAGTTGGTTGCCATTTCTTCTTCAGGGAATCTTCCCAACCCCGGAATTGAACCCTCATCTCCTGTGTCTCCTGCATTGCAGGTGGATTCTTTACTGCTTGAGCCATCAGGGAAGCCCTGTACTTCCCCATTCTCCATTTCAATCATTAAGTAAATCCCCAAGTCACTGATTTTCTGTTTTTTAACCAAATTAGCTCATCTCTTCATCTCATTTCATGGATGAAATAGATTCATTTTCCTGATCATCTAGACTAGAATATGTACTCATCTATTTCTCTCGCCTTTTTCAAAATTAAATCAGTAACCAAATGTTAATCTCTTGTCTAACCCTGCCAGTGGTTCTGCATGGCCCTTAGGATAATAACGCTTTGATCGGGCTCTTGTCCACATTTTCAGCCTCATCTCCTAAGATGTTCTTTGTGGCATACTCTTTCTCCAGCAGTACCATAACCACACTGAACCATGTCCCTTGTCTTCCCTCTTCCCTCTGCTCTGTCTATAAAGGCTTTTCCTCTTGGTGACTGGTGACCTCTCTTAGTATTTAAGCACCCAACTCACAGTCACATTCTCTTATGAGACCTTTTATGAAGTCTTGTGTGAATTACCAAAGGCAAAACCAGAGTACGAGGACATGAGCTTTGCCTTTAACAGGCATTTAATTTTATTGAGGTCTGAGAATGTGAAAGGGACAGGAAACGCGTAACTTACACCTGTGGTGGATTCATGTCAATCTATGCCAAAACCAATACAGAATTGTAAAGTAAAAATTAAAAATAAATAAATTAATTTAAAAAAAAAGAAAACATAATCCCACCTTATTTGATAAAAAAAAAAAAGAATAAAGAAGAGAATGATGCTGACAACAAATGTTACCGAATTTAAAGAAGGAGATAAAGCATCTTGCTAGAGGGCCATTCACTTAAAACCATATTACACTGCCAGTGTAAATCACTCACCTCTCAAAAACAGAGCTTTTGAAGATATGTGGTAAAGAACTTTATGCTGTTCTGCTAATGTCACATTTACCCTCTTGCGTATTTAGCTTCTGTTTTTAATTTGCTCTTTTCAGTAAGCCTCATTAGCTCCTGGGTTATTTATACAGTTCTTATCTACCCTTAAGCATTTATTTTTCTGAGTGCTTCAGTTCAGTTCAGTTCAGTCGCTCAGTTGTGTCCGACTCTTTGCGACCCCATGAATTGCAGCACACCAGGCCTCCCTGTCCATCACCAACTCCCAATTCACTCAGACTCACGTCCATCAAGTCAGTGATGCCATCCAGCCATCTCATCCTCTGTCGTCCCCTTCTCCTCCTGCCCCCAATCCCTCCCAGCATCAGAATCTTTTCCAATGAGTCAACTCTTCACATGAGGTGGCCAAAGTACTAGAGTTTCAGCTTTAGCATGATTCCTTCCAAAGAAATCCTTACCTTAAAAATAATGCCTTCAATTATATAACCAAAGCAGATGACAACAGATTACATTAAGAAGTTTACTTTTTGTTCACTTTTATATTATTCTTTTTTCATAATTTGATATTACTTAAGATGGAGTGTAAATATCACATTTAGCATATTTGATGATTTTCTTAAATGGGTATTGTGAGTTTTTTCTAAAAGACTGTTAATTATGTCATTTTAGATAAAACTAGGGACCCCTAAACCCTAGAATCTTGAAAATTTTACTGCCTTTATGGCCCAGTTTCTCTTTTAGGCAAGTTATATAAAAGATATTTTGTTTGTTTGCTTTTTAGATTTTGCTAACAGCTTCCCTGTAGATTTTATATCACATCCTTTTAAATGCAGAGACAGATAAAGATAGGTTATAATTGTATTTCAGGCAAACTCAATAAGCAAAGCACTGTGCTGTGCTGTGCTGAGCTTAGTCGCTCAGTCATGTCCCACTCTTTGCGACCCCATGGACTGTAGCCCACAAGGCTTCTCTGTCCATGGGGATTCTCCAGCCAAGAATACTGGAGTGGGTTGCCATTCCCTTCTCCAGGGGATCTTCCTAACCCAGGAATAAAACTGGGGTCTCCTGCATTGCAGAAGGATTCAAACAAAACAAAATAAAAAATAAGTAGTACTTTGGCCCTATTTATTATTTGTTCTCTGTCTTTAAAATGTCACAGAAGTCCATCCTCTGTGTTCTGTGACTCATTGTATGTGCTATAGTTACGTCAATACATACAGTCTTTATAATTATTTACTTAATTACTTCCTTCTCTGTCTCCTCCAGTCTTCATAACTCCTAGCATATAGAGACCACTTGCATTTTTGTACGTCCTTAGCACTGTACTCAGGAATATCACTCACCAGACTGAATGAATGCCAGGAGTTCTCCCTACCTTGTGAATATCATAACTACTTGAGTATCTACGTGTGAGTTAAGAACATCAGAAAAAGTAACAGCTTCCTTTGATGTTTGAAGAACTTCAAATGAAAAATAAAATGTTCCCCAAACTAAAATGGAATTCGGTTGGAAAATGATGAAAATGCCATACAATTTTTCAAGGGTCATTTATTGTTTAGAACAACAAAGGCTGATGTTGTTAGCCCATGGTTGTTTTATTATATTCTTTCTTACCTATGTAATGCCCAACTTTTGTGAAATCTCTGGGAAATTTGATTCATATATTATCATGCACAATTTCCCTTTCTTCACCACATCTGGAATTTTCATCCCAATTCACGTGTAGCACACAAACAAGGTTTATTTTTGAAAATGGCAGTTGGTTACCAGGAAACACAATGGAAGTAGCAAGCATAGACCCGTACATGACAGGTGGAAGCTGCAGCTTTCCCACTTGGCTGAAATCCTTATCTTTGGAAAGTCTTTCTACTCATTCTCAATAGTTGAAAACATAGGGAATCCTTTAGTCCTGGCTTCCCTGGATTTAAAGTGTTGTGTTCAATTTAAATTTGCCACAGTGGTGAAGAATCCACCTGTAGGCGACACAAAAGACTCGGTTTCAATCCCTGGGTTGGGAAGGGAATGGCTACCCATTCTCATATTCCTGCCTGGGAAATCCCATGGACAGAGGAGCCTGGCCAGCTACAGGCCATGGGGCCACAAACAGTTGGACTCAACTGAGCAACTGAACACACACACATACACACACACACACTCAATTAAGTTGTTAATTGTTCACATAATTTATTATAAAGGAAAGGGGGAGAAAGGAAATGTCTGAAATTCACCATATCTATTGTGAAACATTTCAGAAAAGTTTACATTCATTTCTCTTTTAACTTCATTTTCTCTCTAGTTCTTCAAAATGAGATGACTTATACTGGGAAATAAGAGGCTTTCCAGATGGCTCTGTGGGTAGAGAATCTGCTTGGGTAGAGAGACCTGGGTTTGGCCACTGGGTTGAGAAGATCCCCTGGAGGAGGGCATGGCTATTCACTGGAGAATCCCATGGACAGAGGAGCCTGGTGGCCTACAGTTCACAGGGTTACAAAGAATTAGACATGACTGAAGTGACTGATCATGAGCACGAGCATACTGGGAAGTATTGCTTAGCTGCACAGCTCCAGTTTAAACACTGAACCTCTGCTCTCTACTCAGTATTTATTTTCCCATTATCACTTGAAATACTATATGAGGATGGAGTTTTGCAAATGGCAATTCCACAGAAAACTGTTAATAGTATTTTTATCTTTCATGTATTTCCTAGAATGGTTGGTTTTATTTCAGTTAATATGTTTATATCTTCATAAGGTTTCATAATACTAATATAACATGAGCAAAATAAATATCATAGAAATGACATAAAAACTGAAAACTGAACCTTTTAAGGATACTGCAAACTTTTCTTCAGTTTGTCACATTAAGAGGAAAAACAAAACACAAATACAAGCTGGTGTGAACTGTTAATTCCCCTATAAGATCACAAGTGACTCAGTAGTAAAGAATCAGCCTGCCAGTGTAGGAGATGCAAGAGACGTGGGTTCAATCCCTGGATCAGGATGATCCCCTGGAGTAGGAAATGGCAACCCACTCCAGTATTCTCGCCTGGAAAATTACATGGACAGAGGAGCCTTGTGGGCTTCAGTCCATGCAGTTGCAAAGAGCTGTACATGACTGAGCATAGCACACACACACACACACACACACACACACACACACACACACACACGATAAAATACATTCATTCATTCATTCAGCTATTATGCTTTAAGTGCTTTTAGATGCTGAACACTTAAATGATCAGGAAAAAACAAAGATATCTTGAGTGCATAAAACTAGTTGAAGGGAGAACTTCCTTAGTGATTGAGTGGCTAAGACTTCATGCTTCCAATACAGGGGGCCCAGGTTGGATCCCTGGTCAGGGAACTAGATCCTGCATGCCACAGTGAAGATCCCATATGCTGCCTGCTGCAATGAAGACTGAAGATCCCATGTGCTGCAACCAAGATGTGATGCAGTCAAATAAATAAATAATAAATAGTTAAAACACAACAACAAAAATTAGTTGAACAGGAGATATATGAAAATTAAAGAATAAAGGAAAGTATAAGATACATTCTATATTGTGTACCAAATGTTGAGGAAGAAAGCAATATATGTCATCTTCCTGAAAAAAGTGAATTATGAATTCAGTTTTTGAAATAAGTAAGGGATATGATAGATATGGGAAATAGATGGAGAAACAGTGGAAACAGTGTCAGACTTTATTTTGGGGGGCTCCAAAATCACTGCAGATGGTGACTGCAGCCATGAAGTTAAAAGACGCTTACTCCTTGGAAGAAAAGTTATGACCAACCTAGATAACATATTCAAAAGCAGAGACATTACTTTGCCGACTAAGGTCTGTCTAATCAAGGCTATGGTTTTTCCAGTAGTCATGTATGGATGTGAGAGTTGGACTGTGAAGAAGGCTGAGCGCCAAAGAATTGATGCTTTTGAAGTTTGTTGTTGGAGAAGACTCTTGAGAGTCCCTTGGACTGCAAGGAGATCCAACCAGTCCATTCTGAAGGAGATCAACCCTGGGATTTCTTTGGAAGGAATGATGCTAAAGCTGAAACTCCAGTACTTTGGCCACCTCACGCAAAGAGTCGACTCATTGGAAAAGACTTTGATGCTGGGAGGGATTGTGGACAGGAGGAGAAGGGGACGACTGAGGATGAGATGGCTGGATGGCATCACTGACTCAATGAACGCGAGTCTGAGTGAACTCTGGGAGCTGGTGAATGACAGGGAGGCCTGACGTGCTGCAATTCATGGGGTCGCAAAGAGTTGGACACGACTAAGCGACCGAACTGAACTGAACTGATGATGGACAGATAGGAAATCAGTGGATTTGTTCTGTACAGAAATTATAGAACAAAAGCCTAGTTTGAGCATTGTTTAATTGGTATTTTTTCCACATCTACCACATTGGAGAGTGTATTGAATTGATGTCTACTATACTTTGAAGTCTAGAGATGTTTTTCAGCTTTTTATGTATTTTACAAACTAAAACTTAAGAAAAATACAGCAAAGGTTTACTAAAATCTTGAAATAGAATGCTTTTCTTTACCCTTTCCCAGTTATTATTTTGTTTATAATTTATTCTGCATAAAAGAATAGGATGCTTTTGCTAGAGTAACTGCTCAGATATTACACTTCAAAACAAATTATCTGCCTGTCCTTTGGTAGCTTTATTTCTTAAACTTACAATTACACTAATGAAAAGTCTTTTGTCAATTACCTGGGTATTGATATTTGACTCCAGCATTTCTTCACGATCTGTGATTAATTTTTTTAAAATTCCATCTTTAGGAAACTAATATTATACTAATTAATTCCCTACATGTAATAGAAATTCAGTGCTTTTTGTTCTTCCCAAAGTTATTGCAATGAAGCTCACTATAATTTTTGCTGCTAATGTAGTTTAGTGGACAATTTGTTATTAATTGGAAACTCTTCTTTATTTAGGATAAATGAATTTAAGCCTAATAACTACTTCATCCCAATATGCAAATATAAGCATTTACATTTAGTACCAGCATCTCATAGTATGAGCTTTTCTGTTGGCTTAGACAGTAAAAAGTAAGTAAGTGGGAGTCACTCAGTCGTGCCTGACTCTTTGCAACCCCATGGACTGCAGCCCTCCAGGCTCCTCTGTCCATGAGATTTTCCAGGCAAGGATACTGGAGTGGGTTGCCATTTGCTTCTCCAGGGCATCTTCCAACCCAGGGATCGAACCTGGGTCTCCTGCACTGCAGGCAGATTCTTTACCAACTGAGCTACAAGGGAAGCCCATCGTGGTAAAAAGGCTTCCTGCAATCAGGAGCCCTGGGTTTGATCTCTGGGTTGAGAAGATCCCCTGGAGAAAGGAATAGCTACCCACTCTAGTATGCTTACCTGGAGAATTCTATGGACAGAGGAACCTCGCAGGCTGCACTCCCTGGGATCTTAAAGATTTGGACACAACTGAGCGACTAACACTTTCATTTCACTTCTCATAGTATAGCACTGTGTTAACCACCTTTATCTATTTGAGTGGAATTCATGTTAAATGGTATAAAGCACATAATAACACAGGAGTCATTCTCCACACTTCTTCTCCCTTTACCCTAGTAAATATCTAGTTTGCTCCCAAGTCTGGCTCAGGTTGCCTCTTAATATCCCTCAACTCATTATGCTTTTGTCCATCCTCCCACCTCCTGGCCCAAATCATTGTTTCCTCACTTGTCACTGCAGTGTCTCCTCACACCACTGCCCACCTGTACGTGGATCCCTGCAGTCTCTTCTCTAGTCTGTAGAGGGCTCTTTCCAGGACATATTCCTTGTTAACTTGGGCTTCCAATTTAAAACTTGTCAGGGGGCTCTCTGTATTTTTAGAATAAAGGCAGAACTCTTGAGTGTGGCCTATAAAGCCATATGTGGCTCATCTCCTCCCAGATCCTTAGGACACACTTCATACCCTCTCTCCTCTCCACTTTGCCCACCACCTTCCTTGATCAGATTGCAATCATACTCATCTTCATTCCTTTGACCTCCATAAGCTCTTTCCTGTAATATGCTGGTCTTTTTCCTGATCTATATTTTTCTCCTAATGTTTTTATATATTTATTTGTTTATTGACCTTTTGATGCAGCATTTGGGATCTTAGCTCCCCCACCAAGGATTGAACCTGTGCCCCCCCTGCAATGAAAGTGTGGAGTCTTCACAACTGGATCACCAGGGAAGTCCTCTCATGTTTTAGATGTCAGTAAAAAAATAATTTCTTCAGAGATGACTTTCTTGATGACCCTCATCAGGTTCTCCCACTAAAGAATCAGAGCAGGGTGCTTTGTCCTCACTGAAATGTTTTATTAGTCAGAGCTTGAGCCATGACTGTTGATTATTTTATTGCTGAGTATGGGCCTCACTGGTGGCTCAGGGATAAAGAATCCACCTGTCAAAGGAGATGTGGGTTCGATCCCTAGATCGGGAAGATCTCGTGGAGAAGGAAATGGCAACCCACTCTGGTATTCTTGCTGGAAAATCCCATGGACAGAGAAACCTGGTGGACTGTAGTTCATGGGTCACAAAAGAGAGTTGGACATGACTTAGCGACTAAACAACAACAACATAGGATCTAATAAGAAAAATAATAGGCAGTCAATAAAAATTTATTAAGTCTATGAACAATAAAAATACTTTACTTTTTAAATCTTATGAATATGAGCTATTTAAAAGACAGAACCAACCCATCTCATGGAGTTTATGATGGAGTATCTCTTATAATCAGAGGAAAAGGGATAGAAGCTTAAATGTTCACAGATTATGGATGGGGTCAAACTCCTATTCAATTGTAACTCTAAATAATTTTAAAATATTTAACCACAGATTAGTCATGTTTCCTTGGGATATTGTTGTATATGATATTGTTAGTTATAGAAAATGACATGGAAAATTAAGCTGTTTATCATTTTTAAGTCCCCTTTCCCATCCCTACCTCCCAAATACCATCAGGTGCTCTGGGTAGATAACAACCCTAAGATCTGGTTCTATATTTAGTCTTAGTTAGAGAGATTGAAGAAGTTTGTTTACTCCTGGAGATTAAACATAAAGACCTTTTTACGAAGCCAAAAATAGTGCTAAATCCAGGGAGCTGTGTCTCTTTTGGAAAGAAGATCGAAACCACACTTTAAAGAGGTAAAGGAAATGAGATAAGATCTTGAAAAAGTTTGTAGGGAGAAATGAAAACAGGCAGAGTCCAGTCTTTATCTTTTCAAGCAAGCTGCCATGCTTCAACTTCTGAGCATCTGAGAGCCCAAATCAGATCTCCTCTGGAGCCTGGTTTTGATGCTGATAAATGTTGCTTTCACAACTTACTGTTGCCAAATATGGTTTCTCTGAATTACCCAGAGGACAAATACAGTCCTACTTCTTTTTTTTTTTTTTTTCTAATTTATTTTGAAATTATCATGCCTCAAGCATGGGTCACCCTGGTTGGGAATAACTTTTAGTAGCTATATGAGCCAGTAGATGAATGTATCCATGGCTACTTTGGGATTATATAGTGTTTTTTAAGAGTGCCACAATGAGTCTGAGGATTAGACATCAGTTTGAGGACACGGCAAACCATGTTTTATCTTTCCAGATTGCTTTTGAAGGAACAGGACTGCTGTCCCAATGCTTGTGAGTCTGCGAACTATTCAGTAGTAATAATGATCCTGTTTTCTCCAAATTTAGCCTAGTTTGGTCAAATACCTGGCATTGTCTTTTGAACTCATATAAAGTGAAAATGGGCTTTCTGGGTGGTGCTAGTGGTAAAGAACCTGCCAGCCAATGCAGGAGACATAAGAAACTTAGGTTCAATCCCTGGATTGGGAAGATTCCCTGAAGGAGGGCATGACAACCCACTCCAGTATTCTTGCCTGAAGAATCTCATGGACAGAGGAGCCTGTTGGCTCAGTCCATAGTCACAAAGAGTTGGACACAATTTAAGTGACTTAGCACAAAGTAAAAATCAGACTGAAGGATCTTGAACAAGATATTTTAAAAATAAAGGACATTCCACAGGATCAAGTGAGACTGGGCTTGTATTATACATTCTTTAGCTATTGTAGATGCCTAATAATCATTATGATATGCTGAGATGCTTCATGACCTATGTACACCTTCCAAATCATCAAAAAAATTCACCATTAAAAAAATATTACTATTAAATATATTTTGGCTTTAAATTCCTTGACCTTTGTTAATCCCTGTGTCTCATATTTATATATTTCATTAAATATGTTCTGCTGTCCTTGGATTTCTTGATTGTTGTTTGACCTCATGTTTTAATAGGTAGCCTAGTAGGATAGTTATGAGCTTGGGTGTTTGGGGTCAAAACACAAAAATTTGAATCCCTGCTCTGCCACTTGCTTAGCCAGTGGCTAAGACAGTACTTTATTGACTTAGCCAATACTTAACTGCTCTGTGCTCACAGAGGAATGATCTGTGCTTATCTCTTTAAATGAGTTAATACACATAAAACACTGATAACAGTGTTAATATCTTAGTAAGAGCAAATATACTGATACTATAATCATCATATTCATTACTGTATAACATTCTTATTGTTTTTATTAGAATGCCTACTATATGCAGACCATTTTGCTGGGAAGGGGTGATAGTGACTAACCTGCAGAATTAGCTTCTACCCTTCAAGAGCATGAATCCAGTGGGCAGAGACAGATTTGAAGCAAATAAACAAAAATAAGGTGATATCTAAAGTAAATACAATGAATAAGGTACTATGGTTTTGGATAAGAAGAGAGAACTATTTCAGAGAGGATGGCCAAGGATGGCCAGCCTGAGTTGTATTTTCATATGTCATTTCTAGATTGAAAGAGAGCTGATTATGGTAAGAAGAGGAACAGAGTTGCTTTTCAGGCAGAAAAAAAGACTGAGGACTAAGAGCCTTAAGGAGGAAGGCCTTTGCTGAGCTCTAGTAAATGAAATTGGGCTATTATAGCTGGAGTTAGAGAGAGCAAGATGGAAAGAAACAAAGTGAGGTGGAAGGAGGCAACAGGAGCCGAATCATGGAGTCAGCAAGCCTACAGTAAGCTTGCTGAACTCAGCAAGAGTTCAGCCTTAAGTTCAACAGAAGGTATTACAGTCATCACTGAGGCTTTAAAATTCTAGAGGATTATTGTCTGCCATGTTGAAAAGTGGATTGAGGGTGAAATGGTGAAGCACCAATTGGAGTTTTTGAATGGTCTTAGTGAGAGAGGAAATGGTTCAAAATGTTGGCAGTGGTGATTAAGAGAAGCCTGATATATATGGAACATGGAAGTAAAGGGGGGAAAGACAAATGAAAGATGTTTCCCATTTATCTGGCTTGAGTAGCCAGGGAGATAGTTGTGCCATTACTGAAAAAAAGACAAGGTGTGGATTAAACTTGAGTAGTAGGGGAGAGGATGGAATAGAGAACTCAGTTAGGGATTAAGATTAAGATTCTGACAAAAATAATGTTATAAAATTGTAATTGGAAATAAAAATTTGAAATTATAGACAAGGTAAGGGATGGAGTTAGAAA
This sequence comes from Oryx dammah, assembly GCF_014754425.2. Taxonomy (NCBI): domain Eukaryota; kingdom Metazoa; phylum Chordata; class Mammalia; order Artiodactyla; family Bovidae; genus Oryx; species Oryx dammah. Next base: position 3,193,065 of record NW_024080596.1, on the reverse strand, counting down.
CTTAGGAGATATGATACAGATGATATTAAGAGCCTTAGGGATGGCCAGGTTGATCTACAAAAGAAATGTAGAGGAAAAAAAAAATAAGGATGCTAGGAACTTACTCCCAAGTGTCTCCAGCATTTAGAGGAAGATACAGATATCCATTTCTCATTACCTTGGGTACATGAAATGAAAGTGTTAGTCACTCATTCATGCCTGACTCTTTGTGACCTCATGGACTGTAGCCTTTCTGTCCATGGAATTCTCCAGGCAAGAATTCTAGAGTGGATAGCTATTTCCTTCTCCAGGGAATTTTCCTGACCAGGAATCGAACCTGGGTCTCCCACATTGTAGGCAGATTCTTTACCATTTGAGAATGATTGCATTGTCACTTTGCAATCCTATAAATATCAGTATATTGCTAGACAATATAGTGACGCTGTATAGTATGTGATATTGTGACATTATGCTAACATGGAAGAACTATAAATGCTATTTCCTCTCTTTTTCATTGCTTTGTTTAGGTCTCTGGATGTAATTCACTTTCCCAAAATACAAAAATAGTATTAATGAAATCTATCCTAGACACATATACAAAAGTGACATATGTCATAGTAAAAACAATAATTAGATGTTAGAAACATCAGTTTGTATGTTACTCTGAATATTAGTACTTCCCACTATAAAGGAAAAAGGAAAAATAACTTGGTAATTAGTTGAGACATTCAGATTCTACAGGTGACCACTTACATGGTATATTTGGTATATTTTTTCTTTCATAAGTACTATTTTGAGAAATAAAGCATTGAAAACTAAGGGATGTTCATGTCCATAGGAAAACTTCATAATACCCAGACAAAATTACCTGAATGCAAAAAGAGAAAAGGTGTACTGGATCCGAAACATGAGTCTGCATTTTGTCAGAGATGATGTAGTGAGAGAGTATTTGTCATTTCTTATGACATAAACCCCCCACAGTCCTGGTAATTGGAGTAGGGGTGCATTACAGGGATCTTAAGACAACGGACGTTTGGTCTCAACCAAACTTAAGTATTCAAGGCCTCCTGGAGCATCTGGGGCCATCATCGTCTTTCTACTCAGATGTCTTCTGGGACTGAACAAGGAGTCAAGGTCTCCCTTGCTGTCACAAATCATAATGCCAAGGAACAGGAAAATATGCATGTGTGTGCACTTCTGTGAGAGGTGTATTACACTAATTCAGCTTCTTCCATTGCCTTTCAGTGATGGCTCTGTGTATAGACTTCTTTTTGATTTCACAAGTATGATCACCTTTAAACACAATCATCAAGGAAAGAGAATAGAGGCGTAATGGGACAAGCTTTGAGTTAGGCTTAAAGAGTGGCATAATTCAATGAAAGGAAGTAATCTGATCATATCCAGACTCGGGAAGACAATGAGGAGTCATTAAATTGATTTCAGAGACACTGTTCACTTTATTAAATACATTCAGGCTTATGGCATAAAGCCACATGGAGTTTTTCAAGGAAATTATTATTTTTGAGAATCAAAGAATGTCTGAAGCTCAGGCTGCTCTGGTAGCTTTAAAATATTTAGCCAAAACAAAATTATCCACATGACAAATAGATTTTAATTGTTTAAAAAGGCAAATAATCAATCAGGATGTTTTGTTGAACATAACTAGAAAATCAGGAAAGAGTCAATCAGGAGATTAGCAGGCATAGGAATGTGGGGAACCATTTCTTTGATACCAAATTATTTTTGTTGTTCAGCAACTCAGTCTTGTCCGACGCTTTATGACACCATGGGCTGCAACATATCAGGTTTCCCGGTCCTTCACTGTCTCCCTCAGTTTGCTCAAACTCATGTCCATTGAGTCGATGGTGCCATCCAACCATCTCATCCTCTGTCACCCTCTTTTCCTCCTATCTTAATATTTCCCAGCATCAGGGTCTTTTCTAAGGAATCAGCTCTTCTCATCAGGTGGCCAAATATTGGAGCTTCAGCTTCATCATCCATCCTTCTGATGAATATTCAGGGTTAATTTCCTTTAGGATTGACTGGTTTGATCTCCATGTTGTCCAAGGAGCTCTCAAGAGTCTTCTCCAGCACCACAGTTTGAAAGCATCGATTTGTAAATGTTCAGCCTTCTTTATACCAAAATGCAAACTAGCAAACCTTTAATATAAGAAGCAATAAACTTGCACATGGATGATGACCAAGGAGCATCCCAGGTTGAATGCCCTACCATGTACCTGAAGAAACAGCTAGAATTAGAATTGGGTTTGCAATCAGCAATCACATAGATACTCTTGCTATAGAAGCAACTGTTTACACCCCAAAGGGAAGTTTTTCTATGTTGTTACTATTGTTTAGTTGCTAAGTCATGTCCAACTCTTTTTTGCAACCCCATAGACTGTAGCCCACCAGGTTCTTCTGTCCGTGGTATTCCCCAGGAAAAAATATTAGAGTGTGTTGTCATCTCCTTCTCCAGGGGATCATCCCAACCAGGAGATCAAGCCCACACTTCCTGCATTGGCTGCTGGGTTCTTTACCAGTTCTTTACCAGGACTACCACTAGGTAGTCCCATATGGTTCCATATCCTTGGGAATAATTGTATGATTTTTTTTTTTTGGTTCTTATCTTTTAGCAAGAGAAGTAAAACTCTGTAGAAGCAAAGGAATTAGACAGAGGGAAAGTATCTTCATACTGTTTTCTATACTGGCTATACCAATTTATATTCCCACCAACAGTGCAGGAGAGTTCCCATTCCTCCATATCTTCCTCAATTCTTATATGTTGTCTTTTTTGATAACAGCCATTCTGACAGGTGTGAAGTGATAGCTCACTGTGGTTTTGATTTGTATTTCCCTGATGATTAATGATGTTGAGCATCTTTTGAGTGGTGATGTGCCTGTGGCCATCTGCATATATTCTTTGAAAAAGTGTCTTCAAAAATAGACCAAAAAAGTTATAGAAAAAGATCAGACTTGTGGTTACCAGAGGTAGGGTATAGGCAGGGGAATTGGATAAAAATGGTCAAAAGGTACAAAATTCCAATTATAAAATGTAAATAAGTATCAGGGATAACATAAACCATGATAAATATAATTAACACTGCCTTATGTTGTATATGAAATTTGTTAAGGGAGTAAATCCTAAGAGTTCTCATCACATGGCAAAAGCTTTTTGTCTGTTTTTTTAATTTTGAATCTGTATGAGATGATGGATGTTCATTCAGGTTATTTTGGTAAACATTTCATAAAGTATGTAAGTCAAATAATTATGCTGTACATCTTAAACTTACATAGTATTGTATGTCAATTATATCTCAATAAAGATGGAATGAAATAAACTTTACGTAAACTTTCGGAAAGGAAAAACAGGATCTGTAATGAGTGACAATGATGACCACACTGTCATGCAGTTATGAAAAAAGCATTGCATTGTGAACACAAACAATTCTATGCAAGATATCTAAAATCAGAGTTGAATTCGCATTAGTCTACTGTTTTATTTTCTGAAGACAAAGTCACATTTTTATCTGGTCTGTGGAAAATCTATTATGTTCCTGAATCTTCAAAAAGATATCTTTTGTTTATCCTATTATTTCTTTGATTACTTGTCCTAAGTAATTACTTTTTATAATATGATCTATATATTAAGTTATAGATATATAATATATATTAAGTTCTATATATTGTTACATTAGAATAACTTAAATATGAAGTTAAAGGCAAGCTATGAAAGTTAATCACCACCTGCATCTGTTCTTTTTATTAAAGATCTTGTGCATTTGATAATTTTTCCTTCAAGTTGTTATATTAAAATAGGTCTTTTATTTTTGGCATTTCATTTCTATACGAAAGACAGCATTTTCAACAGATTGCCAAATGCTGTCTTTGCCAACTAAATCTAAGATGCAACATTTTTGAGATACAAGCATTATGATTACTGTGGTATTTTGTTTTTGCACATTTATAAGCTAGAACAGTGCAAAACAATGCAAATACAACTTAGTATGGGAACCATATCTTTCTTATTCACTGCCTGGCAGAAAATTACCTTCATTGTTGAGTGAATGTAGAGAATTTCCTTTTACTGTGCAGAGTGATGGCTTAAAGTAGAAGGTGACTTTAGCAAGCAAGAGAGAGTACTGAAAAAGCTATATTAAGGATCAATTGTAAAGTAATGGCCTTTCCTTTCAGGCAGCCAGTAAAGCAAGAGAGACAAGTCCTAGGAAAAAAGTGTCTGCTGCTGGGTTGTGTTTACTGAAGGAGGTGCAGAAGACTCTATTGAATTTAAAGATGCAATGTGTGGAAGGAGAATATGAGTTGTCTACAGCTGTGGTTTTTAATGTGTGATCAACTAACAACATCTCAGTCACCTGAGAACTTGTTAGAAATGCAAATTCTCTTCCTCAGTCCAGTCCTAGTAGATCAGAAAGTTTGTTTTCACAAGCAGGGTTCATTCTGATGCACACGTGAAACCAAGAACCACTGGTCTGAACTGGGATATTTGTCAGAATTGCCCAAATGAATGGCCCACATTAACTAGATTGACTGAAGAACTATCAAAAAGCTTCAGCATGAATTGAATCTTCCTTAATGGACTTATTGATATATGTAAGTGAAATGTTTAGGACCCCTGCCCCAACGAATTCTTTGAAAGGATCCAGTTTCTACTTGAAGAAACTATTGAGATCTGAGCACTTCAAAAGTAAAACATTTTTAAAGGAACTGGCTCTTAGGTTTGATGATGATCAGAGATCTGTAGGAAGAATACACTGGGAAGCTGCTTACTCCTTGTGTACAAACTTACTTCTATAAAATGCCTTGCATTCACCTGCTTGCACGTGTCTATTTTTAAAAAGGGCAGTTTGTATTCCTGTAGACAGATGTTTAAAGATACAAATTATTCAACAATAGGTAAAATATGTTGGCTTAAATGCATGGTAGAATATAATTGACCTTATTGCACTATTTAATGATAGCAGATTTTGAGTGGAGTATATCTATTTCATGGGCTTCCCAGATGGCTCAGAGGTAAAGAATCTGTCTGCAATGCAGGAGACACGGGACACTTAGGTTCGATTCCTGGGCCAGGAAGATCCCCTGGAGAAGGAAATGGCAACTCACTCAGGTATTCTTGCCCAGAAAATCCCATGAAAAGAGGAGCCTGGCAGGCTACAGTCCATAGGGTCTCAAAGAGTCAGACATGATTGTGCACACACACACACACACACACACACACACACATCTCCTTCAGTGCCCCCAGAAACTGACTTTGAGTAAAGGATTCCAGTACAGTAATTTATTTAGGGGTTTCCCTGGTGGCTTAGAAACAATATGCCTGCAGTGTAAGGAGACCCAGGTTCTATTAGGAGATAATCCCAAGAAGCATACATAGAGATGCTTGAGACAGATCAGGGAGCTAGCAACAGTTCTTACTGTTACTGGGAACCTATGGGATGCAATGTAAAACCCATCTCAGAGATCCTGCTGGAAGGTCTAAGGAAAATGAAGTATTTCTCCAGGATGTTATCAGCTGCTGTCTGTCATTGGTTTTGGGTTGGTAGAAGTTGGCCCTATGGACTGCCATGTTACTCTGGAATCCAGAGAAAGCCAGAGTCCTCATGCTGACTTTGTAGTAGTCCATGGAAGATGGACTCTGAGGATGGACTCAGCAGGATCTCTGAGATGGGTTTTACATTGCATCCCATAGGTTCCCAGTAACAGTGAGAACTGTTGCTAGCTCCCTGATCTGTCTCACAGAAGTTTTGAGGAGATGTGGACTGGATGCAGCTTCATCTGCTGAGCAGTAGAACTGGTGAAGAGCAGGTGGTAGGCCAGCCCCCTAAAAGAGGAAGTGGACTAGATTCTCAAAAAACTCCAAATCAAAACCTGAAAAGGACTCCTGGGACTCTCAGAGGGAGACTTTGTCTGCTTCACAGTGCTGTCCAGGCATGATCTGGCTTCAGGCATCCAGGAGCATTTATTTAATGTTCACCTGCACTTGACATTGTGATCCACCCCAGGAAGATAATGAAAGCAATATGGCTCCTGGCCTGAGGCATTTGACAAGCTGGTCTGGAGGCAGGAAGCAGAAAACTAGAGCTCCAGGCTTCTGTTCAAAATGACAAATGCAAGCTGGAAAAAGGAAGACCCTGGTGTTTACAGAGGCAACAAATTAAATGCAACCTGCCTGGGTTTGATGTAATGCCCATTCCTATTACTATGTGCTGACACTTCCCAGAAAGTTACCCTGTGAGTTTCCAAAGGTATTTTGATTTTCTGCCCTGCCAGAACACCATGCTTGGTGTAATGTTGAATGTGTATTTTTATGAAATGTTATAATTGTTAATTCATGGTAATTGAAAAAGGTCCTTGTGGGAACTGGTTTGTCTTTTATTGCTTTCGGTTCCAAATGTGACCTATTATTATTCCCATTCCCACTTCTCTTCTTGCTCTGTTAAGTGTATAAAGTTGAAAACCATAAATCACACTGTCTTTTTGATCTATGTGAACCTAACAGGCCAAATGACGATACTTTACTTAATCATTTTACAAAAGTAATTAACTCCATTTCCTTCTTACAAACAAACGTGCAAGGTTCTCACAGTAAATTAGATTTTTATAAGAGCTGTAAACTTTGGTTTTAGTTGGTAGACTAAAAAGTGTTTAAATAAATTTGGAAATAAGTAAAATAATAAAAATGATTATTTTTCACATTAAAGTATATTATAGTTACTTTAAAACTGTTTTTCATTTTTTCAACTCTTAAGCCACTTCCAGTGTACTCACTCATATTTACAGTGTTTTCCTTGTAAAGCTTTGTGTTATTCAGCTTCTTAACACTAATAACCCAGAATTTCTTTCCCAACCTCTCCCCTATCTCTCTCTTTTAGTGTTTTTATTTTTAATTTTATTTTTAAATATGTTGAATAGATATACCTGGTGAATATTTCAGAAGACAGATGATAATCATCAATTATATGACTGTGGGATCATTCTTGTTCCCAGCCAAAGGTGCCCAGTTTGGGAGTTTCAAAGCTAGAGAATTAAGGAGTATTAAAATGGAAAGGTCAGTTTTCGTTCCAATCCAAAAGAAAGGCAGTGCCAAAGAATGTTCAAACTACCTCAAAACTGCACTCATTTCACATGCTAGTAAAGTAACGCTCAAAATTCCTCAAGCACAGCTTCAACAGTATGAGAACCAAGAACTTCTAGATGTTCAAGCTAGATATAGAAAAGGCAGAGGAACCAGAGACCAAATTGCCAACACCCAGTGGATCATAGAAAAAGCAAGAGAGTTCCAGAAAAACATCTACGTCTGCTTCATTGACTACCTTAAAGCCTTTGCCTGTGTGGATCACAACAAATTGTGGACAATTCTTCAATAGATGGGACTAACAGACCACTTTATCTGCATTCTGAGAAATCTGTGTGCAGGTCAAGGAGCAACAGTTAGAAATGGACATGGAACAATGGACTGGTTCCAAACTGGGAAAGGAGTACATCAAGGCTATATATTGTCACCCTGCTATTTAACTTATATGCAGAGTACATCATGTGAAATGCTTGGCTGAATGAAGCACAAACTGGAATCAGTATTGCTGGGAGAAATATCAATAATGTCAGATATGCAGATGACACCACTCTTATGGCAGAAAGCAAAGAGAAACTAAACTCTTGATGAAAGTGAAAGAGGAGAGTGAAAAAGTTATCTTAAAACTCGACATTCAAAAAATGGCATCTGGTCCCATCACTTCATGGTAAATAGGTGGGGAAACAATAGAAACAGTGACAGACTATTTTCCTAGACTCCAAAATCTCTGCAGATGGTGACAGCAGCCATGAAATTAAAAGACACTTGCTCCTTCAGAGAAAAGCTATGACAAATCTAGACAGTGTATTAAAAAAGCAGAGACAACAAAGATCCCTATAGTTAAAATTATGGTTTTTCCAGTAGTCATGTAAGGGTATGAGAGTTATACTATAAAGAAGACTGAGCACTGAAGAATTAATGCTTTTGAACTGTGGTGTTGGAGAAGACTCTTGAGAGTCCTTTGGACTGCAGAGAGATCAAACCAGTCAATTGTAAAGGAAATCAGTCCTGAATATTCATCAGAAGGACTGATGCTAAAGCTGAAACTCCAATATTTTGGCCACCTGATACAAAGAGCTGACTCATTAGAAAAGACCCTGATGCTGGGAAAGATTGAAGGCAGGAGGAGAAGGAGATGATAGAGGATTAGATCGGTGGATGGCATCACCAACTCGATGGACATGAGTTTGAGCAAGCCATGGAGATGGTGAAGGACAGGAAAGCCTGACATGCTGCAGTCCATGGGATCGCAAAGAACCGAACATGACTGAACAACTGAATAACAACAAAATGGAAATGTTCATAGAGGTTATTTATGACATTTGACTCACCCTGGCACGTTTTTCAGTAAATTATATGCCAATAATGTGCAGCATGGATATTGGTTGTATTGCCCAATTTGTTTTCCACCTTCGTAAGGATAGATATGGTAACATGTACTGTGATTTTCTATGGGAAGCCATCCTCCCCCATCATAACCTTGTGTTTAAGGGGGCTGAATCCATGGCAACCCCAAGCTCCTGGGAGGACATACAGGCCAGCTAATTAGAGGACAGAATCCTCCCAAACACAGCAATGAGATAAAGCCTGAACAAGGACTGAGGTCCCATATGTGAGAGCTCACTCAGATTTTTACTGGCATTCTCTTGGTAAAAAGGCTGTTTCTTTCCATTGGATTTGCTAAGGTGTTAGGTTGAAAACAAAAAGAAGCATCAAGTATCCATCATGGCACAAACAGGATTAAGCCTGTCAGAAAATGAAGGTAAAATCCAGAAATAGGACTATAAACCTCAAGTGGGCCCTTGGCAATGCCTGGCAATTCAATTATATTTTCCTGGTCAGTCTGCTCTCTCATTTTCTAAGAGATCCACTTCAAACTCTCTCATTTCTCTTTAAGCTTTCGTTATGTTCCCTTCACCATCCACTTACATCTTATGATCCTGCTTTTTATTTCAGTGAGAAAATAGGAACAATCAGGAGAGAACTCCCGATGCTTCCACTGGCAAACTATGAATCTTTCAGCTTTTATAGCCACATGTATTTTCCTCCATTTATTATAATAGGGTTCTGACCTTGCCCCTAATATCAGTCCTGTCCTTTATGTCCTAGATCCCTCATCTTAGCACCTACTACTCAAAGACTTCACTTACCTCTCATTCTCATTTATTATCAAAGTTCTGTTAATTATGTTATTGCCACCAGTAAGAAATTTCTGTGACTTTCGCCTACTTGGAAAACCAAAAGCTTTCCTTCCCTCAACTCACACATGCTTCTTCAAGTTCTGCCCTATTTCTCCTCTGTCCTTTACAGTGAACTTTCTTCAAAGTGTTTATCTGTTCTCCCCATCTGTCTCTCCTCTCATGTATTTCTGACCCTCACCGATCAGAACTATGATTCCTCACCCCAGTGAAATTGCTCTTGCCATGTTCTAACTTGTTTCAGTTGGTTGCCAAAATATTGACCCTCTGTGCACCAATACCGAATAGAAATATGGAGAGAATTTTGGAGAAAAGAGATAGAGTAGCTTTATTTCTTTGCCAGGCAAAGAGGGAACACAGCAGGCTAGAGCCTCAGGAACTGTGCCTCCTTCCCTGGGGAATAAGTGGAAAGTGAAAGTCATGCAGTAGTGTCCAACTTTTTGGGACCCCATGGACTGTATAGTCCATGGGAATTCTCCAGACCAGAATCCTGGAGTGGGTTCAGTTCAGTTCAGTTCAGTTCAGTCACTTAGTTGTGTCTGACTCTTTGCGACTCCATGAACTGTAGCACGCCAGGCTTCCCTGTCCATCACCAACTCCCAGAGTTCATCCAAACTCATATCCATTGAGTCGGTGATGCCATCCAACCAGCTCATCCTCTGTCGTCCACTTCTCCTCCTGCCCTCAATTTTTCCCAGCATTAAGGTCTTTTCAAATGAGTCAGGTCTTCACATCAGGTGGCCAAAGTATTGGACTTTCAGCTTCAGCATCAGTCCTTCCAATGAACACCCAGAACTAATTTCCTTTAGGACCAACTGGTTGGATCTCCTTGCAGTCCAAGGGACTCTCAAGAGTCTTCTCCAACACCACAGTTCAAAAGCATCAATTCTTCAGTACTCAGCTTTCTTCACAGTCCAACTTTCACATCCATACATGACCACTGGAAAAACCATAGCCTTCACTAGACGGACCTCAGTTGGAAAAGTAACGTCTCTGCTTTTCAATATGCTGTCTAAGTTGGTCATAACTTTCCTTCCAAGGAGTAAGCGTCTTTTAATTTCATGGCTGCAATCACCATCTGCAGTGATTTTGGAGCCCCCCCCAAAAGTCATCCACTGTTTTCACTGTTTCCCCATCTATTTGCCATGAAGTGATGGGACCGGATGCCATGATCTTCGTTTTCTGAATGTTGAGCTTTAAGCCAACTTTTTTACTTTCCTCTTTCACTTTCATCAAGAGGCTCTTTAGTTCTTCTTCACTTTCTGCCAAAAGGTGATGTCATCTGCATATCTGAGGTTATTGATATTTCTGCCAGCAATCTTGATTCCAGCTTGTACTCCTTCCAGCCCAGCGTTTCTCATGATGTACTCTGCATATAAGTTAAATAAGCAGGGTGACAATATACAGTCTTGACACACTCCTTGTCCTATTTGGAACTAGTCCGTTGTTCCATGTCCAGTTCTAACTGTTGCTTCCTGACCTGCATACAGGTTTCTCAAGAGGCAGATCAGGTGGCCTGGTATTCCTATCTCTCAGAATTTTTCATGGTTTATTGTGATCCACAGAGTCAAAGGCTTTGACATAGTCAATAAAGCAGAAATAGATGTTTTTCTGGAACTCTCTTGCTTTTTTGATGATCCAGCGGATGTTGGCAATTTGATCTCTGGTTCCTCTGCCTTTTCTAAAATCAGCTTGAACCTCTGGAAGTCACGGTTCACATTTTCCTAAACCCTGGCTTGGAAAATTTCCTTTCCCTTCTCCGTGGGACCTTCCCAACCTAGGGATCGAACCCAGTTCTTCTGCATTGCAGGTGGATTCTTTATCAGCTGAGCTACAAGGAAAGCCCAAGAATACTGGAGTGGGTAGGCCTATCCCTTCTCCAGTGAATCTTCCCAACCTAGGAATTGAACCTGGGTCTTCTACATTGCAGGCAGATTCTTTACCAACTGAGTATCAGGGCAAAGTTTTATAGACAGGGTTTGTAGTCTAGGGTAGGTGAAAAGGATTAGAGTGGGGAAAGTCTTGCATTCTTCTGCAAAATTTATGGCCAAACTTGGTGGCAGGCAGCTCAGCAACCAGATCTGGTGTCTCTGAGGCTATCGGCCTGTGACCTCCTTTCTGAAATGAAGAATGCTGCAAGGAAGTGCAGGGCAGAAGAATGCCAGGTACAGAATATAATTCATTTGGAGTTAGAGAGTAAGTAGTTTTATGAAGGACACGTCTAGCTACAAGTGTTTCTTACTTGTAACAGCTAAAGAATAACTGCTGCTGCTAAGTCGCTTCAGTCGTGTCCGACTTTGTGCGACCCCATAGATGGCAGCTCACCAGGCTCCCCCATCCCTGGGATTCTCCAGGCAAGAACACTGGAGTGGGTTGCCATTCCCTTCTCCAGTGCATGAAAGTGAAAAGTGAAAGTGAAGTTGCTCAGTCGTGTCTGACTCTTAGCGACCCCATGGACTGCAGCCCTCCAGGATCCTCCTTCCATGGGATTTGCCAGGCAAGAGTACTGGAGTCAGGTGCCATTGCCTTCTCCTAAAGAATAACCAGAATTGGTTAATTTTAAAGGCCTCTTTGGCTGGTTTGCACCAAAGACCATTTGCTCATTTGTGGTTTTGCTGCAACAAGTTGACTTTGAGAACACCAGTTATCCCCTTTGTGATTCACTGTTCCTTTCTCATTTTGTGGCTGGATTTTCTTACTCTTTTAGATTAGAGCTCAGTACTAGATCCTCCTCTCTCCTCTGTTTTTATTTACTGTCCATGGCTTTAAATGTCATCATTTTTTGGTGCTTTTATATAAATAAGTTATTTTCTGTCTGTGTTGCTTCACATAGCTTGAGAAGCACTGAATTCTTTCCACATTTTCCTCTTAATACAATTTGACTCAAAATCATACTGGGAAATATGATAACTCATTTGGATGGCACTCCAGCTTTTCCTCTGTAAAGATTGTTGCAAGGTAATTGGTAATTCAGCTATTTCCTCATGCCTCATTTCCAATTCCTACTGTCATTTTACTAGATGGATTCTTTTGTTCTCACTGTTCATTCACTGAAAATACACATTTTTAAAATCCTTACCAGAGCAATTTCAATCTTCTAAACTTCAATTTAAAAAAAAGTTCTCATTCTAATATTTCTTTTCATTCCCTGCTTATTTGTGGTAGCCTCTAATTCCTTACAGATATTAGAATAAATTCCATGCAGATGATTAATAATTTCTGCATTTTCTTTAGTTTTCTTTCTGATATTTGACATTTTCTTTTTATTTTTTTTTCCCAATAATCTTCTCAGGGATATGAAATCAAGTTGTAGTTCACTCATTCCTTAAAGCATTTGTCTTTCCCCTCAAGTTTTGGCTCTAAAATTAAGTGCCTATAGTAATTTTCCTGTTAAGATTTTCACTTGCCCTGTGATACACCCTCAACTTCAATCTCATTTATCATATTGCATTTCTAAAATGTATGGCCTGCATTGCTTATGGCCAATATGCAACATAGTAAGAGTAAGTAGTTTTATAGTTCCTATAGGACCTAGGTGAACTCTTGCCTAGCTATTATCTGAAACAATGCATGATTAATCCCCTGTGGTGAATGTTCTGACTTGGGTCTAGGCCTCCCCGATTTTTATAAAGCATTGACTGATCAAGTGCTTTCAGTTGCCTGGCAGATTTGTTACATTAACACAGAGTTGCCTATGCTTTTACCTTAAACTTCTACCTGAGAAGTTATTTCTATGGCAGCTAAATGCCGAAGATGCTTTCTCTCTTCAATATTACTCCATTTACATTGACGTGGTCTGGGTTTTGTCTGTCTTTACCTTCCATGAACCTGTCAGTTTTTTGGTATGCTGCTTCTGGCCATTATGTTTATATAGATTGCTCAGTCATGCTTTGTTTTGCTGGAAGAGACCAGACGGCTCCTCAGTCCTTTGTCTTCATGTGCATCCAAACAAAAGCAGGCCTGTCTGCAATTTCATTTCGGCATTCAGTCACAGTACTTGCGTTCCAGAATCAATGAATATTAAATAGGTTGAACATTTGTTGAAGGCTCCTTGTGTGCCTGCACAAGGCCTTAAGGTGGTTATTTAGCGATGCTGGTACCAAATGTGACAGTGTCTACTGTATATCCAGCTTTTTCTCCACCAACTATTATGTTTTCACAGTCTTATAAATTTTAAAATCTTACTCTGTCTTATATTGCTGCTGATTGTAGTTATCTCTTTTTACTTGTTTTATTCTTAGGAAATGAAACTGATTCAGATGCGAGCCAACAGTAAACCCTTATGAATGGTATATTTGTAAACATATTAATGTATGTATAAATCAGAATGAAATTGGGTCATTTGTTGAGAGGTGCATGGACCTAGAGCCTGTCATATAGAGTGAAGTAAGTCAGAAAAACAAATATTGTATATTAACGCATATATGAGGAATCTAGAAAGATGGTATAAACTATCATATTTGCAAAGCAGAAATAGAGAGCACATATTTGGATACCAAGTTGGGAGGAATTAGAAGATTGGGATTGACACTTATGCACTGCTGATACTCTGTATAACCAATGAGAACTTACTATATATAAGACACGGAACTCTACTTAGTGAACTATGGTGACCTGGATGAAGAAGAAGTCCAGAAAGGAAGAAATATCTGTATACATATGGCCAATTCATTTTGCTTTACAGTAGAAATAAATACAACATTGTAAAGCAACTATACTTCTATAAAAATTAATTTTAAAATAAAGTAAGAAAAGAAAGTTCACCAAACAGAAAGAATTTAGACTCTGTGGTTACCTGGACTGTCTTTAGGCCTTATATTTTGATAATTTTCTCAAAGCTTAATAGGTAGAACCCAGTTCCATGGCTCACAAGAGGGTTTATACTTGCCTGAAAACGGAGTTCTGTTAGAAAGGTGGGCTGGCCCTAGGCAAAATTGCGAAGCAGAAAATGATTGTCTTCCAGTGTCATTGCCCTCAGCTCTATTCCTGGCCTCTGATTCCTTTGGGGACAATCATAGAAACTCAGGGCCTTTTTTTCTCTCATTTAACTACACTGAAATGCCTGCCTTTCTCAGACTCCTTGCCCGATCAAAAGCAATGCTCTCACCATGCCTCTCTCTTCAGAGAGAGTGAATTTTGGTGAAAATTGTCAGTTTAAAGCTCATTCCAGGAATCATGACCTCTTCTAGACAATATATCGTTCAGCCAAAATAGTGGTCCAGAGGGCTGGTGGGAAAAAGCCTTCCATTTACTTAAATCTTGATTTCTTGCTCTTTATTGCATGTCACCCAAAAAAGCTAGTCTATTCAAATTGGGGTGCCCTTTGTCATCCTTTAATTGTCAAGTATGAGCCAATAATACAACATAAACAAAATGTTCTTGGAAGGGATCTAGTTCTCTGTCTTAACACCTATCACAGAATAGCCTTGACGATGAAGATTGACAATGAAGATTCCTCTTTGATTTCTTTTTTGAAATCATTTTAATGAATTCCTCTTGTAATAGATATCTTCAGTTATAAATAATATATATGATGACTTGTAATCTGTCTAGTATTTACATTATATTGTATTGCAAATTATATTTACCATTGAATTTGTTATCTTTACTGAATGAACCTAGTCAGTTCTTTATATTATTTCATTAGATGCACAGATTATTTTCTTACTGTTGGGCTTTTGGTGCTTTTCTAGTCTGCCTATAATACCCAGAGCTGAAGTAAACAAATCTTTCTGTGCCTATTCTTGTGAACAAGTACAGGAGTGTCTTGTGGGAATATAGCTACAAGTAGCATCGTTAAATAAGGCAGCCCATAACAGGTACAACATCTAATGGATGTCTTGGACTTGCTTTCTTGGAAAAATAACTGACAGCGATTTGTTGTTAGATCTGTCTGTTTTCTCTTTATGCTGGCTGAGAGTTGAATTTTGGAGACCTGTGGTAATCTACCGTTCACCTTCACTGGATATTTTGAAAATAATCTCTAAAGTAACTGTAACAATTCATACTCCTCCTGGCTATATGTGAGATTTCCTGTTTCGAAAATCCTTGCTAAATTTTATCACGGTTTTTAGCATTTTCCCCCCCAGTCTTTTGGGTACAAAACTGTATCTTACTGTGTTCAGTTTCCATTTATTCAGTTGCTGGGTTTTTCATCTATTTATCAGCCATTTGGGCCTGTTAGTCTTTTGATTCCTTTGCTTAATTTTCCTTTAGGTTGTTTGTTCTTCTTCATCTAAATTAGCTATTATTATATTTTGGACACTCAAACTTTGGATACTCAGACAAATATCATTTGATATCGCTTATATGTGGAATCTTAAAAAAAAAAAAAAAGATATAAAATCAAAACAGGCCCACAGACATAGAAGACATAACTACAGTTACCAAAAGAAACAGGGGAGGGAAGGGATAGATTAGGAGTTTGGGATTAAAATATAAATGCTATTATTTGTAAAATAGATAACCAACAAGCACCTAGTATATAGCACAGGGAACTATACACAATATTTTATATATATAAGAGAAAAGAATGTTCTATGTATATGTATAAGTACATATATACATAAGAGAAAATAATCTGAAAAAAACAGATATATGTATAACTGAATCATTTTGCTGTACACAACATTGTAAATCAACCATACTTCAATTAAAAACAAAAACTTTGTATTTTATGTATTTTTTGCAAATATGCACTCCTTGTCTGTAACTAATGTTTTCATTTGTTCATTCCTTATTTTTTAAATAGAGTTTTTTTAAAACATAATTTTATTGATCTTTGTTAGATATTTTGTGTGTCCTTAAGAAATTATTTCCTAACCCCAAATCATAAATATGTATTCCTAAATATTGTTCTAAATGTTTGAATTTTTGTGTTTACAATATTCATTTTCTTTGATTTTTATTTTGTGGATTAAGACCTAGTTCAGTATTTATCTTAATCATAGCCAGTAATCAGCATCATTTATTAAGCAATCTATCCCCCTTTGTCATAGGTCATATTTACACAAAAAATTTAGGCTGTGGCAAGGTACCTTATTCTATTATCCCATTGGTCAGTTTTTGCAGGTGTACCACTCTGACTCAATTACATGGCTTATTAATAAATATTGATTATCTGGCAGACAAATCCTCATCTCTTTTTTGTTGTTTTTTTTACAGTTATCTTGGCTATTCTTTATTGGCCCTTTGTTCCTCAGTCTGAATTTTAGTATCATCTTGTCAATTTCTCTACAAGGGAACTCTGTTAAAATTTAGTTGCATTATATTTGCATAGAATTTATACATCAATTCAGAAAGAATTTCCATCTTTAAATATTGAGACAATTATCATTAAGGCATATCTCTATATTTCATGTTTTATTTAATGAATTTCAATGGTTTTATAATTGCCTTCTTAAGAACCTTTAACATTTTTCTTAGTTTTATTCCTAAGGACTTATGGTTTTTGTTTGTTTGTTTTCTTTTTAAATGGCTGTTATGATTACAGCGTTTTTAATGGTTATCTTTATTGTTAAATATCTATTTAAACATTTTCTTAATACCTAGGGATATGACCATAAATATGAACTATCATGTCCTGCTTAGACTTTGGTTGCATATCTAAAAACCTAATCTAGTAGTTCCGGTGGTTGCCTTAGAATTTGTTTTCCTGGGACAATGACGGCTAGGAAATAACTTTCGGATTTTTCTTTTTTATCATACAGATGGGTTGCAAGTAGAGTGTAGTCATGTGTTTTTCCTGAACAGCAATTCAAATACTGTAGAAACTCTCCTTCTTTAGTGATATTTTCTGTCTCTGGAAAATCACTTTGTCACATTTACAATTATCAGCCTTTGACTTAGGCGTCCCTGGTGGCTCAGCGGTAATGAGTTCTTCTGCAATGTAGGAGCCCCAGGAGACACAGGTTTGATCCCTGGGTTGGGCAGATTTCATGGGGAAGGAAATAACAACCCACTGGAGTATTCTTGCCTGGAGAATCCCATGGACAGAGGAGCCTGGTGGGCTACAGTCCATAGGGTCCCAAAGAGTTGTGCACAACTGAAGCAACTTGGCATGCATGCATGCCTTTGACTTAATATCTTTCTTAATATTATTTTTTCAGTTTCATCAGTGGACTCAGGGATGACGTCAGTGAAGTAGTCATCAGACCTTTGGGTTTTTGGAGATAGACATACTTTAGTACATACTTTAGTAATACTGATATTGTCATTATCATCTAGCATAGAACATGACATATAATGGATACCCAGTGAGAATATCTTTCAACAAATATCAGTGATGTTATCACTGGATTATTCAAGATAAGTCAAACATTACAGTAGACCTTGCTCAAAACACTTATTGTTTGACGTTTACTGGAATTCTAGGCAAAATAACATTAAAAATTCCATCTTTAAGTTATTTGTTCAAAAGTCTTACATTCCATATCCATTGTGGATATTTTATTTTCATTAAAACAGTTTTCTAATACAATTTTATATTTGCAATAGCAATGGAATTTGTAGATAGAGTCAATCTGCTAATGTAGGTAGGAAAAGTACCAAATGTTTCAGTCATTATGAAGTCCTCAGGGTGACTACCAGAGTTTCCAAGTACATGAACTACTGGATGTTTGATATACCCTTAGGGTGCCTTGCTCAATAAGCAACTGAGATTCTACTGGCTTTAGGGCTATATTACTCTGTGTATTTCTTGCCGGGAAAAAAATCTCATGAACAGAATAGCCTGGCTGGCTCCAGTCCATAGAGTTGGAGAGTCGGACGTGACTGAGCATGCACGCACCCTCTGTATCTGCTACATATGCTGCAGGAGGGACCTGTGTTTTCTACATACATGTCCCAGGGAGAATTAGGCTGTAAGAGGTGAGACTGCTAATAGGGATACTTGATACTGTAGAACTAATTGCCTATCCTCCCGGACTGTCTTATCATTGACTGGCACAGTGCAGTATTCACGGCTCACTGCCCCAGCATTGCTTCTAAATGCTGCCACTGAGCATCTACAGTTTTCCTGTTTCTCCTTTTTTTTTTTTTAACTTCCTGCTACTTCTGGTTCTGCTTCCTGCCTTGCATGGAAGGGATGGCTTTTCACAGACAATTCCTGTCAACCAGAACATGACAACCATTCAAAGTTCACGGAGTTCAGTCTTTGGAGTATCAAATCCTCTTGACAGTAGATCTCTCTTCCTTGGCACTCATGGAGGCTGCTTTTTTGCACCTTATAGTGGTGACATTGCAATCCTGCCTCCTGTGGGGTCAGCAGTCATTAGAGAAGCTTGGTGTTTCAAAAGGCTGGTCCTTGGATAACTAAAATTTTACTGTGAGTGTGAATTTTAGTGACTTCAGCTCAAACTCTTGTGGGAAGTCTTGGTGGTTGAATAATTTTTCCGTAATCTAACGAGCAAAATTGAGATGCAGAGTATATTGTAAAACATTTTTTAAGTGCAAAAAATATTTCACACAGTGGGTACACATGTCTCCTTTCATATCAGTTTCCTTGGTATGCTATAATAAGGTACCACAAACTGGGTGATTGCAGACAGTAAAAGTTTATTCTCATACTTCTGTCCAAAATCAGGGTGTCAGCAGGGCCATGGTCCCTCTGAAACCTGAAGACGAGAATCCTTCCTTACCCCTTCCTGGCTCTCTTGGTTTGTTAGTAGTATTTGGTGTTCCTTGACTTGCATCTTTAGTACTTCCATCTCAGCCTTCATCTTCATGCAGTCTTCTCTTGTATGTCAGTACCTTACCTCTTCTTATAAGGACACCAGTCATGTTGAGTTAGGGCACACTCTATCTAATTCAGTATGACATTATCTTAACTTGATTACATCTGCAAAGAGTTTTTCTTTCCAAATAAGGTCAGAAACAAGGTCCTTGAGGTTAGGAATTTGATATAGCTTTTGTGGAGGGGAGGGGAAGGGTGCAATTTAGCCCATGGCCTAATTTACTAATAGACTCTTAAGTGAGCATGAGAGTGTAGGAATGTAGGTTAGAGATGCATTCTGAGATTCTTTTTAGGTGTATGTGGGGGAATGTCAGGGAAAAACTTTCTTTCTCCTCTCATAGCTCATTTATTGTCTTCTTACTCCCTGGTTCCAACACAGTCTCTCTCTTCATAATTTATTGTTGGAAACTGGGAAGAGATGTTTAAAAAATCAAGTACTAGAAATGCAGTTTATAAATAATTTTAACTCAACTCTTCCAGGAGTTCTGTACTCTTATTATTTAGACTTTTGTAATTTCCATAGGTGGTTGATTTTATTTTTTGAAAATTGCCAAGTTCAAGCAAAAAAAGAATAGTGTTATGCAAGCTGTTATTCTAAGATATGTGTGATTAGGGTTGATTGTGAATATTTATTATGATAATAGTGAGCCTAACTCTGTATTGATTTGTCCTTTCTGTGCTGCCCAGAATGCAGAAAAAAATGAGACTCCATTTAATAGAGCTTTCCTTAACTCAGTAAGTGGTTTCTACTTTTAAAATATTAGAAAAGAACAAAATTTTGTATTAAAATTATATTTATTGAGCTCAGTTTAATATTTCACTGAGAATTTAAAAGACTGAGTATTTTTAGGAGTAACTGGAATTAGGTAAGCCAAGATTCTACAGGTAAAGGAAATGTAAAATCAGTTTAGGTCAGAGGAGTGTATACTCACGATGGAAGAAAGAATATAGGGATGTGATGGGTAGAAAAAGCAGAGCAAAGTTCAGAATCAGAAAAGAGAATGCTATTCTTTAGTAAAAGCTAGAAGATTTTCTATGTCTGATTGTAGTATAAGCTAATGCACTAACAGGCTATGTCTGATTAAGAAATAAAAAGGCATAATTGGTAGAATTCTTTAAAACTATATATTTGAGTTTGTGACTTAATGTAATAGCATACTCTGATTAACTATCATTATAGTCTTGGTTCTCATGATTTGATTAACTTGACAGCTTTTGCTTCTGAGCATGGGGTGAATCAGAAGAGAATGTGCCTAAAAATTGGGGGACTGATTGGGCCCTCTCTTATAAGATCATAGGTTATTGGTTATTGGACTTGGATGGATCAAGTTGTGTCCGACTCTTTGTGACCCCATGGACTGCAGCACCCCAGGCTTACCTGTCCCTCACCATCTCCCAAAGCTTGCTCAAACTATGTCCATAAGATCATAGGTAGTGAGATAAGAATTTGATTAGGATTCTTGGGGCTTCCCTTGTGGCTCAGACAGTAAAAAGTCTGCCTGCCTGGATCAGAAAGATTCCCTGGAGAAGAGAATGGCTACCCACTCCAGTATTCTTGCCTGGAGAATTTCATGGACAGAGGAGGCTGGCAGGTTACAGCCCAAAGGGTCACAAACAGTTGGACACAACTGAGCTACTAACAGTTTCACTTTCCACTTTTTCAGTGGCTCTGGCAATGGAGAAGACTGTGTAATTGTCTAAAATACTGATGAGATCATATTAGTAGTACTTTGTCATGAATTACATTTAGATAAAGATACAGAGTGAGATATTGAAATCATATATATGTTAGTAAGATGGGTTATCACTGATATTATAATAAAAGATGAAAGAACTAGAGGTCATAAAACACTATTGGACATCTTTATTAGAAAATACACTATTACAATCATCACTGGTTAATATTACTGTTTGACACCATTAAAAATTTTTTCCTTTGGGCTAGTTAGTTACAAATTAGGTTATTTTAAGATTTTCCTGCATATTATTTTGTTAATCTTTTAAATTCATTCTGTTGTGAATCCTAGTTCTACATGATATGTACATTTAATGATTCCTTTAGTTTGTAAAGGTGCTTGGCTATAAGCTTTCTTATATTTTTCTGGAAATGTCTTTTTTTTGCTCTCATTTTATTTCATTTTATTTTAAAAAATAACTTTTGGCTACACTGCATGGCGTGTGGGATCTTAGTTCCCTGAGCAGGGATGGAACCTGTGCCCCCTGCAGTGGAAACATCAACTCTTAACGAACAGACCACAGGGAAGTCCTAATCTCATTTTAAATAATACTTTAGCTAGGCACAAAAGTCTAGTATGCCTATTATTTTTTTTCTCAGCGTGCATTGCCACTGTCTTTTTGCTTCCATTTTACCACTGAATACAATGCTGTCAATATAATTTGTCATTATTTGTAGCTGTTCTTTTTTTATTTGTAGCTAAACTAAAATCTTTGCTATGACATTTATTTCCTTCAGTTTTACTATGGAGTGATCAAATGTGGACTTCTTTTTGCTTATACTGGTTGGTGTATGTTTGACTTCCTGAATCAGAGTTCAGTTCAGTTCAGTCGCTCAGTCGTGTCCGACTCTTTGCGACCCCAAGAATTGCAGCACGCCAGGCTTCCCTGTCCATCACCAACTCCCAGAGTTCACTCAGACTCACGTCCATCGAGTCCATGATGCCATCCAGCCATCTCATCCTCTGTTGTCCCCTTCTCCTCCTGCCCCAAATCCCTCCCAGCATCAGAGTCTTTTCCAATGAGTCAACTCTTTGCATGAGGTGGCCAAAGTACTGGAGTTTCAGCTTTAGCATCATTCCTTCCAAAGAAATCCCAGGGCTGATCTCCTTCAGAATGGACTGGTTGGATCTCCTTGTAGTCCAAGGGACTCTCAAGAGTCTTCTCCAACACCACAGTTCAAAAGCATCAATTCTTTGGCGCTCAGCCTTCTTCACGGTCCAACACTCACAACCATACACGACCACTGGAAAAACCATATCCTTGCCTAGATGGACCTTAGTCGGCAAAGTAATGTCTCTGCTTTTGAATATGCTCTCTAGGTTGGTCATAACTTTTCTTCCAAGGAGTAAGCGTCTTTTAATTTCATGGCTGCAGTCACCATCTGCAGTGATTTTGGAGCCCCCAAAAATAAAGTCTGACACTATTTCCACTGTTTCCCCATCTATTTCCCATGAAGTGATGGGACCGGGTGCCGTGATCTTCGTTTTCTGAATGTTGAGCTTTAAGCCAACTTTTTCACTCTCCACTTTCACTTTCATCAAGAGGTTTTTTTTTTTCCTCTTCACTTTCTGCCATAAGGGTGGTGTCATCTGCATATCTGAGGTTATTGATATTTCTCCCAGCAATCTTGATTCCAGCTTGTGTTTCTTCCAGTCCAGCGTTTCTCATGATGTACTCTGCATATAAGTTAAATAAGCAGGGTGATACTATACAGTCGTGATGTACTCCTTTTCCTATTTGGAACCAGTCTGGTGTTCCATGTCCAGTTCTATCTGTTGCTTCCTGACCTGCATACAGATTTCTCAAGAGGTTATTCATGTATTATTCAACTCTGGAAAATTCTCAGCCATTATCTCACAAATACTGACTTTTTTATGCTCTGTTTATCACCTGATTCAGGAAGCCTAACATGCAATATACAACTGAGATTTATGTTAGAAAATTTCTCTGTGTTCTCTCTATATTTATTTTTTTTTATCTTCTATTTCTCTAGATTTTGTGCCCCAGTTTTGGTCGAATTTTTTAGCAGTCTTCCAGTTCACAGATTTTCTTCTTAGTTCTATATAAACTTTTATTTATTCTTTGTTTTTGAGATTTAATATCTATTAAAAAATCTATTTGGTTCAAAGAATCATAGTCCTTAATTCATGCTTTCAAATTCTTGTTCTAGTACCATCAGTTTAGTTCAGTTGCTCAGTCGTGTCCGACTCTTTGCGACCCCATGAATCACAGCACGCCAGGCCTCCCTGTCCATCACCAACTCCCAGAGTTCACTCAGACTCACGTCCATCGAGTCCGTGATGCCATCCAGCCATCTCATCCTCTGTTGTCCCCTTCTCCTCCTGCCCCCAATCCCTCTCAGCATCACAGTCTTTTCCAATGAATCAACTGTTCGCATGAGGTGGCCAAAGTACTGGAGTTTCAGCTTTAGCATCATTCCTTCCAAAGAAACCCCAGGGCTGATCTCCTTCAGAATGGACTGGTTGGATGTCCTTGCAGTCCAAGGGACTCTCAAGAGTCTTCTCCAACACCACAGTTCAAAAGCATCAATTCTTCGGCACTCAGCCTTCTTCACGGTCCAACTCTCACATCCATACATGACCACAGGAAAAACCATAGCCTTGACTAGACGGACCTTAGTCAGCAAAGTAATGTCTCTGCTTTTGAATATGCTCTCTAGGTTGGTCATAACTTTTCTTCCAAGGAGTAAGCGTCTTTTAATTTCATGGCTGCAGTCACCATCTGCAGTGATTTTGGAGCCCCCAAAAATATTTTTAAATATTTATCACATATATAATTTCCCTCTGCTTCTATTATCTGAAGTTCTTTAATCATTAATTTCTTTAGTTTAATTTTTAAGTTCTTTAAGATAATTAATCCTGCCACTCAGCACATCTACAGTGTTGTATAATTTTGAACTGTATACTCACTTTTTAATGGTCTTATTTGTTTTTTTTTTTTATTTTACTTTATAATTCTGTATTGGTTTTGCCATACATAGACATGAATCCATCTTATTTGAAAGATTCCTCTGCTTCCTTCCAAAAAACATTTGCTTTTGCTTCTGACCAGAACACCACACACCACCAATCTTAAACTAATTTTTAAAATAACATCTCTGTTCCTACTCTATACAGGTAGTATAAATGAGTTTCTTATAAACACTGATTATAAACTATGATTATCAAATATAAATGAAACTATATGATTTTTTCCTGAATAGAGACAGACATGTTTCTGTATGATTTCTCTTTGCCAGAGAACACATTTATTTTCTAGTCAGTATTTTCACTGATATAGCATTTTAAGTGTAGAAGGCAATGGCAACCCACTCCAGTACTCTTACCTGGAAAATCCCATAGACAGAGGAGCCTGGTAGGCTGCAGTCCATGTGGTCACAAAGAGTCATACAGGACTGAGCGACTTCACTTTCACTTTCCACTTTCATGCATTGGAGAAGGACATGGCAACCCACTCCAGTGTTCTTGCCTGGAGAATCCCAGGGACGGTGGAGCCTAGTGGGCTGCCGTCTATGGGGTCGCACAGACTCAGACACGACTGAAGTGACTTAGCAGCAGCAGCAACATTTTAAGTTTCTAAGTTTTATTTTAGGTAGAAGACATGACAGATCTATTCGTGTTGAGGGTCAAAACATTCTTATGTCCCATCTGTGGCAATTAAAATCTAGCTTCTAAATGACTTTTAATGATTCTAAGGTTGTCAATGCCTCACAATTAATTTAACATTCTTGTTTCAAGATTGCCAATTTCTGTTTCTTTTTTTTGGCTCAGAGATTGCTTTTCCATTTATAAAGAAATTTGTTGTATTTCATGTGCATTTCTAGGTGTCTTGGAGATACATTTCCTGGTATTCAGTCTCTTTATGCTCTCATTTAATTTTTACATGTTTCTTTGACATGGTGTGCTATTTTATTAATTTTACTATTGAGTCTTAGAAAGATTAAGTAATTTGCCTAAGGTTACACAAAGAAAAAAATGGAGAACCTGGACTTACATTCAAGAAGTCTGAGCCAAGGTTCTTTACTGGTATGCTATCAAGGAAAAATACAATATTTTACAAGTTTATCCTACCAGTAAGTTTGTTACTTAATATTTTGCTATAAGAATATTAATACTATTAACATTTTTACTTTATTCTTAGATTACATGTGGGAAGGTTAATAAGCCTAAAATTAAAAGTGCCCCTAATTCTAACTGAAAAGAGCTGGTAGTTGATATCCAATTAATAGTAGGAAATATTAAATCTTTACTTTTCAAGATGGTGGTAATTCAAAAAGACTAACCAAATCTGTCATGTATTGAACTATTAGTTCTTTTTTTTTCTTTCTTTTAGTCCATAATGACTTGGCATATATAATGCATAAAAGGTGGAAAACAGCCTAATTTCTATAAATGAGTATTGTTGGTTTCTCATTCTGTTTTAATGTCAGTTGCATTTGAAAAATAGTATGTGATCTTTGCATGCACATTTAGCAGCCCTTTAAATATGTCTCCAGTCTTCATGCAGGAACATTGACTGAGCATCATCACAATGTAAAGCATTACACTCTACAATCTAAAAGAAAAGTATGATGTTTTTGCTTATTCTTGGACAGTTCTATTTTCAAGTTAAGGAATGTTCTAAAAGTTGTCTCTAATTAGCAAAAAAAAAAGGAGTGGAGTCTGATCACAACATAACAATATTGTTAGTTGGACATCTATGAATTAAGACAAACACAAGTGCTAAGGTGTCTAATTTTATAGTGAGAGACAAGGACCTTCCTCTTCCATGGCAGCTCCTACTGTATATATCCTATCATAGTTTAAGTTGCCTCTTGGATGCTCTTCAGTTCCTAAGCTGTGTTAGACTCTTTGTGACCCCTTGGACTGTAGGACACCAGACCTCCCTGTCCTTGACCATCTCCTGGAGTTTGCTCAAATTCTTGTCCCAGCTCCTTAAAATTATAATGCATGAGGACATCATTTTAGAGTCTAGATATTATTTAAAAGATAAGTTTAAAAAATATTGCCACAAAATATTTACCACTATTGTTGGTGCTAAAAACATTTTTGTTATTGGTTTTTATTGTTTTATTGTTTTGCTTGATATGGGCATTATCTTAGAAGTGGTTAAATCCTAGACTCTGTAGCCAGACTTTCTAGGTTAAAAACTTTATTCCATCATCCAAAGTTTTCTTGTCTTTGGCAAATTAATTTTTATGTAATTCAGTTTCCTCATCTATAAGATGGGAATAGTCCCTACCTTGTAGGATTTTAATAAAGATTAAATGAGTAAGATGCAGTGCTTAGAATGGTATCTGACACTGAAGAAGCACCATGTTAGCTTAATTAGCTATAATTATTAATCTCATCATCATCATTAGATTGTTTTAGATTGGCTCGGATGGTAAAGAATCTGCCTGCAATGTGGGAGACCTGAGTTTGATCCCTGGGTCAGGAAGATCCCCTGGAGAAAGAAATGGCAGTTCACTCCAGTATTCTTGCCTGGAGAATTCCATGGACAGAGGAGCCTGGTGGGCTACAGCCCATAGAGTCACAAAGAGTCAGACACAACTGAGCAACGAACACTTTTACACTTTCACTTTTCATCAACAGACCCTTAACTTAGAGCTTCCAGGTTACTAAGATCACAGACGTCTCAGTTCATTAGCCTCAGAATCAACTCCTAGTGTTAAGCTGACCTTGGACAAATTAATAAACCTTAGTAAGCTAAGCCATGATTTTATAATATTTGAAATGAAGATAATGTTGTTCACCTCATTGTGAGATCAGTACATAGTATTCTATAAATAGCTATTATTACTTTTTGCATCATAGTATACAAAATTGGAAGGAGTTCTTGGGATCATTTAGTCATGCAGTCTTAATTTGTAGAGAAGAGGGCAGAGAAGGCAATGGCACCCCACTCCAGTACTCTTGCTTGGAAAATCCCACAGACGGAGGAACCTGGTAGGCTGCAGTCCATGGGGTTGCTAAGGGTCGGACATGACTTCACTTTCACTTTCACTTTTCACTTTCATGCATTGGAGAAGGAAATGGCACCCCACTCCAGTGTTCTTGCCTGGAGAATCCCAGGGATGGGGGAGCCTGGTGGGCTGCGGTCTATGAGGTCGCACAGAGTTGGACATGACTGAAGCGACTTAGCAGCAGCAGTAGCGAAGAGGAAGATGAGTGAAAGGTAACTGGAAGTGAGGAGGCAACATTAATTAACATTGAACAGATCCACACAGAGTTGGGCAAAATAGATTTTCACAGTGCTTCCATTTTTGGACATGATCTCTAGTTGCATCTGTTGATTATTGAAAATATTAGGTTTGGAGATTCACAAATGTGATTGTAATGTGCAGCACATGAAGCAGAAGCAGCCTGAAGGCTGACTCTATAAATGTTTGCATCTTCTGGTTTTGCCAGCTCTCTGTGCCAAAGCTTAACTAAAGTATTTAAATAAGGCACACTCAGTGGGCATCTATGTTTGTGTGTCCTCGTGCATTTGTACCTGAAAAGGTTCTTTAGCATGGAATTGTGTGAAGCTAATAAATGGGTGTATTAAAAATCATTGAACCCATACTGTTATGAAGATTAAATATAGCTGATTGCTCTTTGTTTATATAGGGCCTCCTATAAAGGAGGCATGCTTGAGTCATACAGGCCTTTGTCTCTGCCCAGCCCGGGACAAGGGTGACTAGATGGTAAACTCTGTGTGTGCTTGGCTGCCATTGCCCCCTGTCCAATGTGCCAGGTTGCCTGCTTCTTATTTCATAGTCTTGAATACCATCTGGCAGTGGCTTAGAATTTTGCTTTTTATGTCTGGGTTTGCTTAGTAATGCTTCCATTCTCTGTCTCATAAAATAAGTTCTTTACATCTATAGGTTCTTTGATGTTTCCTTCCCCAGTTTTTCCTGCACACTCTTTGTGGTGGGAAAAGCTACTTGTTGTTCAGAGTAGGAATTGAAAATGAACTCCTGTTCATTGTTCAAAATCAGTTCCCATACTTATCACAAATCAGAAACCTCCCAGTGGTGTCCCACAGTAATTGCTGGTTCATCCTTCCATCTTCATACTATGTGAATGATGTGAGAATTAAACAACCTTGTGTGTTTGCTTTAAAAATCCATATTACTGTATTAATCTTTAGTATGCTGCCATACAGAGTGAAATACTGTCAGCATGACCAGAATATTCTACTCCTATAGGCAGATCTATAGGAGAGGTTAAATTATACTCCCAGTGTGAGTTGATTAATTTGTAGTGAGAAATATATTTACCAAGGAACTGGGCACCTGCATTCACTGGCCAGTACATACAGTGTAATTTATCACCATTTTCCCATTAACTTTGAAGGAAATAACCACTAGGGAACACAGAATGGGGCTCCCTTGCTTCAGAGCAGCCTGCAAAGGCAGAAAGACCCTGGGACTGGCAAGAGGATCTGAGAATGTGTCCACAACAAAAGAGTAATCACAAAACCTGGGAATTCAGGGAAAGGAGTATATTTAGTTGAAATTTTTCAGTATAACAGTTGGAACCTTATCTTTTATAGGAAACAATGTTCTGGGAATGTAAGAAAAATTTTTGAGAATATTATTTGAAAGATTAACTAGCAAATTAAAAAAATAATTTGTCTTATGTTTCCTGACAAATTGGAGATCCTACATTATTCTACCAGTGGAAGGAGAAAAAAAGTTAATATTCATTGACTTCCTATAATCTTCATCCTTTCATCTCTCTTTCTGTATTTATCTTCAATTTCATGAAACTAGTGTGATCAGATGGGATCTCTTTCCTTTGGAAATACTAGTTGAAAAATGAATTCAGTTCCATTCAGTTCAGTTGCTAGTCGTGTCCGACTCTGCAATCCCACGGACTGCAGCACGCCAGGCTTCCCTGTCCATCACCAATTCCAGGAGCTTGAGTCCTAGTCCCCTCAGACCCACTTTTCATTTAGAGTTTGAATTTAAGAGATTAGAGGCACCCTGAAATGTTTCTGTTCACCAAGACCTGCTCAATATAGGGCTGAAAGTGAAAGTCACTGAGTCCTGTCTGACTCTTTGCAACCCCATGGACTTTATAGTCCTTGGAATTCTCTAGGCCAGAATACTGGAGCGGGTAGCCTTTCCCTTCTCCAGGGGAATCTTCCCAACCCAGAGATTGAACTCAGGTCTCCCACATCGCAGACGATCTTTACCAGCTGAGCCACAAAGGAAACAAATATAGGGCTGAGAAGCTAACTAATGATGAAGAGTATATGTGTCCATGTCATTCTCAACCACACTCTTTGTTTTTTAGAAATCTAACAGTGATTTGGAGGAGAAGAGAAGTCATTGATGTGTGGCTGGTCTGCCATCTCTCAGAGTCATGACTAAAAGCTATACACTGCAGGGATAAAGCATGAAAAACTTAATCTTTCTCTCTAGATATAGGTATAGATACATGTGTGCATATACATACATAGTTTTTGACCATGCTTCCTTATTATAATAGCTGACTAAGCATCCTCTACATACTCATGAATCCCAGCTCCCCAAAATGCGACTTCTTCTGTCTAGAATTCCCAAATGCCTGATCAGTGGGTGTTTCTCTACAGATGTTCTACAGATGATCTTTATTAGTGAATCTGTCAGAAAGATTAGGAGGCTAGTAAGGAGAGGGCAGGAATTGTGACTTCATCTTGAATATCCAGAACCTAGCAAATAGTGACCACCTAGCTTAATAAATGCTTATTGAATGAATAAAAGGATGAATGAAATGATTTATGACTCTTTCTACACTTTGCATATTTACAGATATGCTCATGTAATCACCTTTACAAACTTAAGGATCTCTCAGGAAAGAATACTGAAGTGGGTTGCCATTTCCTTCTGCAGGGACTCTTCTCAACCCAGGGACTGAATCCCAATCTCTTGCATTCAGGCTGTCTGTTGCATTACAGGCAGAATCTCTACCAACTGCCACCAGGGAAGCCCTATACAGACTGGACAGTTACTCTCTAACCCTCCAAATTTCCCTTACCCTTAAAACTGCATGTCACCCTGCTGGGACATTTTTCCCTCTCAAGGTTTATATCTGTTATAACCTTATTTCACTTATGTTAAAATGTACTTTTGAGCTGGAAGGAGAGAAGGAAGTCTGAGATCTGTGTTGACCCACATGAAAAGCTATTGATCACCGAAGTGAAGAAGGCTTTGATTAGCGCATTTTGGGAGTCTGTCTTTTTGAATTTAGGATTTTGAATTATGTTAAATCAATTTCATTCATTGCCTGTTGCCAGATCCTCCCACTGAACAAATATATTTTTGTTAGGTGGGCTTTGTTATAATTGATATCCTGATGTTGATTTAGATGTGGTCCTTCTGTGAGCTCTCTTAATATAGGAGGCAGAGTGATGGTGACAAGGAAGCCTCTAGTCATGTGGCTATAATAAAGAAGACACATGGCTATAATCACATTTAAGAATCTGCTATTTCTCTGTTATGACTGGAAAATCAATGGCAGTTCAGAAAATAAAGCATAGACTGTGCCATTTAAATCCTAGAATCCAATCATTCGTGTTTTGTTGGCTTTTTTTCCCCATCCTCAAACTAGTGAAGAAAATCAGTCTTCTCCGTGAGATATTTTAAAAATATAACTTAATTAAGCTGTAATTTTAAAGCAGCATTTACCATGTTCATGATAGCAATTACTTGGAACACTTTTTTGTTTTGTTTCTAATTTTGAAAAGTGTGGTAGAGTTTTCTATCCTCAATCAACTTTTCTCATTATAAGAATTGTTCCTGTGCTTTGTTTAGGCAAATACTACTTTAGAAAAAGTTAAGTTGACTTGTTATTTTAGAGTATAACAGTTTCAAATACGGCTTATTCATCTGCAGCCTCTAAAATTCAAACTATATAATGTGCTTCCTTTATACTTCCTTTTCTTTGTGTTTAAGCTGATTGAAGTCAGTGATACAAGTATTTAAGGAGAAACAATGTTTAGTTCAGTTCAGTCGCTCAGTCATGTCTGACTCTTTGCGACCCCATGAATGGCAGCACGCCAGGCCTCCCTGTCCATCACCAACTCCTGCAGTTCACTCAAACTCATGTCCATTGAGTCGGTGATGCCATCCAGCCATCTCATCCTCTGTTGTCCCCTTTTCCTCCTGCCACCAATCCCTCCCAGCATCAGAGTCTTTTCCAATGAGTCAACTCTTCGCATGAGGTGGACAAAGTATTGTAGTTTCAGCTTTAGCATCAGTCCTTCCAAAGAATACCCAGGACTGATCTCCTTCAGAATGGACTGGTTGGATGTCCTTGCAGTCCAAGGGACTCTCAAGAGTCTTCTCCAACACCACAGTTCAGAAGCATCAATTCTTTGGCACTCAGCTTTCTTCACAGTCCAACTCTCATATCCATACATGATTACTGGAAAAACCATAGCCTTGAATAGATGGACCTTTGTGGGCAAAGTAACATCTCTGCTTTTGAATAGGCTATCGAGGTTGGTCATAACTTTCCTTCCAAGGAGTAAGTGTCTTTTAATTTCCTAGCTGCAGTCACCATCTGCAGTGATTTTGGAGCCCCCCAAAATGAAGTCTGACACTGTTTCCACTGTTTCCCCATCTATTTCCCATGAAGTGATGGGACTGGATGCCATGATCTTCATTTTCTGAATGTTGAGCTTTAAGCCAGTTTTTTCACTCTCCTCTTTCACTTTCATCCAGAGGCTTTTTAGTTCCTCTTCACTTTCTCTCATAAGGGTGGTGTCATCTGCATATCTGAGGTTGTTGATATTTCTCCCGGCAATCTTGATTCCAGCTTGTGCTCCTTCCAGCCCAGCATTTTGCATGATGTACTCTGCATATAAGTTAAATAAGCAGGGTTACAATATACAGCCTTGACATACTCCTTTTCCTATTTGGAACCAGTCTGTTGTTCCATGTCCAGTTCTAACTGTTGCTTCCTGACCTGCATACAGGTTTCTCAAGAGGCAGGTCAGGTGGTCTGGTATTCCCATCTCTTTCAGAATTTTCCACAGTTTATTGTGATCCACATAGTCAAAGGCTTTGGCATAGTCAATAAAGCAGAAATAGATGTTTTTCTGGAACTCTCTTGCTTTTTCCATGATCCAGAATATGTTGGCAATTTGATCTCTGGTTCCTCTGTCTTTTCTAAAATCAGCTTGAATATCTGGAAATTCACAGTTCACGTATTGCTGAAGCCTGATTTGGAGAATTTTGAGCATTACTTTACTAGCGTGTGAGATGAGTGCAATTGTGCGATAGTTTGAGCATTCTTTGGCATTGCCTTTCTTTGGGATTGGAATGAAAACTGACCTTTTCCAGTCCTGTGGCCACTGCTGAGTTTTCCAAATTTGCTGGCATATTGAGTGCAGCACTTTCACAGCATCATCTTTCAGGATTTGAAATAGCTCCACTGGAATTCCATCACCTCCACTAGCTTTGTTCATCGTGATGCTTTCTAAGGCCCACTTGACTTCACATTCCAGGATGTCTGGCTCTAGATGAGTGATCACACCATCGTGATTATCCATGTCGTGAAGATCTTTTTTGTACAGTTCTTCTATGTATTCTTGCCACCTCTTCGTAATATCTTCTGCTTCTGTTAGGTCCATACCATTTCTGTCCTTTATCGAGCCCATCTTTGCATGAAATGTTCCCTTGGTATCTCTAATTTTCTTGAAGAGATCTCTAGTCTTTCCCATTCTATTGTTTTCCTCTATTTCTTTGCATTGATCACTGAAGAAGGCTTTCTTATCTCTTCTTGCTATTCTTTGGAACTCTGCATTCCAGATGCTTATATCTTTCCTTTTCTTTATATCTTTGCTTTTCACTTCTCTTCTTTTCACAGTTATTTGTAAGGCCTCCCCAGACAGCCACTTTGCTTTTTTGCCTTTCTTTCCATGGGGATGGTCTTGATCCCTGTCTCCTGTACAATGTCACGAACCTCTGTCCATAGTTCATCAGGCACTCTATCTATCAGATCTAGGCCCTTAAATCTATTTCTCACTTCCACTGTATAATCATAAGGGATTTGATTTAGGTCATACCTGAATGGTCTAGTGGTTTTCCCTACTTTCTTCAATTTAAGTCTGAATTTGGCAATAAGGAGTTCATGATCTGAGCCACACTCAGCTCCCGGTCTTGTTTTTGCTGACTGTATAGAGCTTCTCCATCTTTGGCTGCAAAGAATATAATCAGTCTGATTTCAGTATTGACCATCTGGTGATGTCCATGTGTAGAGTCTTCTCTTGTATTGTTGGAAGAGAGTGTTTGCTATGACCAATGTGCTCTCTTGGCAAAACTCTATTAGCCTTTGCCCTGCTTTATTCCATATTACAAAGCCAAATTTGCCTGTTACTTCAGGTGTTTCTTGACTTCCTACTTTTGCATTCCAGTCCCCTGTAATGAAAAGGACAGCTTTTTTGGGTGTTAGTTCTAGAAGGTCTTACAGGTCTTCATAGAACCGTTCAACTTCAGCATCTTCAGTGTTACTGGTTGGGGCCTAGACTTGGATTACTGTGACATTGAATGGTTTGCCTTGGAAACAAACAGAGATCATTCTGTTGATTTTGAGATTGCATCCAAGTTCTGCATTTTGGACTCTTTTGTTGACCATGATGGCTACTCCATTTCTTCTGAGGGATTCCTGCCCACAGTAGTAGATATAATGGTCATCTGAGTTACATTCACCCATTCCAGTCCATTTTAGTTCACTGATTCCTAGAATGTCAGCATTCACTCTTGCCATCTCCTGTTTGACCTCTTCTAATTTGCCTTGATTTATGGACCTAACATTCCAGATTCCTATGCAATATTGCTCTTTACAGCATCAGACCTTGCTTCTATCACCAGTCACATCCACAGCTGCATATTGTTTTTGCTTTGGCTCCATCCCTTCATTCTTTCTGGAGTTATTTCTCCACTTATCTCCAATAGCATATTGGGCAACCTACCGACCTGGGGAGTTCCTCTTTCAGTATACTATCATTTTGCCTTTTTATACTGTTCATGGGGTTCTCAAGGCAAGAATACTGAAATGGCTTGCCATTCCCTTCTCCAGTGGACCACATTCTGTCAGACCTCTCCTCCATGACCCTCCCGTCTTGGGTGGCCCCACACGACATGGCTTAGTTTTATTGAGTTAGACAAGGCTGTGGTCCTAGTGTGATTAGATTGACTAGTTTTCTGTGATTATGGTTTCAGTGTGTCTGCTCTCTGATGCCCTTTTGCAACACCTACTTGGGTTTCTCTTACCTTGGACGTGGGGTATCTCTTCACGGCTGCTCCAGCAAAGCGCAGCCGCTGCTCCTTACCTTGGATGAGGGGTATCTCCTCACAGCCGCCCCTCCTGACCTTGAACGTGGAGTAGCTCCTCTCGGCCCTCTTGTGCATAGGAACTTACAAATATAGTTGCATCTAATTGTAGAATCAAGACATCCAAACGGTTATAAAAAGATTTATATAGATTAAGTTATAAGTTATGTAGACTACACAGTTGCGAATCTATGAAACCACACAAAAATAGTTTTTCAAGGAAAAAGGCTATTGTGGTAAATTGTAGCAAGTTTAAGAGTCAGGACACCCAGCTTCTGGTCTGAACTCTGCCATTAATTGGCTGTGTGACTTTGGGTGAGCCATATAAGTTTCTTGATACTTGTTTTTTTCTGCTCTGAAATTAAGAAATTGGACTCCACCAATGAGCTCACATTTAATATCTTTCAAATATAGGTAGTAATTTAGGTCATGGAATAGATCAGAGTGGTTTGTGCGTGTTCAGTCGAATCCAACTCTTTGCAACCGCATGGACTATAGCCTGCCAGGCTCCTCTTTACATTAAATTTCCCAGGCAAGAATACTGGAGTGGGTTGCCACTTCCTTCTCCAGTGACTTGTCAATTGTTATCTGTCTTATCATTTGTTTTCACAACATGCCAGAAACCAGATTTGTTCCCTCCAAAGCTAATTGACAGTGCCTTTTATGTTTACTCTATTAACTTGCATAAAAGTTTGTATAAAAGCAAACTTATCATCCCAATTTGAATGATTAGTTAGTATGTACTTAACATTTGGAAAACTAAGGGGAGTTGTTCATCCACTTCTTTATGCAAGCTGTCATTTTCATAATCTAGATGCAGTGTTAATTCTCAGGCAATGGCTAATGTGTGTTTTGATATTTTATTTCTCCATGAAGGACATTGCAAAAAATTCTCTCAAGATTTATAGATTTGGAAAGAGGACTAGATTTTTCTGTGTGGTTCAGAAGAACATAGTGAAGACCAAAATAATTGAAGAAAAATATTTAGCAGTTAGATGTCTTTCAAATTGGAATGGTTTCTTAGGGAGGCCGAAGGTCCTGTCTTTTAGGTCATACCTGCTAAGATTTAGGTTGCATGATGTCCTCCAATATACTCTTAAATTCTTGAATTGGGACATTAAGTCCCCACCCCACCACCACCTTCCTATTCTGCCTTTTTAAAAAAAGTAAAAGAAAAATAGTATGTTAATAAGTTAAGCGGGCCTTAGGTAGCATTACTACAAAGAAAGCTAGTGGAGGTGATGGACTTCTAGCTGAGCTATTGAAAATCCTGAAAGATGATGCTGTTAAAGTGCTGCACTCAATATGCCAGCAAATTTGGAAAACTCAGCAACAGCCACAGGACTGGAAAAGGTCAGTTTTCATTCCAATCCCAAATAAAGGTAATGCCAAAGAATGTTCAAACTGCCACACAGTTGTGCTAACTTTACATGCTAACAAGGTCATACTCAAAAACCCTTCAAGCCAGCTTCAACAGTACATATACTGAGAACTCCCAGACCTCAAGTTGGATATAGAAAAGGCAGAGGAACCAGAGATCAAATTGTCAACATCTGCTGGATCATAGAAAAAGCAAGGCAATTGCAGAAAAAGATCTGCTTTGTTGACTTCACTAAAGCCTTTGACTGCGTGGATCACAGCAAACTGTGGAAAATTCTTAAAGAGATGGGAATACCAGACCACCTTACCTGTGTCCTGAGAAACCTGTTTGAAGGTCAAGAAACAACAATTAGAACCAGATGTGGAACAATGGAGTGGCTCCAAATTAGGAAAGGAGTACGTCAAATTAGGAAAGGAGTATTGTCACCCTGCTTATTTAAATTCTGTGCAGAGTACATCATGCATATGCCAGGCTGGATGAAGCACAAGCTGGAATCAAGTTTGCTAGGAGAAATATCAACAACCTCAAATATATAGATAATTCCCCTCTAATGGCAGAAAGAGAGGAGGTACTAAAGAGCCTCTTGAGGGTGAAAGAGGAGAGTGAAAAGGCTGGCTTAAAACTCAACATTCAAGAAAACTAAGATCATGTATCCAGTACCATCATTTCATGGCAAATAAATGGGGAGAAAGTGAAAACAGTGACAGATTTTTTATTTTCTTGGGCTCCAAAATCACTGCAGATGGTGATTGCAGCCACGAAATTAAAAGACACTTGCTCTTTGGAAGAAAAGCTGTGACAAACCTAGACAGTGTATTTAAAAGCTGAGACATCACTTTGCCAACAAAGGTCATATACTCAAAGCTATCGTTTTTCCAGTATCATGTATGGATGTGAGAGTTATAACAATGAAGGCCAAGCACCAAAAACTGATATTGTTCAACTGTGGTGCTGGTGAAGACTCTTTTGAGAGTCCCTTGGACAGGAAGTCAAACCAGTCAATCCTAAAGGAAACCAACTCTGAATATTCATTGGAAGGACTGATGCTGAAGCTGAGGCTCCAATACTTTGACTACGCGATGCAAAGAGCCAAATTATTGGAAAAAACCCTGATGCTGGGAAAGAATGAGGGCAGGAAGAGAAGTGAGTAATGGAGGATGAGATGGTTGGATGGTGTCACTGACTCAATGGATATGAGTTTGAGCAAACTCTGGGAGATGGTGAAGGACAAGGAATCTTGATGTGCTGCATTCCATGGGGTTTCAAAGAGTTGGACATTACTTAGTGATTGAACAACAGTAATCTTCTTTAGCAAGAATAGACCTGTGTCCTGTATATTTTCATGTTGGAATGGTGAGCCTACCGTTTTCATTCAGGGTTAGATGGTAGCATTTTTTATAATAATATCATTTCTACTCTTCAGTCATAATGCACGTTGTGGTATTGTTTTTGCTTCCTCATCACATTAAAAGATGTTTTTGAACTTACGTTTCAACTAACAAGTGCTATGTATCAGTCTACTGACATCTCAGTGGGTTTTGATTTGTAATCATGGTTGTAGGACAATAAAGACACTGATCAATGGAAACATTGATTGACAATATAAAGAAGTCATCAGTATTCTACTTATAGAGAAATTTGCCTTATATATAGAGGGTTATTGAAATTTGGGATTTATAAAAAATTTATTGCATGCTTATTTGCTTTACTTATATTAGTTTTGTTTGCTTACAATAGGTTTTGTTTACTTACAACAGCTTTAGTTTAATTATACATTTTAATAGTGCAGTTATTTCAAAACACTTTCACTGCACAATGACATTTAAATTGACCATGTTTATCAATTTCCTTTCTCTGTACTTTATAAAAAAATTAAATGATACTGAATTCAGTGCTGATTCTCTGAACTCCATTTTTCTTTTAAGCTTAGCACATCACAGTTTACTGTTTTCAAGAGTACAGTCTTCTACTGCATTTGGACAAAAGAGTAATAACCATTTTTTGGATTGTGACTCTTGCTTTACAGGAGCCTTGCAACATTCCCATTTCCTCCAGTTGGGTAGCATAAGAAGCAAAATAAGCACCAATTTGAAAACTGAGCACCAATACCGTCTTTGAGAGTGGGCAGGAGGGTGTATAGTATGCCTCAATGTAATATAATTTTATCAGGCAGATGTTTTCTTGCTTGTATATTACTGTGTGCACAAGCAGTGAAATCAGCCACAAAAGGCACTTCCAAATCTTTAACCAGGAGTTTACCAACTATTCTTGTTTCATTGGAGAGGATCACAGTGAGAGTAGTAGCTATGGTATTAATGAGTTATTGCAGTGGTTGTTCAGTCACTAAGTTGTGTCCCACTCTTTGAAACCCCAAGAACTGCAGCACACCAGGTTTCCCTGTCCTTCAGTATCTCTGGAATTTGCTCAAACTCATGTCCATTGAGTTGGTGATGCCATCCATCCAACCATCTCATCCTCCGTTGCCCCTTCTCCTCTTGGCCTCAATCTTTCCCAGCATCAGGGTCTTTTCCAATAAGTAGGCTCTTTGCATCAGGTGGTCAAAGTACTGGAGCTTCAGCTTCAGCATCAGTCTTTCCAGTGAATATTCAGGGTTGATTTCCTTTAGGATTGATGGTTTGATCTCCTTGCTATTCAATAATGAGTTAGTGCCCATTACTGGTAAGGTCTTATGCTGGGTGCTTTGAATGGATTATCTTTAATGAAAATCTTACAAGGTAGCTATTATTATTTTCACCCCTGTTTTACAACTGAGGGGATTAAAACACAGAAGTTGAATAATTGCTGATCTTACAAACTTTGGAATGGTTGGAGAGATGTCCGAATGTGACCTTAGTCTTTGTTACTTTAAAGACCCAGATGGTGCTAGTGGTAAAGAATCTGCCTGCAAGCATGTGAAGGGAGAAAGAGAGAAAGAGAGAAAGATTCTCTTTTAATTCATGACTTAATATGTATAAAGCTTTTAGAATAATGCTTACAAAATAGCCCTTTATATAGAAGCACTGTATTTATATTAATTACTATTTCCTCTAAGTCGCTTATTTGAAGATGTTATTTTTTTCTTCTTTACAGCAGGTAGTAGTGGCTTTAGAGGATCAGAAGCTTGATCATAGAAGCCCTGCTCTGACCTTTGGTCTGTAATCAAGTTAATGAACTTGAATACAAGAGTGTATATAAAAGAAACAGGCAGCTCTGGTGCCCTCCCCTAATTGTCCCCTTCCTGCTCCTACACACACATGCTATTTTTCAGGTAAATATTTTAGTTGTATAGAAAAAGCAGTTCCCGAGTGAATAGCTGATTTTATTCTGATAAACTCTCTTATCATTTTGTAATATAGATTTCCGTTTTCTTTTAGTAATCCTAAAACTACAGGGATGTAAAATGAATTAAATTTATAGCTGACTTCAGTTTGCCTATCCTTTGAAACCTTTAAAAACATGAAGTCATTTGTATCTGCTTCAACTGTGTTTTTAGTTTTAATTTATATTGGATTAAATGGTCTATTATTTATTTGAGGATAATCTCAGAATTTAGCATGGCATTTCCATTTGCAGAGTCACATTTACGAATGTGGATCTCTTCCTGTCTCTTGTCTCTGGGTCTCATTTTTTCTCTCATGGACATCTCCCTAGCTCCTCCCAGGAGGACCTGCTGTGGCCCCCACACTGATTAGCTCTGCCCGAAAGCTCCATACTGCTGAGTGCTATCCCCTGGGCTTTGAGACAGTATTTCTGGCCAGTCAGTATCTGGATGAAGTGAGCTGTTGTAGAAAAGAGAGTGAGGAGCTAAAGGATGGTCACATCCTAGGTCACATCTGAGTCCTTGGGACAGCCTCCATGTGTGGGTTCTTGACTTTATACAGGAAAGAATTCAAGAGTAAGCCACAGTAAAGAGAAAGAAGGTCTGCTCAGGGAGGAAACATACTCTATAGATAGAAGGTGGGCTATCTCAGATTGAAAAAGAGGAATGAGAGGCCCCAGGATATGGGATTGTCAGTTTTTATAAGGGTGGATAATTTCACAGACTAAGTGGGCTTCCCAGGTGGAGCTTGTGCCTCCACTGGTGAAGAATCTGCCTTCAGTGAAGGAGACCTGGGTTCAATCCCTGGGTTGGGAAGATCCCCTGGAGGAGGGAAAGGCCACCCACTCCTGTATTCTGGCCTGGAGAATTCCATGGACTGTATAGTCCATGGAGTTGCAAACAGTCAGACATGACTGAGCTAGCATGCAATGCAATTTCATAGGCTAATGAGTAGGAAGAGAATTCCACTGTTTTGGTAAAGAGTGGGACTTTCCAGAAATTGGGCCACCACCCACTTTTGATGTTTTCTGGTCATCCTTGGAATCTTTAGGATTCCCAGGTGGCTCAGTGGGTAAAGAACCTGCCTGCCAATGCAGGAGACATAATGAGATGAGGGTTCAATCCCTGTGTTGGGAACATCCCTTGGAGGAGAGCATGGCAATCACTCCAGTATTCTTGCATGAAGAATCCCATGGACGGAGGAGCCTGGCAAGCTGTGGTCCATAGGGTCGGAAAGAGTCAGACAGGACTGACGCGACTGAGCATGCACGTTAGAACCATCGGGGGCCTGGAGTGTGTTACGGTGAGCTTATACTGAGGCTCAAGGTCAAGTAGAAGTTGAATCGGCCATTGGACCTAATTGGTTCTAATCAGTTTATGCTGTGTCCCCTGGCTATGTTATCCTTTTAAATGTTGTACTCTGTCCCCTTCCTGTTTCATGGTTACTCTCTGTATGAAAATTAGTTTAATTAGGCATGTTTACTCCATAAGCTGGAATGAGGTGTGACTCTCTTATTAGGACTCTTTCTTTTTTCCTGAGAAGACCCCTGCCTGAATAGTCCACTCTTACCCAAGCGATGGCTCGTAGCAATTTAACCTGAAAATTTTGATATCAACAGTGTAGCTCCCTAGGGGTCACCTGCAGAAAAAAATTTCTCCCTTCCTTGAATAAGTGGATCCCTTCCAGCAGCAATTGATTTATCCATTAACAGTACCATTTGCACTTATGTCTAGTTTTTAGGGTGACCCTCTCAACATTTCAGTAGATTCACCTTGGTATATAATTTTTTTTTTTCTGGCTGCACTCTACAGAGTGAGAATGAAGTAGCTTTCTCTTCACCACACAGATACCTGCTTAGTCTTTTTTTAGGGAAAGGAATAGGCCTAGAGGATATTTGTGTAAGCCTGTGGACTATTGGATTGAATATGTATCTCTTCAGTTGATCTTAGCCAAAAGGCAGAACAGCAATGAATATGCATCTCTTAATTGCCAACCTCTACCTTAAAGTTTATTTAGGCCTCTAGAGCCATCAGTTCAGTTCAGTTCAGTCGCTCAGTCATGCCCGACTCTTTGCAACCCCATGAATTGCAGAACACCAGGCCTCCCTGTCCGTCACCAACTCCCAGAGTTTACTCAAACTCATGTCCGTCTAGTCGGCGATGCC
The DNA here is from genome assembly GCF_014754425.2 of Oryx dammah. Lineage (NCBI taxonomy): Eukaryota > Metazoa > Chordata > Mammalia > Artiodactyla > Bovidae > Oryx > Oryx dammah. The sequence goes on along the minus strand of NW_024080596.1, from coordinate 3,152,133 downwards.
ATCCAGCCATCTCTTCCTCTGTCGTCCCCTTCTCCTTCTGCCCCCAATCCCTCCCAACATCAGGGTCTTTTCCAATGAGTCAACTCTTCGCACGGAGAAGGCAGTGGCATCCCACTCCAGTACCCTTGCCTGGAAAATCCCATGGACGGAGGAGCCTGGTAGGCTACAGTCCATGGGGTCGCTAAAGAGTCAGACACGACTGAGTGACTTCACTTTCACTTCTCACTTTCATGTACTGGAGAAGGAAATGGCAACCCACTCCAGTGTTCTTGCCTGGAGAACCCCAGGGACCAGGGAGCCTAGTGGGCTGCCGTCTATGGGGTCGCACAGAGTCGGACATGACTGAAGCAACTTAGCAGCAGCAGCAGCAGCAGCAGCAGCTCTTCGCATGAGGTGGCCAAAGTATTGGAGCTTCAGCTTTAGCGTCAGTCCTTCCAATGAACACCCAGGACTAATTTCCTTTAGAATGGACTGGTTGGATTTCCTTGCAGTTCAAGGGTCTCTTAAGAGTCTTCTCCAACACCACAGGTCAAAAGCATCAATTCTTCGGCGCCATACATCTTGACAATTCACCAGTATCCTAATAAAAAATTTTTAATCTTCTCCCATGCTGTCGTTGTATTTCAAGCTATTTGTGCCTAGGCATAAAGACTAAGCTGTGCAACTGTGTCATATACATATCATAGATGGTAGCCTCTTTAAAAGATCCAGCCATACAGTATATTTCCTTACACACCCACATTTCCTAAGTACAAAAAGGAGGGTTTAAATAACTACAACACGAGGGAATTGTATTATCTTTTGATCTGCCTGTAAAATGATGAGAGGGAGTGAAATGAAAGTCACTCAGTCGTGTCTGACTCTTTGTGACCCCATGGGCTATACAGTCCATGGAATTCTCTAGGCCATAATACTGGAGTGGGTAGCAGTTCCCTTCACCAGGGGATCTTCCCAACCCAGGGATTGAACCCAGGTCTCCTGCATTGCAGGCGGATTCTTTACCAGCTGAGTCACAAGGGAAGCCCAAGAATACTGGTGTTGGTAGCTGTTTCCTTCTCCAGGGGATCTTCCTGACCCAAGAATCCATCCAGGGTCTCCTGCATTGCAGGCGATTATTTACTGACTGAGCTGTCAGGGAAGCTCTAAAATTATGAGAAGTGTACCTTATTTTTCCTCATATCTTGGGAAAAAATTCTAGGAGGCACAGACTTTCATTGAAATAATTGACTATTTAAATGAGCTTAGTTTTGATGAACAGATGATAATCATTTTGTAAATAAAATATTGACTGAATTGTGTCATCTTAAGTTGAATCATTGGTCATATGAACTCTTCTGGCTTATCAAAACCTTGGTACCCCTGTATATGCTCTGCTGTGCAAAGCTCCATTATGGTTTTTCCTAGTTCTCTGTACCATGGGTAGCTATCCACCCCAGGAACATGGGCCCGTCTCATGTAGTTAATGACCTCCCTTTGTTTCCCGCTCCGGGAGTCCCTTTGTGCAAATATGTACCAGCCCATCGTGGTGGGTCTGTATCCACCACTACCTGCAACTCCTCAATGTTTCCGTCCATGTCGCATGTGTGTGCTCAGTTGTGTCCTTCTCCTTGGGACCCTAGACTGTATACTGTCAGGCTCCCCTGACCGTGGAATTTTCCAGGCAAGAAAACTGGAGTGGGTTGCCGTTTCCTCCTCCAGGGAATCTTCCCGATCCAGGGATCAAACTTTCATCTCCTGTATATCCTGCATTGCAGGTAAATACCTTACTTTTGAGCCATCAGGGAAACCCTCCCATACGTAATTAATCCCCAAATCCGTTGATTCTCTCCATTGTCTCTTCATGTTTCCCTTCATCATCTCATTGATACAGATCTTATCTCTGGATCTCATTCCTATTTTTCTGGTCTCTGTCCTCATCTGCTCTCTCAGATTTGCCTGTTTTCTCTGCACAAGTCTTGACCCCTCCAGCTTATTTTACATAATGTGGCCAAAATAAAAATCCGTGAAGTCATCTCCTCCTGAGGCCACAGTCCAAATCTCTTGCCCAGTGTCCCAGGCCCTGACGCCTCTCTTGCCTACAGCCCCCACTCACTGTGACCTTCAGGCGATTGCATTTCCCTGGGCTCAGCGCCCTCCTCCAAATTCTGGAGCCTCCTGGTGTTCCTGCTGCCGTAGGCGCCCTGCCCACCTTCATCTTCCAGGTGAACACATCTTGGCTTTTCAAAGGGCATCAGTATTGACAGTTTTTCCCCCAGCCTCACACTAAATGAGTTAATCACTTCCTCCTCCGTTTTTGCCTTCATTCTTAGTCATATGTCTGTGATGGCATGTAATCTCCGTATTTTAAGTATGTATTTACAATGTGTGTCCTGGTTGACTGTGAACTCCCTGGGGCCAGGGTGTTCTTAGTCACCTTTGCATTTCCAGACTCTGGTAGAGAATTTTTACCAGTATGTGCCTAATAAGTATTTGCTGAATTGGTTCAATTGTCTCATAAATGTTCTCTGTATCACAGAATGACATCCACCTGCCAATGCAGGAGACTTGGGTTAGATCCCTGGGGTCAGGAAGATCCCCTGGAGGTGGGCATGGCAACCTACTCCAGTATTCTTGCCTGGAGCGTCCCATGGACAGAGGAGCCTGACGGGCTTGTATCCCTGGGGTCACAAAGAGTCAGACACAACTGAGTGACTGAGCATGCATGCACAGACTATCTCTGTAGTCTGTTATTGTCTATTTAACTCAATTAAGAGAACAGAGTTCATTAGGTCAAAGTCTTTAGTTTCATTCCCCTCTGGAGCTGTTAGCTTTATTCTTCAGCTGTCAGAAACCAACTAGCCTAGTAAATACCACTGGTTTCAAGGGACTTGGAGAGTGAGAATGATTCAAGTCGGGCAAATTCATCTCAACTCTTAGACAAACTGAATCAAACATATTCCTTATTGATTCTAGAAACATAATTTCACACTGGGGCCTTGTTCACAGCACCTGTCTGGGGCCACTGAGGGGTCTGACTTGAAAATCTCAACTTCACTGAGGGAACTGGTACCACCTGGCCAGGGTGGTTTTGCAGTGAGAGCTCTGATTACCCCTCCACAGATCTTTGTGACTGCCGGCCTCTGAGCTTCCTGTCTACCCACGTGTGTCTCCATGTCTGTCTTCCAGGTGAGACCATGCGCATCGCTTCTTCGGAGTTTGCGGATGACCCCTGCTCGTCGGTGAAGCGCGGCACCATGGTGCGGGCGGCACGGGCTCTGTTATCTGCTGTGACCCGCTTGCTCATCCTGGCAGACATGGCGGACGTCATGAGGCTTTTGTCTCATCTGAAAATTGTACGTATGTAGAACTTATCAAAATATGCTTTATGTGGGTGGTGGTGTTGACCATGGGTAGTACCGTGCTGACCTGGACTGACAATGTGTCACCGTATACAGGGTTACTTGGTTACTCACCCGAGTGGTATGCCCTTTATTTTTCTAATACTCAGTTTATACTCAATAATATATTTTTCAAAGATACAGATTATTCACTTGAATTGTCTTCTCTCAAAACATGGAGTTTAAATCTCCCCTTATTTCCTGGAGTACAAAACTGTGCATCTTTCAGGCTGCAGAGGCCTCGTGTGGGGTGCCCACCTTGGTCTTGTCTTGAGATTCAGAGCAGTGCTGAAGTAATTCCCTGTAGTAATTCAGGCCAGGCCAGCCCTTCTAGGGGTTCCCTGGTGGCACAGTGGTAAAGAACCTGCCTGCCAGTGCGGAAGACACAGGAGACTGGTGTTCGATCCCTGGGTCAGGAAGTTCCCCTGGGGAAGGAAAAGGCAATCCACTCCAGTATCCTTGCCTGGACAATTCCATGGGCAGAGGAGCCTGGCGGGCTGCAGAGTCGGACATGACTGAGTGATGGGACACACACTCAGCTTTTCTAGGCAGCTGGCCACTTGACCACCTCTGCCCACCTTAATATAGATCCTGCTACATTCTATTTTGTTAACTGCTCTATCGTTGCCCTTTTATAGAATTATGCACTTTGAACCTCCCTTAGTCTGGCAGTAAAAAGAAGTCACTGTTTACTAAAGTCAATCCTGCGGCATCAGTTTTCATCTCACACACCTGGACTGGGTCTCTGGGTGCACGTGTGCCCCACCAACCCCATCATATGTCCCTTGCTTGTCAGGAGCCCTTGGTTCCAGTTAAGCCTTCTGTTTCTTAATGGAAGTGGACACATGCCCTGGTCACAAATTTTTCGGGGTCATGTACAGCGTTCGCAGCCCATGACTTCTAGACTTTGCTCTCTTTCCTAGTTGCTGACTGGTGTCTGGTCCCTCCTGGATGATTCTACTCTTTGATGACGGAACAGTTACTTAGGAACATGGCTTCTGCCTAAAGGATCTCTATCCCATGCCTGCTGTGGCTTTCATTCTGGACTATTGGCAACAACCCTGCACTAATCTCGGGGTCCTTACATGATGGGGTGTGAACCATGGACTTTTGTTTTTGGGGAACCAACCTATCGTTGGCTTAGTTCCCCCAGGTCTTACCATTCTTGCCTTATCACTTTCCCTCAATGTCTTATATTCTTTTCCCATTAAAATGAACAATGAGGGGCAGGTGAGATAGGAAGTGAAGAATGTCCACCTGCTCTTACCTCACTTTCCATCTCAGATTCGTCCAGTAGGGGAGTTCCCTGAGAAACTTCCAAAAGCACAAATGTTCTGTGTCAACAATTCTTAGGCAGAGCCTTACTTGGGCTGGCCGCAAGAAAGGAGCCAAGATTTCCAATTTTTTAAATAAATTCTGCAATATCATGAAAGGCCTCCAATTCCAGCATCCCCAACATGGGCCACGTGGTCACGAAGCAGGTATCACTCGCTCTCCATGGTTCCTGTGCAGGCGCCTGAGGAACCAAGGGACACAGAGCAGAACCTGCTTGGGAATTTTCTCCCACAGAGTGTGTGCCTGCTAAGTCGCTTCAAGAGTATCCAACTATAGACCCTATAGACCATCGTAGCCCATCAGGCTCCTCTGTCCATGGGATTCTCCAGGCAAGAATACTGGAGTGGGTTGCCGTGCCCTCCTCCAGGGGATCTTCCTGACCCAGGAATCGCACCCCCCTCTCTTGTGTCTGCCTCACTGGTCGGTGGGTTCTTTTCTGCTAGTACCACCTGGGAAGCCCCCAGAGAGTAGGCCTCAGAAACCAGGGAAGCCTCTTGCAAGTTGGATAAGGTGAGCAATATGCAGAGAGACTACCTGTTTCAGAGGATATTGAGGGGCAGTGTAACATTATGCTCAACCTTTTGGCTGCTGGAGTCAGACAGCCTAGGTGTAATCGTGTTTGGTGTCCACTTGCCAGCCTGTCATAACTCACCACGTAAAAACTTCATAAGCATAGAAAACAGATTGGTGGGTGCCAAGGCAGGGGGTACTTAGAGGAGGGACCGAGTGGAGGCTGGGGTTAGCAGATGTAAGCTTTTATATAGAGAATGAATAAACAAGGTCCTACTAGATGGCACAGGGAACTATATTCAATGTCATATGATAAACTATAATGGAAAAGAATATAAAGAAAGATGTACAACTGAATCCCTTTGCTGTACAGCACTAACAACATTATAAATCAACTGTATTTCAATAAATATGTGTATAAAGTGGAAGTGAAAGTCGCTCAGTCATGTCCAACTCTTTGCAACCCCATGAACTATACAGCATAGTCCATGGAATTCTCCAGGCCAGAATATTGGAATGGATAGCCTTTCCCTTCTCCAGGGGATCTTCCCAATGCAGGGACTGAACCCAGGATGAACTCATTGCAGGCAGATTCTTTATCAGCTGAGCCACCAGGGAAGCCCAAGAATAGTGGAGTGGGTAACCTATCCCTTCTCCAGGAGATCTTCCCGGCCCAGGAATTGAACCAGGGTCTCCTGCATTGCAGGCGGATTCTTTACCAACTGAGCTATTTAGGAAGCCCATGTGTATATATAATGTAAAAACTAAAATAATATATAATGTAAAACTAATGTAAAAACTCGGGTTTCAGACACCTCATCTGTTGATATGAGGGCTAATGACAGTGCAGCCCTCAGAGCCGTGGGGAGCTCTCAACAGGGAAATTCCCATGATGCATTTATCACAGAGTCTTGTGCAAAGTAAGTGTCTGGTCAGTGGCACCTGTCTCCATTGTCAGATTCCGCAACCACTCTCAGGCCACAGTACTGGCTGTTATTCCTGCAGCCCCACCTGAGTTATGTGCACCTTTTAGGCTATAGATGACTTTGTTCTCAAGCGTGTTGAAGAAAAAGTTTTCTTTCCTTACTCTTACAACCTGCCTAGTCTTCAAAAGCCACATTGTAAGAAAAATCTTTCCCCAGAGGGACCATCTTCTTTTACAAGAAGAACAGGATTGGACCTAAGGAAATTAACTTTACATCTTATATGTTAGCATTCTCTGTGCTGGAATTCCCAGGTGGTTCAGTGGTTAAAAAAAAAACAAAAAAAAAAACCTGCCTGCCAGTGCTGGAGATGCAGGAGACATGAGTTTGATTCCTGGCTTGGGAGGATCCCCTGGAGGAGGGTCCACTCCAATATTTCCTGGAGAATCTCATGGACAGAGGAGCCTGGAAGGCTACAGTCTGTGGAGTCGCAAAGAGTTGAACAAGACTGAATACGCATGCATGCACATTCTGTGGAAAGCCATTTCTGCCCCTTCTGGGGAGTGATGAAAGCTAAAAAAATACTTTCAATGAACGGCCCACACGTGGCTGGTGCTCATGAAGCCTGGGTCTGTAGAGTGCTGCATGGCACCAGTTGATGCCTGGAACACTGCCTTTTATCCGTCTGTTTTGACCAGTGCTGTCGCTGGTAGTATCACACTGCAGCCTGTCCTAATGTAGAGTCAATTATATCCTCTTCCCGACACAGCAGATTAAGAGAAGTTAAAAAAAAAAAAAAAAAGATTTAGCACAAAATATGGAAAGGTCAACCCAGCAATATTAAGTAGTCCTGTCAGACTGTCAGCAATAAAATTAAAAATGATTGTAAGACTAAATAACACATTTGTTGTACTCAGAGTATAACCTCTGCAGGGGACAGTAGTGGTGGAATGGTGCCCTCTTGTGGCATCCATGGGGAACTGCAGATTCTGGTGTTCTCACTGAGTCAATCAGGTTGTCAAATGATGGGACTAGTGCTCCAACCAGGTAAAAAAAGACAATGTGTCAACAATTAATTGCAAATAGACATAGTATACAATTCTACTTAGCATTTTTGTTTTTTCCATAGCAGCACATCCTCTCATAAACAGATTTGTCTGCTAGCATCTATTTATTTGTTTTTAACTTAAGATGAGGGTTTTCCCAGGTGTCTAAGTGGTAAAGAGGTGAGGTGAGGTGAAGTTGCTCAGTCGTGTCTGACTCTTTGCGACGAACACACCTGCAAATGCAGGAGACACAGAAGATTGGGTTTGATCCCTGGGTTGAGAAGATCTCCTAGAGAAGGAAAAGGCAACCCATTCCAGTATTCTTGTCTGGGAAATCCTCATGGACAGAGGAGCCTGGTGGGCTGCAGTCCATGGAGTCGCAGAGAGTCGGACACGACTGAGCAACTGACACACATGTGAGGTGAAGGAGATATCATTACCTATTTTGATGGAGCAGGTTAGAAATGGTCATTTACACTGTTATCAAGGTTTCTTCCCAATAAAGGTGAATTTCTTTACCAATGGATGATAGAACATAGATGGGCAACAGAATATCAGATGATTCCTAATGATAATAAAGTAGTAAGCTGATTTTCTGTTGGATCTGAAGATTAATTAATACACTATAGGGAGTCCTGTAGCTTCCTGCCATGTTAACTACCGCATAGCTATTTTACCTTTGAGCATTACAGATAATATTTTACTTTTTATCTTTTAGGCCATGTGCCAAAACTTTATTGCTGTTCTTTCCAGATATTGATTTATTTTCTTGTTTCTGAGTAACTTACAGGAACATGGACAGAATTGCTTTCTTATCAGAAACATATTTCCATGTTTTTGCATCAATAATTCACTGAGTAGATGAAGAAGAGTCCATTTATTCTCCTAAAATGCCTGCCTTCATTTTGTGTCCCTCACCCTGTAGGTAATTGTTGGCAAATTGAGTAATCCTGAGTAAATCGTTCAAATCAAGTAAAGAATTGGCAATTCTACAGAGACTGTGTGATTTGGCAGAGTATAGGTTTTTGCATTCTGCTACCTTAAAATTACATTTGTAAACTTAAGTTTTTATGTTGGTATAGTTCATCTTTTCGTATAACCAGGCCTCCCTGGTGGCACTAATGATAAAGAACCTGCCTGCCAATGAAGGAGACATCAGAAACACGGGTTCGATCCCTGGGTCAGAAAGATCCCCTGGAGGAGGGCCTGGCAACCCTCTCCAGTATTCTTGCCTGGAGAGTCCCATGGACAGAGGAGCCTGGCGGGCTACAGTCCATGGGGTTGTGAAGAGTCAGACATGACTGTGAAGCAGCTTAGCCCACACACATAGATATTCTAACTGCTCATATGAAGCTAGTTGCTTTATTTTGTAAGTATTCATGTGTACTTTAATGTTGAGCTCTCTTGAATATATTTTATTAAAGATTCGATAGGGCTGTCAAAGGTTTTTGCTACTGTAGTTATTTTAAATTCAAGAAGTTACTGATGAAATAGTGAGTGACATATAGTTCAAAGCTGAGTTATCGCCAAAGTGGGAATTTGATGTTCCTGAGTGAAGCTAAAAGAATCATTTGCACATCAGACATCATTAAAAACTACTGAATTATAATCACTTGTATTGTTGAAGTTGCTGGTGAGTGATTCCCTGCAGACACCTGGTGTATCCTGTAATCAGTTGACATTGTCAGTGTGTTAGGCTGAGACGTGACACTTCACACTTTGAAAGGAGTTTCGCATTTCAATCAGTGATCGAGAAGAGCGATATTTATTTTCCCTAGTCTCGGAATGAATGTAATCAGATTCTATTGTTCGGTTCTTGGCATTGGTGATGAAATTACACACAGACTCACCTAGACATGAGTATGTTAGAGGAAACAATCACTTTTTTCTGTACTCAAGCTGACTCCTGGAATAATGATGTTCTCAGTTGTCTCAGAACTTCTCCCTGGAAAGCCAACAGCAACATAGACTACACAACCCTTTAGTCAACTTCTCAGAAAATTCAGGTTATCTTTGAGACTACCAGGGGCCAAATATAATGCTGCTGCCCAGTTGTTTTGGGGGTAGGTTTAACATTACCTATACTTTTTGTAACATTAGCATCAAATGGACTAGAGAATCCCCAGTAACATTATTTCTCAATAGTCTTATGTTTCCCTCTGCAGTTCTCATATGGTTTAAAATTTTTTTGATGATAGTATGGTTGATTTACAATGTTGCATTAATTTATGCTGCACATAATATGACTCTCATGTTTGAATAACAGCAAGCAATTAGTATAAAATATCCTGTCTCTAATTATAAATGTAAAAATTACTGCCCATATTCTTAGCATACCTTTTTCATCAGAGCCGTCATAGCATTAACTTCATATAGCTGGGTTGTTTAGAATTTGTCTATTTATTCAGTTATCCTTTCAAGATACTTATTGGATGCCTACTGTGTGCAGAACATTGTTCCACAATACATAACTTCCAAGGTAAATAAGACTCAGCTCCTGCCTTAAAAACTTTATAGGCTGGTAATGGGGGAGACATTAAGAAAGAGTACAGTGCATGTTGGGAAAATTGTGCATATTGCTATGGTCTCATCTGGAAGGAAAATACAGTAATTAGGAAGTTTTCCATTTTTAAATAACATAAACCCAACCCAACTTAGTCTTTCAAAAAGGAAATATATTGACTCACCAAACTGAAACTCCAAAGGGAGTTGGCTTCAGGCAGAGCTTGATCAAGGTACAAACAAGGACCAGTGACAAGGACCAGTTTCTATGTTTTCTCAGGAAGAACACTCTTCTCTGTAGGCCCTTTTCTCATGATCTCAAGGTAACTCTAAAACATTCTCACGATTACATGCTTCTAGACTAGAGATAGCGAAAAAGAAGAAATTCTCTTCCTAGAAGCTCAAATAAAGGTTCCACAAGCTTGTTGGTTCTGTCCGCCTCTAAATCAGATACATATCTCTGAGTAAATTATTTACAGGGGAAATGGGATGTGCTGATTTCTGAGTTTGGTCAACACTGTTCCTCTCCCTCACCACACCCGCAAGGCAAGGAAGAGATCAGTTCAACCAATGTATTGTTGGGGAATTCAGGATAATATGAAGAAGGGCAATGTGGTCGGGAAAGACAGGACTTAGGAATGGGCCGCAGTGAACAGAATGAGATTTGTGCTTTCCTGAGTCAAATGCTTGAACCAGATTGAACAGGCTGGGGTCACAAGCCCAAGCTTGAAGCTGAGAGCTAGGAGTTGAGGGTGTGGAAAGAGCCTGTGAAGAGTGAAAAAGTGTCAGTCGCTCAGTCATGTCTGACTGTTTGTGAACCCATGGACTGTAGCCCATCAGGCTCCTCTGTCCATGAAATTCTCCAGGCAAGAATACCGGAGTGCATTGCCATTTCCTTCTCCAGGGGATCTTCCTAACCCAGGCATCAAACCAGGGTCTCCTGCATTGCAGGCAGATTCTTTACCATCTGGACCACCAGGGAACCCCCTGGAAAGAGGTGGGCCCACATCAAAGAGTAGAGGAGGCATCATTCTGTCCAGTAGTGAGAGTGAAGCTACACAGTAATTTGAGCATGGAAAGTTTAACGTGAAGAGTTATTACCTCTGATAAGAGTAACAGGGGATTCACTAGGAAGAGTGGAGTATAGGAATGGCAGATGGAAAGAGCCCTTGAGAGAGAGCCCACCCACATCAGGGCCAGGATCCAGATGTTCCTGGATCACTGGATTATAGAAGGGATACTGAGGTGCCACACAAGCCAATGGAACTTGCTAGAAATCTGCCCTTTAGGGAGTCAAGAAAAAAACTGCTCATGAAGAGATGTCTTTCTGGAGACACTCCACTACAGAATCACCCCCAGGGGCACCTGGTGTTGGAGGAGCTGCCTCTGCTGCTGCCTCTGTCCAGGGAGCCCTCCAGGACCAGCAAACAAAACCCCTTCCTCCTCTGTCACCTGTCTGGCACACTCTCCCTACAAAACTTAACAAAGGAACAATTATTAAAGGGCTCAGCCATGTGTTCACAGAGTAGGCAGAAAGCATGAACTGGGATTTGATAACCAGCCCAAGAAGAGAGTGGTTTACTGCTCACAGCTGGGGTGTTCTTGCATAAGAGGGAAGATGGATTCAGGTGGGGCAAAAAGTTTTACCTACACAGAGCTTCACAAACCGAGGACAGAACAAAGGCACGAGAGTGAGGCAAAATTTTGGAGTATTCACAAGAATAGGGTTGATTCATAGTTGAAGCAGAGAGGGTTAGGTGGGAGGGGCAGTTAGAGAGAGATGTAGGGTGGGGAGCCTCTTGATTATCATAATTAGTTTGGAATCTACCAAAATTGAAGGCAAGAGGAGAAGGGGGTGGCAGAAGATGAGATGGTTGGATGGCATCACCGACTCAGTGGACGTGAGTTTGAGAAAGCTCTGGGAGATGGTGATGGACAGGGAAGCTTGGCATGCTGCAGTCCATGGAGTCACAAGGAGTTGGATATGGCTTAGCGACTGAACAACAAATTTATTTAGGTTCTGTTTATAGATTATGGAGAGCAACTGAGTAGTCCTATACAATAAAATCAAATTCCTTTAGACAAATACTTTCGGTAGCAGTATGGAGAAGGAATCAGAAGGGTGAGCCCAATCAAGGAGACAGATTGAGAGATATTTTACATGACCCAGGCCAGTGAATGAAAGGAAAGCTGAGTGCAGACAGTGGCTATGTGAACTGTAAGGGGGTAGATTTTATAGAAACTAAAGAGGTAGAAGCATTAGAACCTGGAGACTGATCAGATGGGGAAGGACCCTTAAAGAATCTTCATTAGCAAATGATCAGAACAATCCAGACCCAGACTCCAGCAGCTTTATGAACCCATCCTTTCTGGGAAATTGAGGTGGCCCAGCTCAGGAGTTCAAACTGCGTGTTCTGGAGCAAAGTACCTGGGTTCAAACCCAGATTACCTCAGGTTTGCTATGATATCTCTCAGGCTGGCTGCATTACCCCTCTGGCCACAGTTCTCCTTTGTAAAGCAGAAACAAGAGAAATATTAACTTCAAAGACCTATTTGGGGGGACAAAATTAGATACATGTAAACAATTTGGAACATTGTCTGGTGCATCAATAAGTAATCAGTGAAACTTGCTATTGTCATTTTTCTTGCACAAGCTGAAAGTAACTTTGGAAATGTATCAAGCTGTATTATTGTGTTTTGTAAACCATGGCACATTATGAATCAGTGACACTAGCAGTTAATCATTCTTGCTTTCTGATGAAATCATTTTCTTCACTTGCTCACAAGGAAACAGAAAATTTAATCAAGAAGGCAGCTTATCTTTAGAAGGCAGAGAGATAAAGTATGATGATGCTGAGATATCAATGTCAAACCAGATTATATGATTTAACAAGTAGTTATATATAGAATTCTATATTTGTTTATTCATTGACTTGGCCAACTCCCATTTCCAAGCTATTTAGGTTGGTGCAAAAGTCATTGCAGTTTTGCGTTGTTGAACTTTGCCATTTGATATTGAAATATATTCTTAAATAAATATGGTTATGTTGAAATGGAGCAGAAGGCTGTGTTCCTTACCAGTGCACCATGTTGTCTGCATGCCTTCTGCCTGTGGAAACTTAGTCAAAGAATAAGTTTAATTAGAGAAATGAGAAATGTTGAAAGGACGTCAAAAGAGACTAAATAATAATTTAGTCATTATGCATAGTCAAGGACCTTCTCAAGGTTCTTTCTCAAGGGCTATAGATAATATTCTGAGCCATATCCTGTGAGCTGTCTAATAGATACCAACCCCCAGTGGAGAAGTTAACTACAGACAGACTGTACCCAGGACTTCAGTTCAGTTAAGTTGCTCAGTCGTGTCTGACTCTTTGCAGCCCCATGGACCACAGCACGCCAGGCCTCCCTATCCATCACCAGCTCCCAGAGTTTATCCAAACTCATGTCCATTGAGTCGGTGATGCCATCCAACCATCTCATCCTCTGTCATCCTTCTCCTCCTGTCCTCAGTCTTTCCCAGCATCAGGGTCTTTTCAGATGATTGGCTCTTCTTATATCAGATGGCCAAAGTATTGGAGTTTCAACTTTAGCATCAGTCCTTCCAATGAACACTCAGTACGGATCTCCTTTAGGATGGGCTGGTTGGATCTCCTTGCAGTCCAAGGGACTCTCAAGAGTCTTCTCCAACACCACAGTTCAAAAGCATCAATTTTTTGAGGTTCAGCTTTCTTTAGAGTCCAACTCTCATATCCATACATGACTACTGGAAAAACCATAGCCTTGACTAGATGGACCTTTGTTGGCAAAGTAATATCTCTGCTTTTTAATATGCTGTCTAGGTTGGTCATAATGTTCCTTCCAAGGAGTAAGCGTCTTTTAATTTCATGGCTGCAGTCATCATCTGCAGTGATTTTGGAGCCCAAAAAATTAAAGTCAGCCACTGTTTCCCCATCTATTTGCCGAGAAGTGATGCGACCGGATGCCATGAACTTAGTTTTCTGATTGTTGAACTTTAAGCCAACTTTTTCACTCTCTTGTTTTACTTTCTATCAAGAGACTCTTTAGTTCTTCTTCACTTTCTGCCATAAGGGTGTGTCATCTGCATATCTGAGGTTATTGATGTTTCTCCTGGCAGTCTTGATTCCAGCTTGTGCTTCATCCAGCCCAGTGTTTCTCATGATGTACTCTGCTTATAAGTTGGCTTGGGCTGCCACAATTCTGAGAATTGACTGTAAAGAAATGGGAACAAGTGCACCCTGGAACTGAAGATGAACTGTAGCTAAAACAACCAAGATGATGCTAGTCAGACCACTGATGACCAATTTGAATATGACTGTTAGAGATGACTGTGCTGTTTCTGCATGTAACCCCTCCCCTGACTGTCTATAAAAAGCTCTTACCCCCTGTTTTGGACAGATGACAGCCTTTGGACTGATGTCTGCCACCCTCCTCCGACCCCACAGTTGCTGGCATCTGAAATAAAGCAAACTTTCCTTTCTACCAACCTGGCCTTTTTATTGACTTTTGAGCTGAAGCCAGACTCCACACACATACTCTTTCGGTAACAATGTTACACATCATTTTAATACACATTTCTTGCTTTGCATTTTTTGTTAATGAATTATTGCTTGCTGCTTATTTTATGTATATTTTAGACTGTGGAAATTATGTTAGACAGGAAGCAAATTCTAGCAATTTTCTTGTTCAAGTTCAAAATGGATCATAAAGCAGTGGAGACAGCTTGCAACATCAACTACTCTTTGGCCCCAAAACTGCTAATGAACATACAGTGCACTGGTGGTTCAAGAAATTTTACAAAGGAGATGGGAGCCTTGAAGATGAAGAGGATAATGACCAGCCATTGAAAGTTGATGACAACCAATTAAGAGCCATCACTGAAGCTCTTACAGCTACACTAGAAGTTGCCCAAGAACTGTGTTGACCATTTTATGATCATTTGGCATTTGAAGCAAATTGGAAAGATGAAAAAGCTTGATAAGTGGGTGCCTCATGAACTGACTAAAAATTTTAAAAAAATGTCATTTTGAAGTACCATCTTCTCATTCTAGGAAAGAACAATGAACCATTTCTTTATTGGATTGTGATACATGACAAAAAATGGATTTTCTAAAACCAGTGACAACCTGCTCAGTGGTTGGATGAAGAAACAGCTCAAAAGCACTTCCCAAAGTCAAACTTGCACCAAAAAAAGGGTCATGGTCAATGTTTGGTGGTCTGCTGCCCCTCTGATCCAGTACAGATTTCCAAATCCCAGAGAAACCATTACATCTGAGAAGTATGCCCAGCAAATCGATGAGATGCTCTGAAAACTGTGATGCCTACAGCCAGCATTGGTCAACAGGAAAGGCCCAGTTCTCCAAGACAACTCCAGACTGCCTGTCACACAACGGATGCTTCAAAGGTTGAATGAACTGGGCTACAAAGTTTTGCCTCATCTGCTATATTCACCTGACGTCTTGCCAGCCAACTACCACTTTTTCAAGAATCTCAACAACTTTTGCAGCGAAAATGCTTCCACAACTAGCAGGACTCAGAAAATGCTTTCCAAGAGTCTGTCAAATCATGAAGTATGGAATTTTATGCTACAGGAATAAACAAGCTTTTTTTTTCATTGACAAAATAGTGTTGATTGTAATGGTTCCTATTTTGATTAATAAAGATGTACTTGAACATAGTTATAATGATTTAAAATTCAGAGTCCAAAACGGCAGTTATTTTTCCTCCAACCTAAGAGTTTAAAATATTTTTGCCAGATCCTAACAAGAGAACTTCATATGACATACCAGAGTCTGCTACATACACACGAGTTCAGTTCTAAGAGTGTGTTCGTAAGTCCAGTTTGTTTGAGTCCAACAAAATTAGCATAGGTAGCCAACTAACATGGTCAGCTCTATAGTACTGTACTGTAATAGGTTTATAATACTTTTCACACAAATAATACATATAAAACAATTAAACAGAAAAATAAAACACTTTCATCTTACAATACAGTGCCTTGAAAAGTACACTAGGCCAGTACGACAGCTGGCGTACAGGGGCTGGCATTGAGTGAACAGACAAGAAGAGCTACTGACTGGGGGAGGAAGGGGAAGTGGGAGATGCTGGAGCTGAAGGGTCATCAGCAACAGGAGATGGAGGGCAAGCTGCAGTTTCACTCAGTTTAGGGAATGCACGTTGGCATCTTTGAAGGTTCACAACTTGAAAGTTTGGACATAGGGGCCTTATTGTTTTAAATCGTTGCGTCGGGTGTCACTTAAAATCCAATCAACTGAGTATCAAGATTAGGACCCTGGAATGTCCAAACAGAGATGTTGCTCCTAACAACATGGACAGTGACTGTATCACACAGTCCAGGAGGAGGGTCAGGCTCCTGAGTCCAGTGCTGGGCCCATCCCTGTATGCCGGCCTAACCCCTAGAAGGTGCTTAAAAACTTTTGAGTTAGTTTAAGAGTTCTCAGTCTACTTTTATGATGTCAAAGTAAATGAGTAAAATTTCAATCAGGAAAGTTGGAGACTAGATTTAAAGAGTCTGTCTCAAACAAATTGCCACAATTGTGGAGTAAATAGTGGCAAGTAGGTTTGCTCTGGAAATGGGGGTAAGGGCTATATTGAGCAGACTCTGTGAGAAGATCAAAGATTTCAAGAGTTGTGAGAGACAAGCTTGAAAATAATATCTAAATCCAGTAAAGATAGAGGATGCTGTAATATCCTGTCTGGAATTTTCACTTTTCTCAGCTGTTCCCATGCACAGGCTCCAGTATTAAGGACAGGCAGACCTGCGGAGCTGAGGGTTCTTGCACTGATGTTCTTCAGCCCAGATTGGCTTTTGTGAGAACAGCTGTCAGTAGTGCCCAAGGGCAGGAGGGTATTCATTACAAGGAAGGATGTGGCAACTGCTCTGAGGGCCCTCTTTATCAGCTTGCTGGAAGTGATTTCCCAATCCAGCTTGGCACACAGAGCCCTGGCAAGCTCCCCTTATAACAGTTCCCCCATGAGACCACGATGTCCTTCCACTATTTCTAGATTCGTGTCACCTGCGGATAGTCCACGAGCAAGATGTCGTCTTTCCTTTTTACAATCATTCAGAAACAATGTTTACCCTTAGGTGGATTATATAGCAAGTCAGTATCTGTGTGTTTATGTGTGTGTGTGCACGTGCACGCTCAGTCACTTCAGTCCTGTTTGGCTCTTTGTGACCCCATGAACTATATGGCCTGTCAGGCTTCACTAGCCATTGGATTATCCAGGTAAGAATACTGGAGTGGGTTGCCATGCCCTCCTCCAGGGGATCTTCCCTACCCAGGCATTGAACCTGCATCTCTTGCACTGCAAGCGATTCTTTACCCACTGAGCTACTTGGGAAGCCTGTGTCTGTGAAAGGAGCTCCTAATTCTTGACAGGCATTCTGCTATGTTTTTGCTATTTTACATTTCATTTTTTACCCACCTAATGTGCCTGGTTTGTTTGGGAAAAGAGTAGAAAAGTCACCTTTGGCTGCCATGTTCATTTCTATAACATTCTTTGGTCTATTCGAGTTCTGTTACTTCTTTTTAAAATCAATATTGGCATTTTACCTATTTATCAATTTCAAGTAGGTTTTTAAATTCATTAGTGTAGAAGGTTTCCTTTTTTAATTTTCAGCATTTTATATCATTTTATTCAAATTGTCTCTTATAGATGACATATTGCAGGATCTTTTTAAAAGCCCCATCTGAGAATTTTTGTTTTCTAATGAAAACGTTTAGCCCATTTACATTTATTTTATATTAGGACTTAGTTGGCCACCTTATTTTAAGTTTTCCATTTTTATTTCTTCTTTTTTACATTTTATATCCAATATTATTCTTAGAACAACCTTTTGTAGTATCTAGACTCTATTGCCTTTGTATTATTAATGAAGACATTGGAGTTGGAATTTAGAAAGGTTAAGTGACTTGCCCTGGATCACAGAGCTAACAAATGACAGAGCTGGGGCTCAAACACAGGCCAGTATGACTCCATAGCCCTCCCTACACGTGCTGACCTATATGTGTCATTGTGGGGCAGGTAGGTGGACAAAGTGTCTTGGATTCCTTTTCTACATAAGGATTACCTTTTAAGATGTTTGCTTCACTTTTGTGTGTGTATGCTCAGTTGCTCAGTTGTGACCAACTCTTTGCAAGTCCATGGACTATAGCCCACCAGGCTCCTCTGTCCATGGAATTTTCCCAGCAAGAATACTGGAGTAGGTTGCCATTCCTCACTCCAGGGTATCTTCCCAGTCCAGGGATTGAATCCAAGTCTCTGATGTCTCCTGCATTGGCAGGAGGATCCATTGCTTGGCATGTAGGAGTCAACTTCCTTTCTCCAGACACCTGAAAATGACAAAAGAACATTGGCTCTGTTCAAAAGCAAAAACTTGATTTTCATATTGATTTTGACTTTTCAGAAGTGCCTGGACGCTGCCCATCTCTCCCCCCACCCTGTTTTTTTTTTTTTCTTCTTCTTCCTCATCTGTGACCCTTCCACTTTGTGTTTATTCTCTCTCTTTCTCTCTCCCGCTCTCTGTATCATTCATCTCTTTAATAGCAGCGTACTGGGCCAGTGATAGTATCCTAAATCCTAGATGTTAATTCCATTCTTTCCATTTCTGTGGGGTGTTGGATAGGTTCAGAAGTGTGTTTCTGACTAGATACCTGTCACTCTAACTCTGCTGAATATGACGAAGTCTACCTTTTCACAGACAGACACTATCACTGGTGTTGCTCTTCCAAGGAACTTCATTGAATTAGAAGCATAAATTCAGACCAGCATCTGGATTCTTCAGAGAAAAACAATAAGAAAATAAGTGATGTGTAACAAAGCAAAATAAATACTCCAAATTGGCCTGATTAAAAACCAACAAGAAGCCTGTTTTATATAAGTATATATATATATATATATAATAAGACAAATTCAAGAATTAGTTCCTTCTGAGATAATTATTTTGTTCTTCCCTGGGGCCAGATTTCATGTCCTAAGAAAAGATTTACAACTCAAATAAGTAGCAGGAACAAATTAACTGCCAAGAGCTTCCTCTCAGTGATGCTGTTGATAGCCATGCTATAAATCTATTAGAAAGGGAGACATCATTGATGTGTTGTTTTAAAGGTTTGAGATATGAGATTCTCATTAATCCATGAAAATGTTTAAATGAGCCATTTCCTACTATAAAATGCCCTTTGACTCGAGTGCCTAAAAGACATCCTAACACACAACAGTTCTGTTTTCAACTATGCTTCTCTTTTCCTTGAGTGTAATTAAAGCCTGCATAGGAGTTGGAAAAGACTAAAATTGACGAATTAAATAATTTTGTATTTTTACAAATAGAAAAAAAAAAGATGAAGAATCTCCATAGATGATGAGAATGGAAATCATTTTATCTGGAGTCTAGATTGAGCTCCTTTCACCATCTTTACAAATAACCTCCATTCTGGCTGCAACTCTTTCCTTAATGAAATGGCAGTCTATTGGGTAAACTGAATGGTATTATAATATCTACGGAGGAAAGAATGTGATGGTATCCATTATCACTTGTTTATATACACCATTTTCTTCCTCCACCCAGTGAAACTTGGTGAGGAAGTTGGATTAGCAACCTTTATGATTGTGTCAAGTCTAAACAAATTGTGTATCTCTATCACTTGGTACTGTGTTAATCTATGACTTTTTCTAGCCACTTGCCCGTCTGCCACAACTACTGAGCCCACATTTTAGAGCCCAAAAGCTGCAACTAGGCCCTGCTCACCACAACAAGAGAAATCCTGCCAGCAGCATTGACGAGCCCGCATGCCACAACCAAGACTCAGCATAGCCATAAGTAAAGAAATAAATGAAATAAAAATAAAATTGCAATCCTTTTTCTGTAGATTTTGAGGTGATGCCAAGATGCAGATTTAAGCTATCTCAAGCTTTTTGCAGCCCAGGAGTTCGTCCAGTTTTTGTTTACAAAACATTTCCTCCTGTGAAGGTTGCTGGTGTTTATTTTTACATCCATACATCTTCTTAAGTTTTTCTTTATCTTTCTACTTGAAAGTAAAAGTCCATATTCCTTATGGAAATCGCAGCTCAAAATACAAACAATGTAGTGTTTTATATGATTTAGAAGTTTAGCAGTTATTATCTTTTATGTAACAATTCCCAGGTGGTGCTAGTGGTAAAGAACCCTCCTGTCAATGCAGGAGACATAAGACACGCAGGTTCCATTCCAGGGTCAGAAGATGCCCTGGAGAAGGACACGGTGACCCACTCCAGTATTGTTTAGAGATTCCCATGGACAGAGGAGCCTGCCTCTCTACAGTCCATAGGGTTGCAAAGAACAGGACATGACTGAAGTGACAGCATGCATGCATCTTTTGTATAAAATATAGTATATAATTTGCTGATTATAAATGCTTGTTGGGGTACTTTTTTCCTGTTATTTTATTTAAATATTAATGCATTTTTTTAAACAACTAGTGTTTCTAACATGTTTAGCAATGTTGAAATTTGTTGATGTTTATTTACTAAGTCATGTCCGAATCTTTTGCAACCCTTGGTCTGTAGCCCACCAGGCTCCTCTCTCCATGGGATTTCCCAGGCAAGAATACTGGAGTGGGTTGCTATTTCCTTCTCTAGAGGGATCTTCCCCACCCAGGAATCAAACCATCATCTTCTGTGTTATAGGCAGATTCTTTATCACTAAGCCACCAGTGAAGTCCAATATTGAAATACTATCCAGTTATAAATATATTGGAATTTTGTTTGTTTGTTTCAGGTGGAGGAGGCCTTGGAAGCTGTCAAAAATGCTACAAATGAGCAAGACCTTGCAAATCGCTTTAAAGAATTTGGAAAAGAGATGGTGAAACTTAACTACGTAGCTGCGAGAAGACAACAGGTAGGAAAAATTTTGGAAATCTAGGGGAGAAAAGACCCTGATGCTGAGAAAGACTGAGAGCAGGAGAAGAAGGGGGCGACAGAAGATGAGATGGGTGGATGGCATCACCGACTCAGTGGACATGGGTTTGCGCAAACTCCCAGAGATGGTGAAGGATGGGGATGCCTGGCGTGCTGCAGTTCATGGGGCTGCAAAAAGTTGGGCACAACTGAGTGACTGAACAACAACAACAAGGGGAGAAAGCGAGTGAGTTTACATAACCTTGCAGTTTTGTAGACCTGGACAATGCATCATCAAGTGCATCGACCACTTGTCAGATCATCAAATACCCTAGGACCTATGATCACAAAGGCAGTTTCCTACTTGGGTCACTTCTGGTCCCACTGTACACTGCTGGTACTCCCAGTCCCCCTGGGTACTTACAGTTGATCACAGGCCACCTGCTTTACTGGTGGGGACCACCCTGCCAACCTCACCAGACTCTAACCTTTCTCTTTTTTGTTGACCTTTATTCATTTATTTTTTAATGTAAGAAATTACATTAAAAACTGTAATTTGACACTCGCCCATCTTTACAACATATCTAGAATAATATGTTGTGTGAAGTTTCGCTGTACAGCAAAGTTATTGAGTTATACATATAGATATGGTTTTTAAAAATATTCTTTTCCATTATGTTTTAACTCTGGATATTGAACATAATTCCCAGTGCTAAACAGCAGAACCCTATTGTTTATCCATTCGGCATGTAAGAGTTTGCATCTGCTGAGCCCAAACTCCCAATCCATCCCTCCCTATACCTCTCCCCCTTCATACCACAGGTCTGTTCTCGATGTCTGACCTGGTTGAAATAAAAAAAATAAAAAATGTCAGACTGGTGTGGCACTGTGGCTACTCCCTGGGCACTGTCCTTGGCCTTCAGTTTTTACCTCCCCACCCTGTGGACAGCACCATATATATATAACACCTCTCTCCATTTGGCCAGCTCTGTTTGTTCTGTAGGGACCATTAGAATTGTGTGTTCCAAAGAGTGTATCTTTTTATTTCTTCTTAGCAAATAGCATCTTTAAATATGTGGAGATTTGTTAAAATCCTCTTCACCTGCCCTCTTGACTGCTCCCAGGATTTCTGGCAACTTCCAGTGACTTTTTCTAATGTTCTCTATGTTCAGCAGGAAAGTTCTAGCCAACATTTTGAGTGTTCATCTGTACCAAACAGAAGTAATAGCTGGGTAACAAATCTGACCAAGATCTAGTCCCTTTCCCTAAAGAGCTTCTAGTGCTTTGTGATGGCCACACAGGCATGATTTTGTTGTTCAGTTGCTCAGTTGTGTCTGACTCTTTGTGACCCCATAGACTACAACACGCCAGGCTTCCCTGTCTTTCACTATTTCCCACAGTTTGTATGATTTTAGTTCATGTGATTACTTTCAGGTATTTTGTTATCAACAGAATCCTTTCTTCAGGTGGAGTCTTGCTTGGTAGCCCACGATGTGTAGTGTGGTTAGGAGTGAAGTCACTCTGAAGCAAAGGTTTAAGGCCCAGAAGCTATTTATTTAGCTTGTTTCAACACCTGACCAAAAAAAAAAAAAAAAAAAAACCCAAAAAACCAAAAAACAACAACAAATTACATTGACTTTTAATTTCAGTGAACCTAGCCGGAGGCTGTGGGGAAAGGTGGGTGCCAGGACACCCAGAGTCTTGAGAGTGTTCTGATTTTATTGTAAGTAGCAAGTGGTTGAACAGTTCAGAGTTTGGTATCAAAGTCTCAGATTTACATTTTCATATTTTTCTAGATATGTTGCAAAGAAGGGGTAGTGTCAGAGAGCAGAGACTAGTTGTGGATGGGTGGGACTGAAGTTGTCTAGATGAGTGACACTTTTTGGAAAAACTTTGTCAAAAGTCCAGGCTCTTGTTCAACTCATCCAAAAGAATTTGGGTGAGGAACACCAAAGTGCAAAGGAAAAATAAACACACATTCTGAGGCTGAGGAGCAAAGAGAACAAAGTAGCAGTTTACTCAGGGCAGAAGCAAAAGTTAAGGAGAGGAGTGTGGGAGTCCTTTGGACCCAGTAATGCCTCACAGGGTTGTTGATCTGCCATTTATCTTGTAGCCCTTTGAATGGATAGGGGTCTTTTTGATTAGGGATTGAACATTCACTGAGGGAAGAGCTGATGTATGTCCTGGATTGCACCAGGGTGCATCAGCTCCTGGTCCTGGCATTTTTCTCCTGAAGCCACGCTACAGGTATTCTAAGAGCTGTTTTATCCCTTTAAATTTTCCCGCATCAGGCACCACACGTGGAAGGTCCTGCATTTATACTGTACCTGCTCCATGGTTTTCATGCTCAGAGTTTCTTGCTCAGATGCTGCAGAGTTTCTTTTTTAGTTGCCATTCCTTCATGCCTTGTGGTCTCATTAAGAGAAAAAAAAAAAGGAGGTAACTTTGTCTTTTGCCTAATGCCTACACTTGATGAGGCTGTCCCGGGGCCCTGCCCTGTCCTTCCTGCCACAGAGATGGTCTCCTTTAGCGTGGCAGCAGTAAAGATGGAGGAAAGCCTAGGGAGTCCAAATTTACATTGAAAATAAAACACTCAGGACCTGCTGTGGAATTGGCTATGGGAGCTTAGGGAGTGATGCGACCAGTTCACATCTGAGGTTCTGTCTCAGCAAATATGTACATGGTGGTGAATTTACTGAGATGAATGAAGACTGGAAAGTGGCCAGTCTTCTAGCAGTATCAAGCAGTATCAAGATATCATAGTTAAATACATTGATTTTGAGATTCTTATAAGATATCCATGTAGAAATGTCAAATAGCAGAGAGATGAGGGGAGATCAAACCTCATCAAATCATCAGCATGTAACTGGTATTAAAATCCACGGGAATAATATGAGATATTCATCTCAGAAGGCCCATACATATGATTTATTTTTATTTCATTAACATCATTTTAACTAGTTGCTATTTCAAACTCTTTCAAGAAAATTTAGAAAAGAAGGGAAAAAAGGCACATAGCCATCTATCAGCCACAAAAACATGGTACTCATATTTTGGTAGATTGCCTTTCAATTGCTTATCTTCATATTTTGACATTTATATTCATGCTATACATATAAGTATGCATGTTGTATTCTTCTTTTTATTTATATTACCGATTTTATTATTTTATGGAAACTTATTTTAATATCCACATAAAGAGTCCAGGGACTTCCTTGGTGGCAAGATGGTAAACAATCTGCCTGCAATACAGAGGATATGGGTTCAGTCCCTGGGTCGGGACGATCCTGTGGAGAAGGGAATGGCTACCTACTCCAGTATCCTTGCTTAGAGAAATCCCTAGACAGAGGAGCCTGGTGGGCTACAGTCCATGGGGTCACAAAGAACCAGACATGAATGAACAACGAACACTTTCACTTCATAGAGAGCCCATCAAATGAGAACTTCAGTAGTTTACTTAACCAGGTCTTCATAACTTAGCGTTTACATTGTTTACAGTTTTCTTCCATGTGATGAAAAGTGTTTCTAAAAATATCTTTATGGGAAGAATTTCCTACCTTCTATTTCTCATTTTCATATTTAGATTTTCTTATTAGTGTAGATACCCCAGAATGGAATATAGAATTTCTGGCCAGGCATTCTGGAAGTTAATTAAGACCCTTTATAACTTCCAATGGCACTGCCTAGATTGTCCAGTGTAAAGGATTCCCTCAGATGTTGGTTCCCTATTTATCTGTGTTGAGCTTTAGTGCTAAAAATAAGTTGTCTCGGTTTAGAAATTTTGTTGACTGGCATTGATCTGTTAGTGTCTAAGCAGAAGGGGATAGATGGCTCAATTGTTTACTGTTTTTTTAAAATAAATTTTTATATTTCATTATTTTTTATTATTTGAGTGCTTGTTGCTGCGTGGGGCCTTTCTCTAGTTGTTGTGAGCAGGGGCTACTCTTTGTTGCAGCTCACAGGCTTCCCATTCCGGTGACCTCTCTTGCTGCAGAGCACAGGCGCAGGCGCATGGCCTTTGGTAGTTGCAGCACTGGGGCTCAGTGGTTGCAGTGTGCAGCTCTAGGACACGTGGGCCTCAGAAGTTGCAGCACACAAGCTCAGAAGTTGTGGCGCGTGGGCTCAGTTGCCGCACATCATGTGGAATCTTCCTGGATGGGGGATCAAACTCATGGCCCCTGCGTTGGCAGGCAGATTCCTTTCCACTGGGCCACCAGGGAAGTCTGATTGTTTACTTCTTATTGTCAGTTTGTCTTACCAATCCTAGATATCAAATATAATGTGCATGTCTCAGAATTATTTTGACCAAAAAAAAGAGAGGATGTGATTTACTGTTTCCAGGTCATCCATCTATCATGTACCAACTGAGCAAACAGGAATAGAACCCCAGTGGTTCAAACACCCTCTAATGATACATTTTGAAACTAGAGAAATTTTCTCCCAGAGATGCTCAGCTGGCGGTCCTGCATAGCTCTGAGAGAACAATACTGCCTTTAACATTTCTAAAAATACTGTGAACATTTTCTTAACAATACTGTTTAAAGCTGAAAATAAAGACACTCGCCAGTGGTACTATTTTGACATCCAAAACTTAGAAAGCAAATTATCTGTGATCTATTTTTTTTATTATACCCTAAACTAAAATGATAGATCTGCCATCAAAAGTGGTTTTTTAAAAAACTGAACCCCATTTTGAAAATGATAATGAAGTGCCAGTGATGCAGTAAGCAAAATCAGACGAGTTTGATTTCCCATGTTTGTAATTGTAATTGATTATGGAGGCAGGCACAGTGTCAGAAGATTGAAGATTGGGTTTTCCATCTGCTGATAACTAACCGATCCACGCAAGCCACTTACTTTGTTGGTGGCTCAGGTTTTACAGTCTTGCAGCATTATTTATTGGATGCATTTTTATGAGCCAGACATTGTGCTATTGACTGAAGAACCACTGAACAAGATAGCTAGGGCTCTTTTCTCTCATTAGACATACAGTTTAGGAGAAAGATATATACTTACGTAAATGCAGTAAAGCATGATGCATTTTAATGATTGGAGGGAAGAGGGCCTTGTGGGGGCAGCTAGAAGGAGAGGTAGCTTAGAGAGTTGGATGGAGAGTGGGTTTTCAGGAGATGGGCCCCATCAAGCGAAAGGATAGGCTGGAACAGGGAAGCTCAGATATTTCACATGGGAAGAGCAATATGTACAAATTCTTGGCAGCTAGAGAGAGGAGATGGTTTCTAAAATATATGTAGAAAAAATATTTCTTCTTCACTTATTTTCCTATATTAACATGTAATTCTTAAATTCGTATTGCATTTTAAAAAAGCTTTATTTACTTCTAATTGGTGGATCAAATTACAATTTTGTGTTGGTTTGTGCTGTTCAACAATGTGAATCATTCACAATCATAATATAATCATTCATATTGTAATGCTCTTTAAAGCTGAAAATAAAGAAACTCCTCAGTGGGTACTATTTTGACATCATATGTATGTATATCCCCTTCCTGTTAAGCCTCTCTCCCCTTCCCCACATTTCACCCTTCTAGGTCATCACAGAGTGCCAGGCTGGGCTCCCTTTGTTATTTAGCAACTTCCCACTATCTGTTTTACATGCAATATTATATATATGTCAATAATACTTTCTCAAGTCCTCCCACCCTCACCTTCCCCCACTGTGTCCACAAGACCATTCTCAACTAAGTTCATCAGTAGCGTTTTTCTAAATTCCATATATATGCATTAATATAGAATACTTGTTTTTCTCTTCCTGACTTCCTTCAGCCTGTATAAGAGGCTCTAGTTTCATCCACCTCATTACAACTGACTCAAATTTGTTCCTTTTAATGGCTGAGTAATACTCCATTGAATAAATCTACCACAATTTCTTTATCCATTCATCTGTCGATGGACATCTAGGTTGTCTTCATGCCCTTGCTATTGTAAATAGTGCTGCAGTGAACATTGGGGTATACATGTCTTTTAGAATTGTAGTTTTCTTGGGGTATTATATGCCCAGTAGTGGGATTGCTGGGTCATATGGAATTTCCCAGGCACAAAATTGTTTTATGTTATGATTTTAGATTAGTAAGTTAAATAATGTATGTCATGAAATGAGTATCTCAACTTGGAATTCGGAGAGTACAAATATTTTATTTTATATTGTTGTTCAGTTGCTAAGTCGTGTCCAACTCTATGACACCATGGACTGCAGTACGCTATGCTTCCCTGTCCTTCACCATCTCCTGGAGTTTGCTCAAACTCATGTCTTATAGTTCTACTTTTTTACCTTTGTATCGATCAATACAAATTAGATTTTATGACATACCAATACCACATATAATATAGTCATTACACAGCATCTTATAAACAAATAAAGTAAAATATTAACTGAATACAAATAAAATTGATGTGGTCCTAGAAGTCTGTGACTCTAAGCTCTGTTACAGATACTTTCATGGCAAGCTTCTCATTTGTGTTTTGCACACACAGGAGCTGAAGGACCCTCACTGTCGAGATGAGATGGCAGCCGCTCGAGGAGCTCTGAAGAAGAACGCCACAATGCTGTACACGGCCTCCCAAGCTTTTCTCCGCCACCCAGACGTTGCTGCCACCAGAGCCAACCGAGATTACGTGTTCAAACAAGTCCAGGAGGCCATTGCCGGCATCTCCAATGCTGCTCAAGCTACCTCTCCCACCGATGAAGCCAAAGGCCACACGGGCATCGGGGAGCTGGCTGCGGCTCTGAACGAGTTTGATGTAAGCATCTGGGTGATGTATCCAGAGGGGAGTGTGCTTTCACTGCGAAAATGTATTAGGGATGAAGGGATACCAAGATAGCATCGATTTGCCTCTTTTGGAGGCTTCTAATAGTAAGATAAGCTACATGATATGTCACTGTTACTAGGAATCTGACATCTTGGTGGAACCTAGTACTGGTCTTTGAAAGAACTGACAACTATGTTTAAGAACCTGATCGTATTCAAGCAGAAACCCTGAATACTGTAACTTTCCTTACTGTTATAGTAAGGACAGTTTATAATTTGCAAGTTTATCTTCATTATTAAGGGTTTCCCCTATGGCTCAGTGAGTAAAGAATCTGCCTACAATGCAGGAGACGTGCAGGTTTGATCCCTGGGTCAGGTCAGGAAGATCCCCTGGGGGAGGAACGCAGCAGGCTACAGTCCAGAGGGTCCCAAAGAGTCAGACATGACTGAGCGACTAAGCACACAGCACTCCATTATTGAAGAGGCAAATGTCCTAGGCAGTGTAGGTGCACAGTACTCATATGTTGTGTCTGAGTAGAGGATTGCTCTCAATTTCTTGATTTTCCAGTCCCTGGCGATCAAACTCCATTGTCCTCTCGTCCTATCCAGGGTCCCGGTCTTCCTTGCATCAGCACTGCCTCGCCCCGCCCCAGGTGGCACCTCTGCTAGTCCCATAAATGACTCACATTCTGAACCTGCTGTTTCTAGGGGTGTGTCCCAGTGAGAGAACCAGGGGAAGGAGGGCTCAGTGAGCCTGGGTATATTCGAGGCAACAAAATGAGCTAGAAGGATGCCTGTCATCAACGGTCCAGGCTAACAGTTCTCACCACTCCTGGGTCAGGATATGGCCCATCTGTGAGAAGGTGGAATTCAGTTGAGTTTATCCCATGTTCAGTGAGAGCCTATATGTGTGGTGAGCTACAGACATTTATAAATAATTAGCATCTGCTTTTAAGAGTTATGTTTTCCTATAGAGGAGAAAAAGGACAAAGAATGAACCAAGGCTCTAAATGACAAAATATAATGTAACAGAAATTCACAGGAGAAAAATCAGTTATTAACAGCTGTGGAAAAAAATGATGATTTTGCTCTTGGATATGTAGACATGAATTTTTGGCAGGAGATGATTGACTGCCTGTTAGAAAAGAGGACCAGGAGGAAATGATTGTTAAAGGCAGGGAAATGGATGATATAAAGGAGAGATAATTATAACACTTTGTATACAGATAAGGGCTTCCCTAGTGGCTCAGTAAAGAATCCTCCTGAAATTTAGGAGATCCAGGTTTGATCCCTGGGTGTGGAAGATCCCCTGGAGAAGGGAAATGCTACCTATTCTAGTGTTCTTGCGTGGAGAATCCCATGGATAGAGGAGCCCGAAGTCCATGAGGTGGCAAAGAGTCGGACACGACTGAGTGACTAAGCACGTACACATACCCAGATAATAGGCATACACAGATAATTCTTCCCTGTTTTCACAGATGGCTCTCCTCTTTCCCTTATTTTTTTAAGTTAGTCAAAGAAATATATATACATATTGAACTCAGACTATATATTATTTCCAAAGTATTTTATAAGGAGTAATTGTAATAAATTTCAAGTATTTACCAGAAATTGGGCCTTAATATGTAGTGTACTCACAAAGGTTTAGGAGACAACATAAAATTCATTAGAAGTAATAAGACACTTCAATAAGTTTATCAATTTTAAAATAAACATATAAAAGTCACTAGATTTCCATACTGTAAAAAAAGAAATGAAATAATGGAAAAGAGAGCCTGTTTACAAAATGAAGAGTAAAAACAATACTTCTATTTTACTAAATTTACAAAATAATTTACAAAATTATTATTTTAATACTTAATTTTATTTATTTATAGATGCTAGAAATAATCCTGATACAGATATAGAGGACATAAGAGAGGAAATTGAATTACTCTACTAAGGGGTGAATGAGTGAGTGAAAGTCGCTTAGTTGTGTGCAACTCTGTGACCCCATGGACGGTAGCCTGCCAGGCTCCTCTGACCATGAAATTCTCCAGGTAAAAATACTGTAGTGGGTTGCCATTCCCTTCTCCGGGGGATCTTCCTGATCCAGGGGGAGAACCTAGGTATCCCACACTGCAGGCAGATTCTTTACCACCAGAGCCACTAGGGAAACCTTTACCAGGGGTAACTTTTCCTTTTTGGTAAAAGATGTCAGGGTCTGAGGTAGGAAAAACTATTGACCCTATCAATTTTTGTAAGATTCATACAGTCCCTATAAAAATTCTAAGAGGTGTTTTTTTGGAACTTGATAGAGTGATGATAAGGGTTTTTTGTTGGTTTGTTTTTCTGGAATATGAATGGATGAACCCATAATTTAAGGAAACAAAAGTGAGTAAGTCATGCACTTAGATATTAACACATTATAATGCCATATTAATTTTTAGTGAGTACATTAGAAGTAAAATGTCTCATCAGTTAAACAGAATAGAAAATTACAATGTCAAATACAAAATTTTTTCATGAAATGATGCTCTTTTTTTTTTGGAAATGGTGCTTTTTAAAATTAAGAATAGGTAGATTATTTAGATTTTGATCAATTGCAGTATAATCATAGTTTATTTTATAATAAAAAAGTAAACAGTAAAACCTAAGTGAGGACCTGGTAATAATGTAGGCATGCACATACAGAGGCCTCTCTTGAAGGACAGTCCAGACACTTTAGTTGTTGCCACCTTCTTCTCAAGAACGTGATGCCTGCAGCTTCCCATTCTCTTTCTATCTCGATGATTTTCATTAAAAGGAGTCTTTAGCCACAGTGAATTTAACAATCAAGGCATCACTGGGTATTATACCTTTAGACTCAGAAGATAAAAACTTAAGGCCATATGGGGAAAATATATTAGTAAAATACGTTGATATACTTTTCACCTGTTCTAATAGGGTGGCATCTTCTCATGCTGGACAAGTAAGGCTTTGGGAAATTAACACATGAATATAATAATTGAAGTTATTTTTTAAAATAAAAAATGGCATATTAACTAATTCACTAATTATGTTTATTAACTTTATATATCATTATACTTATTTACTAGGTGGTTTATTCTTACGTTAAGTATATGTTAACTAAGTAATTGTATATTCTATTAGCTAAGTATATTAACCAAATAATATTCTATTATTAAATGGCTATTAGTTCTCAAGCTATGTCAATTGCATAAAGCATTATTTAATGTCTAAAATTTTGTTTCTCAGATGCTGACAAAAATCAACATGTGGAACTGTCTCAATTAGTGGTAGAATTAGATAGTAATTCCATTTGGTCTGGATCCCTAAAAACAGTTATTTAATAAATGCAATTAATTAAAAAGTAATAATGCTTCTCAAAAGTAATAATGCTACTACTGGTGTAATGCTACACCAAAAAATCTGGACATCACTTAACGATATTTGAAATTTTCTCACTAAAAATAGTGTTCTGTTGCTCTTTACTTTGTAACAGAATTATACATTTCTCTTCCATATTTACATAATGAATATTTTAGCATTTTTTACTTCCCAGGCATATTGGCTTGAAATTGATTTAGAATTCACAGGCATCTGTCTTGAATTCTAAATGCTATTCTCAGATATTAAACAAAAGTGTGACCTATTTAAAATGTTTACTTCCTTAGTCTTATTTTTCTTTATGATTTCTTGTGTTAAAAGTGCTTGTCTATACTTAGCCTTCCAGAATTATACCTCCCCCTTCTCATGTCCTTCCTATGATACAGTAATGACAATGTGCTTGGTACTCATGGAGAAGATTTAGTTTGATTCTGTGGTGAAGTAAACACACACACACACACACACACATCCCTCCTGCTCCTAAAAACACTCATTTGGATTTTTCACCAACCAAATTCCCTAACACACTTCTGGAACTTCTCCTGCAGCATATTTGGGAAGCTTCACTATAACCTGTTGAGTCCCCTTGCTCATTTCTCCCAATGTCCTCTGATGCCCTGTGTACCCATGCATTGAGCAAAGGCTGTAGGGAACCGGTTACCCGCAGATGTGCATGACAGTAACATGGGCAGGTGGCTGATGTAGTGAGAGCGTAACTGAGGCCCTGCATGTTCCCTCATGCACCATGGAACAGCACGTAGGGTGAATGAAACAAGCTTATGTCTGAATCCAGACACGAAAACTCTTCCCTCTGTGCCTCTGCTTCTGAGTCTATAACACGGAGTAATAGTGTTGACTCCTCAAAATTGTGATAGTAATTTTATGGGATGAACATTCATAGGTACCCAATTTATAGTAGTCAATATCTGGTGCCCCCAGAGTACCTATAAATTTGCTAGTTTGCCTAGTTCAAAAAATTATTAATTTATCAAAGTTTTTAGTTCCAACAAAGTCTCCCAGATATTGACTTTTCACAGTAATTACCAGGAAAAACTGTGTCCTTGAAACTAGATGGTTACATAAAGTAATCACTTACTTAAGGCTGACTGATTCATGCCCACATATTCTCAATTTTAGTGTTTAAAAAACACTAAATAAAGTTTGTTCCCAGTGGGTCATGGTATAATATTGAATACATTCTTTTAATCATTTTATAAAGTTTGATTTTAGAAACGTTATTTAAAATGTTAAAAATAAAGTGCTTTTCAATTAGGTCAGTATAAAAAAAATGACATTTTAATGATAGAACACTATCTATTTATCCTTGATAGAGAGACAGGGAGAGACCCACAGAGTCTATTCATTTTGAAACTAATTTCCGACTAAGATTTTCTTTTCTTCATCACTCTATAAAACTTTGAAGTTGGAAAGGGTGTTCAATGTCATCCGGTTTCATTTATCATGAGTTCTGAAGTCTCTACTCCACACACCTAGCAGTGCCTTCTGCCTTTGGAGGGCATTGCTGGGAGGAAATCATGGCCATTTCTTGTTCTGTTTTTGGAAAGCGCTGAATGTTAAAGACAAAGAGTTCTGTCTCAAACTGAAATTTCCAGAGCAAATGTCCAAAACACTTAACTTATCATGATTGCTAGGCTTCACCATTTTTCACTGTGGTCATAAATACAAGTCTTATTTTCTCCATTAGATGGCTGGGAATTCCTATGTCCCTGCTTATCAGTTTTGACATGAGATCCGTAGTTAATAAATATTTTGGGATACTTGATTCTGCCATAATTTTGTGTCTCATCTTGACAAAGACCTTTTAAGTGATTTCCTTTCCAGTCTTCCAATCTTCTTCAGCCCATTTTCTCACATTGCCACCAAGTTGTCTTTGGAAAAACCTGAAGCTTCCCTGTCTTTCTTCTGGTCTACTGACACAAGAGAGTTTGAGAGTTCCCACTCACTGCACGTCAAACAGCTGCTGTTGATTGGCCTGGAAGTAAAAGAAGCCATTGGTTTTCATGTTTCAGGTGGGACTGTTTTGATTGCCTTCCCTGATGGTTAAGTAGGTCTGTAAGCTTTCAGACTGAAAGCGACTGAACTGAACTGGACTGAACTGAAGCTTTCATTTCCTATGGGTCTAATGAGGCCATGGAGGTTTGCTGTGAGGATTAATAAAGCATACAAAAACACTTTGTAGGCTGGCTGACATAAACACTAAGGCTGCAGTCCATGGGGTCGCAAAGAGTCGGACACGACTGAGCGACTTCACTTTCACTTTTCACTTTCATGCATTGGAGAAGGAAATGGCAACCCACTGTTCTTGCCTGGAGAGTCCCAGGAATGGGGGAGCCTGATGGGCTGCCGTCTATGGGGTCTCACAGAATCGGACACGACTGAAGCGACTTAGCAGCAGCAGCAGCATGGTGCTGGTGAGAAATGGATGCCTTTGTATTATTATCTTTCTCAGTATAAAAATAATTTAATCTTAATTTGTTTTTTGAAAACGATCTAAATTTACCTATTTGGTTGTAAATTAAAAATGTTTCAAAATTTGTTACTTTAACAAAGTTTATATTGTAAATCTAGTTAATATGGACCTATTCCTCAAAGTAGACTCTAAAAATTTTTTATATTTAGAATCAAAACTAACTAATGGTCACATTGCCACATACTTGAAAATGTAAATACAAGCCTCATTACTGGTGAATCATGTGCTGGGAAATAAGATATAAGCCACTTGTGTGTCTTTGGCCCAGAAACTTCAAACAGTTTTCTAAATCATTGCCAGTAACTTTGATTTACCATCTATATCTTTTGCTAATGTCAACAGCAGTCCCAATTCTGTAGTTTGTTCTTTGTTGTCATTTTCAGCTCATTATGCTTTTTGTTTATGGTTATACATTTATAATTATGCAAAAACCAATTGTACATAGATTCATTTTCTCAGAGAATAATTGCTGTATATTATAAAATCGTCACTCCCTAGCGACCACTATTTACTTTCCTAAGTGAGGAGTGGTTAATTTAAAACCGGCACTCAGAGTCAATGTCTGTGTCCTGGGATGGGCTGGGGGAAGAGGGGAGAGATCCTTTGTAATTCATTAGCAACTTTCCATCTCTGTGCTCTACTTAATTGCTTTGCACAGCCTTGTATGTTATAGTAAAGAAAGGCTAATTTTCTTATCAGTTAACTGCTGCCAGACTAGAGCAGAATAGAGAATTCTAGGAGGTAAATAACTATGGTGAAACCATGCACATTGTGACTGATTTAAACTCATGCAGTTTAGACCTTCTGCCGGGTAACTCGGGCTTTCCACAGGCTGTGTGTGCGGAATAGAGATGAGTGGTGGAAGACGTGGCCAGTAATTCGTATGTTGCTGAATGCTGGTGAGGGTGGAGATTGGGAGGTACAGAGTAGAACAAGGAGTCTTAGTGGTGTAAAGAACATAGCAAATATAGATAAAAGTGAAAGAGCCTAAAAGAATTGAGACCAAGAGGAACATACCAACTACGTGGAATGCAAACATAGATAGATAGCATTTATTCAGGCAAGAAAGCTAACAGAGCTGCACTTTCTTAGATGGCAGATTTCTCGGAAGTAATAGGACTTCCGTCTTTCATGACTCTCCACATGAAGTTTTTTTTTTTTTTTTGGTAGTGTTTTATTTTATTTTATTGATTGGAGTATGATTACTTTACAATGTTGTGTTAACCTCTACTGTACAACAACATGAATCAGTTATGCTGTGCTGTGCTTAGTTTCTCAGGTGTGTCTGACTCTGCGACCCCATGGACTGTAGCCCGAAAGGCTCTTCTGTCCATGAGGATTCTCCAGGCACGAATACTAGAGTGGGTTGCCATGCCCTCAACCAGGGGATCTTCCAAACTCAGGGATCGAACCCAGGTCTCCCACATTGCAGGCAGATTCTGTCTGAGCCACCAGGGAAGCCCAAGAATACTGGAATGGGTAGCCTATCCCTTCTCCAGGAAATCTTGCTGACACAGCCTGTGGAAATCCTGAGTTACATGACAGATCTTCCCCCAGGAATCAAACCAGGGTCTCCTGCATTGCAGGCAAATTCTTCACCAGCTGAGCTACCAGGGAAGTCCTAAATCAGCTATATGAATAGAAATATCCCCTTCCCTTTTGAGCCTCCCTCCCACCTCACCCCACCCCCATCCCACCCCTCTAGATCATCCCAGAGCATTAAGCTGAGCTCCCTGTGCTATGCAGCAGCTCCCCACTAGCTCTCTATTTTACGCATCCACATGGAGTTTTCATGAACCGTAAAAAGAAGTAGTGCATTCTTTATTATGTGTTTTAATTCATGTTCTTTTAAAAGGTATCCCATTTTAAAAAATTGCGGTAGCAATTTTACTTCTGGTACTTAACATGGCCTTGTGCATAGTTGGCTCTCAAACATTTGTCAAATGAGATAAAGAAGGAATGTGTGACAATATCTGCTAGAGAGCAGAGGAGGCAAAATGAGTATGTCAGTCAGTTTAGTTGAAAGGGTTGTATTAATACTTACCATTCAAACCTATTTACATTTAAGAAGGAGAGAAAATATTGATGGTGCAAAAATTGCTGACAATAACAACAAAAACAATAATGTGTATTTGACCTTGCCATGTGCTTTGGGTTTAAATGAATATATCTTAGACTTTGATAAATCTAAAAGTCATCAAGTCATTGAGCCACCTGCCTTAGAAGCCTGCCAGTTGTGGAGGTTTAACTGCCCAGGTAACTGTTTTCATGCTGAGGCATCTCTTTCCTTAAACTGATTCTTCCTCCAGGTTACATTTCCTTTAACTTTCTAGAATGACTCTATTGACTCTTTTTTGCCCCCTGCCTCTTTGACCCTCACATCTCCCATCTCCTAGGCTTGCTTCTCTTTCCAGCCACTTAAGTGTGTTTTTTCCCTCTAGAGTTCTATCTTTACTGTGTTCAGTTCTCACTAAAGGACCCCCAGGCTTGGCTGGTTGGGGTCCCATGTGCTGCATGCCTGTTTCTCTGGTCCCAGCTTCTCTCTGGAGCTCCAGACCAGTGTCCATCTGGTTGTGTGACATGTTAGTCTGGATAAAATCTAAGCATACAAATGCTCTCAAACTAAACATAATGTTTTTCCCCTGTCAAGCCTAGCCTGTCTTTTAGTAGTTCTTATTTTAGACTAAAGTGTGACCATTATGTGGAGAAGGCACTGGCACCCCACTCCAGTACTCTTGCCTGGAAAATCCCATGGACAGAGGAGCCTGGTAGGCTGTAGTCCACGGGGTCGCAAAGAGTTGGACATGACTGAGTGACTGCACTTTCACTTTTCACTTTCATGCATTGGAGAAGGAAATGGCAACCCATTCCAGTGTTCTTGCCTGGAGAATCCCAGGGACAGAGGAGCCTGGTAGGCTGCTGTCTCTGGGGTCGCACAGAGTCAGACACGACTGAAGTGACTTAGCAGCAGCAGCAGTGACCTTTATGAATGTGGTTATTCAATCCAGAAAGCTGAGAGTCTTACCTGCTTTCCTCTCCAGTTAATCTTAAACTCTTGTAAATTCAGTTCCTTTTACAATTTTTGGCTGGACCCTCTCACTTTCATGTTTTATGACCACAGTTTATTCAGGTCCATGTTTTGGCCTGAACCATTGCTCACTGGTTGTTCTGCCTGCTCACCTTCCATCCCATTACCTCTGATGGTCTAGCTTTACCAAAATGCAAATCAGATATTATGTTTTCTTTACCAGTGAAATTCCATCTCCAGGATATAATTTAAAGTTCTTAGCATGCATCAGATCACTTCACTAGGACCCCGACTACCTCTTTTATCTCAGATTCTCTTTTTTCTCAGGTTCTGTTCCATGTCCTGTCATAATTAACTGTTTATTATTTTTCAGATGTACAATTGCTTTTTCTTTCATACATTCCCTCCTTTCTTTGTTTGAAATCTTTGCCTTTTTTTAACCTAATAAATGTATACCCATTCTTACCAAGGTGCTTTATTTTTTGAAACTCTCTGATTTTCCTTTTAACTAAACTACTGTCCCTTTTATGTTACTACTAGACATTGAGTATACTAGTAGTAAGTGTATTATTCTGTTTGCAGTTCTGTGTCTACAGACGTGAGCACCAGAAGGACAGAGACCAGGTCTCATTCATACTATCAGTACGGTGAGCATAAACATTTGTTGAAAGGATTCACAAATGAAAATGCTCACTGTTTTGATCTTAGTGGCTCACTAGATTATCCTCCCATAATTTCTTCTCAGCCTTCTGCACTGTGGCCATATCAATTTCCCCAGAGGAGACATGACACTCCTTCATAAACATTCTATTGTGTTCCAAAGAGCATCCATTATCTTCTCAGTTGGGTTAACCCGTTTCGGATGTCTGTGTTCCAGTGTTATACAAAGACTCTGTATGATTTAAAGTATTATCAATGGATGCACATCAAAATCCAGACTTCAAAGAAGAACATGACATCCTCATTAAGTACAAAGAATATTTGTCAGGCCATGCTGTGTTTCTTGAAAAGCAATTAACGTATTGCACATTATTCCTCTGAGAGGCAAAATGTATCTTTCTCATCTTAATTTGTGTGCTTAAAAGTAGACAGAAAAAGATAGATGAGTTTATACTCAAGGTGTATGCATTTCCCTTGTGGCCAATGAACCAATTTCCTTTTCATATTTGCAGAATATTGATACAATTATTCTTTCATCAGACATGAAATTTGAGTGTATAACCAGTTTGTGGAAATCACCTAGTAATTTATTAGGTTGATAACAGCAATTAAGTCATAATTGCTTCTGAGAAATATAAATTGACTTTCTGTGTTAAGTGGATAATTTAACATTCCAAATCACAGACATAGAGTGTAACTAATTTGAGGGATAAGAAGTTTGTTTCTCCTATTATTAAACTTAGAAACATTTAAACCATTGACAATCCAGTAACTAATTATTCAGTTGCTGGATTATTGGGTTCATGTCACTTCTTGATTCTTTCTCAGGTTGCTTGCCATTTTTACTATTTAAGGATATATGGAGGAGAGGATTTTACACAGAAATATAACATGTGGATAAGCCCTACTTTTTTAAAGTTATTTAAAAACATTGTTCTTGTAAGTGAGTAAAGTGAAAGTATGAACAAAGCTAGTGGAGGTGATGGAATTCCAGTTGAGCTGTTTCAAATCCTGAAAGATGATGCTGTGAAAGTGC
Organism: Oryx dammah; assembly: GCF_014754425.2. Lineage (NCBI taxonomy): Eukaryota > Metazoa > Chordata > Mammalia > Artiodactyla > Bovidae > Oryx > Oryx dammah. The sequence goes on along the minus strand of NW_024080596.1, from coordinate 3,114,176 downwards.
TGCACTCAATATGCCAGCAAATTTGGAAAACTCAGCAGTGGCCACAGGACTGGAAAAGGTCAGTTTTCATTCCAATTCTAAAGAAAGGCAATGCCAAAGAATGTTCAAACTACTGCACAATTGCACTCATCTCACATGCTAGTAAAGTAATGCTCAAAATTCTCCAAGCCAGGCTTCAGCAATACATGGACCGTGAACTCCCTGATGTTCAAGCTGGATTTAGAAAAGGCAGAGGAACCAGAGATCAAGTTGCCAACATCCGCTGGATCATGGAAAAAGCAAGAGAATTCCAAATTGCTGGCATATTGAGTGCAGCACTTTCACAGCATCATCTTCCAGGATTTGAAATAGCTCAACTGGAATTCCATCACCTCCACTAGCTTTGTTTGTAGTGATGCTTTCTAAGGCCCACTTGACTTCACATTCCAGGATGTCTGGCTCTAGATGAGTGATCACACCATCGTGATTATCCGCGTCGTGAAGATCTTTTTTTATACAGTTCTTCTGTGTATTCTTGCCAACTCTTCTTAATATCTTCTGCTTCTGTTAAGTCCATACCATTTCTGTCCTTTATTGAGCCCATCTTTGCATGAAATGTTCCCTAGGTATCTAATTTTCCTGAAGAGATCTCTAGTCTTTCCCATTCTGTTCTTTTTCTCTATTTCTTTGCATTGATCACTGAAGAAGGCATTCTTATCTCTTCTTGCTATTCTTTGGAACTCTGCATTCAGATGCTTATATCTTTCCTTTCTCCTTTGCTTTTCGCTTCTCTTCTTTTCACAGCTATTTGTAAGGCCTCCCCAGACAGCCACTTTGCTTTTTTGCATTTCTTTTTCATGGGGATGGTCTTGATCCCTGTATCCTATACAATGTCATAAACCTCATTCCATAGTTCATCAGGCACTCTATCTATCAGATCTAGGCCCTTAAATCTATTTCTCACTTCCACTGTATAATCATAAGGGATTTGATTTAGGTCATACCTGAATGGTCTAGCGGTTTTCCCTACTTTCTTCAATTTAAGTCTGAATTTGGTAATAAGGAGTTCATGATCTGAGCCATAGTCAGCTCCTGGTCTTGTTTTTGTTGACTGTATAGAGCTTCTCCATCTTTGGCTGCAAAGAATATAATCAGTCTGATTTCAGTATTGACCATCTGGTGATGTCCATGTGTAGAGTCTTCTCTTGTATTGTTGGAAGAGAGTGTTTGCTATGACCAATGTGCTCTCTTGGCAAAACTCTATTAGCCTTTGCCCTGCTTTATTCCATATTACAAAGCCAAATTTGCCTGTTACTTCAGGTGTTTCTTGACTTCCTACTTTTGCATTCCAGTCCCCTGTAATGAAAAGGACAGCTTTTTTGGGTGTTAGTTCTAGAAGGTCTTACAGGTCTTCATAGAACCGTTCAACTTCAGCATCTTCAGTGTTACTGGTTGGGGCCCAGACTTGGATTACTGTGACATTGAATGGTTTGCCTTGGAAACAAACAGAGATCATTCTGTTGATTTTGAGATTGCATCCAAGTTCTGCATTTTGGACTCTTTTGTTGACCATGATGGCTACTCCATTTCTTCTGAGGGATTCCTGCCCACAGTAGTAGATATAATGGTCATCTGAGTTACATTCACCCATTCCAGTCCATTTTAGTTCACTGATTCCTAGAATGTCAGCATTCACTCTTGCCATCTCCTGTTTGACCTCTTCTAATTTGCCTTGATTTATGGACCTAACATTCCAGATTCCTATGCAATATTGCTCTTTACAGCATCAGACCTTGCTTCTATCACCAGTCACATCCACAGCTGCATATTGTTTTTGCTTTGGCTCCATCCCTTCATTCTTTCTGGAGTTATTTCTCCACTTATCTCCAATAGCATATTGGGCAACCTACCAACCTGGGGAGTTCCTCTTTCAGTATACTATCATTTTGCCTTTTTATACTGTTCATGGGGTTCTCAAGGCAAGAATACTGAAATGGCTTGCCATTCCCTTCTCCAGTGGACCACATTCTGTCAGACCTCTCCTCCATGACCCTCCCGTCTTGGGTGGCCCCACACGACATGGCTTAGTTTTATTGAGTTAGACAAGGCTGTGGTCCTAGTGTGATTAGATTGACTAGTTTTCTGTGATTATGGTTTCAGTGTGTCTGCTCTCTGATGCCCTTTTGCAACACCTACTTGGGTTTCTCTTACCTTGGACGTGGGGTATCTCTTCACGGCTGCTCCAGCAAAGCGCAGCCGCTGCTCCTTACCTTGGATGAGGGGTATCTCCTCACAGCCGCCCCTCCTGACCTTGAACGTGGAGTAGCTCCTCTCGGCCCTCTTGTGCATAGGAACTTACAAATATAGTTGCATCTAATCGTAGAATCAAGACATCCAAACGGTTATAAAAAGATTTATATAGATTAAGTTATAAGTTATGTAGACTACACAGTTGCGAATCTATGAAACCACACAAAAATAGTTTTTCAAGGAAAAAGGCTATTGTGGTAAATTGTAGCAAGTTTAAGAGTCAGGACACCCAGCTTCTGGTCTGAACTCTGCCATTAATTGGCTGTGTGACTTTGGGTGAGCCATATAAGTTTCTTGATACTTGTTTTTTTCTGCTCTGAAATTAAGAAATTGGACTCCACCAATGAGCTCACATTTAATATCTTTCAAATATAGGTAGTAATTTAGGTCATGGAATAGATCAGAGTGGTTTGTGCGTGTTCAGTCGAATCCAACTCTTTGCAACCGCATGGACTATAGCCTGCCAGGCTCCTCTTTACATTAAATTTCCCAGGCAAGAATACTGGAGTGGGTTGCCACTTCCTTCTCCAGTGACTTGTCAATTGTTATCTGTCTTATCATTTGTTTTCACAACATGCCAGAAACCAGATTTGTTCCCTCCAAAGCTAATTGACAGTGCCTTTTATGTTTACTCTATTAACTTGCATAAAAGTTTGTATAAAAGCAAACTTATCATCCCAATTTGAATGATTAGTTAGTATGTACTTAACATTTGGAAAACTAAGGGGAGTTGTTCATCCACTTCTTTATGCAAGCTGTCATTTTCATAATCTAGATGCAGTGTTAATTCTCAGGCAATGGCTAATGTGTGTTTTGATATTTTATTTCTCCATGAAGGACATTGCAAAAAATTCTCTCAAGATTTATAGATTTGGAAAGAGGACTAGATTTTTCTGTGTGGTTCAGAAGAACATAGTGAAGACCAAAATAATTGAAGAAAAATATTTAGCAGTTAGATGTCTTTCAAATTGGAATGGTTTCTTAGGGAGGCCGAAGGTCCTGTCTTTTAGGTCATACCTGCTAAGATTTAGGTTGCATGATGTCCTCCAATATACTCTTAAATTCTTGAATTGGGACATTAAGTCCCCACCCCACCACCACCTTCCTATTCTGCCTTTTTAAAAAAAGTAAAAGAAAAATAGTATGTTAATAAGTTAAGCGGGCCTTAGGTAGCATTACTACAAAGAAAGCTAGTGGAGGTGATGGACTTCCAGCTGAGCTATTGAAAATCCTGAAAGATGATGCTGTTAAAGTGCTGCACTCAATATGCCAGCAAATTTGGAAAACTCAGCAACAGCCACAGGACTGGAAAAGGTCAGTTTTCATTCCAGTCCCAAATAAAGGTAATGCCAAAGAATGTTCAAACTGCCACACAGTTGTGCTAACTTTACATGCTAACAAGGTCATACTCAAAAACCCTTCAAGCCAGCTTCAACAGTACATATACTGAGAACTCCCAGACCTCAAGTTGGATATAGAAAAGGCAGAGGAACCAGAGATCAAATTGTCAACATCTGCTGGATCATAGAAAAAGCAAGGCAATTGCAGAAAAAGATCTGCTTTGTTGACTTCACTAAAGCCTTTGACTGCGTGGATCACAGCAAACTGTGGAAAATTCTTAAAGAGATGGGAATACCAGACCACCTTACCTGTGTCCTGAGAAACCTGTTTGAAGGTCAAGAAACAACAATTAGAACCAGATGTGGAACAATGGAGTGGCTCCAAATTAGGAAAGGAGTACGTCAAATTAGGAAAGGAGTATTGTCACCCTGCTTATTTAAATTCTGTGCAGAGTACATCATGCATATGCCAGGCTGGATGAAGCACAAGCTGGAATCAAGTTTGCTAGGAGAAATATCAACAACCTCAAATATATAGATAATTCCCCTCTAATGGCAGAAAGAGAGGAGGTACTAAAGAGCCTCTTGAGGGTGAAAGAGGAGAGTGAAAAGGCTGGCTTAAAACTCAACATTCAAGAAAACTAAGATCATGTATCCAGTACCATCATTTCATGGCAAATAAATGGGGAGAAAGTGAAAACAGTGACAGATTTTTTATTTTCTTGGGCTCCAAAATCACTGCAGATGGTGATTGCAGCCACGAAATTAAAAGACACTTGCTCTTTGGAAGAAAAGCTGTGACAAACCTAGACAGTGTATTTAAAAGCTGAGACATCACTTTGCCAACAAAGGTCATATACTCAAAGCTATCGTTTTTCCAGTATCATGTATGGATGTGAGAGTTATAACAATGAAGGCCAAGCACCAAAAACTGATATTGTTCAACTGTGGTGCTGGTGAAGACTCTTTTGAGAGTCCCTTGGACAGGAAGTCAAACCAGTCAATCCTAAAGGAAACCAACTCTGAATATTCATTGGAAGGACTGATGCTGAAGCTGAGGCTCCAATACTTTGACTACGCGATGCAAAGAGCCAAATTATTGGAAAAAACCCTGATGCTGGGAAAGAATGAGGGCAGGAAGAGAAGTGAGTAATGGAGGATGAGATGGTTGGATGGTGTCACTGACTCAATGGATATGAGTTTGAGCAAACTCTGGGAGATGGTGAAGGACAAGGAATCTTGATGTGCTGCATTCCATGGGGTTTCAAAGAGTTGGACATTACTTAGTGATTGAACAACAGTAATCTTCTTTAGCAAGAATAGACCTGTGTCCTGTATATTTTCATGTTGGAATGGTGAGCCTACCGTTTTCATTCAGGGTTAGATGGTAGCATTTTTTATAATAATATCATTTCTACTCTTCAGTCATAATGCACGTTGTGGTATTGTTTTTGCTTCCTCATCACATTAAAAGATGTTTTTGAACTTACGTTTCAACTAACAAGTGCTATGTATCAGTCTACTGACATCTCAGTGGGTTTTGATTTGTAATCATGGTTGTAGGACAATAAAGACACTGATCAATGGAAACATTGATTGACAATATAAAGAAGTCATCAGTATTCTACTTATAGAGAAATTTGCCTTATATATAGAGGGTTATTGAAATTTGGGATTTATAAAAAATTTATTGCATGCTTATTTGCTTTACTTATATTAGTTTTGTTTGCTTACAATAGGTTTTGTTTACTTACAACAGCTTTAGTTTAATTATACATTTTAATAGTGCAGTTATTTCAAAACACTTTCACTGCACAATGACATTTAAATTGACCATGTTTATCAATTTCCTTTCTCTGTACTTTATAAAAAAATTAAATGATACTGAATTCAGTGCTGATTCTCTGAACTCCATTTTTCTTTTAAGCTTAGCACATCACAGTTTACTGTTTTCAAGAGTACAGTCTTCTACTGCATTTGGACAAAAGAGTAATAACCATTTTTTGGATTGTGACTCTTGCTTTACAGGAGCCTTGCAACATTCCCATTTCCTCCAGTTGGGTAGCATAAGAAGCAAAATAAGCACCAATTTGAAAACTGAGCACCAATACCGTCTTTGAGAGTGGGCAGGAGGGTGTATAGTATGCCTCAATGTAATATAATTTTATCAGGCAGATGTTTTCTTGCTTGTATATTACTGTGTGCACAAGCAGTGAAATCAGCCACAAAAGGCACTTCCAAATCTTTAACCAGGAGTTTACCAACTATTCTTGTTTCATTGGAGAGGATCACAGTGAGAGTAGTAGCTATGGTATTAATGAGTTATTGCAGTGGTTGTTCAGTCACTAAGTTGTGTCCCACTCTTTGAAACCCCAAGAACTGCAGCACACCAGGTTTCCCTGTCCTTCAGTATCTCCGGAATTTGCTCAAACTCATGTCCATTGAGTTGGTGATGCCATCCATCCAACCATCTCATCCTCCGTTGCCCCTTCTCCTCTTGGCCTCAATCTTTCCCAGCATCAGGGTCTTTTCCAATAAGTAGGCTCTTTGCATCAGGTGGTCAAAGTACTGGAGCTTCAGCTTCAGCATCAGTCTTTCCAGTGAATATTCAGGGTTGATTTCCTTTAGGATTGATGGTTTGATCTCCTTGCTATTCAATAATGAGTTAGTGCCCATTACTGGTAAGGTCTTATGCTGGGTGCTTTGAATGGATTATCTTTAATGAAAATCTTACAAGGTAGCTATTATTATTTTCACCCCTGTTTTACAACTGAGGGGATTAAAACACAGAAGTTGAATAATTGCTGATCTTACAAACTTTGGAATGGTTGGAGAGATGTCCGAATGTGACCTTAGTCTTTGTTACTTTAAAGACCCAGATGGTGCTAGTGGTAAAGAATCTGCCTGCAAGCATGTGAAGGGAGAAAGAGAGAAAGAGAGAAAGATTCTCTTTTAATTCATGACTTAATATGTATAAAGCTTTTAGAATAATGCTTACAAAATAGCCCTTTATATAGAAGCACTGTATTTATATTAATTACTATTTCCTCTAAGTCGCTTATTTGAAGATGTTATTTTTTTCTTCTTTACAGCAGGTAGTAGTGGCTTTAGAGGATCAGAAGCTTGATCATAGAAGCCCTGCTCTGACCTTTGGTCTGTAATCAAGTTAATGAACTTGAATACAAGAGTGTATATAAAAGAAACAGGCAGCTCTGGTGCCCTCCCCTAATTGTCCCCTTCCTGCTCCTACACACACATGCTATTTTTCAGGTAAATATTTTAGTTGTATAGAAAAAGCAGTTCCCGAGTGAATAGCTGATTTTATTCTGATAAACTCTCTTATCATTTTGTAATATAGATTTCCGTTTTCTTTTAGTAATCCTAAAACTACAGGGATGTAAAATGAATTAAATTTATAGCTGACTTCAGTTTGCCTATCCTTTGAAACCTTTAAAAACATGAAGTCATTTGTATCTGCTTCAACTGTGTTTTTAGTTTTAATTTATATTGGATTAAATGGTCTATTATTTATTTGAGGATAATCTCAGAATTTAGCATGGCATTTCCATTTGCAGAGTCACATTTACGAATGTGGATCTCTTCCTGTCTCTTGTCTCTGGGTCTCATTTTTTCTCTCATGGACATCTCCCTAGCTCCTCCCAGGAGGACCTGCTGTGGCCCCCACACTGATTAGCTCTGCCCGAAAGCTCCATACTGCTGAGTGCTATCCCCTGGGCTTTGAGACAGTATTTCTGGCCAGTCAGTATCTGGATGAAGTGAGCTGTTGTAGAAAAGAGAGTGAGGAGCTAAAGGATGGTCACATCCTAGGTCACATCTGAGTCCTTGGGACAGCCTCCATGTGTGGGTTCTTGACTTTATACAGGAAAGAATTCAAGAGTAAGCCACAGTAAAGAGAAAGAAGGTCTGCTCAGGGAGGAAACATACTCTATAGATAGAAGGTGGGCTATCTCAGATTGAAAAAGAGGAATGAGAGGCCCCAGGATATGGGATTGTCAGTTTTTATAAGGGTGGATAATTTCACAGACTAAGTGGGCTTCCCAGGTGGAGCTTGTGCCTCCACTGGTGAAGAATCTGCCTTCAGTGAAGGAGACCTGGGTTCAATCCCTGGGTTGGGAAGATCCCCTGGAGGAGGGAAAGGCCACCCACTCCTGTATTCTGGCCTGGAGAATTCCATGGACTGTATAGTCCATGGAGTTGCAAACAGTCAGACATGACTGAGCTAGCATGCAATGCAATTTCATAGGCTAATGAGTAGGAAGAGAATTCCACTGTTTTGGTAAAGAGTGGGACTTTCCAGAAATTGGGCCACCACCCACTTTTGATGTTTTCTGGTCATCCTTGGAATCTTTAGGATTCCCAGGTGGCTCAGTGGGTAAGAACCTGCCTGCCAATGCAGGAGACATAATGAGATGAGGGTTCAATCCCTGTGTTGGGAACATCCCTTGGAGGAGAGCATGGCAATCACTCCAGTATTCTTGCATGAAGAATCCCATGGACGGAGGAGCCTGGCAAGCTGTGGTCCATAGGGTCGGAAAGAGTCAGACAGGACTGACGCGACTGAGCATGCACGTTAGAACCATCGGGGGCCTGGAGTGTGTTACGGTGAGCTTATACTGAGGCTCAAGGTCAAGTAGAAGTTGAATCGGCCATTGGACCTAATTGGTTCTAATCAGTTTATGCTGTGTCCCCTGGCTATGTTATCCTTTTAAATGTTGTACTCTGTCCCCTTCCTGTTTCATGGTTACTCTCTGTATGAAAATTAGTTTAATTAGGCATGTTTACTCCATAAGCTGGAATGAGGTGTGACTCTCTTATTAGGACTCTTTCTTTTTTCCTGAGAAGACCCCTGCCTGAATAGTCCACTCTTACCCAAGCGATGGCTCGTAGCAATTTAACCTGAAAAATTTGATATCAACAGTGTAGCTCCCTAGGGGTCACCTGCAGAAAAAAATTTCTCCCTTCCTTGAATAAGTGGATCCCTTCCAGCAGCAATTGATTTATCCATTAACAGTACCATTTGCACTTATGTCTAGTTTTTAGGGTGACCCTCTCAACATTTCAGTAGATTCACCTTGGTATATAATGTTTTTTTTTTTTCTGGCTGCACTCTACAGAGTGAGAATGAAGTAGCTTTCTCTTCACCACACAGATACCTGCTTAGTCTTTTTTTAGGGAAAGGAATAGGCCTAGAGGATATTTGTGTAAGCCTGTGGACTATTGGATTGAATATGTATCTCTTCAGTTGATCTTAGCCAAAAGGCAGAACAGCAATGAATATGCATCTCTTAATTGCCAACCTCTACCTTAAAGTTTATTTAGGCCTCTAGAGCCATCAGTTCAGTTCAGTTCAGTCGCTCAGTCATGCCCGACTCTTTGCAACCCCATGAATTGCAGAACACCAGGCCTCCCTGTCCGTCACCAACTCCCAGAGTTTACTCAAACTCATGTCCGTCTAGTCGGCGATGCCATCCAGCCATCTCTTCCTCTGTCGTCCCCTTCTCCTTCTGCCCCCAATCCCTCCCAACATCAGGGTCTTTTCCAATGAGTCAACTCTTCGCACGGAGAAGGCAGTGGCATCCCACTCCAGTACCCTTGCCTGGAAAATCCCATGGACGGAGGAGCCTGGTAGGCTACAGTCCATGGGGTCGCTAAAGAGTCAGACACGACTGAGTGACTTCACTTTCACTTCTCACTTTCATGTACTGGAGAAGGAAATGGCAACCCACTCCAGTGTTCTTGCCTGGAGAACCCCAGGGACCAGGGAGCCTAGTGGGCTGCCGTCTATGGGGTCGCACAGAGTCGGACATGACTGAAGCAACTTAGCAGCAGCAGCAGCAGCAGCAGCAGCTCTTCGCATGAGGTGGCCAAAGTATTGGAGCTTCAGCTTTAGCGTCAGTCCTTCCAATGAACACCCAGGACTAATTTCCTTTAGAATGGACTGGTTGGATTTCCTTGCAGTTCAAGGGTCTCTTAAGAGTCTTCTCCAACACCACAGGTCAAAAGCATCAATTCTTCGGCGCCATACATCTTGACAATTCACCAGTATCCTAATAAAAAATTTTTAATCTTCTCCCATGCTGTCGTTGTATTTCAAGCTATTTGTGCCTAGGCATAAAGACTAAGCTGTGCAACTGTGTCATATACATATCATAGATGGTAGCCTCTTTAAAAGATCCAGCCATACAGTATATTTCCTTACACACCCACATTTCCTAAGTACAAAAAGGAGGGTTTAAATAACTACAACACGAGGGAATTGTATTATCTTTTGATCTGCCTGTAAAATGATGAGAGGGAGTGAAATGAAAGTCACTCAGTCGTGTCTGACTCTTTGTGACCCCATGGGCTATACAGTCCATGGAATTCTCTAGGCCATAATACTGGAGTGGGTAGCAGTTCCCTTCACCAGGGGATCTTCCCAACCCAGGGATTGAACCCAGGTCTCCTGCATTGCAGGCGGATTCTTTACCAGCTGAGTCACAAGGGAAGCCCAAGAATACTGGTGTTGGTAGCTGTTTCCTTCTCCAGGGGATCTTCCTGACCCAAGAATCCATCCAGGGTCTCCTGCATTGCAGGCGATTATTTACTGACTGAGCTGTCAGGGAAGCTCTAAAATTATGAGAAGTGTACCTTATTTTTCCTCATATCTTGGGAAAAAATTCTAGGAGGCACAGACTTTCATTGAAATAATTGACTATTTAAATGAGCTTAGTTTTGATGAACAGATGATAATCATTTTGTAAATAAAATATTGACTGAATTGTGTCATCTTAAGTTGAATCATTGGTCATATGAACTCTTCTGGCTTATCAAAACCTTGGTACCCCTGTATATGCTCTGCTGTGCAAAGCTCCATTATGGTTTTTCCTAGTTCTCTGTACCATGGGTAGCTATCCACCCCAGGAACATGGGCCCGTCTCATGTAGTTAATGACCTCCCTTTGTTTCCCGCTCCGGGAGTCCCTTTGTGCAAATATGTACCAGCCCATCGTGGTGGGTCTGTATCCACCACTACCTGCAACTCCTCAATGGTTTCCGTCCATGTCGCATGTGTGTGCTCAGTTGTGTCCTTCTCCTTGGGACCCTAGACTGTATACTGTCAGGCTCCCCTGACCGTGGAATTTTCCAGGCAAGAAAACTGGAGTGGGTTGCCGTTTCCTCCTCCAGGGAATCTTCCCGATCCAGGGATCAAACTTTCATCTCCTGTATATCCTGCATTGCAGGTAAATACCTTACTTTTGAGCCATCAGGGAAACCCTCCCATACGTAATTAATCCCCAAATCCGTTGATTCTCTCCATTGTCTCTTCATGTTTCCCTTCATCATCTCATTGATACAGATCTTATCTCTGGATCTCATTCCTATTTTTCTGGTCTCTGTCCTCATCTGCTCTCTCAGATTTGCCTGTTTTCTCTGCACAAGTCTTGACCCCTCCAGCTTATTTTACATAATGTGGCCAAAATAAAAATCTGTGAAGTCATCTCCTCCTGAGGCCACAGTCCAAATCTCTTGCCCAGTGTCCCAGGCCCTGACGCCTCTCTTGCCTACAGCCCCCACTCACTGTGACCTTCAGGCGATTGCATTTCCCTGGGCTCAGCGCCCTCCTCCAAATTCTGGAGCCTCCTGGTGTTCCTGCTGCCGTAGGCGCCCTGCCCACCTTCATCTTCCAGGTGAACACATCTTGGCTTTTCAAAGGGCATCAGTATTGACAGTTTTTCCCCCAGCCTCACACTAAATGAGTTAATCACTTCCTCCTCCGTTTTTGCCTTCATTCTTAGTCATATGTCTGTGATGGCATGTAATCTCCGTATTTTAAGTATGTATTTACAATGTGTGTCCTGGTTGACTGTGAACTCCCTGGGGCCAGGGTGTTCTTAGTCACCTTTGCATTTCCAGACTCTGGTAGAGAATTTTTACCAGTATGTGCCTAATAAGTATTTGCTGAATTGGTTCAATTGTCTCATAAATGTTCTCTGTATCACAGAATGACATCCACCTGCCAATGCAGGAGACTTGGGTTAGATCCCTGGGGTCAGGAAGATCCCCTGGAGGTGGGCATGGCAACCTACTCCAGTATTCTTGCCTGGAGCGTCCCATGGACAGAGGAGCCTGACGGGCTTGTATCCCTGGGGTCACAAAGAGTCAGACACAACTGAGTGACTGAGCATGCATGCACAGACTATCTCTGTAGTCTGTTATTGTCTATTTAACTCAATTAAGAGAACAGAGTTCATTAGGTCAAAGTCTTTAGTTTCATTCCCCTCTGGAGCTGTTAGCTTTATTCTTCAGCTGTCAGAAACCAACTAGCCTAGTAAATACCACTGGTTTCAAGGGACTTGGAGAGTGAGAATGATTCAAGTCGGGCAAATTCATCTCAACTCTTAGACAAACTGAATCAAACATATTCCTTATTGATTCTAGAAACATAATTTCACACTGGGGCCTTGTTCACAGCACCTGTCTGGGGCCACTGAGGGGTCTGACTTGAAAATCTCAACTTCACTGAGGGAACTGGTACCACCTGGCCAGGGTGGTTTTGCAGTGAGAGCTCTGATTACCCCTCCACAGATCTTTGTGACTGCCGGCCTCTGAGCTTCCTGTCTACCCACGTGTGTCTCCATGTCTGTCTTCCAGGTGAGACCATGCGCATCGCTTCTTCGGAGTTTGCGGATGACCCCTGCTCGTCGGTGAAGCGCGGCACCATGGTGCGGGCGGCACGGGCTCTGTTATCTGCTGTGACCCGCTTGCTCATCCTGGCAGACATGGCGGACGTCATGAGGCTTTTGTCTCATCTGAAAATTGTACGTATGTAGAACTTATCAAAATATGCTTTATGTGGGTGGTGGTGTTGACCATGGGTAGTACCGTGCTGACCTGGACTGACAATGTGTCACCGTATACAGGGTTACTTGGTTACTCACCCGAGTGGTATGCCCTTTATTTTTCTAATACTCAGTTTATACTCAATAATATATTTTTCAAAGATACAGATTATTCACTTGAATTGTCTTCTCTCAAAACATGGAGTTTAAATCTCCCCTTATTTCCTGGAGTACAAAACTGTGCATCTTTCAGGCTGCAGAGGCCTCGTGTGGGGTGCCCACCTTGGTCTTGTCTTGAGATTCAGAGCAGTGCTGAAGTAATTCCCTGTAGTAATTCAGGCCAGGCCAGCCCTTCTAGGGGTTCCCTGGTGGCACAGTGGTAAAGAACCTGCCTGCCAGTGCGGAAGACACAGGAGACTGGTGTTCGATCCCTGGGTCAGGAAGTTCCCCTGGGGAAGGAAAAGGCAATCCACTCCAGTATCCTTGCCTGGACAATTCCATGGGCAGAGGAGCCTGGCGGGCTGCAGAGTCGGACATGACTGAGTGATGGGACACACACTCAGCTTTTCTAGGCAGCTGGCCACTTGACCACCTCTGCCCACCTTAATATAGATCCTGCTACATTCTATTTTGTTAACTGCTCTATCGTTGCCCTTTTATAGAATTATGCACTTTGAACCTCCCTTAGTCTGGCAGTAAAAAGAAGTCACTGTTTACTAAAGTCAATCCTGCGGCATCAGTTTTCATCTCACACACCTGGACTGGGTCTCTGGGTGCACGTGTGCCCCACCAACCCCATCATATGTCCCTTGCTTGTCAGGAGCCCTTGGTTCCAGTTAAGCCTTCTGTTTCTTAATGGAAGTGGACACATGCCCTGGTCACAAATTTTTCGGGGTCATGTACAGCGTTCGCAGCCCATGACTTCTAGACTTTGCTCTCTTTCCTAGTTGCTGACTGGTGTCTGGTCCCTCCTGGATGATTCTACTCTTTGATGACGGAACAGTTACTTAGGAACATGGCTTCTGCCTAAAGGATCTCTATCCCATGCCTGCTGTGGCTTTCATTCTGGACTATTGGCAACAACCCTGCACTAATCTCGGGGTCCTTACATGATGGGGTGTGAACCATGGACTTTTGTTTTTGGGGAACCAACCTATCGTTGGCTTAGTTCCCCCAGGTCTTACCATTCTTGCCTTATCACTTTCCCTCAATGTCTTATATTCTTTTCCCATTAAAATGAACAATGAGGGACAGGTGAGATAGGAAATGAAGAATGTCCACCTGCTCTTACCTCACTTTCCATCTCAGATTCGTCCAGTAGGGGAGTTCCCTGAGAAACTTCCAAAAGCACAAATGTTCTGTGTCAACAATTCTTAGGCAGAGCCTTACTTGGGCTGGCCGCAAGAAAGGAGCCAAGATTTCCAATTTTTTAAATAAATTCTGCAATATCATGAAAGGCCTCCAATTCCAGCATCCCCAACATGGGCCACGTGGTCACGAAGCAGGTGTCACTCGCTCTCCATGGTTCCTGTGCAGGCGCCTGAGGAACCAAGGGACACAGAGCAGAACCTGCTTGGGAATTTTCTCCCACAGAGTGTGTGCCTGCTAAGTCGCTTCAAGAGTATCCAACTATAGACCCTATAGACCATCGTAGCCCATCAGGCTCCTCTGTCCATGGGATTCTCCAGGCAAGAATACTGGAGTGGGTTGCCGTGCCCTCCTCCAGGGGATCTTCCTGACCCAGGAATCGCACCCCCCTCTCTTGTGTCTGCCTCACTGGTCGGTGGGTTCTTTTCTGCTAGTACCACCTGGGAAGCCCCCAGAGAGTAGGCCTCAGAAACCAGGGAAGCCTCTTGCAAGTTGGATAAGGTGAGCAATATGCAGAGAGACTACCTGTTTCAGAGGATATTGAGGGGCAGTGTAACATTATGCTCAACCTTTTGGCTGCTGGAGTCAGACAGCCTAGGTGTAATCGTGTTTGGTGTCCACTTGCCAGCCTGTCATAACTCACCACGTAAAAACTTCATAAGCATAGAAAACAGATTGGTGGGTGCCAAGGCAGGGGGTACTTAGAGGAGGGACCGAGTGGAGGCTGGGGTTAGCAGATGTAAGCTTTTATATAGAGAATGAATAAACAAGGTCCTACTAGATGGCACAGGGAACTATATTCAATGTCATATGATAAACTATAATGGAAAAGAATATAAAGAAAGATGTACAACTGAATCCCTTTGCTGTACAGCACTAACAACATTATAAATCAACTGTATTTCAATAAATATGTGTATAAAGTGGAAGTGAAAGTCGCTCAGTCATGTCCAACTCTTTGCAACCCCATGAACTATACAGCATAGTCCATGGAATTCTCCAGGCCAGAATATTGGAATGGATAGCCTTTCCCTTCTCCAGGGGATCTTCCCAATGCAGGGACTGAACCCAGGATGAACTCATTGCAGGCAGATTCTTTATCAGCTGAGCCACCAGGGAAGCCCAAGAATAGTGGAGTGGGTAACCTATCCCTTCTCCAGGAGATCTTCCCGGCCCAGGAATTGAACCAGGGTCTCCTGCATTGCAGGCGGATTCTTTACCAACTGAGCTATTTAGGAAGCCCATGTGTATATATAATGTAAAAACTAAAATAATATATAATGTAAAACTAATGTAAAAACTCGGGTTTCAGACACCTCATCTGTTGATATGAGGGCTAATGACAGTGCAGCCCTCAGAGCCGTGGGGAGCTCTCAACAGGGAAATTCCCATGATGCATTTATCACAGAGTCTTGTGCAAAGTAAGTGTCTGGTCAGTGGCACCTGTCTCCATTGTCAGATTCCGCAACCACTCTCAGGCCACAGTACTGGCTGTTATTCCTGCAGCCCCACCTGAGTTATGTGCACCTTTTAGGCTATAGATGACTTTGTTCTCAAGCGTGTTGAAGAAAAAGTTTTCTTTCCTTACTCTTACAACCTGCCTAGTCTTCAAAAGCCACATTGTAAGAAAAATCTTTCCCCAGAGGGACCATCTTCTTTTACAAGAAGAACAGGATTGGACCTAAGGAAATTAACTTTACATCTTATATGTTAGCATTCTCTGTGCTGGAATTCCCAGGTGGTTCAGTGGTTAAAAAAAAAAAAAAAACAAAAAAACCTGCCTGCCAGTGCTGGAGATGCAGGAGACATGAGTTTGATTCCTGGCTTGGGAGGATCCCCTGGAGGAGGGTCCACTCCAATATTTCCTGGAGAATCTCATGGACAGAGGAGCCTGGAAGGCTACAGTCTGTGGAGTCGCAAAGAGTTGAACAAGACTGAATACGCATGCATGCACATTCTGTGGAAAGCCATTTCTGCCCCTTCTGGGGAGTGATGAAAGCTAAAAAAATACTTTCAATGAACGGCCCACACGTGGCTGGTGCTCATGAAGCCTGGGTCTGTAGAGTGCTGCATGGCACCAGTTGATGCCTGGAACACTGCCTTTTATCCGTCTGTTTTGACCAGTGCTGTCGCTGGTAGTATCACACTGCAGCCTGTCCTAATGTAGAGTCAATTATATCCTCTTCCCGACACAGCAGATTAAGAGAAGTTAAAAAAAAAAAAAAAAAGATTTAGCACAAAATATGGAAAGGTCAACCCAGCAATATTAAGTAGTCCTGTCAGACTGTCAGCAATAAAATTAAAAATGATTGTAAGACTAAATAACACATTTGTTGTACTCAGAGTATAACCTCTGCAGGGGACAGTAGTGGTGGAATGGTGCCCTCTTGTGGCATCCATGGGGAACTGCAGATTCTGGTGTTCTCACTGAGTCAATCAGGTTGTCAAATGATGGGACTAGTGCTCCAACCAGGTAAAAAAAGACAATGTGTCAACAATTAATTGCAAATAGACATAGTATACAATTCTACTTAGCATTTTTGTTTTTTCCATAGCAGCACATCCTCTCATAAACAGATTTGTCTGCTAGCATCTATTTATTTGTTTTTAACTTAAGATGAGGGTTTTCCCAGGTGTCTAAGTGGTAAAGAGGTGAGGTGAGGTGAAGTTGCTCAGTCGTGTCTGACTCTTTGCGACGAACACACCTGCAAATGCAGGAGACACAGAAGATTGGGTTTGATCCCTGGGTTGAGAAGATCTCCTAGAGAAGGAAAAGGCAACCCATTCCAGTATTCTTGTCTGGGAAATCCTCATGGACAGAGGAGCCTGGTGGGCTGCAGTCCATGGAGTCGCAGAGAGTCGGACACGACTGAGCAACTGACACACATGTGAGGTGAAGGAGATATCATTACCTATTTTGATGGAGCAGGTTAGAAATGGTCATTTACACTGTTATCAAGGTTTCTTCCCAATAAAGGTGAATTTCTTTACCAATGGATGATAGAACATAGATGGGCAACAGAATATCAGATGATTCCTAATGATAATAAAGTAGTAAGCTGATTTTCTGTTGGATCTGAAGATTAATTAATACACTATAGGGAGTCCTGTAGCTTCCTGCCATGTTAACTACCGCATAGCTATTTTACCTTTGAGCATTACAGATAATATTTTACTTTTTATCTTTTAGGCCATGTGCCAAAACTTTATTGCTGTTCTTTCCAGATATTGATTTATTTTCTTGTTTCTGAGTAACTTACAGGAACATGGACAGAATTGCTTTCTTATCAGAAACATATTTCCATGTTTTTGCATCAATAATTCACTGAGTAGATGAAGAAGAGTCCATTTATTCTCCTAAAATGCCTGCCTTCATTTTGTGTCCCTCACCCTGTAGGTAATTGTTGGCAAATTGAGTAATCCTGAGTAAATCGTTCAAATCAAGTAAAGAATTGGCAATTCTACAGAGACTGTGTGATTTGGCAGAGTATAGGTTTTTGCATTCTGCTACCTTAAAATTACATTTGTAAACTTAAGTTTTTATGTTGGTATAGTTCATCTTTTCGTATAACCAGGCCTCCCTGGTGGCACTAATGATAAAGAACCTGCCTGCCAATGAAGGAGACATCAGAAACACGGGTTCGATCCCTGGGTCAGAAAGATCCCCTGGAGGAGGGCCTGGCAACCCTCTCCAGTATTCTTGCCTGGAGAGTCCCATGGACAGAGGAGCCTGGCGGGCTACAGTCCATGGGGTTGTGAAGAGTCAGACATGACTGTGAAGCAGCTTAGCCCACACACATAGATATTCTAACTGCTCATATGAAGCTAGTTGCTTTATTTTGTAAGTATTCATGTGTACTTTAATGTTGAGCTCTCTTGAATATATTTTATTAAAGATTCGATAGGGCTGTCAAAGGTTTTTGCTACTGTAGTTATTTTAAATTCAAGAAGTTACTGATGAAATAGTGAGTGACATATAGTTCAAAGCTGAGTTATCGCCAAAGTGGGAATTTGATGTTCCTGAGTGAAGCTAAAAGAATCATTTGCACATCAGACATCATTAAAAACTACTGAATTATAATCACTTGTATTGTTGAAGTTGCTGGTGAGTGATTCCCTGCAGACACCTGGTGTATCCTGTAATCAGTTGACATTGTCAGTGTGTTAGGCTGAGACGTGACACTTCACACTTTGAAAGGAGTTTCGCATTTCAATCAGTGATCGAGAAGAGCGATATTTATTTTCCCTAGTCTCGGAATGAATGTAATCAGATTCTATTGTTCGGTTCTTGGCATTGGTGATGAAATTACACACAGACTCACCTAGACATGAGTATGTTAGAGGAAACAATCACTTTTTTCTGTACTCAAGCTGACTCCTGGAATAATGATGTTCTCAGTTGTCTCAGAACTTCTCCCTGGAAAGCCAACAGCAACATAGACTACACAACCCTTTAGTCAACTTCTCAGAAAATTCAGGTTATCTTTGAGACTACCAGGGGCCAAATATAATGCTGCTGCCCAGTTGTTTTGGGGGTAGGTTTAACATTACCTATACTTTTTGTAACATTAGCATCAAATGGACTAGAGAATCCCCAGTAACATTATTTCTCAATAGTCTTATGTTTCCCTCTGCAGTTCTCATATGGTTTAAAATTTTTTTGATGATAGTATGGTTGATTTACAATGTTGCATTAATTTATGCTGCACATAATATGACTCTCATGTTTGAATAACAGCAAGCAATTAGTATAAAATATCCTGTCTCTAATTATAAATGTAAAAATTACTGCCCATATTCTTAGCATACCTTTTTCATCAGAGCCGTCATAGCATTAACTTCATATAGCTGGGTTGTTTAGAATTTGTCTATTTATTCAGTTATCCTTTCAAGATACTTATTGGATGCCTACTGTGTGCAGAACATTGTTCCACAATACATAACTTCCAAGGTAAATAAGACTCAGCTCCTGCCTTAAAAACTTTATAGGCTGGTAATGGGGGAGACATTAAGAAAGAGTACAGTGCATGTTGGGAAAATTGTGCATATTGCTATGGTCTCATCTGGAAGGAAAATACAGTAATTAGGAAGTTTTCCATTTTTAAATAACATAAACCCAACCCAACTTAGTCTTTCAAAAAGGAAATATATTGACTCACCAAACTGAAACTCCAAAGGGAGTTGGCTTCAGGCAGAGCTTGATCAAGGTACAAACAAGGACCAGTGACAAGGACCAGTTTCTATGTTTTCTCAGGAAGAACACTCTTCTCTGTAGGCCCTTTTCTCATGATCTCAAGGTAACTCTAAAACATTCTCACGATTACATGCTTCTAGACTAGAGATAGCGAAAAAGAAGAAATTCTCTTCCTAGAAGCTCAAATAAAGGTTCCACAAGCTTGTTGGTTCTGTCCGCCTCTAAATCAGATACATATCTCTGAGTAAATTATTTACAGGGGAAATGGGATGTGCTGATTTCTGAGTTTGGTCAACACTGTTCCTCTCCCTCACCACACCCGCAAGGCAAGGAAGAGATCAGTTCAACCAATGTATTTTTGGGGAATTCAGGATAATATGAAGAAGGGCAATGTGGTCGGGAAAGACAGGACTTAGGAATGGGCCGCAGTGAACAGAATGAGATTTGTGCTTTCCTGAGTCAAATGCTTGAACCAGATTGAACAGGCTGGGGTCACAAGCCCAAGCTTGAAGCTGAGAGCTAGGAGTTGAGGGTGTGGAAAGAGCCTGTGAAGAGTGAAAAAGTGTCAGTCGCTCAGTCATGTCTGACTGTTTGTGAACCCATGGACTGTAGCCCATCAGGCTCCTCTGTCCATGAAATTCTCCAGGCAAGAATACCGGAGTGCATTGCCATTTCCTTCTCCAGGGGATCTTCCTAACCCAGGCATCAAACCAGGGTCTCCTGCATTGCAGGCAGATTCTTTACCATCTGGACCACCAGGGAACCCCCTGGAAAGAGGTGGGCCCACATCAAAGAGTAGAGGAGGCATCATTCTGTCCAGTAGTGAGAGTGAAGCTACACAGTAATTTGAGCATGGAAAGTTTAACGTGAAGAGTTATTACCTCTGATAAGAGTAACAGGGGATTCACTAGGAAGAGTGGAGTATAGGAATGGCAGATGGAAAGAGCCCTTGAGAGAGAGCCCACCCACATCAGGGCCAGGATCCAGATGTTCCTGGATCACTGGATTATAGAAGGGATACTGAGGTGCCACACAAGCCAATGGAACTTGCTAGAAATCTGCCCTTTAGGGAGTCAAGAAAAAAACTGCTCATGAAGAGATGTCTTTCTGGAGACACTCCACTACAGAATCACCCCCAGGGGCACCTGGTGTTGGAGGAGCTGCCTCTGCTGCTGCCTCTGTCCAGGGAGCCCTCCAGGACCAGCAAACAAAACCCCTTCCTCCTCTGTCACCTGTCTGGCACACTCTCCCTACAAAACTTAACAAAGGAACAATTATTAAAGGGCTCAGCCATGTGTTCACAGAGTAGGCAGAAAGCATGAACTGGGATTTGATAACCAGCCCAAGAAGAGAGTGGTTTACTGCTCACAGCTGGGGTGTTCTTGCATAAGAGGGAAGATGGATTCAGGTGGGGCAAAAAGTTTTACCTACACAGAGCTTCACAAACCGAGGACAGAACAAAGGCACGAGAGTGAGGCAAAATTTTGGAGTATTCACAAGAATAGGGTTGATTCATAGTTGAAGCAGAGAGGGTTAGGTGGGAGGGGCAGTTAGAGAGAGATGTAGGGTGGGGAGCCTCTTGATTATCATAATTAGTTTGGAATCTACCAAAATTGAAGGCAAGAGGAGAAGGGGGTGGCAGAAGATGAGATGGTTGGATGGCATCACCGACTCAGTGGACGTGAGTTTGAGAAAGCTCTGGGAGATGGTGATGGACAGGGAAGCTTGGCATGCTGCAGTCCATGGAGTCACAAGGAGTTGGATATGGCTTAGCGACTGAACAACAAATTTATTTAGGTTCTGTTTATAGATTATGGAGAGCAACTGAGTAGTCCTATACAATAAAATCAAATTCCTTTAGACAAATACTTTCGGTAGCAGTATGGAGAAGGAATCAGAAGGGTGAGCCCAATCAAGGAGACAGATTGAGAGATATTTTACATGACCCAGGCCAGTGAATGAAAGGAAAGCTGAGTGCAGACAGTGGCTATGTGAACTGTAAGGGGGTAGATTTTATAGAAACTAAAGAGGTAGAAGCATTAGAACCTGGAGACTGATCAGATGGGGAAGGACCCTTAAAGAATCTTCATTAGCAAATGATCAGAACAATCCAGACCCAGACTCCAGCAGCTTTATGAACCCATCCTTTCTGGGAAATTGAGGTGGCCCAGCTCAGGAGTTCAAACTGCGTGTTCTGGAGCAAAGTACCTGGGTTCAAACCCAGATTACCTCAGGTTTGCTATGATATCTCTCAGGCTGGCTGCATTACCCCTCTGGCCACAGTTCTCCTTTGTAAAGCAGAAACAAGAGAAATATTAACTTCAAAGACCTATTTGGGGGGACAAAATTAGATACATGTAAACAATTTGGAACATTGTCTGGTGCATCAATAAGTAATCAGTGAAACTTGCTATTGTCATTTTTCTTGCACAAGCTGAAAGTAACTTTGGAAATGTATCAAGCTGTATTATTGTGTTTTGTAAACCATGGCACATTATGAATCAGTGACACTAGCAGTTAATCATTCTTGCTTTCTGATGAAATCATTTTCTTCACTTGCTCACAAGGAAACAGAAAATTTAATCAAGAAGGCAGCTTATCTTTAGAAGGCAGAGAGATAAAGTATGATGATGCTGAGATATCAATGTCAAACCAGATTATATGATTTAACAAGTAGTTATATATAGAATTCTATATTTGTTTATTCATTGACTTGGCCAACTCCCATTTCCAAGCTATTTAGGTTGGTGCAAAAGTCATTGCAGTTTTGCGTTGTTGAACTTTGCCATTTGATATTGAAATATATTCTTAAATAAATATGGTTATGTTGAAATGGAGCAGAAGGCTGTGTTCCTTACCAGTGCACCATGTTGTCTGCATGCCTTCTGCCTGTGGAAACTTAGTCAAAGAATAAGTTTAATTAGAGAAATGAGAAATGTTGAAAGGACGTCAAAAGAGACTAAATAATAATTTAGTCATTATGCATAGTCAAGGACCTTCTCAAGGTTCTTTCTCAAGGGCTATAGATAATATTCTGAGCCATATCCTGTGAGCTGTCTAATAGATACCAACCCCCAGTGGAGAAGTTAACTACAGACAGACTGTACCCAGGACTTCAGTTCAGTTAAGTTGCTCAGTCGTGTCTGACTCTTTGCAGCCCCATGGACCACAGCACGCCAGGCCTCCCTATCCATCACCAGCTCCCAGAGTTTATCCAAACTCATGTCCATTGAGTCGGTGATGCCATCCAACCATCTCATCCTCTGTCATCCTTCTCCTCCTGTCCTCAGTCTTTCCCAGCATCAGGGTCTTTTCAGATGATTGGCTCTTCTTATATCAGATGGCCAAAGTATTGGAGTTTCAACTTTAGCATCAGTCCTTCCAATGAACACTCAGTACGGATCTCCTTTAGGATGGGCTGGTTGGATCTCCTTGCAGTCCAAGGGACTCTCAAGAGTCTTCTCCAACACCACAGTTCAAAAGCATCAATTTTTTGAGGTTCAGCTTTCTTTAGAGTCCAACTCTCATATCCATACATGACTACTGGAAAAACCATAGCCTTGACTAGATGGACCTTTGTTGGCAAAGTAATATCTCTGCTTTTTAATATGCTGTCTAGGTTGGTCATAATGTTCCTTCCAAGGAGTAAGCGTCTTTTAATTTCATGGCTGCAGTCATCATCTGCAGTGATTTTGGAGCCCAAAAAATTAAAGTCAGCCACTGTTTCCCCATCTATTTGCCGAGAAGTGATGCGACCGGATGCCATGAACTTAGTTTTCTGATTGTTGAACTTTAAGCCAACTTTTTCACTCTCTTGTTTTACTTTCTATCAAGAGACTCTTTAGTTCTTCTTCACTTTCTGCCATAAGGGTGTGTCATCTGCATATCTGAGGTTATTGATGTTTCTCCTGGCAGTCTTGATTCCAGCTTGTGCTTCATCCAGCCCAGTGTTTCTCATGATGTACTCTGCTTATAAGTTGGCTTGGGCTGCCACAATTCTGAGAATTGACTGTAAAGAAATGGGAACAAGTGCACCCTGGAACTGAAGATGAACTGTAGCTAAAACAACCAAGATGATGCTAGTCAGACCACTGATGACCAATTTGAATATGACTGTTAGAGATGACTGTGCTGTTTCTGCATGTAACCCCTCCCCTGACTGTCTATAAAAAGCTCTTACCCCCTGTTTTGGACAGATGACAGCCTTTGGACTGATGTCTGCCACCCTCCTCCGACCCCACAGTTGCTGGCATCTGAAATAAAGCAAACTTTCCTTTCTACCAACCTGGCCTTTTTATTGACTTTTGAGCTGAAGCCAGACTCCACACACATACTCTTTCGGTAACAATGTTACACATCATTTTAATACACATTTCTTGCTTTGCATTTTTTGTTAATGAATTATTGCTTGCTGCTTATTTTATGTATATTTTAGACTGTGGAAATTATGTTAGACAGGAAGCAAATTCTAGCAATTTTCTTGTTCAAGTTCAAAATGGATCATAAAGCAGTGGAGACAGCTTGCAACATCAACTACTCTTTGGCCCCAAAACTGCTAATGAACATACAGTGCACTGGTGGTTCAAGAAATTTTACAAAGGAGATGGGAGCCTTGAAGATGAAGAGGATAATGACCAGCCATTGAAAGTTGATGACAACCAATTAAGAGCCATCACTGAAGCTCTTACAGCTACACTAGAAGTTGCCCAAGAACTGTGTTGACCATTTTATGATCATTTGGCATTTGAAGCAAATTGGAAAGATGAAAAAGCTTGATAAGTGGGTGCCTCATGAACTGACTAAAAATTTTAAAAAAATGTCATTTTGAAGTACCATCTTCTCATTCTAGGAAAGAACAATGAACCATTTCTTTATTGGATTGTGATACATGACAAAAAATGGATTTTCTAAAACCAGTGACAACCTGCTCAGTGGTTGGATGAAGAAACAGCTCAAAAGCACTTCCCAAAGTCAAACTTGCACCAAAAAAAGGGTCATGGTCAATGTTTGGTGGTCTGCTGCCCCTCTGATCCAGTACAGATTTCCAAATCCCAGAGAAACCATTACATCTGAGAAGTATGCCCAGCAAATCGATGAGATGCTCTGAAAACTGTGATGCCTACAGCCAGCATTGGTCAACAGGAAAGGCCCAGTTCTCCAAGACAACTCCAGACTGCCTGTCACACAACGGATGCTTCAAAGGTTGAATGAACTGGGCTACAAAGTTTTGCCTCATCTGCTATATTCACCTGACGTCTTGCCAGCCAACTACCACTTTTTCAAGAATCTCAACAACTTTTGCAGCGAAAATGCTTCCACAACTAGCAGGACTCAGAAAATGCTTTCCAAGAGTCTGTCAAATCATGAAGTATGGAATTTTATGCTACAGGAATAAACAAGCTTTTTTTTTCATTGACAAAATAGTGTTGATTGTAATGGTTCCTATTTTGATTAATAAAGATGTACTTGAACATAGTTATAATGATTTAAAATTCAGAGTCCAAAACGGCAGTTATTTTTCCTCCAACCTAAGAGTTTAAAATATTTTTGCCAGATCCTAACAAGAGAACTTCATATGACATACCAGAGTCTGCTACATACACACGAGTTCAGTTCTAAGAGTGTGTTCGTAAGTCCAGTTTGTTTGAGTCCAACAAAATTAGCATAGGTAGCCAACTAACATGGTCAGCTCTATAGTACTGTACTGTAATAGGTTTATAATACTTTTCACACAAATAATACATATAAAACAATTAAACAGAAAAATAAAACACTTTCATCTTACAATACAGTGCCTTGAAAAGTACACTAGGCCAGTACGACAGCTGGCGTACAGGGGCTGGCATTGAGTGAACAGACAAGAAGAGCTACTGACTGGGGGAGGAAGGGGAAGTGGGAGATGCTGGAGCTGAAGGGTCATCAGCAACAGGAGATGGAGGGCAAGCTGCAGTTTCACTCAGTTTAGGGAATGCACGTTGGCATCTTTGAAGGTTCACAACTTGAAAGTTTGGACATAGGGGCCTTATTGTTTTAAATCGTTGCGTCGGGTGTCACTTAAAATCCAATCAACTGAGTATCAAGATTAGGACCCTGGAATGTCCAAACAGAGATGTTGCTCCTAACAACATGGACAGTGACTGTATCACACAGTCCAGGAGGAGGGTCAGGCTCCTGAGTCCAGTGCTGGGCCCATCCCTGTATGCCGGCCTAACCCCTAGAAGGTGCTTAAAAACTTTTGAGTTAGTTTAAGAGTTCTCAGTCTACTTTTATGATGTCAAAGTAAATGAGTAAAATTTCAATCAGGAAAGTTGGAGACTAGATTTAAAGAGTCTGTCTCAAACAAATTGCCACAATTGTGGAGTAAATAGTGGCAAGTAGGTTTGCTCTGGAAATGGGGGTAAGGGCTATATTGAGCAGACTCTGTGAGAAGATCAAAGATTTCAAGAGTTGTGAGAGACAAGCTTGAAAATAATATCTAAATCCAGTAAAGATAGAGGATGCTGTAATATCCTGTCTGGAATTTTCACTTTTCTCAGCTGTTCCCATGCACAGGCTCCAGTATTAAGGACAGGCAGACCTGCGGAGCTGAGGGTTCTTGCACTGATGTTCTTCAGCCCAGATTGGCTTTTGTGAGAACAGCTGTCAGTAGTGCCCAAGGGCAGGAGGGTATTCATTACAAGGAAGGATGTGGCAACTGCTCTGAGGGCCCTCTTTATCAGCTTGCTGGAAGTGATTTCCCAATCCAGCTTGGCACACAGAGCCCTGGCAAGCTCCCCTTATAACAGTTCCCCCATGAGACCACGATGTCCTTCCACTATTTCTAGATTCGTGTCACCTGCGGATAGTCCACGAGCAAGATGTCGTCTTTCCTTTTTACAATCATTCAGAAACAATGTTTACCCTTAGGTGGATTATATAGCAAGTCAGTATCTGTGTGTTTATGTGTGTGTGTGCACGTGCACGCTCAGTCACTTCAGTCCTGTTTGGCTCTTTGTGACCCCATGAACTATATGGCCTGTCAGGCTTCACTAGCCATTGGATTATCCAGGTAAGAATACTGGAGTGGGTTGCCATGCCCTCCTCCAGGGGATCTTCCCTACCCAGGCATTGAACCTGCATCTCTTGCACTGCAAGCGATTCTTTACCCACTGAGCTACTTGGGAAGCCTGTGTCTGTGAAAGGAGCTCCTAATTCTTGACAGGCATTCTGCTATGTTTTTGCTATTTTACATTTCATTTTTTACCCACCTAATGTGCCTGGTTTGTTTGGGAAAAGAGTAGAAAAGTCACCTTTGGCTGCCATGTTCATTTCTATAACATTCTTTGGTCTATTCGAGTTCTGTTACTTCTTTTTAAAATCAATATTGGCATTTTACCTATTTATCAATTTCAAGTAGGTTTTTAAATTCATTAGTGTAGAAGGTTTCCTTTTTTAATTTTCAGCATTTTATATCATTTTATTCAAATTGTCTCTTATAGATGACATATTGCAGGATCTTTTTAAAAGCCCCATCTGAGAATTTTTGTTTTCTAATGAAAACGTTTAGCCCATTTACATTTATTTTATATTAGGACTTAGTTGGCCACCTTATTTTAAGTTTTCCATTTTTATTTCTTCTTTTTTACATTTTATATCCAATATTATTCTTAGAACAACCTTTTGTAGTATCTAGACTCTATTGCCTTTGTATTATTAATGAAGACATTGGAGTTGGAATTTAGAAAGGTTAAGTGACTTGCCCTGGATCACAGAGCTAACAAATGACAGAGCTGGGGCTCAAACACAGGCCAGTATGACTCCATAGCCCTCCCTACACGTGCTGACCTATATGTGTCATTGTGGGGCAGGTAGGTGGACAAAGTGTCTTGGATTCCTTTTCTACATAAGGATTACCTTTTAAGATGTTTGCTTCACTTTTGTGTGTGTATGCTCAGTTGCTCAGTTGTGACCAACTCTTTGCAAGTCCATGGACTATAGCCCACCAGGCTCCTCTGTCCATGGAATTTTCCCAGCAAGAATACTGGAGTAGGTTGCCATTCCTCACTCCAGGGTATCTTCCCAGTCCAGGGATTGAATCCAAGTCTCTGATGTCTCCTGCATTGGCAGGAGGATCCATTGCTTGGCATGTAGGAGTCAACTTCCTTTCTCCAGACACCTGAAAATGACAAAAGAACATTGGCTCTGTTCAAAAGCAAAAACTTGATTTTCATATTGATTTTGACTTTTCAGAAGTGCCTGGACGCTGCCCATCTCTCCCCCCACCCTGTTTTTTTTTTTTTCTTCTTCTTCCTCATCTGTGACCCTTCCACTTTGTGTTTATTCTCTCTCTTTCTCTCTCCCGCTCTCTGTATCATTCATCTCTTTAATAGCAGCGTACTGGGCCAGTGATAGTATCCTAAATCCTAGATGTTAATTCCATTCTTTCCATTTCTGTGGGGTGTTGGATAGGTTCAGAAGTGTGTTTCTGACTAGATACCTGTCACTCTAACTCTGCTGAATATGACGAAGTCTACCTTTTCACAGACAGACACTATCACTGGTGTTGCTCTTCCAAGGAACTTCATTGAATTAGAAGCATAAATTCAGACCAGCATCTGGATTCTTCAGAGAAAAACAATAAGAAAATAAGTGATGTGTAACAAAGCAAAATAAATACTCCAAATTGGCCTGATTAAAAACCAACAAGAAGCCTGTTTTATATAAGTATATATATATATATATATAATAAGACAAATTCAAGAATTAGTTCCTTCTGAGATAATTATTTTGTTCTTCCCTGGGGCCAGATTTCATGTCCTAAGAAAAGATTTACAACTCAAATAAGTAGCAGGAACAAATTAACTGCCAAGAGCTTCCTCTCAGTGATGCTGTTGATAGCCATGCTATAAATCTATTAGAAAGGGAGACATCATTGATGTGTTGTTTTAAAGGTTTGAGATATGAGATTCTCATTAATCCATGAAAATGTTTAAATGAGCCATTTCCTACTATAAAATGCCCTTTGACTCGAGTGCCTAAAAGACATCCTAACACACAACAGTTCTGTTTTCAACTATGCTTCTCTTTTCCTTGAGTGTAATTAAAGCCTGCATAGGAGTTGGAAAAGACTAAAATTGACGAATTAAATAATTTTGTATTTTTACAAATAGAAAAAAAAAAGATGAAGAATCTCCATAGATGATGAGAATGGAAATCATTTTATCTGGAGTCTAGATTGAGCTCCTTTCACCATCTTTACAAATAACCTCCATTCTGGCTGCAACTCTTTCCTTAATGAAATGGCAGTCTATTGGGTAAACTGAATGGTATTATAATATCTACGGAGGAAAGAATGTGATGGTATCCATTATCACTTGTTTATATACACCATTTTCTTCCTCCACCCAGTGAAACTTGGTGAGGAAGTTGGATTAGCAACCTTTATGATTGTGTCAAGTCTAAACAAATTGTGTATCTCTATCACTTGGTACTGTGTTAATCTATGACTTTTTCTAGCCACTTGCCCGTCTGCCACAACTACTGAGCCCACATTTTAGAGCCCAAAAGCTGCAACTAGGCCCTGCTCACCACAACAAGAGAAATCCTGCCAGCAGCATTGACGAGCCCGCATGCCACAACCAAGACTCAGCATAGCCATAAGTAAAGAAATAAATGAAATAAAAATAAAATTGCAATCCTTTTTCTGTAGATTTTGAGGTGATGCCAAGATGCAGATTTAAGCTATCTCAAGCTTTTTGCAGCCCAGGAGTTCGTCCAGTTTTTGTTTACAAAACATTTCCTCCTGTGAAGGTTGCTGGTGTTTATTTTTACATCCATACATCTTCTTAAGTTTTTCTTTATCTTTCTACTTGAAAGTAAAAGTCCATATTCCTTATGGAAATCGCAGCTCAAAATACAAACAATGTAGTGTTTTATATGATTTAGAAGTTTAGCAGTTATTATCTTTTATGTAACAATTCCCAGGTGGTGCTAGTGGTAAAGAATCCTCCTGTCAATGCAGGAGACGTAAGACACGCAGGTTCCATTCCAGGGTCAGAAGATGCCCTGGAGAAGGACACGGTGACCCACTCCAGTATTGTTTAGAGATTCCCATGGACAGAGGAGCCTGCCTCTCTACAGTCCATAGGGTTGCAAAGAACAGGACATGACTGAAGTGACAGCATGCATGCATCTTTTGTATAAAATATAGTATATAATTTGCTGATTATAAATGCTTGTTGGGGTACTTTTTTCCTGTTATTTTATTTAAATATTAATGCATTTTTTTAAACAACTAGTGTTTCTAACATGTTTAGCAATGTTGAAATTTGTTGATGTTTATTTACTAAGTCATGTCCGAATCTTTTGCAACCCTTGGTCTGTAGCCCACCAGGCTCCTCTCTCCATGGGATTTCCCAGGCAAGAATACTGGAGTGGGTTGCTATTTCCTTCTCTAGAGGGATCTTCCCCACCCAGGAATCAAACCATCATCTTCTGTGTTATAGGCAGATTCTTTATCACTAAGCCACCAGTGAAGTCCAATATTGAAATACTATCCAGTTATAAATATATTGGAATTTTGTTTGTTTGTTTCAGGTGGAGGAGGCCTTGGAAGCTGTCAAAAATGCTACAAATGAGCAAGACCTTGCAAATCGCTTTAAAGAATTTGGAAAAGAGATGGTGAAACTTAACTACGTAGCTGCGAGAAGACAACAGGTAGGAAAAATTTTGGAAATCTAGGGGAGAAAAGACCCTGATGCTGAGAAAGACTGAGAGCAGGAGAAGAAGGGGGCGACAGAAGATGAGATGGGTGGATGGCATCACCGACTCAGTGGACATGGGTTTGCGCAAACTCCCAGAGATGGTGAAGGATGGGGATGCCTGGCGTGCTGCAGTTCATGGGGCTGCAAAAAGTTGGGCACAACTGAGTGACTGAACAACAACAACAAGGGGAGAAAGCGAGTGAGTTTACATAACCTTGCAGTTTTGTAGACCTGGACAATGCATCATCAAGTGCATCGACCACTTGTCAGATCATCAAATACCCTAGGACCTATGATCACAAAGGCAGTTTCCTACTTGGGTCACTTCTGGTCCCACTGTACACTGCTGGTACTCCCAGTCCCCCTGGGTACTTACAGTTGATCACAGGCCACCTGCTTTACTGGTGGGGACCACCCTGCCAACCTCACCAGACTCTAACCTTTCTCTTTTTTGTTGACCTTTATTCATTTATTTTTTAATGTAAGAAATTACATTAAAAACTGTAATTTGACACTCGCCCATCTTTACAACATATCTAGAATAATATGTTGTGTGAAGTTTCGCTGTACAGCAAAGTTATTGAGTTATACATATAGATATGGTTTTTAAAAATATTCTTTTCCATTATGTTTTAACTCTGGATATTGAACATAATTCCCAGTGCTAAACAGCAGAACCCTATTGTTTATCCATTCGGCATGTAAGAGTTTGCATCTGCTGAGCCCAAACTCCCAATCCATCCCTCCCTATACCTCTCCCCCTTCATACCACAGGTCTGTTCTCGATGTCTGACCTGGTTGAAATAAAAAAAATAAAAAATGTCAGACTGGTGTGGCACTGTGGCTACTCCCTGGGCACTGTCCTTGGCCTTCAGTTTTTACCTCCCCACCCTGTGGACAGCACCATATATATATAACACCTCTCTCCATTTGGCCAGCTCTGTTTGTTCTGTAGGGACCATTAGAATTGTGTGTTCCAAAGAGTGTATCTTTTTATTTCTTCTTAGCAAATAGCATCTTTAAATATGTGGAGATTTGTTAAAATCCTCTTCACCTGCCCTCTTGACTGCTCCCAGGATTTCTGGCAACTTCCAGTGACTTTTTCTAATGTTCTCTATGTTCAGCAGGAAAGTTCTAGCCAACATTTTGAGTGTTCATCTGTACCAAACAGAAGTAATAGCTGGGTAACAAATCTGACCAAGATCTAGTCCCTTTCCCTAAAGAGCTTCTAGTGCTTTGTGATGGCCACACAGGCATGATTTTGTTGTTCAGTTGCTCAGTTGTGTCTGACTCTTTGTGACCCCATAGACTACAACACGCCAGGCTTCCCTGTCTTTCACTATTTCC
Organism: Oryx dammah; assembly: GCF_014754425.2. Lineage (NCBI taxonomy): Eukaryota > Metazoa > Chordata > Mammalia > Artiodactyla > Bovidae > Oryx > Oryx dammah. Next base: position 3,083,054 of record NW_024080596.1, on the reverse strand, counting down.
CACAGTTTGTATGATTTTAGTTCATGTGATTACTTTCAGGTATTTTGTTATCAACAGAATCCTTTCTTCAGGTGGAGTCTTGCTTGGTAGCCCACGATGTGTAGTGTGGTTAGGAGTGAAGTCACTCTGAAGCAAAGGTTTAAGGCCCAGAAGCTATTTATTTAGCTTGTTTCAACACCTGACCAAAAAAAAAAAAAAAAAAAAACCCAAAAAACCAAAAAACAACAACAAATTACATTGACTTTTAATTTCAGTGAACCTAGCCGGAGGCTGTGGGGAAAGGTGGGTGCCAGGACACCCAGAGTCTTGAGAGTGTTCTGATTTTATTGTAAGTAGCAAGTGGTTGAACAGTTCAGAGTTTGGTATCAAAGTCTCAGATTTACATTTTCATATTTTTCTAGATATGTTGCAAAGAAGGGGTAGTGTCAGAGAGCAGAGACTAGTTGTGGATGGGTGGGACTGAAGTTGTCTAGATGAGTGACACTTTTTGGAAAAACTTTGTCAAAAGTCCAGGCTCTTGTTCAACTCATCCAAAAGAATTTGGGTGAGGAACACCAAAGTGCAAAGGAAAAATAAACACACATTCTGAGGCTGAGGAGCAAAGAGAACAAAGTAGCAGTTTACTCAGGGCAGAAGCAAAAGTTAAGGAGAGGAGTGTGGGAGTCCTTTGGACCCAGTAATGCCTCACAGGGTTGTTGATCTGCCATTTATCTTGTAGCCCTTTGAATGGATAGGGGTCTTTTTGATTAGGGATTGAACATTCACTGAGGGAAGAGCTGATGTATGTCCTGGATTGCACCAGGGTGCATCAGCTCCTGGTCCTGGCATTTTTCTCCTGAAGCCACGCTACAGGTATTCTAAGAGCTGTTTTATCCCTTTAAATTTTCCCGCATCAGGCACCACACGTGGAAGGTCCTGCATTTATACTGTACCTGCTCCATGGTTTTCATGCTCAGAGTTTCTTGCTCAGATGCTGCAGAGTTTCTTTTTTAGTTGCCATTCCTTCATGCCTTGTGGTCTCATTAAGAGAAAAAAAAAAAGGAGGTAACTTTGTCTTTTGCCTAATGCCTACACTTGATGAGGCTGTCCCGGGGCCCTGCCCTGTCCTTCCTGCCACAGAGATGGTCTCCTTTAGCGTGGCAGCAGTAAAGATGGAGGAAAGCCTAGGGAGTCCAAATTTACATTGAAAATAAAACACTCAGGACCTGCTGTGGAATTGGCTATGGGAGCTTAGGGAGTGATGCGACCAGTTCACATCTGAGGTTCTGTCTCAGCAAATATGTACATGGTGGTGAATTTACTGAGATGAATGAAGACTGGAAAGTGGCCAGTCTTCTAGCAGTATCAAGCAGTATCAAGATATCATAGTTAAATACATTGATTTTGAGATTCTTATAAGATATCCATGTAGAAATGTCAAATAGCAGAGAGATGAGGGGAGATCAAACCTCATCAAATCATCAGCATGTAACTGGTATTAAAATCCACGGGAATAATATGAGATATTCATCTCAGAAGGCCCATACATATGATTTATTTTTATTTCATTAACATCATTTTAACTAGTTGCTATTTCAAACTCTTTCAAGAAAATTTAGAAAAGAAGGGAAAAAAGGCACATAGCCATCTATCAGCCACAAAAACATGGTACTCATATTTTGGTAGATTGCCTTTCAATTGCTTATCTTCATATTTTGACATTTATATTCATGCTATACATATAAGTATGCATGTTGTATTCTTCTTTTTATTTATATTACCGATTTTATTATTTTATGGAAACTTATTTTAATATCCACATAAAGAGTCCAGGGACTTCCTTGGTGGCAAGATGGTAAACAATCTGCCTGCAATACAGAGGATATGGGTTCAGTCCCTGGGTCGGGACGATCCTGTGGAGAAGGGAATGGCTACCTACTCCAGTATCCTTGCTTAGAGAAATCCCTAGACAGAGGAGCCTGGTGGGCTACAGTCCATGGGGTCACAAAGAACCAGACATGAATGAACAACGAACACTTTCACTTCATAGAGAGCCCATCAAATGAGAACTTCAGTAGTTTACTTAACCAGGTCTTCATAACTTAGCGTTTACATTGTTTACAGTTTTCTTCCATGTGATGAAAAGTGTTTCTAAAAATATCTTTATGGGAAGAATTTCCTACCTTCTATTTCTCATTTTCATATTTAGATTTTCTTATTAGTGTAGATACCCCAGAATGGAATATAGAATTTCTGGCCAGGCATTCTGGAAGTTAATTAAGACCCTTTATAACTTCCAATGGCACTGCCTAGATTGTCCAGTGTAAAGGATTCCCTCAGATGTTGGTTCCCTATTTATCTGTGTTGAGCTTTAGTGCTAAAAATAAGTTGTCTCGGTTTAGAAATTTTGTTGACTGGCATTGATCTGTTAGTGTCTAAGCAGAAGGGGATAGATGGCTCAATTGTTTACTGTTTTTTTAAAATAAATTTTTATATTTCATTATTTTTTATTATTTGAGTGCTTGTTGCTGCGTGGGGCCTTTCTCTAGTTGTTGTGAGCAGGGGCTACTCTTTGTTGCAGCTCACAGGCTTCCCATTCCGGTGACCTCTCTTGCTGCAGAGCACAGGCGCAGGCGCATGGCCTTTGGTAGTTGCAGCACTGGGGCTCAGTGGTTGCAGTGTGCAGCTCTAGGACACGTGGGCCTCAGAAGTTGCAGCACACAAGCTCAGAAGTTGTGGCGCGTGGGCTCAGTTGCCGCACATCATGTGGAATCTTCCTGGATGGGGGATCAAACTCATGGCCCCTGCGTTGGCAGGCAGATTCCTTTCCACTGGGCCACCAGGGAAGTCTGATTGTTTACTTCTTATTGTCAGTTTGTCTTACCAATCCTAGATATCAAATATAATGTGCATGTCTCAGAATTATTTTGACCAAAAAAAAGAGAGGATGTGATTTACTGTTTCCAGGTCATCCATCTATCATGTACCAACTGAGCAAACAGGAATAGAACCCCAGTGGTTCAAACACCCTCTAATGATACATTTTGAAACTAGAGAAATTTTCTCCCAGAGATGCTCAGCTGGCGGTCCTGCATAGCTCTGAGAGAACAATACTGCCTTTAACATTTCTAAAAATACTGTGAACATTTTCTTAACAATACTGTTTAAAGCTGAAAATAAAGACACTCGCCAGTGGTACTATTTTGACATCCAAAACTTAGAAAGCAAATTATCTGTGATCTATTTTTTTTATTATACCCTAAACTAAAATGATAGATCTGCCATCAAAAGTGGTTTTTTAAAAAACTGAACCCCATTTTGAAAATGATAATGAAGTGCCAGTGATGCAGTAAGCAAAATCAGACGAGTTTGATTTCCCATGTTTGTAATTGTAATTGATTATGGAGGCAGGCACAGTGTCAGAAGATTGAAGATTGGGTTTTCCATCTGCTGATAACTAACCGATCCACGCAAGCCACTTACTTTGTTGGTGGCTCAGGTTTTACAGTCTTGCAGCATTATTTATTGGATGCATTTTTATGAGCCAGACATTGTGCTATTGACTGAAGAACCACTGAACAAGATAGCTAGGGCTCTTTTCTCTCATTAGACATACAGTTTAGGAGAAAGATATATACTTACGTAAATGCAGTAAAGCATGATGCATTTTAATGATTGGAGGGAAGAGGGCCTTGTGGGGGCAGCTAGAAGGAGAGGTAGCTTAGAGAGTTGGATGGAGAGTGGGTTTTCAGGAGATGGGCCCCATCAAGCGAAAGGATAGGCTGGAACAGGGAAGCTCAGATATTTCACATGGGAAGAGCAATATGTACAAATTCTTGGCAGCTAGAGAGAGGAGATGGTTTCTAAAATATATGTAGAAAAAATATTTCTTCTTCACTTATTTTCCTATATTAACATGTAATTCTTAAATTCGTATTGCATTTTAAAAAAGCTTTATTTACTTCTAATTGGTGGATCAAATTACAATTTTGTGTTGGTTTGTGCTGTTCAACAATGTGAATCATTCACAATCATAATATAATCATTCATATTGTAATGCTCTTTAAAGCTGAAAATAAAGAAACTCCTCAGTGGGTACTATTTTGACATCATATGTATGTATATCCCCTTCCTGTTAAGCCTCTCTCCCCTTCCCCACATTTCACCCTTCTAGGTCATCACAGAGTGCCAGGCTGGGCTCCCTTTGTTATTTAGCAACTTCCCACTATCTGTTTTACATGCAATATTATATATATGTCAATAATACTTTCTCAAGTCCTCCCACCCTCACCTTCCCCCACTGTGTCCACAAGACCATTCTCAACTAAGTTCATCAGTAGCGTTTTTCTAAATTCCATATATATGCATTAATATAGAATACTTGTTTTTCTCTTCCTGACTTCCTTCAGCCTGTATAAGAGGCTCTAGTTTCATCCACCTCATTACAACTGACTCAAATTTGTTCCTTTTAATGGCTGAGTAATACTCCATTGAATAAATCTACCACAATTTCTTTATCCATTCATCTGTCGATGGACATCTAGGTTGTCTTCATGCCCTTGCTATTGTAAATAGTGCTGCAGTGAACATTGGGGTATACATGTCTTTTAGAATTGTAGTTTTCTTGGGGTATTATATGCCCAGTAGTGGGATTGCTGGGTCATATGGAATTTCCCAGGCACAAAATTGTTTTATGTTATGATTTTAGATTAGTAAGTTAAATAATGTATGTCATGAAATGAGTATCTCAACTTGGAATTCGGAGAGTACAAATATTTTATTTTATATTGTTGTTCAGTTGCTAAGTCGTGTCCAACTCTATGACACCATGGACTGCAGTACGCTATGCTTCCCTGTCCTTCACCATCTCCTGGAGTTTGCTCAAACTCATGTCTTATAGTTCTACTTTTTTACCTTTGTATCGATCAATACAAATTAGATTTTATGACATACCAATACCACATATAATATAGTCATTACACAGCATCTTATAAACAAATAAAGTAAAATATTAACTGAATACAAATAAAATTGATGTGGTCCTAGAAGTCTGTGACTCTAAGCTCTGTTACAGATACTTTCATGGCAAGCTTCTCATTTGTGTTTTGCACACACAGGAGCTGAAGGACCCTCACTGTCGAGATGAGATGGCAGCCGCTCGAGGAGCTCTGAAGAAGAACGCCACAATGCTGTACACGGCCTCCCAAGCTTTTCTCCGCCACCCAGACGTTGCTGCCACCAGAGCCAACCGAGATTACGTGTTCAAACAAGTCCAGGAGGCCATTGCCGGCATCTCCAATGCTGCTCAAGCTACCTCTCCCACCGATGAAGCCAAAGGCCACACGGGCATCGGGGAGCTGGCTGCGGCTCTGAACGAGTTTGATGTAAGCATCTGGGTGATGTATCCAGAGGGGAGTGTGCTTTCACTGCGAAAATGTATTAGGGATGAAGGGATACCAAGATAGCATCGATTTGCCTCTTTTGGAGGCTTCTAATAGTAAGATAAGCTACATGATATGTCACTGTTACTAGGAATCTGACATCTTGGTGGAACCTAGTACTGGTCTTTGAAAGAACTGACAACTATGTTTAAGAACCTGATCGTATTCAAGCAGAAACCCTGAATACTGTAACTTTCCTTACTGTTATAGTAAGGACAGTTTATAATTTGCAAGTTTATCTTCATTATTAAGGGTTTCCCCTATGGCTCAGTGAGTAAAGAATCTGCCTACAATGCAGGAGACGTGCAGGTTTGATCCCTGGGTCAGGTCAGGAAGATCCCCTGGGGGAGGAACGCAGCAGGCTACAGTCCAGAGGGTCCCAAAGAGTCAGACATGACTGAGCGACTAAGCACACAGCACTCCATTATTGAAGAGGCAAATGTCCTAGGCAGTGTAGGTGCACAGTACTCATATGTTGTGTCTGAGTAGAGGATTGCTCTCAATTTCTTGATTTTCCAGTCCCTGGCGATCAAACTCCATTGTCCTCTCGTCCTATCCAGGGTCCCGGTCTTCCTTGCATCAGCACTGCCTCGCCCCGCCCCAGGTGGCACCTCTGCTAGTCCCATAAATGACTCACATTCTGAACCTGCTGTTTCTAGGGGTGTGTCCCAGTGAGAGAACCAGGGGAAGGAGGGCTCAGTGAGCCTGGGTATATTCGAGGCAACAAAATGAGCTAGAAGGATGCCTGTCATCAACGGTCCAGGCTAACAGTTCTCACCACTCCTGGGTCAGGATATGGCCCATCTGTGAGAAGGTGGAATTCAGTTGAGTTTATCCCATGTTCAGTGAGAGCCTATATGTGTGGTGAGCTACAGACATTTATAAATAATTAGCATCTGCTTTTAAGAGTTATGTTTTCCTATAGAGGAGAAAAAGGACAAAGAATGAACCAAGGCTCTAAATGACAAAATATAATGTAACAGAAATTCACAGGAGAAAAATCAGTTATTAACAGCTGTGGAAAAAAATGATGATTTTGCTCTTGGATATGTAGACATGAATTTTTGGCAGGAGATGATTGACTGCCTGTTAGAAAAGAGGACCAGGAGGAAATGATTGTTAAAGGCAGGGAAATGGATGATATAAAGGAGAGATAATTATAACACTTTGTATACAGATAAGGGCTTCCCTAGTGGCTCAGTAAAGAATCCTCCTGAAATTTAGGAGATCCAGGTTTGATCCCTGGGTGTGGAAGATCCCCTGGAGAAGGGAAATGCTACCTATTCTAGTGTTCTTGCGTGGAGAATCCCATGGATAGAGGAGCCCGAAGTCCATGAGGTGGCAAAGAGTCGGACACGACTGAGTGACTAAGCACGTACACATACCCAGATAATAGGCATACACAGATAATTCTTCCCTGTTTTCACAGATGGCTCTCCTCTTTCCCTTATTTTTTTAAGTTAGTCAAAGAAATATATATACATATTGAACTCAGACTATATATTATTTCCAAAGTATTTTATAAGGAGTAATTGTAATAAATTTCAAGTATTTACCAGAAATTGGGCCTTAATATGTAGTGTACTCACAAAGGTTTAGGAGACAACATAAAATTCATTAGAAGTAATAAGACACTTCAATAAGTTTATCAATTTTAAAATAAACATATAAAAGTCACTAGATTTCCATACTGTAAAAAAAGAAATGAAATAATGGAAAAGAGAGCCTGTTTACAAAATGAAGAGTAAAAACAATACTTCTATTTTACTAAATTTACAAAATAATTTACAAAATTATTATTTTAATACTTAATTTTATTTATTTATAGATGCTAGAAATAATCCTGATACAGATATAGAGGACATAAGAGAGGAAATTGAATTACTCTACTAAGGGGTGAATGAGTGAGTGAAAGTCGCTTAGTTGTGTGCAACTCTGTGACCCCATGGACGGTAGCCTGCCAGGCTCCTCTGACCATGAAATTCTCCAGGTAAAAATACTGTAGTGGGTTGCCATTCCCTTCTCCGGGGGATCTTCCTGATCCAGGGGGAGAACCTAGGTATCCCACACTGCAGGCAGATTCTTTACCACCAGAGCCACTAGGGAAACCTTTACCAGGGGTAACTTTTCCTTTTTGGTAAAAGATGTCAGGGTCTGAGGTAGGAAAAACTATTGACCCTATCAATTTTTGTAAGATTCATACAGTCCCTATAAAAATTCTAAGAGGTGTTTTTTTGGAACTTGATAGAGTGATGATAAGGGTTTTTTGTTGGTTTGTTTTTCTGGAATATGAATGGATGAACCCATAATTTAAGGAAACAAAAGTGAGTAAGTCATGCACTTAGATATTAACACATTATAATGCCATATTAATTTTTAGTGAGTACATTAGAAGTAAAATGTCTCATCAGTTAAACAGAATAGAAAATTACAATGTCAAATACAAAATTTTTTCATGAAATGATGCTCTTTTTTTTTTGGAAATGGTGCTTTTTAAAATTAAGAATAGGTAGATTATTTAGATTTTGATCAATTGCAGTATAATCATAGTTTATTTTATAATAAAAAAGTAAACAGTAAAACCTAAGTGAGGACCTGGTAATAATGTAGGCATGCACATACAGAGGCCTCTCTTGAAGGACAGTCCAGACACTTTAGTTGTTGCCACCTTCTTCTCAAGAACGTGATGCCTGCAGCTTCCCATTCTCTTTCTATCTCGATGATTTTCATTAAAAGGAGTCTTTAGCCACAGTGAATTTAACAATCAAGGCATCACTGGGTATTATACCTTTAGACTCAGAAGATAAAAACTTAAGGCCATATGGGGAAAATATATTAGTAAAATACGTTGATATACTTTTCACCTGTTCTAATAGGGTGGCATCTTCTCATGCTGGACAAGTAAGGCTTTGGGAAATTAACACATGAATATAATAATTGAAGTTATTTTTTAAAATAAAAAATGGCATATTAACTAATTCACTAATTATGTTTATTAACTTTATATATCATTATACTTATTTACTAGGTGGTTTATTCTTACGTTAAGTATATGTTAACTAAGTAATTGTATATTCTATTAGCTAAGTATATTAACCAAATAATATTCTATTATTAAATGGCTATTAGTTCTCAAGCTATGTCAATTGCATAAAGCATTATTTAATGTCTAAAATTTTGTTTCTCAGATGCTGACAAAAATCAACATGTGGAACTGTCTCAATTAGTGGTAGAATTAGATAGTAATTCCATTTGGTCTGGATCCCTAAAAACAGTTATTTAATAAATGCAATTAATTAAAAAGTAATAATGCTTCTCAAAAGTAATAATGCTACTACTGGTGTAATGCTACACCAAAAAATCTGGACATCACTTAACGATATTTGAAATTTTCTCACTAAAAATAGTGTTCTGTTGCTCTTTACTTTGTAACAGAATTATACATTTCTCTTCCATATTTACATAATGAATATTTTAGCATTTTTTACTTCCCAGGCATATTGGCTTGAAATTGATTTAGAATTCACAGGCATCTGTCTTGAATTCTAAATGCTATTCTCAGATATTAAACAAAAGTGTGACCTATTTAAAATGTTTACTTCCTTAGTCTTATTTTTCTTTATGATTTCTTGTGTTAAAAGTGCTTGTCTATACTTAGCCTTCCAGAATTATACCTCCCCCTTCTCATGTCCTTCCTATGATACAGTAATGACAATGTGCTTGGTACTCATGGAGAAGATTTAGTTTGATTCTGTGGTGAAGTAAACACACACACACACACACACACATCCCTCCTGCTCCTAAAAACACTCATTTGGATTTTTCACCAACCAAATTCCCTAACACACTTCTGGAACTTCTCCTGCAGCATATTTGGGAAGCTTCACTATAACCTGTTGAGTCCCCTTGCTCATTTCTCCCAATGTCCTCTGATGCCCTGTGTACCCATGCATTGAGCAAAGGCTGTAGGGAACCGGTTACCCGCAGATGTGCATGACAGTAACATGGGCAGGTGGCTGATGTAGTGAGAGCGTAACTGAGGCCCTGCATGTTCCCTCATGCACCATGGAACAGCACGTAGGGTGAATGAAACAAGCTTATGTCTGAATCCAGACACGAAAACTCTTCCCTCTGTGCCTCTGCTTCTGAGTCTATAACACGGAGTAATAGTGTTGACTCCTCAAAATTGTGATAGTAATTTTATGGGATGAACATTCATAGGTACCCAATTTATAGTAGTCAATATCTGGTGCCCCCAGAGTACCTATAAATTTGCTAGTTTGCCTAGTTCAAAAAATTATTAATTTATCAAAGTTTTTAGTTCCAACAAAGTCTCCCAGATATTGACTTTTCACAGTAATTACCAGGAAAAACTGTGTCCTTGAAACTAGATGGTTACATAAAGTAATCACTTACTTAAGGCTGACTGATTCATGCCCACATATTCTCAATTTTAGTGTTTAAAAAACACTAAATAAAGTTTGTTCCCAGTGGGTCATGGTATAATATTGAATACATTCTTTTAATCATTTTATAAAGTTTGATTTTAGAAACGTTATTTAAAATGTTAAAAATAAAGTGCTTTTCAATTAGGTCAGTATAAAAAAAATGACATTTTAATGATAGAACACTATCTATTTATCCTTGATAGAGAGACAGGGAGAGACCCACAGAGTCTATTCATTTTGAAACTAATTTCCGACTAAGATTTTCTTTTCTTCATCACTCTATAAAACTTTGAAGTTGGAAAGGGTGTTCAATGTCATCCGGTTTCATTTATCATGAGTTCTGAAGTCTCTACTCCACACACCTAGCAGTGCCTTCTGCCTTTGGAGGGCATTGCTGGGAGGAAATCATGGCCATTTCTTGTTCTGTTTTTGGAAAGCGCTGAATGTTAAAGACAAAGAGTTCTGTCTCAAACTGAAATTTCCAGAGCAAATGTCCAAAACACTTAACTTATCATGATTGCTAGGCTTCACCATTTTTCACTGTGGTCATAAATACAAGTCTTATTTTCTCCATTAGATGGCTGGGAATTCCTATGTCCCTGCTTATCAGTTTTGACATGAGATCCGTAGTTAATAAATATTTTGGGATACTTGATTCTGCCATAATTTTGTGTCTCATCTTGACAAAGACCTTTTAAGTGATTTCCTTTCCAGTCTTCCAATCTTCTTCAGCCCATTTTCTCACATTGCCACCAAGTTGTCTTTGGAAAAACCTGAAGCTTCCCTGTCTTTCTTCTGGTCTACTGACACAAGAGAGTTTGAGAGTTCCCACTCACTGCACGTCAAACAGCTGCTGTTGATTGGCCTGGAAGTAAAAGAAGCCATTGGTTTTCATGTTTCAGGTGGGACTGTTTTGATTGCCTTCCCTGATGGTTAAGTAGGTCTGTAAGCTTTCAGACTGAAAGCGACTGAACTGAACTGGACTGAACTGAAGCTTTCATTTCCTATGGGTCTAATGAGGCCATGGAGGTTTGCTGTGAGGATTAATAAAGCATACAAAAACACTTTGTAGGCTGGCTGACATAAACACTAAGGCTGCAGTCCATGGGGTCGCAAAGAGTCGGACACGACTGAGCGACTTCACTTTCACTTTTCACTTTCATGCATTGGAGAAGGAAATGGCAACCCACTGTTCTTGCCTGGAGAGTCCCAGGAATGGGGGAGCCTGATGGGCTGCCGTCTATGGGGTCTCACAGAATCGGACACGACTGAAGCGACTTAGCAGCAGCAGCAGCATGGTGCTGGTGAGAAATGGATGCCTTTGTATTATTATCTTTCTCAGTATAAAAATAATTTAATCTTAATTTGTTTTTTGAAAACGATCTAAATTTACCTATTTGGTTGTAAATTAAAAATGTTTCAAAATTTGTTACTTTAACAAAGTTTATATTGTAAATCTAGTTAATATGGACCTATTCCTCAAAGTAGACTCTAAAAATTTTTTATATTTAGAATCAAAACTAACTAATGGTCACATTGCCACATACTTGAAAATGTAAATACAAGCCTCATTACTGGTGAATCATGTGCTGGGAAATAAGATATAAGCCACTTGTGTGTCTTTGGCCCAGAAACTTCAAACAGTTTTCTAAATCATTGCCAGTAACTTTGATTTACCATCTATATCTTTTGCTAATGTCAACAGCAGTCCCAATTCTGTAGTTTGTTCTTTGTTGTCATTTTCAGCTCATTATGCTTTTTGTTTATGGTTATACATTTATAATTATGCAAAAACCAATTGTACATAGATTCATTTTCTCAGAGAATAATTGCTGTATATTATAAAATCGTCACTCCCTAGCGACCACTATTTACTTTCCTAAGTGAGGAGTGGTTAATTTAAAACCGGCACTCAGAGTCAATGTCTGTGTCCTGGGATGGGCTGGGGGAAGAGGGGAGAGATCCTTTGTAATTCATTAGCAACTTTCCATCTCTGTGCTCTACTTAATTGCTTTGCACAGCCTTGTATGTTATAGTAAAGAAAGGCTAATTTTCTTATCAGTTAACTGCTGCCAGACTAGAGCAGAATAGAGAATTCTAGGAGGTAAATAACTATGGTGAAACCATGCACATTGTGACTGATTTAAACTCATGCAGTTTAGACCTTCTGCCGGGTAACTCGGGCTTTCCACAGGCTGTGTGTGCGGAATAGAGATGAGTGGTGGAAGACGTGGCCAGTAATTCGTATGTTGCTGAATGCTGGTGAGGGTGGAGATTGGGAGGTACAGAGTAGAACAAGGAGTCTTAGTGGTGTAAAGAACATAGCAAATATAGATAAAAGTGAAAGAGCCTAAAAGAATTGAGACCAAGAGGAACATACCAACTACGTGGAATGCAAACATAGATAGATAGCATTTATTCAGGCAAGAAAGCTAACAGAGCTGCACTTTCTTAGATGGCAGATTTCTCGGAAGTAATAGGACTTCCGTCTTTCATGACTCTCCACATGAAGTTTTTTTTTTTTTTTTGGTAGTGTTTTATTTTATTTTATTGATTGGAGTATGATTACTTTACAATGTTGTGTTAACCTCTACTGTACAACAACATGAATCAGTTATGCTGTGCTGTGCTTAGTTTCTCAGGTGTGTCTGACTCTGCGACCCCATGGACTGTAGCCCGAAAGGCTCTTCTGTCCATGAGGATTCTCCAGGCACGAATACTAGAGTGGGTTGCCATGCCCTCAACCAGGGGATCTTCCAAACTCAGGGATCGAACCCAGGTCTCCCACATTGCAGGCAGATTCTGTCTGAGCCACCAGGGAAGCCCAAGAATACTGGAATGGGTAGCCTATCCCTTCTCCAGGAAATCTTGCTGACACAGCCTGTGGAAATCCTGAGTTACATGACAGATCTTCCCCCAGGAATCAAACCAGGGTCTCCTGCATTGCAGGCAAATTCTTCACCAGCTGAGCTACCAGGGAAGTCCTAAATCAGCTATATGAATAGAAATATCCCCTTCCCTTTTGAGCCTCCCTCCCACCTCACCCCACCCCCATCCCACCCCTCTAGATCATCCCAGAGCATTAAGCTGAGCTCCCTGTGCTATGCAGCAGCTCCCCACTAGCTCTCTATTTTACGCATCCACATGGAGTTTTCATGAACCGTAAAAAGAAGTAGTGCATTCTTTATTATGTGTTTTAATTCATGTTCTTTTAAAAGGTATCCCATTTTAAAAAATTGCGGTAGCAATTTTACTTCTGGTACTTAACATGGCCTTGTGCATAGTTGGCTCTCAAACATTTGTCAAATGAGATAAAGAAGGAATGTGTGACAATATCTGCTAGAGAGCAGAGGAGGCAAAATGAGTATGTCAGTCAGTTTAGTTGAAAGGGTTGTATTAATACTTACCATTCAAACCTATTTACATTTAAGAAGGAGAGAAAATATTGATGGTGCAAAAATTGCTGACAATAACAACAAAAACAATAATGTGTATTTGACCTTGCCATGTGCTTTGGGTTTAAATGAATATATCTTAGACTTTGATAAATCTAAAAGTCATCAAGTCATTGAGCCACCTGCCTTAGAAGCCTGCCAGTTGTGGAGGTTTAACTGCCCAGGTAACTGTTTTCATGCTGAGGCATCTCTTTCCTTAAACTGATTCTTCCTCCAGGTTACATTTCCTTTAACTTTCTAGAATGACTCTATTGACTCTTTTTTGCCCCCTGCCTCTTTGACCCTCACATCTCCCATCTCCTAGGCTTGCTTCTCTTTCCAGCCACTTAAGTGTGTTTTTTCCCTCTAGAGTTCTATCTTTACTGTGTTCAGTTCTCACTAAAGGACCCCCAGGCTTGGCTGGTTGGGGTCCCATGTGCTGCATGCCTGTTTCTCTGGTCCCAGCTTCTCTCTGGAGCTCCAGACCAGTGTCCATCTGGTTGTGTGACATGTTAGTCTGGATAAAATCTAAGCATACAAATGCTCTCAAACTAAACATAATGTTTTTCCCCTGTCAAGCCTAGCCTGTCTTTTAGTAGTTCTTATTTTAGACTAAAGTGTGACCATTATGTGGAGAAGGCACTGGCACCCCACTCCAGTACTCTTGCCTGGAAAATCCCATGGACAGAGGAGCCTGGTAGGCTGTAGTCCACGGGGTCGCAAAGAGTTGGACATGACTGAGTGACTGCACTTTCACTTTTCACTTTCATGCATTGGAGAAGGAAATGGCAACCCATTCCAGTGTTCTTGCCTGGAGAATCCCAGGGACAGAGGAGCCTGGTAGGCTGCTGTCTCTGGGGTCGCACAGAGTCAGACACGACTGAAGTGACTTAGCAGCAGCAGCAGTGACCTTTATGAATGTGGTTATTCAATCCAGAAAGCTGAGAGTCTTACCTGCTTTCCTCTCCAGTTAATCTTAAACTCTTGTAAATTCAGTTCCTTTTACAATTTTTGGCTGGACCCTCTCACTTTCATGTTTTATGACCACAGTTTATTCAGGTCCATGTTTTGGCCTGAACCATTGCTCACTGGTTGTTCTGCCTGCTCACCTTCCATCCCATTACCTCTGATGGTCTAGCTTTACCAAAATGCAAATCAGATATTATGTTTTCTTTACCAGTGAAATTCCATCTCCAGGATATAATTTAAAGTTCTTAGCATGCATCAGATCACTTCACTAGGACCCCGACTACCTCTTTTATCTCAGATTCTCTTTTTTCTCAGGTTCTGTTCCATGTCCTGTCATAATTAACTGTTTATTATTTTTCAGATGTACAATTGCTTTTTCTTTCATACATTCCCTCCTTTCTTTGTTTGAAATCTTTGCCTTTTTTTAACCTAATAAATGTATACCCATTCTTACCAAGGTGCTTTATTTTTTGAAACTCTCTGATTTTCCTTTTAACTAAACTACTGTCCCTTTTATGTTACTACTAGACATTGAGTATACTAGTAGTAAGTGTATTATTCTGTTTGCAGTTCTGTGTCTACAGACGTGAGCACCAGAAGGACAGAGACCAGGTCTCATTCATACTATCAGTACGGTGAGCATAAACATTTGTTGAAAGGATTCACAAATGAAAATGCTCACTGTTTTGATCTTAGTGGCTCACTAGATTATCCTCCCATAATTTCTTCTCAGCCTTCTGCACTGTGGCCATATCAATTTCCCCAGAGGAGACATGACACTCCTTCATAAACATTCTATTGTGTTCCAAAGAGCATCCATTATCTTCTCAGTTGGGTTAACCCGTTTCGGATGTCTGTGTTCCAGTGTTATACAAAGACTCTGTATGATTTAAAGTATTATCAATGGATGCACATCAAAATCCAGACTTCAAAGAAGAACATGACATCCTCATTAAGTACAAAGAATATTTGTCAGGCCATGCTGTGTTTCTTGAAAAGCAATTAACGTATTGCACATTATTCCTCTGAGAGGCAAAATGTATCTTTCTCATCTTAATTTGTGTGCTTAAAAGTAGACAGAAAAAGATAGATGAGTTTATACTCAAGGTGTATGCATTTCCCTTGTGGCCAATGAACCAATTTCCTTTTCATATTTGCAGAATATTGATACAATTATTCTTTCATCAGACATGAAATTTGAGTGTATAACCAGTTTGTGGAAATCACCTAGTAATTTATTAGGTTGATAACAGCAATTAAGTCATAATTGCTTCTGAGAAATATAAATTGACTTTCTGTGTTAAGTGGATAATTTAACATTCCAAATCACAGACATAGAGTGTAACTAATTTGAGGGATAAGAAGTTTGTTTCTCCTATTATTAAACTTAGAAACATTTAAACCATTGACAATCCAGTAACTAATTATTCAGTTGCTGGATTATTGGGTTCATGTCACTTCTTGATTCTTTCTCAGGTTGCTTGCCATTTTTACTATTTAAGGATATATGGAGGAGAGGATTTTACACAGAAATATAACATGTGGATAAGCCCTACTTTTTTAAAGTTATTTAAAAACATTGTTCTTGTAAGTGAGTAAAGTGAAAGTATGAACAAAGCTAGTGGAGGTGATGGAATTCCAGTTGAGCTGTTTCAAATCCTGAAAGATGATGCTGTGAAAGTGCTGCACTCAATATGCCAGCAAATTTGGAAAACTCAGCAGTGGCCACAGGACTGGAAAAGGTCAGTTTTCATTCCAATTCTAAAGAAAGGCAATGCCAAAGAATGTTCAAACTACTGCACAATTGCACTCATCTCACATGCTAGTAAAGTAATGCTCAAAATTCTCCAAGCCAGGCTTCAGCAATACATGGACCGTGAACTCCCTGATGTTCAAGCTGGATTTAGAAAAGGCAGAGGAACCAGAGATCAAGTTGCCAACATCCGCTGGATCATGGAAAAAGCAAGAGAATTCCAAATTGCTGGCATATTGAGTGCAGCACTTTCACAGCATCATCTTCCAGGATTTGAAATAGCTCAACTGGAATTCCATCACCTCCACTAGCTTTGTTTGTAGTGATGCTTTCTAAGGCCCACTTGACTTCACATTCCAGGATGTCTGGCTCTAGATGAGTGATCACACCATCGTGATTATCCGCGTCGTGAAGATCTTTTTTTATACAGTTCTTCTGTGTATTCTTGCCAACTCTTCTTAATATCTTCTGCTTCTGTTAAGTCCATACCATTTCTGTCCTTTATTGAGCCCATCTTTGCATGAAATGTTCCCTAGGTATCTAATTTTCCTGAAGAGATCTCTAGTCTTTCCCATTCTGTTCTTTTTCTCTATTTCTTTGCATTGATCACTGAAGAAGGCATTCTTATCTCTTCTTGCTATTCTTTGGAACTCTGCATTCAGATGCTTATATCTTTCCTTTCTCCTTTGCTTTTCGCTTCTCTTCTTTTCACAGCTATTTGTAAGGCCTCCCCAGACAGCCACTTTGCTTTTTTGCATTTCTTTTTCATGGGGATGGTCTTGATCCCTGTATCCTATACAATGTCATAAACCTCATTCCATAGTTCATCAGGCACTCTATCTATCAGATCTAGGCCCTTAAATCTATTTCTCACTTCCACTGTATAATCATAAGGGATTTGATTTAGGTCATACCTGAATGGTCTAGCGGTTTTCCCTACTTTCTTCAATTTAAGTCTGAATTTGGTAATAAGGAGTTCATGATCTGAGCCATAGTCAGCTCCTGGTCTTGTTTTTGTTGACTGTATAGAGCTTCTCCATCTTTGGCTGCAAAGAATATAATCAGTCTGATTTCAGTGTTGACCATCTGGTGATGTCCATGTGTAGAGTCTTCTCTTGTGTTGTTGGAAGAGGGTGTTTGCTATGACCAGTGCATTTTCTTGGCAAAACTCTATTAGCCTTTGCTCTGCTTCATTCCGCAGTCCAAGGCCAAATTTGCCTGTTACTCCAGGTGTTTCTTGACTTCCTACTTTTGCATTCCAGTCCCCTATAGTGAAAAGGACATCTTTTTTAGGTGTTAGTTCTAAAAGGTCTTGTAGGTCTTCATAGAACCGTTCAACTTCAGCTTCTTCAACGTTACTGGTTGGGGCCTAGACTTGGATTACTGTGATATTGAATGGTTTGCCTTGGAGATGAACAGAGATCATTCTGTCATTTTTGAGATTGCATCCAAGTACTGCATTTCAGACTCTATTGACCATAATGGCTACTCCATTTCTTCTGAGGGATTCCTGCCCACAGTAGTAGATATAATGGTAATCTGAGTTAAATTCACCCATTCCAATCCATTTTAGTTTCTGATTCCTAGAATGTTGACATTCACTCTTGCCATCTCTTGTTTGACCACTTCCAATTTGCCTTGATTCATGGACCTGACATTCCAGGTTCCTATGCAATATTGCTCTTTACAGCATCGGACCTTGCTTCTATCACCAGTCACATCCACAGCTGGGTATTGTTTTGGCTTTGGCTTCATCCTTTCATTCTTTCTAGAGTTATTTCTCTACTGATCTCCAGTAGAGCTGGATGATAAATGACAAAGAATTAAATAATGGGACTTAAGAAGAGAGTCTGGAGAAGGCAATGGCACCCCACTCCAGTACTCCTGCCTGGAAAATCCCATGGACGGAGGAGCCTGGTAGGCTGTAGTCCCTGGGGTCACTGAGGGTCAGACACAACTGAGTGACTTCACTTTGACTTTTCACTGTCATGCATTGGAGAAGGAAATGGCAACCCACTCCAGTGTTCTTGCCTGGAGAATCCCAGGGACAGGGGAGCCTGATGGGCTGTCATGAATAGGGTCGCACAGAGTTGGACATGACTGAAGTGACTTAGCAGCAAGAAGAGAGTCTTGTACACAGAGAGTTGAAGATAGTCTTCCCTGCATAGGGTCAACGTGGGCTTCAGACAAGCAACAGGGAGGAAGGTACTAAAATATTCAATGTTGTTGTTTACTCACTAAGTCATGTCTGACTTTTTGGAACCCCATGGGCTGTAGGCTGCCAGGTTCCTCTGTCCATGGGACTTTCCAGGAAAGAATATAGAGTGTGTTACCATTTCCTTCTCCAGGGGACTTTCCCGACTCATGGATAGAACCTGAGTCTCCTGCATTGCAGGTGGATTCTTTACTGCTGAGCCACCAGGGAGGCCCACAGTTTTAACAAGAGAATTAATATCATAGCACCCATGAAAGCATATGGAGGTGGAATGTGGTAGTCAGGCACCACTTTGTCTCAAACCAAGAGTTTCCAGGGAGAGTCCTTGGAGATAACATTGAGAGGCAGAACTGCCATTAGACTGGAGAGAATTTTGAAGGTCGCTGATACTTGAAGTGAATGGATATGAAGTTACATTTCTTTAAGTTGTCCTTGCTAAAAATGACATCCCAATTCTGAGGGTTGGATGAAAAAATGCAACCCATTGTTTAGTTCTATTGGGGACTTTAACAAATCTTACAAAAGGAATGATGAAAATAGAATTGGAGAACTACCAGGTAAGTTGAGCGGTATCTCTAAGTTGTCAGATAGTTGGTGATTAGAGGTAGTTTGACAGCCATTGAAGGGTTTGGCCCAGTGGAGCAGAAGAACTGAGAAGAATTTTAAGAATGACCTGTTAGGGAAAAATAAGTTGTACAAGAAAGGAGGTTAATTTAGAGTTTGATGATGGAGCAAATGAGAAACAACAATGACCTGAGTAGAGGGGGGAGTAACAGTGGAACTACAGAATCCTTCTGTAATGCAGGAAACCTGCGTTTGATCCCTGGGTTGGGAAGATCTCCTGGAGGGCATGGCAGTGCACTCCAGCATTCTGTCTGGAGAATCCCCACGGACAGAGGAGCCTGATGGGCTGCAGTCCATGGGGTTGCAAAGATTTGGACATGACTGAGCAACTAAGCACACACAAAGTATTTGAAAGAGTTATTTTAAATGACTTCATTGTTAAAATTTATTACTCCTCTGTGCCATATAGTATTCTAAGCTCCTTACCTATATTATTTTATTTTCTCAATGACTCTACACTATAGATACTGCTGTTGTTCTTGTTTTATAAATAAGGAAACTAAGACCTTCATCATTTATGCAGCCTGCTCAGTTCGAAGTCACAGCTAGAAGGAACTGGAGCCAAGATTTTAATCCAAACTGTCCACCTCTGTATCACTTTACTCCTGGTGGGAAAGACTGAGGGTAGGAGGAGAAGGGGAGTGACAGAGGTTGAAATGGTTGGATGGCATCGTTGACTCAAAGAACATGAGTTTGAACAAACTCCAGGAAATAGTGAAGGACAGGGATGCCTGGCATGCTGCAGTCCATGGGCTTGCAGAATCAGACATGACTGAACAGCTGAACAACAGCATATATTACAAGAATGGCTTGATCTTTAAATAGAAGTGCCTGAGAGAATGAGGCTGCAAGCACATGGACTTCAGAGCCAGAATGACTCCTCAAGTTTTTACTGTGTGGTCTCAACAAGCACCTAGCCTGTGGGAGCAACACTTCATTTCTTTTTCAAGTGAGGGTTTCTCGTGGGTTCTACTTTCTCACTAGCGAACCAGGAGGATGAAGTGAGAGTTTAGTTTCCTGTTTATCTCTCCTGCTTCTTCCTCCATAGGACTGAGGCTGCTAAGCTTTGGAGGAAGATGAAGAGTTCCTTTATACTTGGGGTGACAATTGGATATCTAGTTGGCAATGGTCAGTGTGTCACTATAGGGAAGGGCCTGGGCCTCGAGAGACAAGACTGGATGTGGGATTTGAGTTCTTGTTCATGACTAGATAATGGCTAAAGACTGGGTAGGAGATCTCTCCGGGAAAGAAGGCAGTGAGATTTCTGAGGACAAGGGGCAGGACCTTAAGATATGCCAGCTGCTCGTGTAGATCAAGAGAGAACTGGGGAAGGAATGAGAGAAGGAGCTGTCGGAGAGGTACAAGGAGACCCACAGTAGAGCACGGTTTCCTTTAGCACAAGAAGTGAAGTCGCTCAGTCGTGTGTGACTCTTTGCACCGCCCTCCGTCCATGGCATTCTCCAGGCAAGAATACTGGAGTGGGTTACCATTTCCTTCTCCAGGGGATCTTTCTGACCCAGGGATCGAACTTGGGTCTCCCGTGTTATAGGCACTTTACCCTCTGAGCCACCAGGGAAGCCCTTTAGCACAGGTGAGGCTTAATTTAAGGAGTGGATGGTAAATGGTATTAAGTATTACACAGAAGTCCACCAGAAGTGGCTCCGACTGTAAAGAGTCTGACTACAATGCAGGAAACTTGGGTTCGATCTCTGGATCAGGAAGATCCCCTAGAGAAGGGAAGGGCTGCCCACTCTAGTATTCTTGTCAAGAGAATTCCATGGACAGAGGACCCTGGCTGGCTACAATCCATGGGGTTGCAAAGAGTCAGATAGGACTGAACAACTAACACTTCACACAGAAGTCAAAGAGGATGAAGACTTGTTTTAAAAGAGGGTCAACAATGTAAAGTTAAGGAGACTGAAGTGATAATATGCTGTGTTTTCAGCCAAAGAGTAAAATCAGTTTGTTTTTTTTTTTCTTCAACCATCTAAAGGCTCATTTTGATTAAAGACAGTTTAGACACTTGCTTTCTGATCAGTCCATAATGTAAAGCAGAGGGTAATATCTCTACCCTGCTTTACTGTGATTTGTTAAGTACTGTTCTTGTCAGAGCTTGAGAGTGCGCTCATGAATTGCTTGCAACAACTCAGCAACATAGATGATGGAATTAGGCAAAATGAAACCAGTTTCCCTAAGATCAAAACATCCAGGAGGAAGAGTCCACAGCTGAACTTCCTCACCCAGCTTTTTTAATCCATTGCCTTTGGTAAATATATAACTCCATCTTGCTAAATAGCAGACTCTCTTCTCAAATGAAATTAAAATGAAATTAATGTGGTCTTAGATACATTTCTCTTTCAAAAAACATTAGATATCTAAGAATAAAAAGTGCTACATAATTATCAAGTCATTATGTTTGTCATTTAGTTCCAATTAAACTGAGCTGTTTAGTTATAAATAATATCTTAAGTATATTATAAATGGTATAATTAATCTTTAAGTATATGCCTGAGAAGAAAGTGTTAAATCAATTTTAAAATACAATCTTAAAAATTAAGGCAAATTCAGAAATGAAGCTTAGACTTTCTCTGTAATAAAAATAATTAGGTGATTAAAACTCAGTACCTTTAGTATTTTCCATTTCAAATGTTACCCCAGTTGGGCTGTGAACAACTTTGTATTTAGAGATAGAAAGATTCACACTGGGAGAGAAGCTTGGGAAAGAATGAAAAAGATGAAAATGAATCTGTGTTAATTATTGATACACCACAGGGAGAATTAGTGTTTAAAACTAAACAAATAACACACTCTGATTTAGACACCTCAGTTAATTTATTAAAATGGTCTTGATTTATGCTTTTATCTCAGACGTCAATCTTTAATAGAAGGATTTAAAGCATTCAGAATCGGAATTAGGACCATGCTTCATTATCAGTAGATGTCTGTCATTCTCAATTTTTGGGGCTATAAAATTCCTTTCCCCCCTCTGTCTATAGACACTATAATGGGAGACTGGAAGAGACTGCCTGAAGGATAATTAGATTTTAAACTGACAACTGACATTTTGGGCTTCCCAGGTGGCTTAGTGGTAAAAGAATTCGCCTGCCAATGCAGGAGACACAGGAGATGCCAGTTAAATCCTTGGGTTGGGAAAATTCCCCTGGAGGAGGAAATGGCAACCAGCTCCAATATTCTTGCCTGGAGAATTCCATGGACAGAAGAGCCTGGTGGGCTACAGTCCATAGGGTCGCAAAGAGTCAGAAAGGACTGAGCACACAAATCCATGATAGACATTTAAAAAATAATTCTTTGTTGTAGTTCAGTAGCAAAGTCATAGTCAACTCTTTGTGATCCCATGGACAGCAGCACGCCCGCCTTCCCTGTATTTCACTATCTCCTGGGGTTTGCTCAGATTCATGTACATTGAGTGGTGCTGCTGTCTTACCATCTAGTGAATGACTGGTTGATAGATACTGCTGGGACTTGTTCATTTGTTTGCTTTGTTTGGAATTATTTCAGCAGCAAAATAATACAGTGAATAAAATTAAATGCCTTAACAAATATTGACAACTCTGAAATTCTCTGTGACTTCTATGACCTGGATGACTTTGACAGACGGAGGCCACAGAAGGCTCTGAATTGAACCAAAGTTTCCATTCTTCTGGGAAGGCTCAGTCATTTTCATGTTTCACCCAGGCTACAGAACTCTTCACTCCAGACCACAGGGCTTTGTACTTCTTCATGCATCAAGAAACAGAAAAACTCCTGAACTTCGTACTTGAGAAAAAGAAGGAAGGAAGGAAAGGCTATTTTATTAATGAAACCAAAAAAACCTACCCCAAGACAAGACAAAGTACAGAGTTTAAATACACAGAGGTAAATAGGATGAAGTGATGATAAAAGTGCAAAAAAAAAAAAAAAAGGGAGGTTAAGAGATGTACACTGTTGCAATTCCAGGAAAAGTCTCAGAATATTTAAAGGAGAAATATTCCTTCCCTTAAACATTCGTTGTCATTTAAGTTTTCTGATTTGCATTGCTTTAATTACTCCAGACCAGAATGACATATTCCTTTAGAAGGAAGACTTTGACTAAAATTACCTTCTTTTGTGAGACTTTTTTTCCAACATCTTTAAAAAATGAAAGTGAATGGTTGCAGAAGGGCATGTTGACATTTATTCTTTCTTCTGCATGTTTGATTTGAAATAGTTATGTTGGACAGTAGGTGGTGAAGGTCTGGTGTTTATGAGGTAGAACAGCACAATTTATTATTTTTTGTTAGTTGCTACCTTGAGCTATGTAGGTAGTAAAAACTCAGGGCACGTTTATCTTACTTGGTTGTCACAAACAACAAAGAAACACAGAACTTCCTCATACCACTAGCATTGACTTTTTCCATGTGTATAAGATTAGAGCTAGGAAAACAATTGATTAAATAATTTTGTTGTTGTTGTTGTCTTTTCTGGCCTTTTGAAAATTCTGTATGCATTTGAGATGACTAAGTACGTCTCTAAAGAGTTTAATTAAGAGTGAAAGCCTGGAAGATCTAAAGATAATAAATAATATTTTTCTCCCAGTCTTTAGCAAGTAATTTCTTGGCTAGTAAAGGGGGAAAAAAAAAAAAGCCTTCACTTTCCTCAGTTCAGTTCAGTTCAGTCACTCAGTCGTGTCCGACTCTGTGACCCCGTGAATTGCAACATGCCAGGCCTCGTCTTTCCTCAGCTGTGCCTTAAAAATCTTGGGAATATAATCTGTGGGTGTAAAACCACTCCATTAGGGTTACATGTGTGCTGGAGCTTTTCTACTGACATAACTGTAATTAAATATATTACTTTTATGTTCCTGATCTTACCACCTACACCAGTCATGCTCAGTTGCTGCTTTGAGTGCCATTAGGTAAGAACTCAGCTTTAAGATGGTTGTTAATTCATAGCTCAGGAAAGACTAAGAAATATTTGTTTACCTTCTTGGTAGAAAAAGTATGTTATAATGCCTGCTGTGCAGTTGGAGATAGATAACAAAATAAAATTAGATTAAAGTAGCTTTGTGGGCTTCCCAGGTGGTTTAGAGTAAAGGATCCTCCTGCCAATGTGAGAGTCTCGGATTCAATCCCTGTGTTGGGAAGATCTCTTGGAGAAGAAAATGGCAAAACACTCCAATATTCTTGCCTGGGAAATCCCATGGACAAAGGCCTGGTGCAGTACATTCCATGGGATTGCAAAAGAGTTGGACACCACCTAGCGACTAAACAACAACAAAGTAGCAGATGCTGAAGCTGAAGTTCCAATACTTTGGCCACTTGATGCAAAGAGGCGACTCATTAGAAAAGACCCTGATGCTGGAAAGATTGAAGGCAGGAGGAGAAGGGGATGACAGAGGATGAGATGGTTGGGTGGCATCACCAACTCAATGAACATGAGTTTGAGCAAACTCCAGGAGATGGTGATGGAAGGGAAGCCTGGCATGCTGTAGTCCATGGGCTTGCAAAGAGTTGGACACGACTGAGCAGCTGAACAACAACAACAAAAAGCATCTTGTGAGTTCTGATCTCTAATCATTATTCACTGTTTTCCATACCTTCTTAAAGGAGAAAGGATCATGTACTACATTACACTGCTACTAGACACTACTTTAGTGTCTAAGATGAAGAAATGGCCATTCCATTGAACTTGACTCCAGAGCTAGAGGGTGTGTGTCCCAGGTCTACCTCTGCCCTGTGCCCTCTGCCTACACCACTCACCTTTCTTCAGCACATTTCTTGTTGTATCTAGTTGACATCTAAGTGTGTTTTTCTGTGTATGTTGTTTTGTAATTCTTGTCCTTATAAATTTGCTCTTCCCAATTGGATAGTTCTTGTATGTATAGAGGCAGTTGACTTTACATATAAATATAAATGCTTTCATGAATTTTAAAAAATTTTAATTTGCAATAAAATTTTGGTTGATTTCCATTTGTTCTAAGTGAGCAGTTAGTTATAACATCTGCAATCAGAAATATGCAGTTTTATCTACTCCTTCCTAATTTGATACCATTTAGTTCTTTCTATTTTCTAGTTGTTTTTAGAACCTTCTTGAAAATGTTAAATATTTTTATGAATTTGAAATTTTTTTATGAATTTGAAAATATTTTTGTTTTATCTCCAATTTATTTAGTTAAATAAATTGCTTCTACTAATTTCTATTGAGCCTGATGTGGCTTTTGGATTAAAATATTTATAAATAAATATTGCATTCACACAGATATACACATGTAAGCACACAATTTGCCACAGGTAACTTCTTACCTTAGTTTCACTGAACATTTTCAGTCTTGAGCTTATTTACCCTTTTTATAAAATTCCCTAGTATCCTTCCTTGTAAACTATGGCCATAAAAATCTCTTAGGTCTGATCACATCTCTCTGACCATTCTTTATCATGTCATTTCTGGACTTTTTTTCTGTGATATATTGAGATTTTCCCAGTCTGTTTAGGATTCACTGATCTTCTCATTCTGTTCCATCTCCTTAAGATAGGACATCCATTCTCATGGCTTCCACTCCAGCCTTTATTCTAATGCTACTCCACTTTATAGCTGGCCCATTTTCATATATCAATACTTACAATCAACTTTCCACCAGACTTTTCTACTTAAATAAATCATAGACACTCTAGACCTGCTCTTCTTTATCTGTTACCTATCACAGTTGTTCAAAATCAGCAAATGTTTTCTTCAAGAGTCAACAGGAAATATCCCAAACTTTGTGAGCCATACAGTTTCTGTCCTAACTTTTAAACTGTTCCACTGCAGTGTGAAAATAGCCATAGACAGTATGTAAATGAATGGGCCTGACTGTTCTAATAAAACTTTACTTACAAAATAGGATGCGACACCCAGGATAGAACTGGTTGATATGTGCATTTTGATGTTACTCATGCCAGAAATTTGGGTTTTATCCTTGACTCCTTCTACATTCTTATAGCCAATATATCTCCAAATTTTGCAGATTCACATTCTCAGTGTGTCCCAATACAATGCTCTTCATCTTTTTTATACAAACACAATCTTGTACTCAGCCCATCTTTCTTCTGGATTCTGAAGGCTTGATAATTGCTCCCTGCCTTCTCTTTCTGCCAAAGCTGACTTCCCTGACTGCTGGGGAAAACTTTCTCAAACCAAACAGGATTATGTCACTCTTATGTTTCAAACTCTTGATGACTCTCCAGTGTCTGAAGGGGCATTTACAGAGTGAAAGCATCCTAACACAGCAGAGAAGGCTCCTCAGATCTGGCTGTTGCTCTCTTCACCCACTTTGTCTCCTTTTTTGTCCTTTCGGGTCCTTGGAGAAGTAAATCCCAAAACAGATGGGATTAGACATGTAATAAAGGAATTGTCTGTGGAGGATTAGGTGGGAGAGAACCAGCAGAAATAGGCCAAGAGAGCTTTTTAATTGCTATGCAGGTCAACTACCTGTGAAATTAGCAGGAAAGAGAGGACAGTATAGGAAGAGCCTTGGCATAATTTTGAGCTGGTCTCACCCGGGCCAGTAAGGAGGCTAGAGCGAGAGGAGAGGTTGCCTGCCCAAGAAGTCCCCGCTGGACAGGAAATGGCTCTGAGATTGACAGGGGCTGCTGGGGTCAAATGTGACTCCTTGTGAAACTGGTGGATCTATAGTTGCAGCAGGTGGATATGGTCAGTTAACTATGTTTAAGCGAAAGTTTCTCTTAAAAGAGAGTTGCTTAGGACCCCTTCATGGCACACTACACCTGTGATTTCAGACTTAACACTTCAGCTTCAGTAAATTGCTTCTGATACACTTGGTATACTGTGATACACTTTGTACATTGTGCATTTGTTCCCACTTCCTATTTTGTCTGCATTGCCTCTTTTGCCCCTAATTTTGCTTGGTCAACTGCTTGTCATTCTTTATGTCTCAGCTAAGGAGTAATCTCCTCCAGGAAGATCTCTGTGTCTACCTCCCACCGGAACACTAGACTTAAAGTCTAAAGCCCTGTGCTCCAAGCCAGGTGTCTTTGTTTCCTAGCTGGATGTCTGGGGAGAAATATATCTGTCCCCATCTTCCTCTTTAATAAGATGGAGGCAGTAATATCATGGGTGCAGAATTGTGGACCTATCAAACCATTTGAAATGCATTCAGCTTCTTGCTTTGAGAGAGGTCTCTCTGCTACACCCTATGGTGTCAGAGCTTGCCGCAGGTATAATTCAGCATCTGGGTATATTCCTGAAATTTTAGATCATGTGACTTCTTGTGAAAAGAATGGATGATAGGGGTGACTTAAAAACAGTGCTCTTGTAACAGCTGTATGTGGGTTGAGTACAGGTGAATGTATTATTCTGGGAAGTAGTTTCAAAAGATATGGTTCCCTGAATTATTTCAAGTTAAAACTTCTATACAGTTCAACACTGGAAAAAAAATGGGAAATCAGTTATGTAGGATGAGAGAGACTATTACAGCACCAACTTGATGGTAGAAGAGGATCCTAGCCCCCTTTTCTTGGGAGTGGAATATCGTGGCTTCTGTGTTTGTGGTCATGTTTTCCAGTTACCACTCTATAAACTGTCAGAATGAAACAGTGATTTTTAAAGTAAATATGTTAATCAAAATAAGTAAAAATCACAAAGTACAAAATATTATGCAAGATATGCAGTTCAATTATTATAAAGGGTCTGAAAATAGATAAGATAAAAAGAAATTAAAGTAAGCCTTATTTTTTGAAAAAAAAGTAAAAAAATGCAGTCTCACAATTTTAAAATGAACTAAAATGACAATATAAGATGAACTAAAATATCAAAAGGATAAAAAGATTAAATGAGTTTTAGGAATGCAAACAAGGGACTTAGATATTTAAAATGTAGAATCTCAGTGGACTAAAAAAAAATAAGCCTGTACACTTGGAAACAGCATAAAATCCTCTTGTGGAAGCACATGTTTGTCATAAAGGGAGAGCTGGGAAGGCTTGGCCTTGCTCTTTCTCTGTCTGGTGCTTGCATGTTACCCATGAAATGTTCCCTCAGTGACCAAGGAGCTGGGTTTGATCCTGGGTGCTGCTGCTGCTGAGCGCCTTCTGGCCAGTAGAGGGCAGCCGCATAGAGAGGCGAAGACCTGCTGAGCTGATGCTAGAAAATAAGATGTATATACTGATGTGAAATGACCCTCAAATGTGCTAGCAAAGAGAACTTGCCTAAATGTTTCTTTTAAAAGTCATTCCCAAATAATTCAGAAGCAGCACGCCTGCTTCATCCATCTTAGCCTTTCATTCTCTGAATTTCTTGCTCAGGATCCAGCTCTAGGAGTTTGTTTTTCCTATCACTTTAACAACAGTAGATGGTCTTATCCTCTAGTCCTTAAGCCCCTGACTTCATCTGGTTCTTCTTTTTTTTTTCATATTCTTTTCTGATTTCCTAAAGCCTGGTTGAGAGCTCTCCAGTTCTCTGAAAATAAACACATGCACACACACACACACACACACCAACAACCCATACCTTCTGCCCCCATTTATACCCATACCCATTACACACAACCCGAACCCACCCCTCATAGATAGACATACACAGCCAACCCCTCCCCCCCACACGCATGCACACAGATGCACACGCACATGTGTACTACCCTTTAGGCCTTTTCTTTCCCCTCAGAGGCTTCTCCCCTCTAGCTTTTCATATCCATCATGGTGCTCCCCATCTCCACCATGGATATAGATAGAAATACTGTAAATTTATTGTTTCTTCTCCAGGGAGATTTTTTTAAAGCCTTTCCCCTGTGATCTATAAGTAATGAATAATTCCATTAGAAATATGATGAATAGTGTAACTTTTATGCAGAGTTTTTCAAGCTCAATGTTTCAGTGCATTTACTTTCATGACAGCCTCGGGCCATGGAGGTTGGGAGCTCATTCCACTGCTGCTGTAAATTTTCTCTTGCTAAGATCCCCAAAGTGTGTTCCTTAGGTTCTCATAGATAATGCATGTATTTTAAAAGGGCACCCCCTCTAGGCTCAAATAGGTTTGAGGAATGCTGCAGCAAACTGACTTCTTTAATGCAGAATTCCCCAAAGCATTTCATGTGTTAATGTATCTTGGGCCATGCAGTATTTCCAAAAAATATCTGGCCAGGAAAACTTAATTTTTCATCAAAACATTACATCTCTAGGCTCAGATTCCATGGAAAATACTTTAAGAAGTAATAGTAAAATGACAATAGTACATTTTCCTTGTTCTGCAGAGAAACTTTTACAGTTGCCTTTATTGAGTTCAAATTTACCTCAGTATATTTCTATCAAGTTGGCATTTCTTTATATTTTTAGTCCAAAAATTTAGTAAAAATCTATCCTCAAGCCAATATATAACTCTTAAGAGTCTCCTGAAACCTCAAAGCAGAACAAATACTTTTCACTGTATTATGTTAATAGGAATTTCTATGAAAGAGTACTTAAAAAATCAGTAATCCTTATAAAGGATAATAGCCTAATTATATTTTGATTAGTTATTTCTTTAATTAGAGTATCAGTACTTAATGCATGTTACATGGTAAAAAAAAAAAATTATAAATGCATCATCTGAAAAGCAGTAGAAAGGGAGAGAGAACACATCTGGATCCCATTGGGAAGGGTCCTTGCAGACACAGCTCTAGAACAGATGGCAAATGGGGCAGGACACCTCTAGCTGCAAAGCCATCCACTGTACTGAGGCTTCCATGTGATTTTTTTGACACTTTTTGGGAGGCTACTTGGGCACAAGGGACAGGATTTGAGTAACACTATTCTGAGTTAAGTAAAGATTATCCTTTTTCTAAAACCTGAGAAAATGCAAATGTGAAGGTAGTCTTTATGCCAAAACCTATCACAGAATAGCATATCTCCTGTTCGTCCTCTAAACTGAAGAGAGAACTCTGACCAATAATTTCCTAGGAAATCCACGATTCCAGTGGACCTCAGACTTGGTCTGTATTTAGTGAGTGCGTCCTTCTAAGTCACCACTTGCTTCATTCATTCCTCAGGATGTCATACTTTTGTGCTCAAAGGATCTCCCTGTTATGGAGTTTCGCATTTTTACAGGAATCAGAGAATCAGAGCCATGGATCATTTGAGCATGTGCATGCATGCGTGCTTAGTTGCTCAGTCATATCCAACTCTTTGGGACCCCATGGACTGTAGCCTGCCTGACTTCTCTATCCATGGAATTCTCCAGGCAAGAATACTGGGGTGGGTTGCCATTCCCTACTCCAGGGGATCTTCCTGATCCAGGAATCGAACCCAGGTGTCCTGCATTGCAGGCTTATTCTTTACTGGCTGAGCCACCAGGGAAGTGCCCCCCTCCTCAAATACCTTAGGATGTTTTGAAGAGTTAGGACAGGCTTTCCCAGAGTGCATACCTGAATCTATTTTGTAATAACTAAGTAGCTATTTTATATCCTATTAGGAAAAAAATTCTACCCAAGGTTATTATTATTATTATTATTATTATCTTCACCCTCTTTTTAGCACTAAGCAATCTAGTAGGCACATACTATGTACTCAGCAGGTGGCAGGTGGGCAATGATATAACTACCTTCTCTCATTTGCTTTCTTTATTATATTTGTAGATATGATAAATTCTGTTTTCTTAGATATATGTATATATGACATCAAAGGATGGCAAGGCAGTCCTGCCAAAGGATCGTAGAGTTGGAAGACCATTCACTCCATCTCCACCATGGTGGTCCTTGGATGTCTGAGTGTGTGCCTCCAGTGAAGATGAGCAAACCATTTCCTGCAGCAAGTCATTTCACTTTGATTAATGTTGCTGGAATGTCTTCCTTGTTCAGAGCAGAAAAGGGGTTCCCAGTAGAAACCAACCACTGGACAAAGTCGGTGCTGTCTCTCTTGTTCCTGCAGTTGGTCACCACACATTTCATCAGTGTTTCTGCCCCCTTGACTTGCTGGAATTACTGTTCTTCAGATTCTGCTCTTTCTGTCGGACCATAGTTTCAGTCTTCTTTTTGATTCTTGTCTTTCTGTAAACCTTTGTAAGTTGGGATTAATTGGGCCTTCTTAGGTCAGCTCTTATTCTGTTCGTTTTGCTAGTATACCATTCACTACCTTGCATTCTCATAGACTTGATGATTCCCAGATCTTCACACAGGCTGATATATCTGTTGAATTCTGGATGCATATTTCTGTGCATCTCAATCATACACAGATACATTCACACACATTATGAATCCTTTTCTAGAAATCTAGTTTTTATACAAGACATTGGTTCCTCAATTCAGTTCAGTTGTTCAGTCATATCCAACTCTTTGTGGCCCCGTGGACTGTAGCACACCAGGCTTCCCTGTCCATCAGTGACTCCGGAAGCTTGCTCAAACTCATGTTCATCGAGTCAGTGATGCCATCCAACCATCTCATCCTCTGAGGCCCCCTTCTCCTCCTGCCTTCAATCTTTCCCAGCATCAGGGTCTTTTCCAATGAGTCAGTTCTTTGCATCAGGTGGCCAAGTATTAGTTCCTAGTGGGAGGTATTGTAACTTGTAATGTATATGCCTGTTGGATGCTATTTACTCAGGTTTCAAACAACATCCTGCCATGGGACCCTTTGCTTCTAATGAGGGGACACAGTGGGTACACAAGTCACCACTAATGGATCCTCAAGTTGTATGTTCTAGTCTAGGGCTTTAAAATCTTCTCCTAGCTTCCCAAAGTGCTACACTGAAACGTGTATTTCTAGATGCCTACAAAAAAAAAAAAAAAAAAAGTCAAGTGTCACAGTCTCTTTAGAAAACCCTTCCATTGATACAGCCTTTCCCAAGAACACATTCTAAAACAAAACGTGGCATTTTCTC
The DNA here is from genome assembly GCF_014754425.2 of Oryx dammah. NCBI lineage: Eukaryota > Metazoa > Chordata > Mammalia > Artiodactyla > Bovidae > Oryx > Oryx dammah. The sequence continues at coordinate 3,051,375 of NW_024080596.1, read as the reverse complement.
CTTGAAGATTAGATTCAGGACAAAGTATCTTACAGAAAGTTGAGACTGTGTCAAGGCCACTTTAGCCTTTATTTAAGTAGCTGGTTTATTCTCTAGGGAGAGTCTAGTCCTGGTCTCAGAAATTTCTGTTTTCGAGATCAGGATACAAAGGTAGCCGCCTCTTCTCTGCTGATTTCTTTGGCACTGCGCTCCTTTCAGAACAAGATTATCCTGGATCCCATGACGTTCAGCGAGGCCCGGTTCCGCCCGTCCCTGGAGGAGCGCCTGGAGAGCATCATTAGCGGCGCAGCGCTCATGGCTGACTCTTCGTGCACCCGCGACGACCGGCGCGAGCGGATCGTAGCCGAGTGCAACGCGGTGCGCCAAGCGCTCCAGGACCTGCTCAGCGAGTACATGAACAACGTAAGTCCCAGGCTCTCGGGCCTGCGCCGACCGCTGCGGAAGATTCTGGTGTGCGATCAGGTGGCTCCAGGACAGGAGATGCCCTGAGAGAGTCGGGCAGGTGAAATCCAAGAGCCGCTTTGGGAGAGCTCTGCCTTGATTTCTCAAAATGTGTTGGCAGAAGGAACGAGATTGGTGGAAGAGGTTTCAGAGGAATACTTTGGCTATTTACTTGAGTGATTTCTGGGTCGTTTTAGTAGTTTGCTTTTGATTGAGGAAAGTCTTCTGTTGGTAAAAGTAGATGGTGGTTGGAAATAACTGAGGATATACTGAAGTCCTTTGCAGAGTAATGTCAAAATCAAGGGCAGCTATGGATGGCTAATCTTCACCCCTAAAAGGCATTAGAAAATACAGGTTCTCAATATTTGGACTGAGTTGGTTAAGGTGGAAACTTCTAACTGTGATAGAATTTGGGGGAACTTTTATTGATTTGCTGTGCATTTAGAAATTGTTATGAGAATGAGTCTTCAAGTTTTCAAGTGGATCTTAGTAAAACCTAGTCATATGGCAGCAGCGACCACAGCTGTTCTCTCCTGTAGGTATAAAATGTAGTAGTTCCTGTAGACCGGAAAACTAGACGAATGAGATGAAATCATATTCTTTGTTTTGAAAAGCACTGAATTATGTATTCAGCAGAGTGATGTTGTTGATGCCCAGGGCTTATAACTGTGAATGGTCTGCATTCCTCATGTTCTGGACTCCTGGGTTGGGAAGAATTCAGCATAAAGTCGGAAAATGTAGTGAGGCCGTGCCATTACATGTTGAAGGAATGGCCTGTTTAGTTGTCAGGTAGAGAATGGGGAGTCTGAAAATCTGCTCACATCTGTTGAAACTCACCCTGGGTCCTGTTGGAACAACCCCAGGCAAGACTGAGACAGAGCAGCCAACCCATGTCCTTCCCTCCTTACCACTCCCATCCCTAACCAACCTGTAGGCCCCTGAGTCAAGCCAGGAGTCAGTGATGACAGGCACAGAGCTACTTCTGCCAGACCCTCTGGAGAACCTTGATCTAAAAAACAAAAAGGTGCCGAATGCCCTATGAAAACCCAAATCTGTTTCCTTTCCATACACCTTCAGATTCTTTGATATTGAAGACTTGCCCATTTTCAGCACACAAAGAATAGGATGTGGATGACTCACGTGGTACCCAGCTGCTTATGAGGACTCCTCTGTTGGATCAGGATGGCCAACACTTTTGGGATTTGGGGCTACGGGTGCTATGTAGAGTACAGCTAGAAATGCTGATCTGTGTCTCCCATCCTGTGAGAATCTTGAATAACAAAAAAAAAGAGGGCTTATAAAGTTTGGGATTCGGTTTGTTTTTAACAGAATGACAACAGGCTAATGATTTATATGTGGAATTTGATTTTATATGAAGGCATACTGGTATTTCTAGCAATGGAGAATTACTGCCAGAGATGGAAGTAGAAACTGCAGAGATCAAGAGTGATAGTTAAGATCTCAATATAAATATATCAGAACAAGAAGTATGTTTCTGTGCTCTTTCAATCACAGAATGTGATTAAAGAAGAATTGATCGAGATGTGACATGTAATTTTCAGTTTGTTGTCTAGAATCCTGTCAAGTACAGTTTTTTTTTTCTTTTAGTATAAACTCACATAGTTCAGCAGAGTTGATGGACTTTTTTGTGTTTTATTGACTCCAGGTACTTGCTTTTCTGTTCACAACCTTGTGATGAAGGAATGTTTTGTTTTCTTATTGAAAATTTGATTTCTACTTTGATACAGTTATAGATAATACATAGGTGGATATAGTGCTTAAATTTTAAAGTGTGCAAATTCTATTCACTTTAAACCACCAGGATCAAAGGCTGAAATAAAACACCTACTATTGACTTTTATATAAAGTGCATAAAATTTACTTTGCCTTCACACTTCTTTGGTGATTTCAAAGTAAAATTGGATGTATCTAGACCAGCTTCATAATCCATGTCTAGTGCACTCATTTGTACTGCCACAATATCAATTTATATTTCTTTTGATATAGCATATATTAATATAAAACCATTACATATCTATATGCCTTAGCTAAAAAGTCTGCTGTAGTTAATGGCAACCAAAAAAATAGTCAGTTGTGACTATGCTGTTATATTTCTTTTGCAATTTTGTTAGCTCTGGAAATGAATGTATTATCATATTATCATTGCAGATTTTCATCTCAACATGCTAGGCAATATCATTAGGATGGAGAAATAATTATGTTGAGAAGAGATTTTAAAACGGGCATAACTGACACTTCTGATGAAATTCGACATATTCAGGGTGGTATGGTTATAGACAGAACTGACACTTCTGGATTTTAAAAATCTCCTGATCAGTTCTTGATGAAAGTTTAACTCATCAAGGTGAAAGTGTTCTAAAATCATACACATATATGCCAAGTGGTATGAAATGGAGGGAGATGAACACTGAAGACAAGAGCTGTACACTAAATGATTAGGAGAAAGTCATCCGCATGGGGCATGAGCCATGCTTAGCCATGTGGACAGACTGAGTGCAAAAGGGTAACAGTTGTTTGTTAAATGTTTCCTAAAGGTATATTCAAGGTAATGAATGTGTGTGATTTGAAGATATAACAAAATCATGCATGTAAAAGAAACAGTGCTTTGAAAAAGAAAAAGAAGGACTGAAAGTACAGATGCGTGTGGCAAAGTTTATGATCACAGAGTGTGACAATGTTAGAAAAGTCTATTGGAATGGTTTTAAGAAAGCCCTTGGTGGCCTTAATTATTTTTTAATTAAGTTTATCATGTAATCCCAAGAAGAGTCTTAAAAATAGTGTCCCTTTAAATAGAACAACATTATTGTACATATATGGAGACTAATGGGTAGAGAGAGACTCTTGTTCAGAAGGATGTGTGACCTTTGGATTATTGCCATCAGGGTGGTTGTTGCAGTATTATGTTAAGTACTATAAATAGATTCTAATTATAATGAATATATAATTTTGCATCTGGAACTTATAATTTTATGCAGCTTTTTTTGGTGGCAGTAGAACTCTCTTTCATAAAAAAATCTAAGAAGTGGTCCCATGATAGGAAACAATTAAAGAGGGTATTTTATTGATAAGAATTTTGTGGTGGATTTGAATTTAGAGTACTCTATTTGTTTAATGAATATGTGCTGTGTGCCTGGTACTTTGTACCAGACACTGTTCTAGGATTCTGGGGTTATAGAAGGGAAAAAAGTAGACACAATTCTCAGCTTTCATGGAGTTTACACTCTAGGTGGGGGAGACAGACCATCAATCAGTCAGTCATTTGAGCAAGAGTTATCTCAGATGGTGATTAGTGAAACATGGAAATAAAACCTAGGAAGCAGCAGCGTGGAGTGTAGTTGTAAGGATGACCTGGAAAAAGTTCACTAAGAAGATGAAACATAGTTAAATATCTTCCAGAGATGAGGGAGCAGACTGCACTTGAGTTGGTAGGAGCAGCAAGGTCTAGTCCTCTTTGAACTTATGTGGGAAGGCACCAAACTCTTTTTTTTTTTTTTTTTTTTTGCTCTTGTTTTTTTTAAATTTTTGAATTGCCAAAATTTTAATTGTGGGAGATTCCATTAAAAATCAGGACTTTCTGTTTCCCTTATACAATGAAAAGGTCCGAAAATCTAGGACCCACATTCACACTTGGTACCAATGGGGTAGAGATGAAGAGAGCTTGTGCCTTTGATAGACAGGCGTGATCTGGTCACTTTCACTGGACTGGGCCCCAGGGGCCCTTGAATCTATCTTCAGTTATAGATCTGTCTGGGTGTAAAGCATGACAGTGTCCAGCTGCACCCACAAGAAGTTGCTTCTGGGCCTGTTAGTGTTGATCTCCCGTAGAGGCCTGGGTCACCAGTGGTTCAATGTGGGAACGGGGACACTGGTAGCAGGGGTCCTGGGGGATGCACCTTCATGCCAGGCTCTTGAGGAACCTTCCTGGGGAGGCTTGTGTGGCTGTTCTAAGTCAGTGAGGGGTAGCAGGAGATGGAGTCTTCTAGGGGACAAGGTGTCAGACTCTGAAGCGCCTTGCAAACCATTATTCAGAATTTGGCTTTTATTTGAATGGAATGGGATGCCTTTGGAGCATATTGGGCAGAAAATGCCTTGAATTAGAGTTGAAGACAGGCCATAGGAGTTCAAAGGGTAACAAAGCAGGAGGACAGATGAGGAGCACTTGAGTCATTCAGAATGGTGGCTTGTTCCAAGAGGTAGAGAAGTGCTCAGATTCTATTTATGGCCTTAGAATGGACGTCAGGCAGTGTGAATACTGCTGCAGTTGTATAGCCACCCTAATATGATCTCTTCAGTTTTGATATCTTGTCTTGTTTTAGTTACACAGAAAATTCTGATTTCCTCAGATATAGCAAACTTTGTAAACAGCTCACTTTGTAATGTCTGGATACTCTGCTAGGACTGATTACATTTGAAAAAGGAGTTCAATAGAAACATTTCATTTCCAAGTCGTATCACCAAACTATCCAAATATGATTCACATTACTATAAATGTAAAAGATATAATGCTTAAGTGCTAAGAAATGAATGCAGAACTATATGGAGATGTGGTAATCCAGTACTTCCCTGTATACTCTTCAGCTTTGGTGAGGAAATGTGGTAAGTAGCTATGTCTAGACCTTGTGCCTTGTGATGCTGAACTGTCTGGTTCAATTACACAGACACAAACACTGTGTGTTGCTCTAGATTATTCATTGAAAATTAATCCACAGCTACAATTTTCTTAAACGATATTACAATTAAAGTTTTTTTGCATAATGATAGCAGAGACTCAGGTGGCATAAAGGAATGACTTTCTGGTATCATCAGTATTAAAATGTGGCAAGTAATGTTTTATTTTATTTTTATGAATAATTAAAGTTATATATTTTTACAAAACATTTGAGTTAACTTTCTTCAAACTTCTTGAACCACCTAAGTGAATCCCTGGGGACAGTGTGTAAACCATTAATGTAATACACATATTAAAAGTACATGTGGCCATATATACTTACTTTAAGTGCCTTAAGTAAGGTCATTGTCATAGCTTTTGCTATAAAATGTCATTTAATGTAAAGGGAGTTCCAGATGGAACCTATTTGTGAAGGGTTGAGGTCTGACATGAGACCTCAAAATTGTTATTTCCAACCAACTTCTGGGATCCATACCCCACCAAGGCTTCAGCATACAGCAGAACATGAGGAACATGTAGAGTGATATCCAGGGCCTGGGGAGCTCTGAAAAGAGTGGGCTTTACACTGCCTTTTAATAGTGCAAAAGAAATAAGTTCATTGAAAAATAAAAAAGATGGAAGATAAAAATGTATTCACAATATCACCCTCTAAAGATAATCATCATTGATAATTTTGTACATGTCTTTCCAATGTTTTAAAACTTATATGAGTGATATATTTATATATACAGAGAAATACATATGTTTTGCCTGGAATTTTAAAAATGGACTCTTTGTAAATGGTGATTTGTAATTTATTTTCGTTACCTTAATATATTATGACTCCATCACCATAACAATAAACATTCTCAAACCTTCTATTGACTGACTGCATAGCATTTTATTATATAAATATGCAATAATTCATTTAGAAGCAATTCATTTTGAGAGTGTTTTTACAGAAGAATGCTGGAAAAGATAAGCAGGCAAGGCTTCTGGGGCTGGCAGTAGAGACGAGTGATTGAGATCCCAAGCGTGACTGAGGAGCAGAGTGAGAAGACAGGGAGAACATGGCTTCTCGGTTCTTGTGCTTAAGGGGTTCCCTGAAAATTTTGTGCAATTAACATTTTATAGCTAAAGAAAATTTAAATGCCTCTGAGGTTTAAAATTGTCTAGGAGTGTTTTTCTGTACTTGATTTTCTCTATAGATTGGATTTTTATTTATCAGAATTTCTGTAAGTTGGCAATGTGTAGGACAGCTATTGGGAAAGTTCCATTGTTAGATTTGACCCAGATCCAGAGAAGGCACTAAAAGCTTCTGATAAAAACATCATAGAAAGATAATTTTATCATAGAAATTGTTATAATGTTGGATTTCTCCTGAATAGAAATCTAGGAGAAAGATGGAATAGTTGTTATTACGTAAGAATAAGAGTCATTGCTGATTAAATGTAAAATTTGTTTCCAGTATTATCTAGGCCTTCTCATTTCTCTCCCTTATGTAATCATGTAAGAGAGAGGATGAAATTCATGAGTCAATTTGGCTGATTCTGAATTTTTCTACTAAAAGGTTTGGCTTAAAAATAGAGTAGAAAGTACAACATTTATGGGTCATATATGACCAAAAGTTGTCCATTTGCCCCGTGATGGCCCTCCATTTTAAGGAGAAATTAAGAATTATCTTAATAAGACTAATATCTTCATTCAAGGGAAAGAGTCCTGATATCCCAAATTTGGTATCTTCAGTGAGAAGGTTTTCCTTGTTTGAAACTTTTCTTTGTCCCCCCTTTCTTCTTTCTGGGCATCTCTTGTGGCTTAGCTGGTAAAGAATACCCCTGTAATGTGGGAGACCTGGGTTTGATCCCTGGGTTGGGAAGATCCCCTGGAGAAGGGACCAGCTACCCACTCCAGTATTCTGGCCTGGAGAATTCAGGCCAGAAAGAGTCGGACATGACTGAGCAACTGTCATTTTCACTTTCTTTTCTTCTTTCTACCTTCAAATATGTTCAGCGCCCACATCTTTATTAATTTTGAGGTTGAAATTCATCTGTTCTATTATGCTTTTCATGTAAAATCTGCTTCCATGAAGAGACAGTTTTAAAATTCCTTTTCAGTTAAAGGTTCTTGCTCAGACATTGAAAGAGTAAATCTAGTTTACCAGCCCTTTCTCTCAGGTCTAAAACTATCCTTTGAACCTACTCTTCCAATTAAATATGCTTGGGATGGGGAGTCATCTGGATAGCTTCTGAGGCTTCTGTCTTTGACTTATGGCATTTGCAATCCTATTTGCCTGTTTCTGAGCAGTTTTCATTGTGACTCCTAGAGGTACACTGGGACTAGTATTGTGTCTTGCAATTTTTTATTCTTTTTTTGAGTCCTTCTTCGTATATTTTCTTGTATTCCTTTGCTGGAATGGGATCTCAGAAAGCCAAGGAAATATTGTGGGGGTCATGCTGGCTGGCACTCACTCAGGCACAGGTGGTGGGAGAATGTCCAGCCTTGGTGGTAACATATTCCTTAGAAGGCAATAATGCAGGTGAGAGTGTAAGAGATATTGTGCTGAATTCAGGCATCCCATAGAGCATGACAATGTTCCAGGAGGCCTCAGGAGGAGAGCCAGACTGGCAGGTTGCTGATTGACACTAGGGTGACCTGGGCACAGTCTCACTGTGGCTGTGGGGCACAGTTTTAGGTAACATCCATGCTGTGGGGATATGGTGAGTCTCCTTGGTTTTAAAGGACTCATGGTATGAGGCAGTTGTCATGGTAGGGAACTTAAACCCTTCAAAATGTACAGTATGCCATACGTATTTGCCATTATGTGTCATTAGCTCATACATACATTTAAATGGCTCACAGGATCCTAGGACAGATGGGTCTAACTAGCTCTGTTTTACTTGAATCATTAAGGTCAATTCTCTATGCAGTCTCATATACAATCTCCTTGGCCAGGAATAGTACTTCTTACAGGAAACATTCCTTTGTTCTCTACTGTGGATAGTTTAGGAGAGTTTAAACAGGTAGCCTTGCCATTAAAATGAGGCCTTGGCTTCCAATCTTAGTTCTATAATGAGTGAAGTCTGAGCAACGGAGGTTATAACAACTCCAGGAGCTCACTGGTGACTTCACCGTGGAAGAAGAGCAGTTCTGAGCAATCAGGATCGCTCTCTCTCCTCCAGCCCCTTCCCTTTCTTCCTTTTACACCTGTGTGCCCGGTGGTATAATTTCTTAAAAGTCTTTTCAATGCATGGATAAACTCACAAGAATATAAAGGAGTTGGAGGTAAGAATTGACAAGAATACAATAGACTGGGGATAGGTTTGCAGATTACTCATGGCCTAGACTTGAGTTCTTAATGGCACAAAATGTCAAGAACAGGAGGCAGAGTCTGTGACCCAGCTGGATGGCCAGGAAGATTAGGGACCTTAGTGTAAAGCCTGGGTTCTCAGATGGTGACACTTTGAGGGCATGGGCTAATAAAATAAAACTTTCATGTAGAGAGAAACAGTAGAAATATATGCTGTCTTGGCTTTTTCAGAGAAGGAAAGAAGAACCCCTCCTCTGCCACCAAGAATTTCTAACCTCAATCTCAAAATCACTCAGTTTTGGGATCAGAACCTCTATTACTTTCTCAAAATTTTAAGTCATTCTAGGTGGTGAGTTGTCAGGTACCTTGCAGAAGCAAATACCAACTCTCTCTAGAGGAATACACTTTAAACACAGCCCTCAAAGAATTTCCACAGATAAAGTTACAAGGAACAGAAATTGGCATTCCAGAACCAATGAAAACAAAATGAAACATGCTGCTATGATTGACAGTTGGCAAAAGCAACCAGTAAGATCAGAACTACAAGGGTGAAGATTTGCAATCATTAGACACTTGTTATAAATCATCTTTGAAGAATTTAAAGAGAATAGTGCAAATGTGATCGTGGAACAAGAGAGTGGACTGGGCAGCCTTGGAAGGCAGAACTAGGGGTTGTGTGGTGGAGAAACACAGCTTATTTGAAGGGCTCAGACAGGAGATTCCTACTTGTCACCAGCCTCAGATAATGAAGAAAGAGACATGGTCATTGAGAGTGTCTAGAGTGGTGCTGCTGATAAATTCTGGAGTTGTTTTATTGCCAACTCATGTCTGATTCTTTGTGACCCTGTAGTATATAGCCTGCTAGGCTCACCTGTCAATGGGATTTCCCAGGCAAGAATACTGGAGTGAGTTGCCGTTTCTTTCTCCAAGGGATCTTCCCAACCCAGGGACTGAACCCGCGTCTCCTGCATTGGCAGGTGGGTTCTTTGCCATTGTGCCGCCTGGGAAGCCCTTTGGAGTAGGAGCAGGTTGTCTGCTGCAGCAGTCTCCCTGCATAGATGTCAGTCACCTTATCTACAGTGGATTTCTATAAGGGGCTCCTCTTGGTGTCAGAAAGAATAGAAAGTCTAAAATGAAACAGGAGGTGAAAACGAAAATCTGTGTTAACAGCAAAATTAAGTCCCATGCTTAGAATTCTAGCTAGCTTTTCTCCTTATCAAACATGCCCCTTCACTGAGCCTTTGAAAGTTGGTTCTGCATCTTACAAGGTCAGTCAATATGATGTGGAAGACCAAGTAACATCATGAGACAGGAAGGGGCTGTCTCTGACTCAGTCAAGGAGCAAAGATTGTTGACAGAGTTGCCTGCTGAGTCATCAGATTTGGCTGTCCCAGTTCAGACAGCCTGGACAGCACAATCCATCAATTGATCTTCTTGGGAGAGCCTTTTGGGTGTTTCAAGGAAGACCTTACACAATTGTCAGGAGAGCAGCAGGCTGTATACCTCCAAAAGCCTTGATAATAAGCCTTTCCTTTGTTTCCAAAAGACGTGGGAAACCTTCCAAAGATAAGCTCCCTGGGCCCCCATGCTTGGGCTTAATGCTGCCTTGAGCCCATGCTGAAAAGTTTCTCTTTGATTCGTTTAGGAAACTGTTACACTCTGAGAACTAAATGTTTCAAGCCTGTGATGCCTCCCTGTACTTCAGAGACTCCAGACTTTGCTGCTTTGGCAACTTTGTACATGGAAAGTTCTTCCTCCAGCTTTGTGTATATGGCCCTTCTTTCAAATTTCAGGTAGATTAGGTTATTCTTGGGCTTCTCTGGTGGATGAGTGGTAAAGAACTGGCCTGCCAATGCAGGAGATGAGGGTTCAATCCCTGGATTGAGAAGATCCCCTGGAGAAGGAAATGACAACTCACTCCAGTATTCTTGCCTGGGAAATCCCATGGACAGAAGAGTCTGGAGGGTTATGTCCACAGGGTCGCAAAGAGTCAGACATGACTTAGTGACTAAACAACAATGACAAATATTGTTATTAGTCATCTCAGTTATTAATTTCTGTTATAGCACCTGCCAGCCTCTGAAATTACAGTGTCTCTTTGTGTGGTTACTGTTTGCTCTTCCACTGGGATTTTTAAGCTCCCGTAAGAGGAGTGTTATTATAGTCACAATCCTGAGGCTCTAAAGAATCTTGCCTAGAATAGTGAATAAATATTTTTGGAATGGGTAAATGACATCCCTGTATCCTCTTTTGTGATAATCATAGTCACAATCATAATTCTCGTCAGAGGAAGAAAGAGAATAAGAAGGAGGAGGAGGAGGGGTGGGAGCAGAGAGGGAGAAGCCGCAGAGCATTAGCAACAGATTGCATACCTTCTGAGTCTTTTGAATCCCCTGTTTCAGAACAAAATTATTCACCTCTCTGCTCTACCCCCTGTATAAACCTATAAGTAAATGAGCTAAGGGTAACTAGTCTTGGCTTCTTCATGACTCACTTTAAGGTGCCCAGACATTTCCCTATAGTCAGAGCTGTACTTAAGGCCCCCATCAGTTCTTTCTAGAAAGGCCTAAAGATGTTCCTGGTGACTATCACAAGAGACAAAAATGATACAAAGCGTGTCACTTGCTTCTCAAAGAGCTTCCCCAAGCAACTCACTCTTAATTCTGTGATTTTAAGTGTGTTCTTCAGGGTGACCTGTTTGGGCAGAAGTTGTTGGATATGAATGTGAGGAGCTGGGTAGAGCTGGGTTGTTTTCAGTTCTGCAGAATTCCATAGGCTGGACTAGGAACTTTGGAAATTACTGAACTCATCACCACCTGTCAGGCACAAGGAGTTTGTATATGTAGCTAAGAGAGAAATCAACAGAAAATAAAGCATCATAACTCAGCTGTTAAAAATGAGACACTCTTGTCTCCAGATGCCCAGCCCAGACTTAGAGAATCACAGTTTCCTATAGAGAAGGTTGATAATCTCTACCTCGAGCAAATACCCCAAGTGATTTCTATGAACAGGCAAGTTAGGGAAGCCCTGATGTAGTAAGTTAGTGGATTAAGTCAAGAGTCAATTTAATACAGTGTGGGTTTAAAATGGGCTTTCTTTTTGTGAATGAGGATAAATACTTTTGTAAGAAAGCGGCAAGTGAAAAATATCTCCTGGGCAGTCTTAGGGAGCTGTATACTATTTAGCCTGGACATTCAGGATCTCAGAGGAGACTTGAGAATCTGGGTGGCTAATCTTCTGTGAATTCCTTAGGAACAGACAGGCAAAGCTGAGCCTGCCTCTCACCTGTGAGCTATTGATTGAAGGATAGCTGTTTTGTTTTTTTTATCCCAAAGTACACCTCTCTCAAACATACGTCTTCCAACACATTTACTCCCCTATTTGTAAAAAAGATAAGTTTATCATCCTTGAAAAGACTCGGCTCTCAGTAACAGCCAGAAGTAAACTCTGCAGTCTCACAGATTATTCAGTCTTCTATCTTAATGACTTAATCGCTGACCTCAGTTTCTAGTATCTCTCAGGTTGGACTGCAGCTGACAGATGTACAGCGGCAGCCAGAGCTTTGCCTCTGCCAGTTCGGTTCACACATTGAATTGGACTTTTGCTCTGGGTTGTTTCGGTGACTTTTCTAGGGCACTGTTTCGATGAGTGAAGCCACATTTTCCCCTGACTGCTCTAGCGATCCTTCTATCTATCTACATATCAAACCACATAGGGAGATTTTGAAAAACACATATTCCAGGGCCCTACCTACCAGTTTGAAAACAATAGAATCTCTAGGGATGGAGCTTGAGACTATGTTTTAGCACATTTTCCAGGGACTTATGCCTCTAGCCCTTGGACTAGGCCAGCATGGTGGAATCATCCAACTTAATCAGCATCATTAGATTCAGAGATAGATACCCAGAGATGGATACCATAATTTTCCTTTTCTTGGTTTTCTCAGTGATGGTTTCAAAGTGTTATTTATTATTATTAATCTTCACTGCCCCCCACCCCAAATTCTTCCCCTCCCCTGCCTTGGGACTGGTGCACAACTTTGCAAACATCTGCATTTCCTCACTCTTCTCCCCCTAAAGTGCCTCAAGAACAACATTGGCATGTTACGAGGATTTCATTGCAATGGAAAGAAGACAGCACTGGCCTTTTTATCATTCAGTCTGCATACTTGAGGGTTAGGAGGAATCAGTTAAGTGTCCTGCAGTCTGGTGGCTGATTCACACTTCTGATCCCTGCAAAATAGACACACAAATCCTATGGGAAAGGTGTTTTTTCTTCTCTGTATTCGTGAGACATTTACAAGTAAAACAATTCTCCATACTTCATCTTATCATATATATTGCATCTTTTCTCATTATTGGCCTAATTTTATGCTTGTTATCTTTTCTGTGTGCTTTCATTCCCTCCTCTATTAGTTTTCCTTCTACCACTTGTAAAATGTATAAAATCACATCCTTCCTTACTTTTTCTCTTTAGTCTTTTTAAAGGAATCTCAGAGGATTCCCATCCACTTTCTTAAAGCTCCTGTTTCTGATTTCAGGCATTTAGATGAAAATAAGCGCAAAATATATGCAAAAAATCAAATGGTTAGGGACATTTTCAAGGAAACATAGAACTGAAATTGAATTCAAGTCTCCTGGCTTCTTTTTGGCCATTCTTTGATTCATTATTTCATGTTTTATATACTAGTCGACATAGACATAACACTGAATTTTTAATAGTCTTCTTTTCTCCATTTAAAGTCCTATACCATGTTTGACTCATCATTTTCCTAACCTCCTTTTGATTTCTCAGGGTTAGTTGGACAGCAGACTCTAAGCAAATCTTCCTTTTCCAGGCATCTATAGATCCTATCAGAACCCTAACAGAACCCCAAATAGAAAGCAGACAACAGCAGCTTTGTGGGATAGCCACCAGAATTCCTCACAGAAGACCAACAAGGAGCTTTTTTTGGTAGGAATAAGTTTTTAATGGAATAAATGGTTGAATCTGATTTTTTTTAAACAGGACAACTTCTCCTGGCTTCAGTCTCTAGATACAGGTTGTGAACTTTGAGACAACAGTAGAGGCAATGACCAGACAAGCCAGCATTGGCAAGTCCATTTGCCCATAACTGCCCAGGTGGTCAGTATGATGGCTCTGTTCTTGATTAGCCATGTCTGTCCAAAGATCTGCCTTTTACCTTTTCCTGAAAATAAACATCTAGTTGCCTGCAGCTTAGATTAGGAGAGAATCCAAGGCTCTAACTGCTTTTGTTTTTTAATTTTTTTTAATGTGGATCATTTTTAAAGTCTTTATTGAATTTATTACAGTATTACTTTTGTTTTAGGTTTTCTTATTTACTTATTTATTTATTTTTTTGGCCAAGAAGCATGTGGGATCTCAGCTCCCTGACCAGGAATTGAATCTGTATCCCCTGCATTGGAAGATGGAGTTTTAACCACTAGACTGCCAGGGAAGTTCCTCTAGCTGCTTTGTAAGTGGAGTTTCAAGCAGTCGTCTTATTCTTCACCTCACTAGTTTCACTCCTTTCCTCCAAAAGAAGCTAAAGCCTCAAATAATCTGTCTTTGAGGGGTTTGCAGCACAAATTGGTTGTTCTGAGCCTTCCCTATTTGCTGGCTTATGGTTTAGCTTTCTCGGACCTGCTGAGTGAGTTAGCAGACCTGTTGAGAGAAGTTAGCAAGCACTTCTGTCCAATATCCACTATTAGAATATTGCTGTGTCTGTTTCCTCCTGTTGTCTTTGTCCTTCGGGTTGATGCCTTTCAAAGAAAATTGCTGTATGGTCATTGTAATGGAGTTTCAGAAAAGAGCAGTGATAAATGTGTGTATTACGTCTTCCATCTTCAGCCATACCTTGATTTTACATTAAGGAAGATTACAGGTTTCTTCCATACCTATATCTGGAGTCTGGGTTATTTCACACCCTAACATGACCAAGGAGGTGAATGGAGCTAAGATGGTCACAGCACATTTTCAAGGTGAGCTGAGAGTTTTGGATAAAAGTAGATGCGAGATATAATGTTTGAAATAAAGCTTAGGTAGAGGAATCTATTTCCTCCAGGCCCCCCTGCTATATCTCAGTTTCATACTATTCCTAACAAAAGCATTATAGATATTGGTTTCAATTTAGACTTAGAAGAGACTGTGGTTGTGAATACCTGTCTTTGTAGTAAATGTGGAGTAATTATAGAAGCAGAGCATTTATCACATGATGATGAACAGTTCTTCAGAAACTTTCATTGTTTTATGTCTGCTTGATGATACATTCCTCTTAGTCACTGAGTGATAGCAGTTGCACAAATGATACCATAATATGATCCACAGCATCATATCAAGGGATAATGAAGACCAGTGTTATTATCTCAGTCATTTTTAGAATTGATTACTTTTGAATCTCCCAAAATATTTAGTCACAAACTTTATTCATTGAAATGTGTTTGTAAATGGAGTATTGTCACAAATTCCTTTGTTTTCTAAGTTACTTTAAGTCACTTAAGTGTATCTGTTGTATTATTAGCTTTTTCCCTCTATGATGTTATTTTATACGTGATTCTGACACATTTTCATATCTTTAGAATTTTGAATAGGCATACAACTTAATGATTCAGTTTTTACGTAGCCACATTGATATTTTTATCAATTCATGTTATTATATAAAAATCCATATCCAACTGCTAAAGACAATAGTACAAGAAAGAAACATAAGATATTTAACATTCCAAGACAGTCATTGGAGTTCTTATGATTTATCCCTAATATATTGTGATTATTAACTTGGCACCTGATTAAATTTTACCTGCAAAATATATACATCCACCAAAGGATTCTCACTAAACCAAAGATTATTGACAAACAAATTATATATAGTTTGATATATGTATTCTTGCCAGGAGAATTCCATGGACAGAGGTGCCTGGTGGTCTATAGTCTGTGGGGTCACAAAGAGTCATACCTGACTGAGCAACTAACACTTTATATCTTTAAAGAGTAAGAAAAAGCAAAAGTTGGTTTATTAGTTCTGAGAATGAATTTCCTAGAGCCCTAGATGGTTCAGGATCAGATGTGCTAGGAATGAGAATGCCTGAGTTACCTCCAATCTATCTGCTCCCATACCTAGTTCTTCCTGAGAAGCCCTGGTATTAATTGAGTTCAATATTTGGTTTTCATATAAAGTTTAATTTGGGAAAAAAAGCAAATCTCATTGGTGAGGCAGATTTTGAAGAATAATGATGTACTTTATTTATTCCCATAAGATTTTTTGTCTGAAGTAACCCATATAATTGACAGGAAAGTTCATTGTAAGACATGAATTATTTAGGTATTTGACCAATTTGTGATTATATTCATGGATCTAAAGGTTATGATGAAATAGGTAAGCCCAGCTCTTTGCAGATAGTTAGACATGTCCTGAAACATTCAGATGACTCCAAATTCTGAGCTTTGTCACATTCTGGCTGTTAGGTTATATGAGCAGTATAAAGTTTACCCAAACAGGTGTGAATGGGTTGAGCCACCTCTCTCTCTCAGCCCCAAGTTTCTCAGAAGCCCCTGGTCCAATCTGCCACTCCATGGAGCTTCCCTCAAGACTCAGCACAGACTCTGTGGCATGCCCTTTAAGCCAAGAACAACAAGTGGATTACAAGGTATGATACCAAAACTCTTGGCCCTCACCATTTTTATCATTTTCTTTAGAGACTGTCATGATTTTCAGGCTTTAGATTAGCATAAACAAAATTTCTGCAGCAGAAATAAGTTATAATGTTCTAAAACATCTCCATAAAACATTTTATTTATTTTCATTATAGTGTGTTATTTTCTTCCATAATAGCTACAGATGAATTGGAGGCTGATTCTTACACTGTAATGATAAATTGAATTATACCAATTCAGTTTAGCAGAACTAATGCTTATTCACTTGCTGGATAAATCAATCTGTTTATTCTCTTAACACAGAAAGGAAACAGTAATTAATAAACATGAGGATAATATTTTAAATTTATAGAAAGTTATTATAATAACAGAAAATTTTGCTGTAGAGCTGCTTACTGGCAAGCATGAGGGAGATTTTACTTCTTTAAAAAGAAAATTTAGATTGTGCATCTAAACTGGAAACAAATTGTTAAGAATTTATTATTTGTTATGTTTTAAGAGTTATCCTAGGATACAGGAGCATAGAGTCACATGCAGGAGGACTAGTAACTGTTTGGGGAGCTCTTTAGTGTTGTAAGGATATTAAGTCACTTCCAAATAATAATAAAAATGGATTATAAGATATACATAGGTAGATATGAATCAGGTTTAAAGAGAGACAGCTGGATGGAGAAACTGAATTATTCATGATACTGGTGACACCTGAACTTGAAGGTGTATGGGAAGAGAAGAAGTCAAAGATAGAGAAGCTCCTCTCTATGTGAAGAATGTGTGAAGAATGATATTATGTAAAATGCATTATACAGATATGTATGGCACACTCTGAATATGATGAGTAGTCTAGCTTGGTTAAAGAAAAGTGAAGGTGCAAGTTGCTCAGGTGTGTCTGACTCTTTGGGACCCCACGGAATTCTCCAGGTCAGAATACTGCAGTGAGTAGCTGTTCCCTTCTCCAGGGGATCTTCCCAGCCCAGGGATTGAACCCAGGTCTCCTGCATTATAGGTGGGTTCTTTACCAGCTGAGCCACCAGGGAAGCCCAGGAATACTGGAGTGGGTAGCCTATCCCTTCTCCAGCAGATCTTCCTGACCCAGGAATCAAACTGGGGTCTCCTGCATTGCAGGCGGATTCGTTACCAACTGAGCTATCAGGGAAGAAGACGATTAAAGGAATGATTTTAAATAGAGAAAAAAATCTTTGGACAGAAAAAATTGAGATTAGATTACAGAGGACTAGAATTCCAGGTTAAGATGTGCATCCTTTGTTTTGGTAGGGAATTGCTTTCTTGTGTTTGCTTATTTGGGTTTGCTTACTTGGGTTTGGCTTGGTTTGATTTTACTGTGTGAGTGAGTGTGAGTGATATCAGGTAAGCCACGCAGTGTTTGGTGCACACACACTGCACGGCTCCAGTGCAGAGTGGTTTCTGAGAGCATACACTGGGGTTTGGAGGCATGGAAACAGAGACGTGTTTGTGGATACTTAATAAAGCCCAGAGTGAAAATGATACTCTGCATCAGGGAGAAGATGGAGGGAATGAAAAAGAGAAAAACAGATTCTGAAAGAAGGATTGTAAAGAATTTGATGGCTATTTTTGTTTGTTTGTATTGGAAGAGAGGATGGGGGAGGAAACAAAAAGATTGCTTCTATGTTCACATGAGACATATTAATTTTTCATTGGACTAACCTGTCTCTAAGTTGGGGATGATCAGAATCACTGACATTATTTACTCCTTCCCAAGAAAAGCACATTTAACAGTGTTTAAAAGTTGGCTATGTATTGGTTTTGCTCCTAAGATGTTGCTAGGTAAATATTGGTCTTTACCTACTCCTTTTTATATTCACCTGGTAGACAATTAGAGTCTTTGACTTAACATTTACAACTGCCAAAAGTTTATGGCGTGAAGCATGTTGTGGTTCTGGTGAGTCTTGGGTTTGAATCTCACATCCCAGCATTCATTTGCAGATCTATTATTGGCCAATGACTGGCCTCCTGAGCCAAATAGCAAACTACCCAGTATCTGCCACTCAGCCGGTCATTCTTGGCACAATGAAAAACATTATTTCTTTGCTTAAAAAAAAAAAGTGGCCTGAAAAGAATATACTTATGTTTGTCTCGGGATTTATTGAATCTGAAGGGGTCATTTAACTTTCTTAGATATATTTTAATTGTATGTCTAAAATTGTACATCGGAGAAGGATTCTGTGTATGGGATTTCACAAAGGTCTCAGGATACACCTCTTAGAAACTCAAGGATCTCCTCTAAGGGTGGTCTGCTACCTGAAGTCCTTCTTAAGATAGTCCTCTGCCATGTGACAACTGTGGTTTTAATCGCCATGCAGTTTGTTGAATTAAACAGATGATTATTTTTGTTGGTCAACAGTGCTCAAATATTTATTTGGTACCCATTATGAACAGATCACTCTTCTTCTTTGTATTCAGGAGGAATACAAAGTTGAATAGAAGAGTCACTGTGTGGAAAATCTTCAAGGAAATGGTACCTTATAATGTCTAGGAATATACTACTGTATTCATTATCTCTGATTTCAAAGGGCTACATCTTGAACATTGGTTTTATTCATGACATAATGGAAATAAAGTATTGTGTTGATTAAAATGCATCTGATTCAGATGAGATTTGTTAAATTATTATCCAAAAAAGGGACTATTTCCTCTCATAGGAAAACTGATGTATCTGCCAATTTCCAATCAGCCTAAGGTCAATTTCATTTTGCATAGGTGAAACAGTTTGATAGAGATGGGTCCTATGAAGCAGCTTCATGTATTTGCAGGCTTACGTGATAGGGTCAACCTCTCTTGGCATGATTCGCAATCTTACTGGGAAGTGCACTTTTTCCCTCAATATATTATCAGATGATACAGTCCAGCAACTGCTGGAAAAAAAACACACACACACACACACACAATAGCAGTTACCATATCCCTGGATTAGCTAAATACAGATTATCTAAAGATAGCTTCATTTCTTCCTTTGACAGGGAAATATTGGTGAGTATTGGTGTAGGTATTGACATGTCAGCAAAACCTTTAGAGCATTTTTAATGTCTTTCTGAGGAGCTTCCTAGGCATCTTCGTAGAATAGCAACTGATAAAATCATTGAATTGAAAAGTGGCTAGTAAACTAGAGGAAGAATTATAGCAGTAATCTTCAAAAAGTAACCAGTGCTAGAGACTCAAAATAGTGAGATAGAAGATATTTTGATTAGGAAAGACGGTGGAAAAGGCTAGCTGTCTTCAAATATATGAAGAATTAGTACATAAAAGAAAGACTTACTCTGTATCAGTCCAAAAGTATATATAATTATGACAACAAAGAAATATTCAGGTAAAATATAAGACAGAAGCTTCTGAGTAGCCAGAGCTTACCAACCAGTTCTGCATGGGACCACATCGAATTGGCTGTCTCAAAGACTAGTGATTGTCTCTTGAACTAGAACATGTGACTGATCATTTTAGCAGTGATACTGTAACAACAGATTCAAATGTGAGGTAGACCTTCAAAGTTTCCTCCAACTCTGAAGTTTTCACTTTTGTAATTTTGTAGAAATGCATCTGTGGGACTTAGGTTGTTCCCACCATCCCCAAGGCAAATAGCTGTCCCTTGAATGCCACTTGTCTAGTTTTTCTTACACATGAGACTAGTTTAAAAAATGTAAGAGGACTTTGGGCCATGAAATGATCAGAATGGAAATGATATTCAGCTCTATGTTCCTTTTCCATCAGTTCCTGACAGAAAAAAAAAAAATGTTCCTTCTTCTCTAGTGTTTGGCTGAGTTAGGGGCTTAGGGAAAGGGAACTTGACTAGGATTTAGCAAAGACCAGGCTTATTCTCCGTTGCTATAAGAAATAATATGGATGCTAGCCACATCCTCCTTCACGGGGAAAGACTGGCTTCACCTTTGGTGATATAACCTTGGATTCTCCTAGATTTGCATTTGTTCCTGAAAACAGTAAAAACTGCTAGGTGTTGGTGGAACGTGGGACTTTTGTCATTTTGTTATTGTGAAACCGTCATTCCTGGACATCCTTTTTGGATTTCTGTCATGTACTTGTTTGGCCATGACTGCAGACTTCTTGAGATGAAAGGCCATTTGATTGTCAATGACTGAACCTGATCCTGGACAAGTTTTCTCCAGAGGTTTCACTGGCAGTTATATTTTCTGAAGTTGCCACCAGTAAAATCATTTCTTCCCTATAAAGACCATCCTCACGTGGGTCCATTCTTCTATGGAGGTCAACTCTGATATGACTCTTTATCAAGCATCAAATAAACTAGTAGTTCACTTAAAAATATATATGAAGTATGTTCCTTTTGAAGGTAGAACAAGACAGGTCTTTGAAACATCCCTGACCTGTTTAGATTCCTCAGCAGTAAATATGACTTAACAATGTAAAGCAAATCTCAGCTCGTGCTTTGTGAAAGAGCAATTAGACTTGGAATTTGTCTTGTTTTTCAACATTCATGTGATTTGACTTAATAACCACAAAAATAATATATGATTTTTTAAATCTGGTGATTTTGATCACATAATTTTTTAAATATTTTTTTTTGATGCAGACCATTTTAAAAGTCTTTATTGAATTTGCTACTGTATTGCTTCTGTTTCATGTTTTGGTTTTTTGGCCATGAGGCTTGTGGGATCCCAGCTCCTCTACCAGGGGTCGAACTCATACCCCATGCATTGAAAGGCGAAGTCCCAACTGCTGGACTGCCAGGGAAGTCCCTTGATCACATACTTTTTTAAATTATGAAATTCAGTAGATAATTTCATTGTTATCTGTATTGTGTACAGAAGTCATCAATACACAATCTATAATAGGGAATGGAAAGAAGTTTTATCTGAAAGACTAGGAGACATCTTCTCAGATAGCTCTGAGGAACCCTGGTCCAGAAAAGTATGTTTTTTAGTATAATTTCATATGTTGTCAGAACAGAGAAATATCAAACAAGTCAGGGACATATTCTTTCCAGGTTTCAAAATAAGATGTTGTACTTGCAAGCTAGGAAGACATTTATATGCCTGCCTATCTTGGGAAGAGGGTCAATTGCCATATCATATATGAAGACAAAACTAGGGGGAGCACAAAGTGATACCTCCCTGAGTGTGCTGCTCATTGATGATCTCATTAATTGGAATTTTTGTCAACATAGTATAAACAATGGGTCACTTCTCTGGTAGTCTTTCCAAAAGTCATTGTCATGGTATTTATCATATGGGAGTTGCTGGCATAAGTTACTTGTGTTTTTCTCTTTAAGACATTTTTTTCAGTTTAGTTCTAGGGTAAGTTGTGCTGGATCTCTAAGGACTGAAGATAGTATCAGGCAAAAGATGGCCATATTAATATGCTGAAGAGTTTGAACCTGAAAGGTAGACCAGAGGGAGGTAGATCTGAGTGAGTGCTAATGCTGCTGCTGCTGAGCTAAGTCGCTTCAGTCGTGTCCGACTCTGTGCGACCCCAGAGAGAGCAGTCCACCAGGCTCCCCCGTCCCTGGGATTCTCCAGGCAAGAACACTGCCAGGAACATATAAAAAGTCAGTATTGGGTAGAATGAGGGCCTATCCTAGGAGTTATGTTTTGTAACATCTTTATTAAGAATTCTCTTTCCATCTTGAATATTGGGGGAAAAGTATAGCTAGAAGTAAAAGAGTAACTTTCAATTTTGCTAGGGAGACAAACATTTGTTAAACTAGTTCAGCTGAACTGGTAGGATGGGTCCTGCAGGCATGGTCAGCTGTCTACCACTGTTGTCTTCTTCTAGTCCTGGGTGGATGGTTGTTTTAAAGTTAGTTTGAGGTTCGTGGTTCTCTATATAGACAAGTCTGGTGCAGAAGCTCTTTTTAAGTTAGAAATAAAAATTTAAGAGTCAGTTTCTTTCAGTTTCACAGTGCATGAACTGCTTAAGAAAACCTGATAAGGGTCCATCCATGTTGAAGAGAGAGTCCTTTAAGTGTGATGTCTTTCTCAGTATTCATAATCTGGGTGCAAGTTATGGGACATCTGACCTTTATCCAAAGATAGATTCTGTGATCAGCTTCAGAAACAAACTTAGAATACCCTTTTGATATTTAAGTTAAAATTGACAATAATATAGTAACAGAGAGACATCTTGAGAGTAGATAGTAAATACAAGACATCACTATATATAAAATCTCAAATATCAATAAAGGCTATCTTACTGAAACATATTTTTTCTCTCTGAAATATCCTCACTTTCACCAAATATTGTCAAGTTAAGATTCATTTGTTTGCGAAATATGTCTGGTCTCAATAAACGTGTCCTGATTATTTACATATGTGTGACTGATCATAAAGGCTCTTTTAAATTTGGCATTGTTGGGACTTTTCATAAAGAATCTCAAATTAAATTTTTAAAAAGTCTCTCAAGGCCTAGAAGGTCATGCCAAGGATTTGCCATTATATTCTGTCTGCAGTAGCTGCAGGTTTAGGTGGATTTTCACTTCTATAGGTCTAAAATATCTTGAGGTTCTTGCCTTGTCAGAAATTGTCCCTCCTTATTCATCTAGAAAGGTTACTGGGATCTCTAATTTCCAAATTCTGGAATTTTCAGGTAGAGAGAAAAGATAAATGCTTTGATTTTGCTTACCAAAGTATAATTTATCAAATTACTATGTCATAATTAGTTTAACAGGAAGGGCTCCCTTATATCCAGAAAATGAAGATTAAAAGCCAGAAATATTTCAGATGAACATCATAAAAATTGCACTCATATTTATCAGTTTATTCAGTCCCATA
Organism: Oryx dammah; assembly: GCF_014754425.2. NCBI lineage: Eukaryota > Metazoa > Chordata > Mammalia > Artiodactyla > Bovidae > Oryx > Oryx dammah. Next base: position 3,028,532 of record NW_024080596.1, on the reverse strand, counting down.
TACTTAATTCTTGTTTTGCTTGAGTCCAGTTTTTCTATTAGTTCTCTTGAACTTGCTTGATGATTGATGGTGATAGTAACACTGATAATTTCAGGCAAATTGTAAGGTTTTTGTTAAAGTGTATATGATTTGCCTAGGAGAATGAGTGCCTTGATCACTGGAGATTGTGGAAAGTATACCCCAAGTGGAAACACATTTTCTAACAGATTTTTTTTTTGTCATTGAGAGAGCATAAGCCTTATAGCAAGAGAAAGGTTCAAACCATAAAACCAAAAAAAAAAAAAAAAATGGGGCTTGGTAAGGAGTCAGGAAGAGACAAGTGCCCATCTTGGATTTCTCATAGTTCCGACTGTTAAATTTATAGCTATTGTTTTTGTTATTGTTCAGTCACTAAGTTGGGTGTGACTTTTGCAACCCCGTGGACTGCAGCACGCCAGGCCCCCCATACTCCACTGTCTCCTAGAGTTTGCTCAAATTCATATCCACTGAGTCAGTGATTCTATTGAACCACCTTATCCTCTGCCACCCCTTTCTCCTTTTGTCTTCCATCTTTCCCAGCATAAGAGACTTTTCTAATGAGTTAGCTCTTCACATCAGATGGCCAAAATTTTGGAGCTTCAGCTTCAGCATCAGTCCTTCCAAAGAATATTAAGGAGTGATTTCCTTTCAGATTGACTGGTTTGATCTCCTTGCTGTCCAAGGGACTCTCAAGAATCTTTTTCAGCACCACAATTCAAAAGCTTCAATTAAAAAAAAATTTTTTTTGAATTGTGGCATCAATAGAGAATGAAAGCTATTGTCTACCCATCTTAATTTCTCTGATTTAGGAGTCTACAAGGACATCAAGATGGTAAAAGTCTGACAGTGAGCGGCTGATTTTTGCAGTAGTAGAATGGACTTTATCTGCATTTGCCATAATCCTTAGAGATTCTGTTACTGCCTTTGCATGAAAGTCAGCTAGGGTGTTTTCATATTACTTGAGTTCAGTGTAGTGCTTTTAATGTGTGCCTCAATTTTGATAACAGATAATATTTTATATCAGGATATATAAGATTTCCAGGAATTTTACCTATTTTCTGGAACATTTATATTATATATTTATGTAGACATAATAATGTAAAGATGGCTTAATGTTACCTTTTATTTGATAATGCTTCCCAGATAATTTAATATACCAAATAAGCCTGATTAGTTTAATATCTCTCTTGAGATGCTTCAGGACAAAATCACTCTCTTTTCCCTTAACAAAATGCATTTCCATTATTCATACATTCTTTAATTGAAAATCCCTATCTTATTTTACTTGTACACCAAAATGTTTTCCTTAATATTTCTAGTAACTTTAATTGTATATATATATATCTATATATGTAATAATAATTTTTAACCTGTAAAAAGCCTTGAAAGTATATATATGTATACATATGTGTGTATATATATATATAATAATAATTTTTAACCCATGAAAAAGACTGATCTCTAGCAAAAACCAAGAAGCAGACAGTTGTGAAGTGTTTATTATACCAGCACTTCCTGATTGGCAAATTTATGAACATATACCATAACCTCTAGAAACATACCTTTTCTCAGCATAATTTTTCCTTAAATGTGGTACAGGATGTGTACCCATTAAACCCATGTATTTTTAGTTTTTCCTAATAAGACAAAGTAGATAAGCTTAGACTTACTTAGCAATGAATGTTTCAACATTTTGTCTTTGTTGAAAGTTATTTGGATATTCAATGAATTCCAAAGTTTCGAACTACCAATAGTTTAGACAAAATGTTTTTAAGTAGACCTACAATAAAACATCAGACATGAATTTGAGCAAACTCCAGGAGATAGTGGAGGACAGAGGAGCCTGGCATGCTACAGTTCATGATTTGCAAAGGGTTGAACACAACTTAGTGACTAACAGCAACAATCATAAAACATAATCATTCTTAAAGAGTCCACTAAAAACTTTTATTCCTTTTAGCTCTGTTTCATTACTTATGAAAATATTGTCATGCTAAGTTAATTTTCTTGTTGACAAATTTTGTAACAGAGGTCAAATGACATCCACTTTTAGTTAACATAGATAAAAGTATTATGCTTAGTGCTGATGATTCTAAAGACATGTCTGTATTTCTAACATACTCTCAGAGTCAGAATTTTGAAAAATATGATTTTATTAAGTGAAATTCCTTTTAATTGCATATGCAAAAACAAAAAATCAGTTTGGGAATATCAAGAGAGTTCAATCCTGGCCATTTTAGGGTTAGATAAGTAATTGCAGCATTGACTCTGTACCAATTATATATGAAGCCAGCTGAAGCTCTAGCGGCTTGCTGCCTGTCCAGGAACTGGTAGAGTTTAGAAGCAAAAGTTCTCACCTACTTTTAGTTTTGCTTTATTATAAAATTTTGCCAATTTTAATCCACTTAAAAAAAAAAGAGGTCAGCCAACCCAGTTCAGTCCAAAATTCCTTCTAGGCCTTCCTGCCTAGAAATTCTTCCTAGATCCCTTGCCTGGAAATTCCTTTTAGGTCCTCAGCCTAGGAACTCCCCGCAGGTCCCTTTTGCTTAGGAAATGTACCAGTGTGCCTCACACACCCCACCCCACCCCACCTTTAAGACTCCAAGTCTTAAGATAACAGCTCAAATAAAATTCATCGACCATCATGTAATACAAAGAGATCCAGATTTCAGGAAAATCTCACCTTAGCCCCTGAAGGCTGTCGTGAAGCTGGGGGGTGGGGGTGGGTGGGGTCTCAAGTGGCCCATACTTCCTACCAAGCACCAGTCCACAGAAGATTCCCGGTGACCTCAGCTGGGTTTTTCTATATCCTTTTTGCTATGCTAAGCAATGCCAATGGAAATAATAAACAGTCTTTAATAGGGATAGAGACATGTTTCCTTTGAGCCAAGAACCCACTTGCCAATGCAGGAGATGTAAGAGACCTTGGGTTCGATGCCTGGGTTGGGAAGACCCCCTGGAGAAGGAAATGGCAACCTGCTCCAATAGTCTTGCCTAGAAAATTCCATGGACAGAGGAACCTGGAAGGCTATGGAGTCTCAAAGAGTTGGACACAGCTGAGCGTGGACACATACACTCAGACTATGGCCCAGGAGACAGCCTTTCAGATAACTCTGAGGAACTTCTACAAAAAAGCATGGTTTTCAGCAGTTGTATGTCTTCTCAGAACAAAGTGCATTAGACAAGTCAGGGACATATTCCTTCAAGGTTAAAAAAAGAAAAAAAGATCAGCATGTACACAGCAAGTCCCTGGGAAGGGAGTTTTATCATTGAAGACATACTAGCATTGGCATCCTAGTCAGGGAGGCATTGAATCTTTACTTTTAACATGGATATTCTCTATTTCTAGTCAGCACACACTTTTCTTTAATAATTAAAGGAGATGTACAGTGTATGCTTGATAGGTGACAAATGGTCTATTTTAGTTAATATCAAATTCATGTGTAAATCAGAATGACTTCCCCATACCTCAATATATGAAAATTTCTCTCATTAACAGTGTGCATAGGTTTAGTAGTAGTTAGATCTTTAACCAAGTCTCCAAAAAGTGATGATTTTATGTAATTTAAATTTACTTTGTCTCATTATTAATTTTATTTGCATCTTAAATATATTGGGTTCCTTTTAAAATATAAAATTTAATTATGACAAATGTGTGTGTGTGTGTGTGTTTTAAATTGGTATGTACCAGTGCTCCTCAGAGTGTGATCTGAGGGCCAATACTAGTCTGTAAACTATTTATTACTGGTTCATTCTTCCCTGATAACTCAGTTGGTAAAGAACCTACCTGCAATGCAGGAGACCCCAGTTCTGTTCCTGGGTTGGGAAGATCCCCTGGAGAAGGGAAAGGCTGCCCACTCCAGTATTCTTGGGCTTCCCTTGTGACTCAGCTGGTAAAGAATCTGCCTGCAATGTGGGAGACCTGGGTTCAATCCCTGGGTTGGGAAGATCCCCTGGAGAAGGGAAAGGCTACCCACTCCAATATTCTGGTTTGGAGAATTCTATGGTCTGTATAGTCCGTGGGGTTGCAAAGAGTTGGGCATAACTGAACAACTTTCACTTCACTTTACTGGTTCATAATAAGACTAATGCAAAGCTTGTTAACATTTAGAAGCTTTTGTAGGACTTTTTCATCACCATACCAATTTCATTTAAATTTTTAAAGTTTTTTTTTTTTCGTGGGTCATTTTTAAAATCTTTATTGAATTTGTTACAGTATGATTTCTGTTTTATATTTCTATGTTTTGGCCACAAGGCATGTGGAAATCTAGCTCTCTGACCAGGAATTGAACTCATACCCCCTGCATTAAAAGGAGAAATCTTTAACACTGGATTACCAGGGAAGTCCTTCTTGACTTTTTAAAAAGCTGATTTATCTACAATGGATTGGAATTTAAAAACATTTTTTTTAAGTTCTCAGAGTTTGAGAAGTACTAATTACTTCTTTCAGATGACAGTACTGAAAGAGAGGGAGGCAGACCACTATGAAAGGGTAAACAGGTGTTCCCAAAGGCAACATTGATAAGCAAGACCAGCTTAATGCTTTACAAGGTTTTTAATCCAAATACGATGTGAGGACCTTGTATAGATCATCTGCCTCCAGAGTTCCTTTCTTTTTACCCTATCAGATGTCACCCAGACTCATCAGTGCTAGTTTCTCGGATTAGAACAGCCATCTCTAGAAGGCACTGTGTAATATGCATGCTGTCTAGAATTGCCTGTTTAGCCTCCCTCACTCATCTGATTCTTTCCTGAGGTTAGCTTACAGAGCTCAGGCCCCTGAGGTGCGTTTGGATCCAGAGGTCCCTGGGATGATGAGCCCCATCTGCTTAAGAGTCAAGAAGGAGTATGTCTTATTGCTGCACACCCAGATAGCAAAGTGAGGGGATGTAGACTTCTGGAACTGCCTTCTTTCTCCACTGTCTACCTTCAAAAATCCCCCTTGCTCTGGAAAGGTACTGCCTTATTAGAGGTTTTATTTTTCTTTTTAAAAAATATTGAAATACAGTTGATTTATAATGTTGTGATGGTTTCAGGTGTACATAAAATGATTCAGATGTATATATATCCCAGGTGGTGCTAGTGGTAAAGAACTGGGTTGGATACAGGTTGAATCCTTGGGTCAAGAAGATCCCTCAGAGGGGGACACAGCAACCCACTCCAGTATTCTTGCTTGCCTGGAGAATCCCATGAACAGGAGCCTGGTGGGCTAGTCCATAGGGTCACAAAGAGACACTTCTGAAGCAACTTAGCATGTATTAGACACACACATGGTTGATTTATAGTGTTGTAATAGTTTCAGTTGTACAATAAAATGATTCAGTTTATATATATATATATACACACACACACACACACACACACACACACACACATACATATGTAGTCTTTTTTTTTTTTTCATTCTTTTCCATTATAGGTTATTGCAAGTTATTGCATAGAATTTCCTGTGCTATACAGTAGGTCATTGTTGGTTATCTGTGTTATATATAGTGGTGTATATATTTTAATCCCAAATTCCCAATTTATCTCTCCTCCCCCTACCCTTTGGTAATGTATAAGTTTGCTTTCTATGTCTGTGAGTCTGTTTCTGTTTTGTAAATACGTTCACTTGTATCATTTTTTTAAGATTCTACATATAAATGATATCATATATTTGTCTCTGACTTACTTCATTTAGTATGATAATCTCTAGGTCCATCCATGTTGCTGCAAATGGCATTATTTTATTCTTTTTCATGGCTGGGTAATAGTCCATTGCATATATGTACCACATCTTCCTCTCCATTTATTCTTCAGTGGACATTTAGATTGCTTCTGTGTCTTGGCTGTTGTAAACAGTGCTACAGTGAACATTGGGGTACATACATCTTTTCAAATTATATTTTATCTGGATATGTGCCCAGAGTGTAATTGCTGGATCATGTGGTAGTTCTACATTTAGTTTTTAAAGAAACCTCCATACTGTTCTCCATAGTGGCTGCACCAATTTACAAATTAGTTTTGCAGTGAAATAAAACTCTTGTGGCTCAGCTAGTAAAGAATCCACCTGCAATGTGGGAGACCTGGGTTTGATCCCCAGGTTGGGAAGATCCCCTGGAGAAGGGAAAGGCTGCCCACTCCACTATTCTGGCCTGGAGAACTCCATGGACTGTGTAATCCACAGGGTCGCAGAGTCAGACATGACTGAGCGACTTTCACTCACTCATAGTTTTGCAGTGAAGGAAAAGGAACATGACTGAAGAAAAGAGAGAAAAAAAAAAAACAGATGAAAGGAAAGGGAACAGAGGAAAAATCAAACTGTATACTATGGAAAAGAAAACAAGTGAACCTTGAATTCGTAGCTTAAAACCTTAAAGATACTGCCTATAACTTTGGTCACCTCTCAGCCACTGGTGTTGAAGTCTACGTGTGTGAGATTCGTTCTTTGCTTTTTCATGTTTTATTCATTCTACAGCAATTGAATCGAACCTTTAATTCCCATATTTGTTTCAAAAATAGCATTCCAACTTGAATCATTGGTATAAATGGGCCACTTATTGAAGTACACTCTATCTATGGACATTATGAACCCCTCAAATTAAAATATTAATGAAACTCATTCTCAGTATTGAGTAAATAAAGTGAGTTACCTGCATTTCATGTTAATTGCTGATTTGAGAATACTCAAGTCCATGCTTATTTTTATTTGATAGTTGAAACGCTAAGTTGTCAAATTTTTCATAGATACATATTTTCATTAGATACAAAATTTTTGTTAGTGTTATAAACTCAGTGAGTCACTGTATCTTTGGCTTATTGTTTTTACCATCTTGCTTCATATTTAATTTGTGGACCTTGATTGTGTCCACTCTAATAGTGTGCACTGGTCCCCATGATCTCTGAGGAGTGTATATTTCACGGATCATTGATTTGTTATTTTTATGTAAACATGTCATTTCAGGTTAGTTCTCTGCTGCCAAAGAGATTTTCATGCATATGTTTGATTAGCTCTAATTGGAGATTCTTTCTTATGGATATCTTTACTATAAATATTATTATATTAATTATGTAATTAGCTATTTTTTCTCCCTCAACAGGGCTTTTGGTTTCCATGTTAGCATCATGGCCAACATCACCATCACCACATTAGTATTTATAAAACAACCTCTGTGTAAAAATCCATAGGCAAGATAGAAAAAAAGGAGTGGGGTGTGTGCTGAGAATGTTACATGTTATCACATTCTACCTGCCTGAGAGCACTTTAGACTGGGATTTTTATCTTCATTTCTAAATGGAAAAAGTTGAATCCTATAGTTAAGCCACTAGCCTAAATGATAATAAGACTGAAATTCAAACCAAAGTTTTGGGATTCTGGAGTATACCTATTCTTTACATGTTCCCCTATCCCACTGACTTTTAAGCATGTTTACAATGTTTTTGTACTTCATTTATCTGTATTAATGTTTTATGTGGTTTTAGATCTTTAATATCTTATGAAAATTATGGCAGCTCAAATCCATCTCCAGATAACATTATATAAAAAGCATTTAAAGATCAGTAATAAATACAAAATAAAATTTAAGGAAGTCACATAAAGTAGGAAAAAGCACACCACAATGAAAAAAGAGGTTTGCCATTTTAGGTTCACAAGTGAAACTGACTGTAAATATTTTATTTAATCTATAAAATGAGAAAGCAGGGCTATGTAAATTCTAAGATCTAACTTTAAAATTGCATAAATCTATACCCCAAACCTAAAAAGCATTCTTGAGTTATTTTCATTTTGCCTATTATGATAAAAAACCTTGTTTAAAGAAAATCTACGTTTCTTACTTTGAATTAAGAAGATATTTGAATTATGAAGGTGAAAATAAACATGGCCTGATTACATGATTTTGTAATAATATAAACAGCAAAAATACACTAATAACAATTTCACTAGGCTGACTTTAGAAAACATATGTTATTTTAACCCTGCATCTCTGCCAAATTACTGAGCTTCTTGGATGAGGAAATGGCAACCCACTCCAGTATTCTTGGCTGGATAATCCCATGGACAGAGGAACCTGGTGGGTTCATGGAGTTGCAAAGAGTGGGACACCACTGAGTGACTGGACATGCATGCGCTGTTATGGAATGAATATTGGTGATACCCTCAAATTCTTATGTTGAAACTTTTCTTCCTAAGGTGATCATATTTGGAAGTGAGGACTTTGGGAGGTAATTAGGATTAGATAAGGTCCTGAGTATGGAGCCTGCAAGAGTAGAATTAGTGCCCTTGTAGAGATAGGAGAGGGTTTGTTTCCTCTCTCTGCTCTCTGCCATTTGAGGACACGAGAAGGCCACAGTCTGCAGCCCAGAAGAGGGTCCTCCCTAGGGCTTGGCCACGCTGTCACCCTGATCTCAGACTTCTTGCCTTCAGAGCTGTGAGAAATAAAGGTCCCTGGTTTCCAAGCCATCCTGTTAAAGCAGCCCAAGTAAACTAAGACATCGTCCCACTTTACAGAGGAGGAAACTGATGCTCAAGAAAGTTCATTTGATTGGGGTAACAAGATATGTTGGGCTTCCCTGGTGGCTCAGATAGTAAAGTATCCACCTGCAATGAGGGAGACCTGGGTTTGATCCGTGGGTTGGGAAGATCCCCTGGAGAAGGGAGCGGCTATCCATTCCAGTATTTTGGTATGAGAATTCCATGAACAGAAGGGGGTCTGGCAGGCTATAGTCCATGGGGTCACAAAGAGTCAGGCACAACCAACCAACTTTTACTTTTACAAGATATGTTACACGTGGGACTTGTAACCCAGATATTCTGGAATTCTAAACCATTCTTCTTATATCATTTTGGAGGAAGGCCCTACCGCTCACAGTTCCTTGGACTTCCCACATAAGAGGTCACGTGCTTCAGGGGCTGAATGCTGCTTCTCTGGTGAAAGCCTTGGTCAATCTCTGCAGCTCTGAGCTAGATGCCAAAAGATATGAACAGAGAGGAGCAAGAAGAGCTCTTCCTCATTCCCCTAAAGGAAACACAGGACCCTTTGGTGAAATGGAAGGATCCAGCCCAGTGGTTTAAATCCTATCCTGTATTCCAAATTTTACATACAGGTACAGAAAAGAGATAGATTTAGAATATATGCAGCAGTGTTTCACATTAGATGATGAGTGGAAAATTTGGAGTTGTTTTCCTAAGATGTTTTGAGATGAATGCATACAAAGTCTCCAGCATTATTGGGTGAGAGTATGGGTTGTATATATGCATAACAGGACATGAATTGATGCTTTCTGTATTTGTTTAATGTTTGCCAGAGACTGGAAGCTGAGTTAGCACATCTCCTTGATGGAAAGTAATCTTCTTCCCCAATTCATAATAACAATAAACAATGATAACAACCATTGTATTATTGACAGGCTCCTCTGTGCCAGCCATAGTGTCAGATGCTTGACACCTTTTGCTTCTTTTCACTTTGCTAGCAGCTCTACTAGGCAAAACCTTTATTGTCTTTGTTTTAGAGATGAGAAAGCAGAAGTCCAGAGAAGTTAAAGGCCTTGCCTAAAATGACATGGAAGTTGGAACTACAGTTCAGACTTTGGTTTGCTCCCAAGTCTGTATTATCTCTTTTTGGTTTCTCCAGTGGCTCAGACCGTGAAGAATCTGCTTATAATGCAGGAGACCTGGGTTTGATCCCTGGGTGAGGAAGATCCCCTGGGGAAGGGAATGGCTACCCACTCCCGTATTCCTGCCTAGAGAATCCCATGGACAGAGGAGCCTGTCCTTGGGGTTGCAGAGTCTGAAAAAACTGAGTGACTGACACTTTCACTTTCATTTCCCCCCAGAGTCTGTACTATCTTATTTGTTTACTTTCCTTGGCAAATAATTTCAAATGTATACAATGTTGCCGAAAAAGAACAACAAAAAAAAAAGTACAAAGAACAACTCTGTATACTCAGATTTACCTGTTAGCATTTTATCCCATTTCAGAGCCCACACACTCTTAGACTGCCTTCTCACAGATAGAGTCCATCGTTTATTTTTAGAGTCCTGGGTTTAGCTGGTCTTCTGTTCAGCCCAGTATGGTCCTCCTTGTTCAATACTCTATATACCTTTAAGACTGAAGACTCTGTGTCCCTACTAGTTATACAAAGACTGTACATGAGACTAATATGTCAGTTTTTCTGGAGTGGGAAATGACCACTTTTTGAAAATTGCACTTCTAAAATGTTTTTGGTTTTGCTGATTATTTTTTAGATGATACTGAAAGTGACCGTTATAAATAAGGCATCTTGGGTTCTTTCACCTTACAGAGGTTTCCTTTCAGAATAGCACTTTTTTTTTTTCTTTTTAGGTTTGTTTAAATACAGAATTGTTGAGGTAAAAATGAATGCAAGTCACCGTTCTTTAGGCTTTCTGAGGAAATGTCCAGAAGAGGGCAGACTTGTATGCTGTAACTGTGCCCTGCATAATTAAGGGATCTGCATGCTGATGCTGTACAGTGGCAATGAAGAGAGATTTAATAATAAATAAAATGGAAGGCTTATTTTTATTTGGTACAGGATTTTTAATAAGACACCAGATTCAAAAGGTTTACAAAACAATATACTCTATTCATTGTATTCTAAATGCAAACAGCATATTTGGTAGATTTTTTTTTCCTTCCCAAGGTAGCACTAGTTTCCTCAGTATTTCTGAAAGTTTTGTTTTTTTTTTTTTAATATTCACCATGCTGGGATGTTTTTCCCTCTGTTGGATAAACCATAAAGTGATTTCAGCAGTGAATACTTTTGAAGAGAGAACTTGCAAAGTTGATCTGGAGTTTACAGTATTATTTAATTATCTTTGCTGCTAAAAGGAGGAATGATGAAAACCGACCAGTTATGATACCAGCTAGGGGCTTCCCTGATAGCTCAGTTGGTAAAGAATCCACCTGCAATGCAAGGGACCCCGGTTCGATTCCTGGGTCATGAAAATCCGCTGGAGGAGGGATAGGCTACCCACTCCAGTATTCTTGGGCTTCTCTTGTGGCTCAGCTGGTAAAGAATCTGCCTGAATGTGGGAGACCTGGGTTTGACCTCTGGGTTGGGAAGATCCCCTGGAGTAGGGAACAAGTACCCACTCCAGTATTCTGGCCTCATGGACGGTGTGTAGTCCATGGGGTTGCAGAGTCAGACACTATTGAGTGACTTGCACTCACTTCACCAGTTCTGAACCCACTTCCCAAATGCGCTAAATCAGAACAGAATGATACAGCACCCACCCCCTCTCCCTCCCCCTGCCTTCTGCACCACTGTCTGCTGCATCCCTCTGCCAGCCCATCTCATACCTTTGCTGGCCCTGCTAACTGCCTCCACATGGTGTTCATCTCAAGGAGCTCCAAAACGCCATCTCCCAGCATCTTTCATCTCTTACTTTTCAACATCCTTCATTAATTTTGTTTAGGGAAACATTATATTGTGATATATAATACCAAATATATATTCTTCACTCACGTTTCTAACAAAGAGCCCCTGAAATCCTTGGAATTTCCTAAGTGATCCCTCAAAGGTATCTTTTGTCATGTTAATGAGGTAATTTTGAAAACTCACCTAGGATGAAGGATGGGTGTCTGAGGAGCCAGCACATTATTGAAGGGGTGGACTTTTCTGCCCCCACTCCCTCACCTGCATTTTAGGGCAAGGGCCTGGAGATTGAGTTTATTCACCTTCATTCATGCTTAGTTGCTCAGTCGTGTCTGACTCTTGGCAACCCCATGGGACTAGCCTGCCAGGCTCCTCTGTCTATGGGAATTCCCAGGAAAGAACACTGGAGTGGGTTGCCATTTCGTTCTCCAAGGGATTTCCCAACCCAGGGATCGACCCCTCCCGCCCCCTACAAAATAATGAAAGCCGAAAACCCCAAAGGGATAGGGTTTGGAGAGCTTCTGGGTCGGTGAACATGTGGAGTTGCTGGGACAGTGACCCACTCAGAGAGGAAGTGGAAGCTCCCCGCACATTCTCCCCACCTCCGCCCTGTGTACCTCTTCCATCTGGTTGTTCCTGAGTTAAATTCTTTCATAATAAAACTGACAATCTAGCTCTTTGAGTCACGCTAGCAAGTTCATTCGGAGAAGGCAGTGGCACCCCACTCCAGTACTCTTGCCTGGAAAATCCCATGGATGGAGGAGCCTGGTAGGCTGCAGTCCATGGGGTCCTTGAAGAGTCGGACACGACTGAGCAACTTCAGTTTCAATTTTCTCTTTCATGCATTGGAGAAGGAAATGGCAACCCACTCCAGTGTTCTTACCTGGGGAATCCCAGGGATGGCAGACCCTGGTCGGCTGCCTATGGGGTCGCAAAGAGTCGGACACAACTGAAGTGACTTACCAGCAGCAGCAGCAGCAGCAGCAAGTTAATTGAACTCAAGGGAGTGGTTGTTGGAACCTCCATCTACAGCCAGTTGGTCAGAAGCCCAGCTGGCAACCTGGCCTTGGAACTGGCATCAGCAGTGTGCGTGTTGAGGGGAAACGACAGTCTTGCAAGACTCAACCCTTAACCTGTGGGATCTAATGCTGTCTCTGGGCAGAGAGTGTCAGAATTAGGTTGAATTATTAGATGTCCAGATGGTGTTCAGAATGTTTTTGTCTCTTGGTGTGTGACTCTCCCACCATTCGCCACCATACACACAGTAGAATTAAGTCCCAGGATCATCCTTTGGGAAACATTTCTTATGGACACTGACATAGCTGTTTCATCTTCATTCATTTCCATACCTCTGGCTTATCATGTTAGAAATCTCACAATATCTCCAAAGGTAGATATTGGGAGTTCATACAGTTTGGAGGCATCAAGTGGCAAAAGTAAACCAATTTAGTAGTGAGCGTGATGTCCTTTATTCAAGGGAGAATGATATATGAACTGGGAGAGTATAGTGCCTTATTAGCAGTGAAGTCTCTTTGGGGATTAGTGCAAGAGAGAGTTTTAAGAGGTTAGACCAGGCAACAAGGAAACAGGACATGATCAGTTAGAAGGGTGGGGTGGGGATTTCCTTGAAGGTGAGCAGGTCCTGCTTTCTAGAATAAGGGGAACTTGAGAAAGATGAGCTGGAGGATTGTGATCGGTGCCTGTTAGGTTTCCCTGATGGATGTTTCCTGTAAGTGCAACTAACTCAGGTTTAAATTTATGATGTGGACCACAGGGGCAGCCTCCATTTTGTAGTAATCACTACAGAAAATGGGCTTGCCAGGTGGCACTAGTGGTAAAGAACCCACCTTCCAATGCAAGAGACTTAAGAGACGTGGGTTCTATCCCTGGGTTGGGAAGAACCCCTGGAGAAGGAAATGGCAACCCAGTATTCTTGCCTGGGAAATCCCATGGACAGAGGAGCCTGGTGGGCTATGGTCTATAAGGTCACAATGAATCAGACACAACAAAAGCCACATAGCATACACACAATATAGAAAATATAGAAGTTAACTTTAGCAGTGGTCATTGTTTAAAGAAAGAATACAGATGAATAAATATTAGGTACAGAGCTTTGAAGGGGGCTGTGCAGGTGAAGAGAACTGAAGCTTAAAATCATTAGGTTTTTTTTTTTTAAATATTTATTTACTTGGCCATACCAGGTCTTAGCTGTGGCTGTAGGATCTTTAGTTGTGGCATGCAGACTCTTAGTTGGGGCATCTAGTTCCCTGACCCAGGCTTGAACCCTAGCCCCCTGCTTTGGGAGCACAGAGCCTTAGCCACTCAGCCACCAGGGAAGTTCCTCCATTAACTTTTATTTATCTGTTTCTTACCCTTATGAAGTGAAGTAAATTGAAGTGAAGTCGCTCAGTCGTGTCCGACTCTTTGCGACCCCTTGGACTGTAGCCTACCAGGCTCCTCTGTCCATGGGATTTTCCAAGCAATAGTACTGGAGTGGATTGCCATTTCCTTCTCCAGGGGATCTTCCCGACCCAGAGATCGAACCCAGGTCTCCCACTTTGTAGACAGACGCTTTATAACACTCACATTTTTCCCTCTTCTGTCATATTATGCACCCATTTGTTCCTTATAAAAGAGAAGGAAAAGCCACGCTGATTATATTAATTGCTAAATCTTGGCCTGAAAGTATTATTTTGAGGTGAAATGAGACAAAGCAAATCATGCACCTCTAGAGGTGTTTTCATGATCTCTCTCTCTCTTCTTCCCCCATTAAATTGGATCTCAACCCCCCCCACATACATTCAGAATGAGTATAAAGATATTTTTTATTTATTTTGTTATCAGTTCTGCCTAATTATCAGCATCATCATAGTATTAGGTTGCATTTTACTTTAAAAATCAATTTTTATTTCACATATATACCAGTTCAACTCTGCTCTATTAGGGCTTTCTGGCCTGGCTTCAAAAATTCATGACCACATATAACACTGTTATAAAGGAAGCCACTACCAGTGTTCCAAATAACAAGCTCAGAAATGAAATTTGAGGAAACAGGCTGCTTTGAAGCTTTGTCCGGCAACCGTGGCCTGGGAGGCAATCTGGTGTCACAGAGTTTTCTGTGTGCTGCCCTGTGTTTTCACTCTGATAATGTCTTGCCCTGTCTGCACGCACCTCCCATTATTTGATATTTCTCCAAAGTTCTCCACTTTTAAGATCATAAGTGATTACAAGGTTAATGGCTTATTACTATGCTTTCAAAAGGACATCAGCGTCATTTGTCATCAAGTGCAAGGTAACCACAAAAATAAATACAATGGAGTTAAATACTAAGCAGATACTGAAGCCTGACTGAGGCCTGCTCTCTCTGTTAAAAAAGAATAGCAAAGTTCAGAGAGGCTTCAAGTAACCAGTCAGAAGCTAAGGCTTTGTGTGTGTGTTCAGTTATTCAGTCGTGTCTGACTCTGCTACACTATGGGCTGTTGCCCACCAGGCAAGCTTGCTGAATCAGGCTGGCATTTCCCTCTCCAGGATATCTTCCCAACCCAAGAATGGAACCTGTGTCTCCTGCATTGCTGATGGATTCTTTACCACTGAGCCAGCTGGGAAGCCCAGCTAAGACTTTATGTATATATGAAGTATGAAAGTCACTCAGTTGTATCCGACTCTTTTCGACCCCATAGACTGTAGTCCATGGAATTCTCCAGGCCAGAATATTGGAGTGGGTACTTGTTCCCACCTTGTTCCCTGGATCTTCCCAACCCAGGAATCAAACCCAGGTCTCCCGCATTGCAGGCAGATTCTTTACCAACTGAGTCACAAGGGAAGCCCAAAAAATACTGGAGTGGGTAGCCTATCCCTTCTCCAGCAGATCTTCCTGACCCAGGAAATGAACTGGGATCTCCTGCATTACAGGCAGACTTTTTACCAACTTAACTATCAGGAAAGCTAAGACTTTATTCATGATCTCATCGGGAAGCTTCAAACAGAATTAAAAGGGGACTGCATTTTCCTCTGAGTGAATCAGGGTACTTATTGACCCATCCAGATTCCAGCTGAAATCAGCTTTGACGAACTGATGGAGAAGGTGCTTGCATTTTCTTCTGTGGGCATTTCTCGTGTCTTGTAAGATTCATGCAGTAGCTTATTACCAGATGGAATTATAAGTCATAAGACATGGAGCATGCCTCAGTGCCTTCCTTGTTCATATGTTCAATGCTCTGTCTTCAAGTCATGTGTTCCCATGTTTTTTACTCAGATTTTACTGGCATAAAATACAATGAATTTCTATTGGTATAACATCCCCAGGATTATTGTGTTGAATAAGATCAATGTTTGGGCAGTAATGCCTGGAATCCTGTGTTTGGCTCTCATGAATGGCCATGGCTTTGTGTTTTCTCTTCCCAGCCAACGCGGAACTGGGAAGTAAGAGGGGGTGGGGAGCTGTCTCACTGTCGTCTATTTCCCTGTTCATATTCACTAGACTGTATCATCTATTTCACTGTGTATGTTCACTGTATATATTCATTATATATGCATTTAAGTGTATGTATATATATCTATTTTCCTGTGTACATTCACTATATATATCATCTATTTCATTGTATATAGTGCTTAAATAACAGAAGCTGTCTGTTTTTATATATTTTATTATTTATTCAATGAGATGAATAAAAGTATACATTTTAGAGCTGGATTTTAAAGAACTGAATTAGTATCAACATTATATGACTTTTTTTTTCACAGCTTAAGAAAATGTAGTATAGAAACACAGTAGTGTGGATTTTTCTGGACATTCTAAATAAAGCGTTTCTTCTCTGTAACATTTATACGTATGAGTATATCCACAGTTTGGAAGATTTTAAAACACTTCTGTGTGTGTGTGTGTGTGTGTGTGTGTGTTGGAAGAATTTTTAGCTGTGAGAAGATTTTGTTATCTGACATTTTACACAAGTGAGTCAAAATTTAAGAAAAGCAATAATTTATTCCCATTTATGCACATGAATTATAAGTAAAGTCAGGTATAAGCTGTACTATGTACTTTTTGCAGAAGGACAAAGCATCTGTTCTTCAAATGAGATGGAGGCAGCCTCCGGGAGATTGTTGAGGCTTCAAAGGCACTTGCCAATTTTTAAAAGTATTATCTAGAACACCTTAAGGTACAATGTTTATAATGTAGTTACTACAAGGCTATTAGGTTCATTGCCAAATAGTGTTCAGCATCCAAAGATCAGATAAATTAGATTTTAATTGGGTTTAAAGCTGAGGTGAATAAGTAGATAAGGCTGAATTAGTCAGAAACATATTAATGTAATAAAGCCTTTGGTTCTGTTAGGCTTTTGCACTAAATACCAAGAGTCTCTCACTGATAAAGGATGTCATGGAGCGGTTCAAGAAGACTGACATTGATAGGTGGAGAGGACTAAGGTCTGACGTAATCATATTACCTGGAGCAGTGAAAAACCAGAGGCCCCACCTGAACTATTAGTTATATCAAAGGATTTTGAACACAGAATGAAATGGAGTTTTAGCAAGCTGATGAGACTTCTTAAACATAGAATTTATTATTTCTGTTAGTATCTTTTTAAACAAAATTTCAAGGCACAGAACCAAGTTGTTTGTGTCTGAATTTGTTGAGCAACTGATGAATGCAGAATCCAGATAGTTGAAGTACTTAGAACATCTGATTCCAATCTAGCCTTATGCTTTTTTAAGGTTTTACTTTCTATGAAAATCTGGTCTTTTACAGTCTCTTTCTCTTTCTTCTATCGGTTTGTTTTGGAATAAATATACTCAGATGATTGTTCTCTTAATGTGGTTATAAAATACATCCACTGAAATTGTTTTCTTTTCTGTGGTCTTTAAAAAAATATACCTTCTTAATATTTATAGAACCTTCTTTTGAGTACTTTAATAACCTTCCCCCTAAAATATGCTCATTGCTTTGGGAGTTTTATTTTTATTATGCTTGTTTGCATTGCTTATTTTTTAATATTTTAATTATCTCTTCTATGATTAATCATTTGTCAAACTCAATTAGGAAACTGCTAGAATGAAAAGTTTAGTAACATGTCTGAGTATAGTTATAGAGAAATGAATGATTATATGTGAGAAATGATCAGTTATAAATATATAGAAAGATAATTTCTAGTTACATAATTTCAAAGGCATGATTTTATTACAAATGCATGCACATATTGAATTGTATAATACATTTCAACAAAGGTTAATATTAAGACTTGTTCTTCTCTTTGAATTAGAAATTACATCATGTCTTAGTATTTAGGAACCTGAGCTTATAGTTCAGCTCAGTTCAGTCGCTCAGGCCTGTCCGACTCTTTTCGACCCCATGAATTGCAGCACGCCAGGCCTCCCTGTCCATCACCAACTCTCGGAGTTCACTGAGACTCACGTCCATCAAGTCAGTGATGCCATCCGACCATCTCATCCTCTGTAGTCCCCTTTTCCTCCTGCCCCCAATCCCTCCCAGCATCAGAGTCTTTTCCAATGAGTCAACTCTTCGTGTGAGGTGGCCAAAGTACTGGAGTTTCAGCTTTAGCATCATTCCTTCCAAAGAACACCAGGACTGATCTCCTTTAGAATGGACTGGTTGGATCTCCTTGCAGTCCAAGGGACTCTCCAGAGTCTTCTCCAACACCACAGTTCAAAAGCATTGATTCTTTGACGCTCAGCTTTCTTCACAGTCCAACTCTCACATTTATACATGACTACTGGAAAAACCATAGCCTTGACTAGACGGACCTTCGGACCTTTGTTGGCAAAGTAATGTCTCTACTTTTTAATATGCTATCTAGGTTGGTCATAACTTTCCTTCCAAGGAGTAAGTGTCTTTTAATTTCATGGCTGTAATCACCATCTGCAGTGATTTTGGAGCCCAAAAAAATAAAGTCTGACACTGTTTCCTCATTTCCCATGAAGTGATGGGACCAGATGCCATGATCTTAGTTTTCTGAATGTTGAGCTTTAAGCCAACTTTTTCACTCTCCTGTTTTACTTTCATAGTATCTAAGAACAAATATATATGCAAAAATTTTAATGAAAATAGCAACCTTTTCTGGAAAACAATCTAGAATATTTTTATAACTTTCTGACAGATTTTTTAAAAAAAGATAATTGAGAAAGTCTTCCTGGTGGCTCAGAGGGTAAAGCATCTACCTGCAATGCAGGAGATCTGGGTTCAGTCCCTGGGTTGGGAAGATCCCCTGGATAAGGAAATGGCAACCTACTCTAGTATTCTTGGCTGGAAAATCCCAGGGACAGAGAAGCCTGTTAGGCTATAGTCCATGGGGTTGCAAAGAATTGGACATGACTGAGCAACTTCACTTTCACTTTTCACTTTCTTATTATGTATGTAAAAGTGCAAGTAAATACCCACTTGATCATGTAGAAATAACTTCTGCCTGGGAATAGTCATTATTCCTATTATAATGCATCACCCATCGCCAACTTCTTTCTTCAAGATTTTCCTTAGTCTAACAGCCTGAAAAAAGGTGGCAATCAGCCAGGCATCTCTAGAGTGACAGCAGGTAGCGGTGACGGTTGCCATGAGAACCCTGAGCCAATCAGGGCCCCAGGATCTGTAGCACAGCACGTGTGAGACTGTCAGGATTCCCCCCATCTCCAGCATCATGCTCCCTTCCTCTGAGATGTTTCTGTGTAGGGAAGCAAAATTTGCCACCCCAGAATGTCTATTTGGTATGCAAACTATTTAGAACTGAAAAGCAGTCAGGGCTCAAATGACTCAGGAAGAAACCTTGACCCTCCCCCTAACTACCTAAAAGATCATAGATAAAGGACCTGTTCTGGAACAGAGCTGTCCCCAGAGGTACCAGGAAAGACTACAGACTAGGGTGGTGGGGGAGATGTGGGCCTAGAGACCAGATCTGCTCTGTGTCCCATTATCTCTGCAGGCAGCGAACACTTGTTTACCAAATATTTGCTTGTCCTGGGGCTTCCCTGGTGGTTCAGAGGTTAAAGCATCTGCCTCCAATGCGGGAGACCCAGGTTCGATCCCTGGGTCGGGAAGATCCCCTGGAGAAGGAAATGGCAAGCCACTCCAGTATTCTTGCCTGGAGAATCCCATGGAGGGAGAAGCCTAGTAGGTTATAGTCCACGGGGTCACAAAGAGTCGGACACGACTGAGCGACTTCACTTTACCTTACCATCTTCACGTGGATTGCCTTCCTCCCTTTTGAAGTCCCAAATCTCTGCCTCCAAATTTTTAAAAAATGAGTTTTGAACAATCATTTCAAAGTTGAAATGTTTTCTTGTTGTACTGGCCCTTGCAAATTACAAAGGGGGTCCTGACTGAAGCAGAGAAAGGGTCTTTTTTTTTTTTTCTCATTTTTTGTGGCTGTGCTCAGTCTTCATTGCAACGCGTGGGCTGTTGGATGTACGCTTCTTTAACTGTAGCATGTGGGCTTAGCTGCCCTGCAGCATGTGGGATCTTAGTGCCTTGACTGGTTGTTTGCACCCACGTTCCCTGCCTTGGAAAGAGGATTCTTAACCACTGGACTACCAGGGAGATCTCCCACCCCACAACACTCAACATCTTTTTTGTCCTTATTTGAAGAAGGCATTTAAAGTGAAGGTTTTGGCCATTTCTTGGTGAGTTACTCAGTTTTCCTAGGTCACTCTCCCATGTACCTGTGTTACTCAACTTTGATTATCTCCTGTTAATTGTCTCATGTCAGTTTAATTATTAGACCAGACAGAAGAACCCAGAAGGGTAGAGGAAAATTTCCTCCTCTTTGATTTCTGTTAATATGTTTAAGTGGTCTGTGAAGCAAGTGTCCTTCATCGGAGCACCTTACCATGTGGGCCAACTTTCAGAATTCATCCCAGTTTATTTTAGTGAACACCTCACTAGGCTATGACCCCTAGGCTCTAAGTTTTGGAATCAAAGCAAGGAAATTCATTTTCAATTCTGAAGAAACATGCAGTGGTTCAGGTCAGCTAACTGTTACGTGAGTCTCTCGTACTCATTCATCTATTGAGCACCCACATTTTGCAAGCCATTCAGAGATTGGTCCCCAAGGTGCTTGCAGTTTGTTAGAGGGGAAAAAACAGGTGTTTTGGTAAAACCCTGCTATAGGAGAAGTGAGGATAAAGCAATAATATGTTCAAAGAAGAGAAAACTAATTTCCAGCCTGAGGAGGTCTTTCTACAGTGCTGAAACACAGGACTCAATATCAAACACACACATCTCTGTGTCCAAGAATCTCCTGCTCTGTGCACATGGGTAACTCTTATTAATCTTAGCAGCATGGTAAATATCCATTATGTCTGAGTCCCCAGACCCCAAATGAACACCTTGTTATTTTCATACAAAATGTGTGGTCTGATAGGAAACCCATTTCTACACAGTAGTGAATGGACAGACAATGCATAGAGAAATGATACAACTGTCTTTCATGCAAAGGGTTTACTTCTTTATTGATGAGCTGCTAAGCCAGATAGTTAGGGCTTCCCTGATAGCTCAGTGGATAAAAAAATCTGCCTGCAATGCAGGAGACCCCGGTTTGATTCCTGAGTCAGGAAGATCCACTGGAGCAGGGATAGGCTACCCACTCCAGTATTCTTGAGCTTCCCTGGTGGCTCAGCTGGTAAAGAATCTTTCTGCATTGTGGAAGACCTGGGTTCGACCTGTGGTTGGGAAGATCGATCCCCCAGAGAAGGGAAAGGCTACCCACTCCAGTGTTCTGGCCTGGAGAATTCCATGGACTGTATAGTCCATGGGGTCACAAAGAGTTGGACATGACTGAGAGACTTTCACTTTCACTTTCAAATCAGATAGATAACCCTGAACTAGTCTGATTCCATCACTATAACTTTGATCTTTAGGCAAATTACTTACCACAAAAATAAGATAATTAAGTGGCAAAATTTAGCAGAATCTGTTATTTGAGCTGATCCCCCAAACAAGCATGCTACCTTTCAAAACTTTAAAGTACAGGGATATGTGCACTTTGCAAAGAGTTGAAACCTTGGTTATGGCTGCAGAAATTTCTTAGTGTCCATTTATCTTTTAATCGTGTTAATATTACCATTCTACTGGCAATGTAATATTTATTTGTTTTTTGTTTTTCTTCAGTAGCAATGAGGATTTTCAATGGTCTAATCCCCAAACTTGGACAGAATTCTCCATGTAACCTTTGTATAGGATCCCAAGAATAATTGAAACAAAGTCTGATACATATAAATATGTATTTGACCATATGTGCTTTGAGTGGATTTTAGCTGTGTCTGGAATATGTATACAGGAACTCAGAGCTCTCTTGCTCATACCTGCCTATTTAAACATCCTCTGTCCCTGTCTCTCACCTTTTCTTCCATCTTCACTGTATTTTCTTCGATCAAAATCTCAATTTCCCTGCTCTGTCCTCAGAACTTTTCCATTTGAGGTGGCATGTGATGAGGAGATAAACAAATGTGTGTTAAATTGGTTTGTGTTAAAAGGCATTCCTCTTAAGCTGTATATTTGCATTATAGGAAGTGCTTTATCCCAAAGGAGTGATCCTTATCAGAATTTCAGAAGCCACAATAAGCCTCCTGAGGGACCTATATTTGGACCAGCAACCTTGAGCTTCTCTGATTCCAACCAGCTGGCTAGCTCCAGGTCCATTTTACATGGGTCCTGCAGACCCCAGCATTGTTCTCTTTTAGAGCTTTTAGACTCATTTTTTTCTTTGCTATATCATTCAAAAATTAACATCCTCTCTTTGGTTAGTCTATTTCTCCATAATTGCATTTGTTAACCCATGACCTGTATTTAAAAGTTGGCCTTTCAGTGTACATGCACTGTGTGTGTGTGTGTGTGTGTGTGTGCGTGTGCCCATCCACACTCAGTGGTGTCCGACTCTGCAACCCCATGGACTGTAGCCCACCAGGCTCCTCTCCTGGCCCAACCAGGAATGGGTTGCCATTTCCTTCTGCAGGGGATCTTCCTGGTCCAGGGATCAAACGTGTGTTCTCTTGTGTCTTCTACATTGGCAAGCAGTTCCCTGGTGACTCAGAATGGTAAAGAATCTGCCTGCAGCGTGGGAGACCTGGGTTCAGTCCCTGGGTTGGGAAGATCCCCTGGAGAAGGACATGGGAACCCACTCCAGTATTCTTGCCTGGAAAAGTCCATGGACAGAGGAGCCCGGCAGGCTACAGTTCATGGGGTCACAAAGAGTTAGACACGACTGAGTAACTATCATTCACTCGCTCTTTACCAGCTGAACCACCACGGAAGCCTTTACGCACTGTGTAGTATGCACATTACTACCATCTCAGAGCAGGTTCCATCCGCCCTGCACCTGGCCACTCTCTCTGCTGTTCCTGTTTTGTTCTTCTGGGCAGAAGAGTCCAACAGCCATCATGACTTGTACTCTGGGTGGTTGGCTGTCCTCTGGGATCTGTCATGAGACACTGAGATTGCTACTTCATAATAAATGACACCTTAATCTCATTAGTGAAATTGGTCCGTGAGTCATAAGACTCCCACTGAGTAAGGATTCACTGGGGAGGGGGTATAGGCAGTGAGTGCTGAATGGTACCTATTCTTAAGCCACAGAAATGTAGTAAAAGGAGAGAAAAGTACTTTTTCAAAGGAGCCTTAGTGGTTCTTAGAGATCCTACCGTCCAACTTCTCATCTTGGAGTTAATAATAAAATAATAATGACAAAGATCATAACATCTTTATTTAGTATTAATGTTCTGGGCATAAGTTCCTTATGTCAGTTATCTGGTGTAGCTATCAGCTTGACAGTATGAAGAAGAGCTGTTGTTAATGGAGTCTTACACTTGAGGATGTTGAGTGTTAGAGTGTGCCCCTGTTAGAGTGTGTCATGTGCTTAGCAGGTGCCTTTACCAAGGTTCAGATCCATGCAGACTGAATCCAGACTCTGCCAGACCAGGAGACCTAGACACAGAAAGGCAGTGGATTGCTCAGAGGTCTTCCAGCTAGTCGGTGACTGCTCTGATCTGAGTCTTCAGGTCCATGGGCCCAAAGTTAAGTACCAGCTTCCCCCAGTAAAATTCTAGATTTTGTTTTTTTAAGGAGTTGTTCTCATTTTTCACAGAGAAAAGGGAAAGCATGGTTGTAGAAGGTAATACTGAAAGCAGCAGAGAGAGAATGCAAGGAGCCCTGAATCCTATAATGGTTTAATTCTGCCAGGCCAAGTATACTTGGTTGTGGAAACACATGTCTAGTAAAGGGTCCTGGCATATTATACTTGATCAGACCATTTATTGTGCCCACACACTGAGCCACATTTCGCCTGTGTCACTAACCCAGAGAGACGGTTGTTATCCCCAATAAGTGGTACTACAGGATTACTTAGGATCCCTGTCTGTCTGGCTACAAATCCTGTTTGTAGTCTACATTATTTTCTTGCCTGGAGGAAAATCTTATGAGGCACAATATGGAAAGGAAATCTCTGTATGGACTGGTTCATTTTGTACCTTGAGAGCATGGATTTCCATTTATGGTCCTATGGCTTCATGAAAGCTTCGGTTTGGGGAAGTCACTCAAAGCTCACAGCTCCTAAAACACATTTTTAGAGGAAGAAGTTGAAATGAGCATCTGCATTTTTCACTAAGATGACCCTAGAAAAAGAATCAATTAGGGATTGTATTCAGGGGTTAATAAGACTGACACCAATGAGAATGGCTTCAAAAGATTAGCTGTTTATGTGTATTTCATATAACAGGTGGACATGGAGGGGATGAATTGGGAGATTGGGATGGACATATGTGCACTGCCATATATGAAACCGCTAATGGGAACCTGCTGTGTAGGTTGTACCTGCTGTACAAGGAGCTCAGCTCGGTGCTCTGTGGTGACCTAGATGGATAGGGTTGGTGGGTGGGTGGAAGGTCCAAGAATGAGGGGATATGTATGACTGATTCATTTTACTGTAGAAATAAATACAAATTTGTAAAGCAACCGTGTGTGTGTGGGCTCAGTTGTGTCCAACTCTTTTGCAACCCCATGGACTGTAGTCTACCAGGCTCATCTGTCCATGGGATTTCTTAGGTGAGAATACTGGAGTGAGTTGCTATTTCCTTTCCCAGGGGATCTTCCCAACCCAGGGAGCAAACCCGAATCTCTTGCATCTCCTGCATTGGCAGGTGGATTCTTTACTACTGAGACACCAGGGGAACCCAAAGCAACTATGCCCCAATTAAAACAAACAAACAAAAGACAGTCCAATGACAGACATGCTGTTGATGACTTTGTTATGTTGGTGTCCCTAGGCTTCTCTCCTCACTCAGCTCATCTTCTGTGCTGACTTCTGTACTCTGGGGGTCTCAGAGACCTTAATTTAGTCCTCTCAATCACATTACACGTAGGAAAAACCAGAAGGGACTTCCCAGCTGAGTACCTGACCTTCACAGTTTCTGTAAAGCACTCTAATGTTTTTGTAGCACACTCAGTTCAGTTCAGTTCAGTCACTCAGTCGTGTCTAACTCTTTGCAATCCCATGGACTGCAGCATGCCAGGCTTCCCTGTCCATCACCAACTCCCAGAGCTTGCTAAAACTCATGTCCACCAAGTTGGTAATGCCATCCAACCATCTCATCCGCTGTCGTCCCTTCTCCTCCCACCTTCAGTCTTTCCAGTTATCAGGGTCTTTTCCAAGAAGTCAGTTCTTCGCATCAGGTGGCCAAAGCATTGGAGTTTCAGCTTCAGCATCAGTCCTGCCAATGAATATTCAGGACTCATTTCCTTTAGGATGGACTGGTTTGATCTCCTTGCACTCCAAGGTACTCTTAAGAGTCTTCTCCAATACCACAGTTCAAAAGCTTCAATTCCTCAGTGCTCAGCTTTCTTTACAGTCCAACTCTGACATCCATATATGACTACTGGAAAAACCATAGCCTTGACTAGATGGACCTTAGTGGGCAAAGTAATGTCTCTGCTTTTGAATATGCTATCTAGGTTGGTCATAACTTTTCTTCCAAGGAGTAAGCATCTTTGAATTTCATGGCAGCAGTCACCATCTGCAGTGATTTTGGAGCCCCCCAAAAGTAAAGTCTGACACTGTTTCCACTGTTTCCCCATCTATTTCCCATGAAGTGATGGGACCGGATGCCATGATCTTCGTTTTCTGAATGTTGAGCTTTAAGCCAACTTTTTCACTCTTTTCTTTCACTTTCATCAAGAGGCTCTTTAGTTCCTCTTCATTTTCTGCCATAAGGGTGGTGTCATCTGCATATCTGAGGTTATTGATATTTCTCCTGGCAGTCTTGATTCCAGCTTGTGTTTCTTCCAGTCCAGTGTTTCTCATGATGTACTCTGCGTATAAGGTAAATAAGCGCGGTGACAATATACAGCCTTGACATACTCCTTTTCCTATTTGGAACCAGTCTGTTGTTCCATGTCCAGTTCTAACTGTTGCTTCCTGACCTGCATACAGATTTCTCAAGAGGCAGGTCAGGTGGTCTGGTATTCCCATCTCTCTCAGAATTTTCCACAGTTTATTGTGATCCACACAGTCAAAGGCTTTGGCATAGTCAATAAAGCAGAAATAGATGTTTTCTGGAACTCTCTTGCTTTTTCCATGATCCAGTGGATGTTGGCAATTTGATCTCTGGTTCCTCTGTCTTTTCTAAAACCAGCTTGAACATCAGGAAGTTCACAGTTCACGTATTGCTGAAGCTTGGCTTGGAGAATTTTGAGCATTACTTTACTAGCATGTGAGATGAGTGCAATTGTGCAGTAGTTTGAGCATTCTTTGGCATTGCCTTTCTTTGGGATTGGAATGAAAACTGACCTTTTCCAGTGCTGTGGCCACTGCTGAGTTTTCCAAATTTGCTGGCATATTGAGTGCAGCACTTTCACAGCATCATCTTTCAGGATTTGAAATAGCTAAACTGGAATTCTATCACCTCCACTAGCTTTGTTCATAGTGATGCTTTCTAAGGCCCACTTGACTTCACATTCCAGGATAATAGCTAATATTAATTATTGTGTCAAATGCATAAGGATTGGATGTTTTTGAGAATAGATTCACCAATTAACTAATAATGTACCAATTTTCTTTCCATATATCTATTTCTAAGTTAGAATGCAATAGTCTGGAATTGTTTGAAATAGAGGAAGCAACTTATAGGGACATCAACAAAGGGGAGATTTTTAAATTCTCCCATCTGCAATCAATATTCATTGAAACTATTTTCATCGCCAGGGCACTGGATGGACACAGCAGGGGCCACTGGTAACAAGACAAACACAGACCTTACCTTTAAACACCACCTGGTTTAGTCACTTCATTCACAGTTCTTGTCTTAACACCTTGAAACTATTCACTGGACCTAGCCAGTATTTCTGAATGAAAAATGTATTTCATTTATGATGTAAAACCAGGGAATTGGATACATTATTTAGTCAGTAAATCATAAGTATCTAACATATATTCAGAGAGGAACGTGGGCCTACAATGTGTTTATTTAAACAGGCTGTCTGCCCTGTTCATTCCCACTTTTAAAAGCTGATCATTGGTTACATAGACCACCAGGTCTCTCTGATACAGAAATCAGAGACTGCAAAGAACATCTGAGGGAAAACCTGGAAACTTAAGCTTGACAGTGATTGTAACAGAGGACCAAACAAAGAAGTCCGGGAGCCCACATTTGAAACGTGGTAATGATTTAAGTGTGTGAAGAAAATTCTGAGCAGAAGAGTAAAACACTTCAAATTATATGCATTAATCATAAGAAACTGTCATGTTCAATAAGCAAAATGGAGAAAAGTGGCTCAGACAATACCCTCCATCCATAGTGACAGCATTTGTTTTAACCATTTCATTCAGCCTTTAAGGCTTCTTTAAAGACAGCCCAGGAACACATATTTGATTCAAGGCACTGTGTTTTTTATGTGCCAACACTTGCTTGTCTGCATGTATATTGTCATTCTCAGAAGAACAAAGGTCAGATGATATCACTTAATACTTTTTTCATGATAATAAATTTATTGGTTTCTAAAATCATTTGAATCATCAAAGTAATACATACCCTTTGTATTATAAAATATAAAGTTAACCAGGGCAGAAAATACTCACACTATATTATTTTTATCATCCAACAGAAATGCCTTCAACATATGATGTAAATTTTTGCGATATTTTTCCATTTGAAGGTTTTCATGCTCTTTTTCGAGCTTCTGCGTAGTTGGCATCTTGTATGTTCAGTGTTCAGTGTATTCATCTCTTTCTCTGGTTTTCTTTATGAGAGTTTAGCTTTCCACTTTAATTCAGCAAGCAGTAGTTGTCTCAATGACTTGTTTATTAAATTATATCAGTTTATTTCTTTGAGTAACTGGTATATGCCAAGTACCCTGCAAGGTCCTGCAGATGAAGAGTCAAGTCATAAGCTCAGCCCTCTCAGAATTTAAAAAACTCCTTTATTCAAAGATGTTTAGTTGAGTTCCTGTTATGTTCCCTTATAGTGCTAGACACCACAAATCCAGTGGTCAATGCAGTCTATCAGGGCAAACTCACGAGCGATCCAGTGATGCCTCTGTTGTGTAATAGACATCAGGACATCAGGAGCTGCATACAGGTTGCTAGGGAAGCAGGAAAATGGGTCTACTAAATTAAACTTAGGGATTCTGGGTAAAATGGTTTAGGGACAGCTGATGCTTGGGCTGAGTTTCAAAGGAGTTGTTAGGTAAAAAAGTAGGAAAGGATATTCTAGGCAAAGGGAAGTCCATGGCACAGAAAGAGAATAAAAATCAAGCATCATCAGAATGGTGAGAGCCTTCTGCGTCCATCCAGTCTAATGCCCTCTCCTCCCAGGTGGGAACAGAGATGCAGAGAGGTTAATGTACTGAAATTCACATAATGAGCAAAAGCCCGAATGGGAACTGGAACCATGCCTCTAAGCTTCACCCTATCAGAGCATGTACTGTTGCCAGAGATAAAAGCTAAATTAAGCCTTCCTGCTCCATTTCATATGTAACACTAAATGAGAGGAATGGTCAAGAACACTTCTAAATAATACAACTATTTCAAGACCCTTTGACTCACCTGTGTTAATTAGACTGAGGCCTGACCTAAGAGTCTATCACTTTGAACTGAAAACCGACTCTATTATTTTGACCAATAAAAGAGATTTTCTTCAAACAGTGTTTTTCTTAAATTCACATAGCAGAATATATATCTCAATGAAATCAAGATAAATAGCTGGTATAGTCCAATATTAAATACACCAAAACTTCAATTGGGCAGAACCCTGCAGCCCTCCATTATAATTTAATCTTGCTTTTCCTTTCAGAGAGGAAATTGAGGCGTGTTATCAGACAACAAGCTGCTAACATGCTAGACTCTGTGTTCCGAACCCCGCGATGGGCTCCCCACTGTGTTAAGAACTCTCTGTTACTTTTAGTAAGAAGAATACCCTTTGGGAGCATAGAGTTGAAGTGAATCACTCATGATTTATTTCAGAAAGTCACTTCTAGGGGTCAGCACACAGTGAGCCCAGACGTCTATTGTTTGGCAGAAAAACCAGGAAGAATATTTACAGCAGTGGCCCTCATGCATGGAAGATACCTTCACAGGTAGATATACGCTGCTTTGCTGACCCGAAGAGAAGGGGGACCTAGGTCTCCTGCATTGCAGGCAGATTCTTTACTGTCTGAGCCCCCAGGTAAGCCCACTCATTTAACTATAAATAGCCCAACCCAGGGATCAAACCCAGGTCTCCCAACTCTGCAGGTGGATTCTTGACCAACTGAGCCAGCAGGAAAGCCCAAGAATACTGAAGTGGGTAGCTTATCCCTTCTCCAGCGAATCTGCCTGACCCAGGAATCTAACTGGGGTCTCCTGCATTGCAGGAGATTCTTTACCAGCCTAGCTACCAGAGAAGCCCTATAAAAATAGTCAAACAACCTGAACCCCATTCCTTAGGAATTCTGAAGCGTCCATTTGCTAAATGTGTAAAATATACTTTCACATTGGTAGTATTAGTGAGCCTTTGGTGGCTCAGATGGTAAAGAATCTGCCTGCAATGCAGGGTTTGATCCCTGGGGAAGATCCCCTGGAGGAGGGCATGGCTACGCACTCCAGTACTCTTGCCTAGAGAATCCCCATGGACAGAGGAGCCTGGCAAGCTACAGTCCATGGGGTCAGCGCAAAGAGTTTGACAGGACTGAGTGACTAACACTTTCACTTTCATTGGTTATATTATTCAGTGCTTAAAGTACTCTCTTGTATGTTAAATCCTACCTAAGCAGAGGTTGGGCTTCCCTGGTGGCTCAGAGGTTAAGGCATCTGCCTCCAGTGCGGGGGACCTGGGTTCGATCCCAGGGTTGGGAAGATCCCCTGGAGAAGGAAATGGTAACCCACTCCAGTATTCTTGCCCGGAGAATTCCACAGACAGAGAAGCCTTGTAGGCTACAGTCCACAGGGTCGCAAAGAGTCGGACACGACTGAGTGACTTCACTTCACTTCTTCAAGCAGAGGTCACTTTCAGATTTCTGGGATGATATTTGGAATGTTAAATTGCAGTCTTTCTGATCTTGGGTGGCCTTGGCCTGCAATAGCTTGGGGGTGGGGCCTGTGTTCCTAGCCAGAGACTGAGGCCGGGTCATGGCGATGAAACACCAGGTCCTAACCACTAGACCAGTGGTCAGTGACAAGTGCCCTGGCCCTTCAGCTTTGCAGAAAAGAATTTCCACAAAGATGGAAAGTAATGAAACAAAGTATTTATTAAGAGGAAAAAAGAGTACAGTATGTGCGGATAGATACATGGGTGCACGGAGTGAGAGAGTTGCTGAGTTGCACCCTTCTGGCAGTTTAAATTACTTTTATGGGGCATTTCTTCCAGTTTCTTTTGACCAGTCATTTTTATTTACCTGATTCACAATTCATATTTTGTTTGTCTCAGAATCCTTACATATGTGCACATGCCTCTCTTAGCCAAGAAGGATTTTACTGAAAAGATGTCTAGGTAGGGAACATCCCTTGACAAAACTCTCCTTTGGACTCCAAGGAACCTTTTCTGTGCATGTGTGTCATTGGGGAGGTCTCCTGAATTCAAGAAAAGAAATGTAGTCTGGGTAGGGCTCACTCACCTCCCTTAATTGTCCTGCTATTCTCATCTTGCAGTTCCAGTCCGTAAGGAATGAATCTCCAATCACTTTACCTTGTGGTGGGAGTTGGGGACATCTGCCTCCTGCCTCAATTCATGGAACGATTTATCATCAGTTCCAATGGAGAATCTGAATCCTGAATGAGAGGTTTTTTGTTTTTTTTTTTTTTCACTGCAGCCCTTCACTGATGGTGATTGGAAGGATTTCTCTTTTATACAGCTGGGTCACTTTTTGTCCTAGTTAAGTTTTGATAGATTGAGGATGCGATTTGGTCTAGGTTTTAGTTTTCTAGTTTTTCTGAAACTGGAGTTTTGGAGATCTCATTTTCTAAGGTTTTTAAAAGCAATACCCTATAATTAAAAGAGCTCAAATAAATACTGACAGAACAGACATTTTTATTAAGCAGTGTCTCCCTAGTAAGGCAGTAGCCTCAAAAATAAAACAAATTTAGGATTTGCCTTGTTATGGAACAAATAAGTCTTAGATCGGTTTCAAGTGTAGACAAGTTTATTTCAATGGAAATAAGTTAATACCATTAGAATTTGTTTGGTATGTGCTGAGTGCTGGGGGAAGGAAGGGGTATAGAGTCAGGCTCTGCCCAGGTGGTCTGTATATGCAGCATTTAGGAGGTGAGTCCACAAAGGCTGTTCCACGAGGTGGTATGAATGTCCCAAAGGAGGGAAAATTAGAAGAGGCAAGAGGGTTTAGAAGGACTTCATGACAGGAGCAGAATTTACTACAGACTTGAGGAGGCACTTTGATAAGGTTGTCCAAAATTTGTGTGTTTGTGCTTAGTCACTCAGTCATGTCTGACTCTTTGCCACCCCATGGACTGTAGCCCGTCGGGCTCCTCTGTTCATGGAATTTTCCAGGCAAGAATACTGGAGTGAGTAGCCATTTCCTCTTCCAGGGGATCTTCCTGACCCAGGAATCAAACCTGCATCTCCTGCATTGCAGGTTGATTTTTTACTGCTGAACCACCTGAGAAGCCCAATATCTACCAACGTTTTTACAAAACGAACTATTGAATTTGGAGATTTTTATCTGAATAAGCAGGTATCATGAAAACTTTAAAATGCAGATGCACTTGAAGGAAACGATACACACAATTAAAGAATCTTTGCTTTGCATGTGAAGTCACTGTAGGATACCATTTATACTTCATATCGTAAGCTGCAAGTACATTATGCCCCTGCAAGGCTTTGTTTAGGTTTGATAAGGGAATACTAGGGGTGGGTTAATTGCCTCTATAATTGTGTAAACTTCTTTTATATTTGAAAATACTTCAAATGAAATAGGAAAGCTGCAGACTGATTGCATTATGTGTAAAATGTTTATATTTGCATGAGTTATATGAAAGACTATTTTAACTTTCAAAGCTGATATTTATTCAGATTTCAGGATAGAGTTTATTTATAAAGAATGGAGAGATCCCTTAACTTCTAAACTACCTGATAATGCTAAAAAAATAAAACTTCCAGATGCTGAATTTTCAAGTGTTCCCACTTCTTATGTGATTATTCTAAAATTAAGAGCCAGATGTTTTTTAATGCATTAACTATAAGTGTTGGATGGTTGATTTTTCTAAACTTTTACATAAATACTTTCAGAGGGTAGATTCTTAGGTAACTAAGAAGGACTTACTTCAAGTGACTTAGTTATATGACTGAAAATGTAAGTTAAAAAGCAAATACATGCTTCATAATTACTGAGTAAAGGAGATTTTAATTTCAGCTAAAATCCCAAATGAACTTTTTAGCTAACCCAATATAACTTGGTATAATGTGTCAGTATTAGCATTATTAATTAAGATCAATAAAGACTTTGTCTAAAAAAAATAGGATTTAATGGTTGTATCAAGGAAACTGTAGCAACATCAGGAGAAGGCATCCTGTGTGAGAAAAAATGAACTGCATTCATTGTGAACAAAAAAACACACCTGCAAATATTTGTCCCTTTCTGTAAATTTCATATTGAATCTCAGGAGAATTCAATAGAGTGGTAAATGTAATTTGTCATTCTTTACAATTATGGTCTAAATAAATGAAGTCTAAAGGGAGTTTGCCTATTTGATTTTCAAATTTGCATCACTTAAAATCCAATCAGGCCAACTGTTCAGATTTTTATTAGATATGAAAGACATGAATGGGTTCAAGCCCGCAGTGTGTATTGAAAAAACATATCTGATTTTACAGCAAGCCTTTGCTAAGGGGTTCATTCAGTTTGTGGTTTAACACCGTCCCTGTAAAGATTGCTTACTGACTGCTTGAATTGCTACCATATTATACCCTTCGATTCTCAGTAACCAGTGTTTTATAGGCCAGCAGATTGCCTTTGATTTTTGAGAATTTGCAGTAACATATTGAGCTTAACAGATTTATGCAGGAATGTAAAATAAAAATAGTGTAGCAGGCGCTTGGGAGTTTAGAACACAGAGGAGATTAGGTTTACAGATGGCTGGTACAGATAATGGCATTGAGTAATTTAGCCATGTAAGGTGATCTGTTGTTGACAGAATACATTAACATTTACCTGACATATACAGGTGTTTGGGTTGTGCATTGCCTGGGACTCAGAGCAAGTGGTGTCATGTGTAGGTCTAAAGTTTGAAATCTCTAAACATGCCTGGGTTTAGGGATTAATTTTAGGAAGATATTCTGAGACCTTGCCAGAATACACTATATGATGTATTCAGCCCCTCTGCCTTTCAAATCATCATTCTTTGTATGCTACTATGTAAATACAAACCATCAGAAACATTTTAAGGGATTCTGATTTAATTAATGTGCTATTTTAGAAAGAGGCACAAAACCATGGTTGCTACTATAATTTCACATACAATGTAAAGTCTCCTATTTCTTGCAGTAATATTAATAGTTCTTAGCTGCATGTTAGAATCATCCATGGAGCTTATTTTAAAAAATACAGATGTTAGAACTCTATCCTCAGAAGCACTTAGATGAATGTAACATGTAGCCAAGATTAACAATCACTGTCCAATAAATACATTTACTTTAATAGGTAATGGGCTTCCCAGGTGGCACTAGTGGTAAAGTACCCGCTTGCCAATGCAGAAGGCCTTAGAGATGAGGGTTCGATCCCGGGGTTGGGAAGATACCCTGGAGGAGGGCACAGCAACCCACTCCAGTATTCTTGCCTGGAGAATCCCATGGACAGAGGAATCTGGTGGCCTGCAGTCCATAGGGTTACAAAGAGTCTGACATGCCTGAAGCGACTTGGCACACGCTCATAGGTAAAATCAGCACCCCAAAGCTTTCTAGGCTTCTGCCTCCAGGCTATCCTACACACAACTATCAGACAGTTTTCCAAAAAACAGTCTTTAAATTAAACCTTGTACTTCCCAAGGAGCCCCAGGATCCTCAACCTCAGGATCCTAATGCCAAATTTACCTTTTTAAAACTGTTTCCTGAGGTCCTACAGCCACGGGGCCACCTTTCCTGAACAATTTCATGTGCAGTTCTCAGCATGTCCCCAGTTAGGGCTGCTCAGCTACCAGGCCAGGCTGTTCTCATCTTTAGGCCTTTTTTCATAGCTCTGCCTGGTCTCTGGGATCCACTCTATTCATGCGGCATGCCATCCATCAATAGTTACAAGTTCCTTCTCCAGGTCTGTGTACCAAGTCCTTGGCACCTTCCACCCAACTCTTCTATAAAAACAATTGTTATGTCTGTGGTCTCTATAGTGCCTAGCTTAGATCTCTCATTTCTTATTTTTTTATATTTTTAGCTGACTGCTTCAGATACACCACATCTTATATTTTTCCATTACCCACTATCTACCATCCATACCCTCTACAAGTCAAGCCAAGTCAAACCAAGCCAAACAAAGCAAAGCAGAATAAACAACCAACACCACCACCACCAGGAAAGACAAATAGTAGATGCTCAATAAATATCTGTTGAACAGTTATGGTCATTCAGTTCAGTTCAGTTGCTCAGTCGTGTCCGACTCTTTGCGACCCCATGAATTGCAGCACGCCAGGTCTCCCTGTCCATCACCAACTCCTGGAGTTCACCCAAACTCATGTTCATCTAGTCGGTAATGCCATCCAGCCATCTCATCCTCTCTCATCCCCTTCTCCTCCTGCCCCCAATCCCTCCCAGCATCAGAGTCATTTCCAATGAGTCAACTCTTCGCATGAGGTGGCCAAAGTATTGGAGTTTCAGCTTTAGCATCAGTCCTTCCAATGAACAACACTCAGGGCTGATCTCCATTAGAATGGACTGGTTGGACCTCCTTGCAGTCCAAGGGACTCTCAAGAGTCTTCTCCAACACCACAGTTCAAAAGCATCGATTCTTTGGCATTCAGCTTTCTTCACAGTCCAACTCTCACATCCATACATGACCACTGGAAAAACATAGCCTTGACTAGATGGACCTTTATTGGCAAAGTAATTTCTCTGCTTTTTAATATGCTGTCTAGGTTGATCATAAATTCCCTTCCAAGGAGTAAGCGTCTTTTAATTTCATGGCTGCAGTCACCATTACGGTCATAAAGGAGCTAAAAATTAGTGGTGAGGGTTGCACAACTTTATGAAAATACAAAAGACAAACAAACAAACACTGAATTGAACCCTTTAGAGAAGCTAATTTTATATAAATTTTCAATAAAACCTCACTTTCAAACTGAGAGAAAACATTTTATGAAGTACATTTTTGTGTTGACTTTATTTTCCTAGCCAGAAACAAAAGATAATAAAGCACTCATATAGGAGCACAGCTGAACACTACTCTGGGAGTGTCTTGAGACTGGTAGTTTGTGTTACTTCTTATCATGTGATCCTTGAGAACCCATCCAGTAAAGTATGGCCCAGCACCTGTTTTTCCAAATGAAACTGTGTACATTATCTATGGGTGCTTTCTCATTGCAAAGGCAGAGTTGAGTAGTGGTAACAGAGACTATATGTTCCAGAAAGATTAAAGCATGTATTGTCTGGTTTTGTACAGAGATGGTATGCTGTCTCTGCTTTACAATTCGTGTTTAAAGCTGTGATGACTCATATCATTTGTATCCCTTACTCATGAAGAGCAGAAATCCTTGAAAAAGTCTTTCTGATGATGGTAAGATTTTTTTTGTGTGTGTGATGACCCAGGATGTAGCCCGGTGACATTCAAGTTCTAAAAAAATGAAGATGCTCATTTTCATCAGAGTTTCTGTTATGATAAGACAGCGTTTGGCTTTTGGATATGTTCGCTCCTGTTGACATTTTTTGCCCACTTATGTCCTTCCTGTCCTTCAAAGCCCTTTTCCAGTGCCACCCTCCTCATGAGCTTACCTGCATCCTCGACCAAAAGAAGACTCTCGCTTTTCACTCTTACACTTGGTGAGATCTCCCTGAAACTACTTCCATCACTGCACCCTGATTGAAAATAATTTGCATAATTTTCCCTCCAAGAATATGAACTGAATATTCTGCCTTTTGCATAATTCCAGACAAGAGAGGCACAGAGATAAACATGACATGGTTTGTGCCTGTTGTTCCCAACCCTGTTCTCAGAAAGCATCAGCCAGATTCTGTGACTCCTCTTGTACTGGGTTTTCAGCACTGTTTACTTCATTCTGTGTCAACAAAGAAAGCCCACACAGAGGATGCTGCCCAAACTTCACCTTTATACCAGTATCTGGTGGCTGTTCCACCTGCTTGCAGTATGAACTTGGCATCAGATTCCTCATCTATAAAATTAAAAAATAATAGAAATAAATTATTTGGTTGCTGTGATGAACAGGTTGTTTGGCATGAATGGAATGGTCAAAGCATGGTGCCTAGTATTGTTTCAACTTTTTGGGTACTAGTTCAATGCTTCTTCATTAATTTTTGATTCAGGTAGTTAAAATGAGGTCCAGTATCATATGTTTCATACCCCTCTCATGCTTGCAGAATCTCATGAATTTGTAGAGTATGTACCAATTTATAATTGAACCAGAAAAGGGACATGACTTACCTCAGTCCCATGATTAAAAAGAGATGAATTCAGCTTTTGCACTCTGGACAGCTGATCGCAAATCTACTCTTTTCTCAATTCAGTCCTGGACATCCTTCTCTTTTATTCCTATATGTCACAGATATAGCTGTCAGAGAAAGGTCTTCTTATTTGTAAAGCCATCGACCTCACCTAATCATAACAGAATTTCCTGCTACACAGATTATCTAATCTCGTCAAGAGCATAATTAAACTCAGTAAACTTTATCTTCTTGTGTTATTTCACTGCACGGTTCAAGAGGCAATAGAAATGGAGCAACAACAGAAACAACAACAACAACAACAACAACAAGCCTTTGGGATCAAATCCATTGTGCATACTTGTCTCATAAATTCTGAGTGTAGCATCTGAGAGTAAAGGTCTGCAATGAGTAGGCAGAGATGTGAAGAATAAGCCAGGATTGAAACAATCTTCTTTTGATTTGAACCTGTGGGTTTACTCTATTTCCTATCTTTGTTATTTATGTAACAAAGAGTGAATGGTTTTATATATTTAACCTGAAATATACTGTTCATGTTTCAGAACTGGCATATCCACCTCAGAAGAAAAGGCCCTTCTCTTCAAATACAAATAAAAATGTTGTATTTTTTTTTTCTGTGAATGCTGCCTCAAACCTGTATTAGTCTAATTTCTTGGATATCATTTCATTCCAATGTAGAAGTTGTCTTTAATCTTAGAGTCTCACTTTAAAGTACTCATTTTCATGTGTATATTAGAGTAGTTTCACTGTGGCAGGTTTTGCAAGGTAGGGATTGTGTGTTTAGATCTCATCAGCATGATACATACACCCCTTCCTGATTTTTCTTCTTTCCCTCTATTGTGATTCAAGATGTCTGTTTCCTGAATATAATCGCTTAAAACATAAACTTTAAAAATTTTCCTTAAAAATAAAGTTTCGTATGATAAACTTTAGTCCAAATAAAGTAAAGAGCAACCAAGGAGAGTTTTGTGCTTTGCTTTTGTAGTGTTCTAGGAAAGATCTATGGGCTTCCCTGGTGGCTCAGTGGTAAAGAATCCTCCTGCCAATGCAGGAAGTACGGGTTTGATCCCTGGGTCGGGAAGATCCCCTGGAGAAGGGCATGGCAACCCACTCCAGTATTCTTGTCTGAAAAACCTATGGACAGAGGAGCCTGGTGGGCTGCAGTCCATGGGGTCAAAAAGAGTTGGACATGACTTAGCAACTAAAACAACAACAATCACAAACCTCATTTTAGGGCTTCCCTGACAGCTCAGTGGGTAAAGAATCTGCCTGCAATCCAGGAGTCACACAAGATGTGGGTTCGATTCCTGAGTAGGGAAGATCCCCTGATCTTCCTTAGTAGGATAATGGTAACCCACTCCAGTATTCTTGCCTGAAAAATCCTGTGAACAGAGGAGCCTAGTGGGCTACAGTCCATAGGGTCACAAAGAGTCAGACACGACTGAGCAATTACGCACATAGGAAAGATCTGGAAAGAGAGGGAGGAGGTGACCTTTTATCTAGTCCAGCATTCTTTGTGATAACCATATCCTGATTCTACCAGTCAAATGGTAGAGAAGGCTGCAATAATAGGAACAGTTGAAATACACTTGATTCTGGCCCTTACTTGCTCAATCAGGGTTTAAACTCAATGCAGTTTGCCTGCAGACATTTCTATAGGTCCAGGGACCATCTCACAAGCTCACATGCAAGGCCTCTCTCACAAAAATAGCCTTCCCTCTGCTAGGAGTCACTGAGTCCACAAGCCATCCATCACCATCTCTTGCTAGATATCTGCGGGAGTGGAGGTCCTGAGTTGATATCTGCATACCAGGCTTCTGCTGGGAAGTGAGAAAAGATACCCTCTCCTGTTTGGATCACATCTTAGTGAGATGCTTTCACCCCTTTGCCAAAATTAATAGGACATATGCAGTTCGTATTTACACTCAAAGTGCTACATAGCTTTGGGCTGGTGACTGCATATAAAACCCAGGCATACTAGTTTCAACATATGAAGCAAAAGAAGGCTCAGAGGCTGTCACAAGGGGCCAGTGAGAGACTGAACAGGTGACTCTCTATTCCCTCCATTCCTACTTATCCAGAGAAGTTGACTTTTATCTTTTTTATGCTCTGAGACTCCAGAAAGTGTGCTTGAAGTGTTACTTCTCTAATCAATTAGTTTGCATTTATATTTCATGACTTGCATTTTAGTTTCACACAAAATGTTTTCCTTTTGCAGAATACTTACAAATTTGGGCTATTATAAAAGCAATCTTATGATACCTTGGGACTTTATTTATGTTTAAAGACAATACTCTATAATTATATATTAAAAATAATGGAAAAATTGACTTGGAGGAGAGAGAATTACTTTCATGCGATCTTTAAGAGCCATACGTTATACAATACAAAGTATTTCTTTATTTGAAGGCTTGGCAAAAGGGACAGAAAAAGCTATTTTGCAATTATTTTTAACTTCTGAGGATTTATTAATGAACATAAAATTCATTAAGAGTATAGTTTTTAAAAATAGTGAAGCATTTGTCAACCATCACACCTATCTTGGAAGTCTCAAGTTGTCTCATTCATTGCATAGCTCAGAATGCTCCCTGGCCACTCTAATGGATGGAAGGGCAAACAGATGAAGATAGATATTACAGAGACAGAATGAGTAATGCATTGCCTTATCCAGAGAATCTGCAGAATCTTGATTAGTTTTCATTTACCAGGAGTGCATGTGTTTAAAGCTATTTCGGGTAGTCATATCTGAAAGGAAATGACAAATCAGGTAGATTTTGTGAAAGATGCTGAGTTTTGAAATACACAATCAGAAAATTCCAGAGATTGGAAGATTGGGAATGACCTAGATACATTATTAGAAATAAAATAGATAAGTAATAAGGACCTACTGGATAGCAGAGGGAACTCTACTCAATACTTTGCAATTGCCTATATGGGAAAATAATCTAAAAAAGAGTGGATATATGTATATGTAGAACTGATTCACTTGCTGTACTCCTGCAACTAACACAATATTGTAAACCAGCTATACTCCAATAAAAATTAAAAGAAAATTCCACATAGAAAAGTGGGAGAATCTCATCCAGACCCTCATCACAAATATGAATCCCCTTTTAACATCTCCAGCTCCTCCTCCCACACTTCTGGTGATAGAGAGCCCCTGCAAGGCAGGCAGTGCACTGTCATAGGAAATGCTTGTTGGGATTTGGTGATTCCAAGGGCAGATCTGAGTTTCAGCTCTTCTGCTGGAAGACCTTGAGGAAGTTGTTTGGCCTCTCTAAGTCCTGATATCTTCCAAGGAATCTTCCAACTCTGGGACTGAACTCGGGTCTCCTTCATCTCCTGCATTGCAGGAGAATTGTGGGAGAAAACGGCCACCCACTCCAGTATTTCTTGCCTGAAAAAAAATCCCATGGACAGAGGAGCCTGGCAGGCTACAGTCCAAAGTGAAGCAAAGAGTTGAACACGACTGAGTGTAACATGACACGAAGTCCTGATATCTTCATTTGTAAAAGAAATGGAGAAGTACTGTGGTGGTTATTCTCTATTTTCTTGTATACCCTATCCATTCTCTATTGCTATATGTCCTACTCCATGCCCTTGAAGGCTGACCCTTCAGAAAGCATCTCCCCTGTCCCTTTGCCTACCAGGGTCCTGTTAGGCTGGACCATTGAGAAGCACCAGCAGGAGGTGGAGGTGGACACAGGGAGAGAGGGCAGGTACTTCTTTTCTCTGACTGCTCTGGGCTGCATCCTTCCTTGTGACGGCTTCCTGGTCTCTTGTTAACAGCTCTGCCTCTCACCTGGTTCCTGTAGAGTCAGTTCTTGCTCTGCCTCTTCAGGCCTAGAGTTACTAGAACTTTCTCTTCCAGAGAAAGTTAGTCTCTGTGAATCTCAGGATCTCTTGTTAGTTCCATGAATGCTGCTCTTGCCTCTCAGTGAGCCATCCCTTTGTTAAAGCACTTGTACCACTTGTGTGGGCTTCCCTGGTGGCTCAGATGGTAAAAAAATCCACCTGCAGTGCAGAAGACCTGGGTTCGATCCTTGGTTTGGAAAGATCCCCTGTAGAAGGGAATGGTAACTAATTCCAGAATTCTTGCCTGGAGAATTCCATGGACAGAGGAGCCTGGCACGCTACAGTCCATGGGGTCACAAAGAGTAACTGAGCAATTGCCACTTACACTTTTTCACTTTTTTTCACCACCTGCATTGAGTTTCTTGTTTCTGCCAAGTACCTGTCTTAGACTTCTCTCAGATATATTGCAAAGTTCAGGTGCAATAATGTATGATGATAAAGCATTTTATAAATTCTAATGAGTACTGCAAAGTTTGTTTTCAATTTTAGTGCCCAAACCACCTATTACTTTTTCATTTGGCTTTATTATTTTAAGCTTAAATTTGCATGGTCCTAAATCCATTAATGATGAACTGTCCCTTCATGTTAAAGAGTACATTTAATCCCTGACAGTTCTTTAGATCCTGGGAAACAGTGGCATTTGAACCCAGGCCTTTTCTTCTCTGAGTGAATCAGTCTGAACTGCTTCAGATGTTGTGCACATGACGTGGTAGTCAGTTTCTCCTCCATTTTAGACAGTCTTTTGAACACATTTCTGATCAAGATTGCTCTTCTTTCAAGACTTCCCTGGTGGTCCAGTGGTTAAAACTCAGCTTTCAATGCAGGGCTCCAGGGTTCAGTCCCTATCCAGGAAACTAAGATCCCATGTGCTGTTCAGGCAAATAAATAATGTTTCAAAAATAATAATACTTTTTTTAAAAAAGATTGCTCCTCTTTGACAGTCATGTTCAGAATTTAACTCCACATTTCAGGTATTGTCTCACCACATTGGATTAACCTGGTTTGTTTTCCTGTTTGTTTATGGAAAAGGTTTTCCACAAACCTTTTCTCTTTTGTGCCAGTATTTTCTCTGCCACTTTTTTTTTTTTCTTTTATAACCTTGTATGTTTGGCAAAATAATTACTCCCCGAAAGATGTCCTCATGCTAATCCCTGGAGCCTGTGAGTATGTTACCTTACTTGTTACTTGGGACTTTATAGCTGTGATTAAGGGCCTTGAGATGGGCTCAGCATAGTCATGATGATCCTCAAAGAAGATGAGGGCAGTGGAAGAGGAGGTCAAAGTGATGAGCCCTGACAGTAAACTTGTGTTACTGACTGTGAAGATGGAAGAAGGGGCCATTGGCCAAGAGATGTGGGGGCCTTTCGATGCTGGAAAAGGCAAGGAAATCAATTCACCCCTGGAGCGTCCAGGAAAGAATGATGGCCTGCTGATGCCTTAACTTTAGTCCCTTGAGACCCTTGTCAAACTTTTGATCTACAGACAATAGTATGATTAGTTAGGGTTCTTTTGAGTCATTAAATTCATGGTGATTTCTTATAGTGCATGAGAAAATGAATGCAGTTTGTGTGGTATGCTGTTGTTTGTTTTTCCTTTTTTCGCACCATTCCAGGATGTTGAGAATACCTTCAGTCATGTTGTCATCATCTAGTGTGTTAGCTCTCTGTGCAAGATTCGTTCACTCACTAATTTGTTCTGCCTGGTAACCATGTTGCTCATGTAGATTTTGATGTCAGGACTCTGATGAAAGTCCAGAGATTTGACATTTGGTACTTTTCTCCCATTTAACTCTTAGAAGTTAATCAGCACCATTCATGATCCTACCCAACTGTATCATCAACTAGCTACTGTTC
Organism: Oryx dammah; assembly: GCF_014754425.2. NCBI lineage: Eukaryota > Metazoa > Chordata > Mammalia > Artiodactyla > Bovidae > Oryx > Oryx dammah. The sequence goes on along the minus strand of NW_024080596.1, from coordinate 2,986,353 downwards.
AGCTATCTTATCTACTAGACAATCAGGACAGATTTGTTAAATAACCTTTTTCTTTTAAAAAAAATAGAAGTATACTTAGATAAATGTGCATTTGCCCCCTGCCCCATCTACTACTTCTATCAACAAATTGGTAATAAAATAGGCTGATGAGAAATTTGGAATGCAATTGAAACAAATTTAAAAATCCAAATACCAATCTCATCATTATGACTATGCTGATAATCCACATAAGAGGGAAAAATGAGTCATTGTCATAACTTATTTTTTTTTCTTTTACATCTTCCATTTCCATGGCTAAAATGGACTTGTCTGAAGTCACTTTTAGGCCTAGCATCTGTGTGAAAATGCAGGAATCCTGAAAGGGTCAGTCCTTTGGGAACTTGCAGAAACAACTTTTTATTAATGGCCATCAAGTAAACAATTAGCTACTTTGTTAACAGTGTAATAGGGGTAACCTTTGACTTGGCTATACTTCTTCGCTTTGGACATTAGTGGTCTTGTGGCCCCTTTTAAGCCATTTACACAAACAAGATCAGCGAGATTTGCTCTTTCCTGAATCGTATTTTCTCCTTGCAGAGAAAGCCTTGTAGTGTTTTCTTCTAGGCACTTGGTTGGAATGGGATCCCTGTCAAATTGTCTCAGCTTCTGAGTTGGGCTTACCATGTCTTGTGCATGCCTGCTAAGTCACTTCAGTCATGTCTGACTCTTTGTGACCCCATGGACCATCACCAACGAGGCTCCTCTGTCCACAGGGTTTCTCCAGGCAAGAATACTGGAGTGGGTTGCTATGCCTTCTTCCAGAGGATCTTCCCGATCCACATATTGAACCCACATTTCTTACCTCTCTTGCATTGGCAGGTGGGTTCTTTACCACTAGTGCCACCTGGGAAGCCCTTACCATGTTATACTGTGAGCCATAAAGTTCTGCTGGTGATAAATAGATGAGCTGCTTCCTCAAACCTGTTTATCATTAATTTTAGTTTAATACAGAATATTCAAATTGACTACATGATGCAAATTCATGCTGAAAAGTTTCCGAATTCAGTTTATCAATCCTCAGTGTGTCCCAGGACAAAGACATTTATAAGGAAAGATACATTTATTATTGAAATGAGCAGAACTTCATTTTAGTTTTATTCTAATATTTAGCATCTTCATAGCTAGCTACTTCTTAAAATACACTAGGGAGAATCTACTGAAGTCATTTATCCAAGATCCTGACATAAGAAAAAGCCATTCTCTTGAAGGTTGTGGGAATGATTGTCTTGCATTTCTGCTGATTCAACTGTAAAGTTACAATGAGTTCATCTCATGCAGTTAAGAAGTGGCCGGTGGTAAGGGACTCCATGCTTGAAAGGTTTAATCGAATTTCCATGCATGTGCAAATTCAGATAAACACAATATAGCTTATGAGAGCCCTTTATTTTTTTAAGTTGCTACCTTCATCTGGTAACAACTGATTACCATGTGCTAACAAGGAGAAAACACCTGCAAACAATATCCTTGTCCTGCGATTGATTCTACTTTTAACTGTGCTTGTTCAGGTAGCAAAACCATTAGTTACTTCTTGATTGTTTTTATGATCAGACTTAGCACCTCGTATTGAGCAAGCACTGAGGAATGCATCTTTCCTTAAAAGGTTGATTTATTAGTTTATATGTAAAAGAACACTGGAGGTTATAAAGGTAACAAAGACCTTAAACATTATATTGATTTTCTTTTCCCAGAGCTTTTTTCTTCTTGTTGTATTGCAGGGTAATAAAATTTCACTAGACCCATTGGATCCATAAAATCTGAAGTACAACCACCAACTGATAGAAATGAAATTGTTTGACTGGGGTGATAAGCAAAGACTTGGCTTTGAACTCTAAGCAGTATAAGTCGTTTGCTGGCCTGTAAGGGTGAATTACAGCCTGCTGTGCACTAAAGGACAAGCATGTATTTGCAAGAGCTCCCAGTTCAGTCATGACTGAGCAATGCAATGACCTTTACATGGCCACGTCAGCCTCAAAAGAAGAATCTTTAGCATGTAAAATCAACATCCTGCCTCTCTGATAAGATGTAGATTTTTTTTCATATTTGAATTAAGTTGTGGGTATAAGACATTTGAATACAGAGTAAAGAGTAGGATAGGAAAATAAGTTCTGTTTGCAAATCTCAAGTTATATTATCTCTATTAACAGTGAGCTTTAAAAAAAAAAGATGGGGAGCTATAGACTCATCATAGTACACAGTACTAGACTGTGCTAGACTAGAATTTTCTGAACTTCTGCTATGTGCACAGTGCTTACCTGTGCCAATCCTTGACGTGTGAACCATCAGTTCATGCTACCTGTATCCCTCTCTAGCCCCAGACCTCCCTTTGCAGCTCCAAGCACTATGTCCCTCAAGGCCTGAGGCATGGCTCCTCCATTGCCAGTCAAGCATCACAGAGGACCATCCTGGGAAAGAGCTCTGTGACCCACTAGGCAAAGTGAAATTTCTGATTTCAGTGGCAAGGGTTTGAGAACATCAGTCAAATCAGGGACAAGGTCTACCTTAAAGTTTCCATGTTAGCATTCTTATGGGCTGAAGTAGAAGGGATTAGTCAGCTAGCAAACTAGTCAGCTAGCAAACATTTTAATTAGTCTAGCCATCTGACCTGGCGTCTCAACAGCTGTAATTTAATGGTACCTGTGCGTGCAGGGAAGTAAACTCACAGTAAAGAGCTCTTGGTCTGTTTGTGTCCAAAAGGGGGCAATTCTGAAGCCACTGAGGCCTTTGATCAAAGCCATATCCTAGACAAATAGCTTTCTTCCAAAGGTACATCTTTACTCATTTATTTTTTGGAATCTGGATTGAAACTGTCTACATTTTTCTACTTATCAAAAACAAAGGTGCATTCATTGATAAATAACCAGAGATTTTGTTGTTCAGTTTTGCTTTGTTTAAGGTGTTTCATGGTGTTAATTAAGTGCTTTGTTAACCCCCAGCACAATTGAAACCTACCTGTGCTGGTGAGGTGGGTCTCAATGTGCTCTGAGTTACAGTTGGTAGGTTTCCCACATGGTCCTATGGATGTGATTGTAGCTCATGCTGCTAGTGCAAGTGGGCCTGGTTGTAGAGCTTTGTTACACAGATTTTATCTTTCACTTAGTGCCTGGAAGCTTGTGTTCTGAATGAGTATCTGACAATGTCCAAATTAATTTCAGAAACAAAATGTCCTGGAGTCCCTTATTTCTATTGTGTGATTGCCTCTCTTGTGTCAGTGAAGTGGGGACATGTCCACACCAAGCAGCCCAATGCTGTTCATTCTCTCATCAGGCTGGAGTGCTCCTGATGGAGGAATGCAAATTCCAGGACCACAGTCTAGATCTTGCACATTAGGGGCCCTAAACCATGGAGGACAAACGTGATGCCCTTGTGCTCTCCCATCCTCCTTTAATATCCCTGCCAGTCGTCACTGATTGTTGTTGCTGTTGTTGTTCAGTCACTCAGTCACGTCCAACTGTTTGTGACCCCATGGACTGCAGCACACCAGGCTTCCCTGTCCATCATCAACTCCCAGAGCGTGCTCAAACTTATGTCCTTCAAGTTGGTGATGCCATCCAACCCTCTTTTCCTCTATCATCCCCTTCTCCCCCAACCCTCAGTCTTTCCCAGCATCAGGGTCTTTTCTAATGAGTCCTCACTTCGCATCAGGTGGCCAAAGTATTGGAGCTTCAGCTTCAGCATCCATCTTTCTAATGAATATTTAGGATTGATTACCCTTAGGATTGACTGGTTTGACCTCCTTGCAGCCCAAGGGACTCTCAAGAGTCTTCTCCAACACCACAGTTCAAAAGCATCAATTCTTCGGCACTCAGCTTTCTTTATGGTCCAACTCTCACATCCATACATGACTACTGGAAAAACCATAGCTTTGGCTATATGGACCTTTGTTGGCAAACTAATGTCTCTGCTTCTTAATATGCTGTTTTAGGTTTGCCATAGCTCTTCTTCTAAGGAGCAAGCAAACAACAGAATAAACCTCAGCACCAACTTCCTGACAACCACCATCAGTCACTCACTGTTATCAATACTAGAAGGAACCCAACTGCTTTTTGTCACCCTTACCCCAGAAGGTAACTTTCGTGACCATTGGGCAGACCTGTCTTTGCTGCCAGGAAAAATAGCCACAACTGTCACGTGGATCAGGGGACATGTACCACACTTGCAAGCTCAGGCACATTATTCCCCCGCAACAGTGGCTAAATAATTCTCTTGCCACAAATGCCGATTTCACTTGTAATTCAGAGCTAAATGCATCTTACCTTAGTCCACAGAAATGACCTAAATGATACAACACAGCACAGCCAACCCCTGCCAGGCGGACTGCTGGAAATTTGATCACTTATCTTCCTGACTGATGTCTAGCCATGTTTCTATTTCTGCATCTGTCTAGAGCTGTGCCTATCTAAGCCTTTGTTATTGCTGCTGATTCCAGGAAGGTGGGGATCAGCCTTTGAATGAAGTAGAATTTAACATCAAACCCATGAAAAATACCCTTGGGTGTTCCAGGGGTCATCAGCTACAAGTCTGTGCACTCTGGAGACAGAATGTAGCCCAGAATACCTGCAAAGCAAGAGAATTCATTCAGAAATCCCATGTCACAATTTTCCCTTATCTTCTGTTCTTTTCTCTCTCAAATTAGGTTGATTTTACAGGAGGGAGGGAAGGAAATTAATGTGACCTGACCCTCTGGCATGTGCCAGGATCTTCAAGAGTCATCTCATCTGATTCATTTGATGACCTTGAGATGTGGACATTATCTCATTTTTCAGATGAGACAACTAAGGTTCACAGAATTTAAGGCATTTACCCATGATTTTCACATTATTGCTTAAATTTATTAATGACATTCAAATTTAGGTTTGAAAAAAATTGTCCAGCAAAACAGATTACTTTTCTGTTTTTAGTAACTCCTGAGGAAAAGGAAAATCCTTTTACAAAGTCTTTCTTTCCAAAGTGTCATTAAAATCTTCCTTTTCCCCTAATAATCCAAATGTTAGTGGGTTCTGGTTTATGAGAGACGATGGAACTTATACCATGACTTTCTACTGATAAACATATTTGAGAGAGTTAAGGAAATTCTCTGGATGATGCAATTAGATAAATTATGAAAGTTACTGAGGAAAGATGCAGATGATTACAGATAGTGTTGGTATGCAGGGGGATTAGGTACAAGATCATCCTGTTCACATTGGGCCACCCCTCATCTCTCCCATCCCACTGCCCTCATCTCTCCCCTTCATGTTGAAAGTCTCAGAAGAGGTGAGAATTAGATGCATGAAACCTACATGATTACCGGAAGTGCTCTTTTTCCCAGTCTCTCTAATCTAAAATAAATAACATGGTCTAAATTAGGCTACATAGAGGTGAGATGCCAACATTTGACCTCAGCAAGCCATACTAAGTGGCAAGAGTTCCTTGACTATAAATACAACTCCTGTTTAGTATGACTTTTTTAGAAATTGGCAGAATCCAATCCCTGAGCTTGAATGACATATCAAAGCATTGTTAATCCCAAGCATTTTTTTCTTTGTTCACGTCACTCTTTAAGGAATCATTTTCACTTGCCTGTTCATGATTTTCTGGCATGTAAGTGACAAGCACTCCCTGTAACACGTTGTGCGAATTCAGTTCAGTTCAGCCGTTCAGTCGTGTCCGACTGTTTGTGACCCCATGGACCACAGCACACCAGGCCTCCCTGTCCATCACCAACTCCCGGAGTTCACTCAGACTCACGTCCATAGAGTCAGTGATGCCATCCAGCCATCTCATCCTCTGTCGTCCCTTTCTCTTCCTGCCCCCAATCCCTCCCAGCATCAGAGTCTTTTCCAGTGAGTCAACTCTTCACATGAGGTGGCCAGAGTACTGGAGTTTCAGCTTTAGCATCAGTCCTTCCAAAGAAATCCCAGGGCTGATCTCCTTCAGAATGGATTGGTTGGATCTCCTTGCAGTCCAAGGGACTCTCAAGAGTCTTCTCCAACACCACAGTTCAAAAGCATCAATTCTTTGGCGCTCAGTCCAACTCTCACATCCATACATGTCCACTGGAAAAACCATAGCCTTGACTAGACGGATCTTAGTCAGCAAAATAATGTCTCTGCTTTTGAATATGCTATCTAGGTTGGTCATAACTTTTCTTCCAAGGAGTAAGCATCTTTTAATTTCATGGGTGCAGTCACCATCTGCAGTGATTTTAGAGCCCCCAAAATAAAGTCTGACACTGTTTCCACTGTTTCCCCGTCTATGTCCCATGAAGTGATGGGACCGGATGCCATGATCTTCGTTTTCTGAATGTTGAGCTTTAAGCCAACTTTTTCACTCTCCACTTTCACTTTCATCAAGAGGCTCTTTAGTTCCTCTTCACTTTCTGCCATAAGGGTGGTGTCATCTGCATATCTGAGGTTATTGATATTTCTCCCAGCAATCTTGATTCCAGCTTGTGTGTCTTCCAGTCCAGCATTTCTCATGATGTACTCTGCATATAGGTTAAATAAACAGGCAAGGGTGCCCACTAAAAGAGAGTTCAAGCTGAATGACATTGGATGTGAAATGCAACCTTTCCTGCCAAGCTCTGTGATATTTAGCATGCTTTGGCATATGCTAAACTACAAAATTTTGAAATAATCAGAATTCCCTTGGGAATGTTACGTAGAATATGTGGGTCAGAATTCTCTCATGATTAGTTAAAAAGTCTAAAATACTTTCTACAATTTCAAATCAATATTTTAATCTGAACTGTGCCAAATGGATTTGACATATTGAACATGATTTTATAATCATAAATAATACTTTAACTATTGGGAGAGATTGAAAGCAGGAGGAGAAGGGGATGACAGCGGACTAGATGGTTGGATGGCATCACCTATTCAATGGACATGAGTTTGAGCAAGCTCCAGGAGATGGAGAAGGACAGGGAAGCCTGGCATGCTGCAGTCTTTGGGGTTGCAAAGATTTGGGCATGACTGAGCAACTGAACAACAACAATTGGGAGAGTCATTTATGGTAGATGTTCCAAATACATGCTGTCTATTGAAGCCAAATGATAATAGTTTAATAATGAGGATAATAGTGTTTGAAACATCTAAAAATAAAAGAATTAGTGAGAATAGGCAATGGGGGTCATATATACATATATTATTTTTCCTGCCAAAGGAATCCTAGGCACATTTGTTGTCATTCATATCTAGAGAGGCATTAGTAATTTGTTACTTTTTCTATGGTGAGTTTTTCAAATAATTTATTGAGGTTTGAGGCTGTGTTCAAAAGATCATGTATTTTATTTTCTCTTTTAGACTAGTATTTATTTATTTGGCTTGTACATGGCAGTTATATTCTCCATGCTTGTTTTATATATATATAGTATAATTGGAATTTTTACACCTACATCATTAACTCTTAACAGACCCTGGGAAAAGAACATGCTGCATTCATGGAAAGAAAGAAAGAAGGAAGGAAGGGAAGGGAGAAAGAAAACAACATTATTTTAGTTCTTGCAACTCCATGGAAATTGCTGTTTTCAAAGCATTGATAACCTTAATCTTCCAAAACTGCATGTCATATCTTTTTGTCTTTAAGCAGAATTCAAGCCAGGGGATTGTTATACCTTTATTAATAGCAAGTAACTTGCCTTCCTCTCTTCCTTCTTTGCGTCCTTCCTTCCTCCCTCCCTTCTGAGACACCACGCTCTTCTGTATTTTTCCTACCATACCAAACATTCCTTCCAGTATCACTTTCTTGAAGCTTCTGCTGCTTCTGAATTTTATACTGTCGAGTGCCCAGGCTTTTCTCTCTCTACACTCATCCCTTGCATCCATGCTAGCTAAGTTGCTTCTGTTGTGTCTGACTTCCCATGGACTGTAGCCTGCCAGATTCCTTTGTCCATGAGATTTCCCAGGCAAGAATACTGGAATGGGTTGCCATGCCCTCCTTCAGGGAATCTTTCAAACCAGAGATCTAACTGCATCTCATTATGTCTCCTATATTGGCAGTAGGTTAACCTGCCAATGCAGGGGATTCGGCTTCCATCCCTGGTCAGAGAAGACCCCTCATGCCAGGGAGCAACTAAGCCCAAGAGCCACAACTACTGAAGCCTGTTCTCCTAGAGCCCGTGCTCCACAACAAAAGAAGCCACCACAATGAGAATCCCATGCACCGCAACAAAGACCCAGGGCAGCCAAAAAGAAAAAAATAAAAATAAAAATAGATTTTATTCTTGTTACTTGCCCATCTAGAGTGAACTGAAACCTCTGTTCCACATCCTGATGAGTTTCAGACTCAGGAAGCAGGCTGACAGTGTGACCACTTTTTAAAACATTCCTGGTAAAACACATGATTAATGAAGGCAGGAAATTTGTTCCCTGCTGTATCCCCTGAAACAGAATATTGTCAGACTGTATGTTGAGTGAAAGAATACAATAATGGTTGCCATTAAATAAAAATCATACAAACTAAAGTCACATACAAAGAAAATAAAAGTCAAAGCGCCAAAAATTTTACTTCATCTGGTGATTTGTTATTATTACATCATTCCTGTCACCTGTCTGTCTTTATCTTTTTTAGGGAGTTGAATTTCCAGTATTTCTGTGGTGTGTTTATTCTCCTTTGAGATGTGCACTTTCTTCCTTGTCCCAGTCACATCACAGATGCCACGGGTCCTGTCCTCTGATATCAGGGTTCCTGTGGCTGGGATTTTAGAACTAGCAACCAACTACTCTAACCCATGGAGAAGGCAATGGCACCCCACTCCAGTGTTCTTCCCTGGAAAATCCCATGGACAGAGGAGCCTGGTGGGCTGCAGTCCATGGGGTCACACAGAGTCGGACACAACTGAAGTGACTTAGCAGCAGCAGCAGCAGATCTAACCCAAAGAGATGAAGTGCTTAGAAGATCATGGACCTGTCAGCTTCATTTGAACAGCAACTTCCTAAGTATCCCCAAGTTGAGCTTGGAATATATGGAGTGGTATTAGTTCTATACATCCAGCTTCATTTTGCCTTAAGGTCTTTTTTCCTCATCCTTCTAGATCCTGAGTGCTTTCCACTTAATCTAGTTCCTTCTCTTGACACCAAGATCCTGACAGTCTTGCTTCCTATCAGCCTTCTCTGGGCAACTAGACCTACACTTGTCTCTAAGCCTTGTCACTGCTTGGAGCTTGGATCTCTCAAAGTACTCATTTCTTCCGGCGCCCCCCCCCCCCCGCCTGCCCCCCGCCCAACTCTGTCTAACGCTCTTAGATTTTATTTTCTTACTTATGTACAGCCTAGGTGGGACTGGATGTTTCTCCCCTCCCTGGAATTTGTGTGCAGTACATTGTATTTTTTTCCCCTGGAAATACATATATCAGTCTTTGGTCTGAGTTCCATACATCAGTGTTGGTCAGTTCTTTTCAACTATTCGTTCCTCCCAAAGACCTGCTTTCTATTCCTTGCTTCCTGGTTTTTGCAATTATGCCTTGGTACAGAACCCATCCTGCGGAACACATCTGTCACTGATCCCTGAGCTTTCGAGGGCCATGTGTTAATGCCCATAATCTGTTTCTCCCTTGAGGGTGTGCATGCTAAGTCGCTTCAATTGTGTATGACTCTTTGTGACCCTATGGACTGTAGCCTGCCAGGCTCCTCTGTCCATGGGATTCTCCAGGCAAGAATCCTGGATTAGATTGGCATGCCCCCCTCCAGGGGATCTTCCCAACCCAAGGTTTGAAGCTGCATCTCTCAAGTCTCCTTCCTTGGCTGCTGCTGCTGCTGCTGCTAAGTTGCTTCAGTCGTGTCCAACTGTGTGCGACCCCCTAGACGGCAGCCTACCAGGCTCCCCCGTCCCTGGGATTCTCCAGGCAAGAACAATGGAGTAGGTTGCCATTTCCTTCTCCAGTGCATCAAAGTGGAAAGTGAAAGTGAAGTCGCTCAGCTGTGTCCGACTCAGCAACCCCATGGACTGCAGCCTACCAGGCTCCTCTGTCCATGTGATTTTCCAGGCAAGAGTACTGGAGTGGGGTGCCATTGCCTTCTCTACCTTCCTTGGCAAACAGGTTCTTTACCACTAGTGCCATCTGGGAAGCCCAATTCTCTTTTACTTCTGCAAAATTATTTTCTTCTTTGTCTTCCTGAAAAAAATTCCTTCCTTAATAGCGAATATTGCCTTACTGTCTTAAAAAAAAAATCTTTTGAGATGCAAGCTCTTTTTGAAAAAAAAAAAGTCTTCTGATTTTACATTTGTCAGTATTTTAAATAATAATGATAGCTAATTTCTTAAAGATGTTTTTTATATATTAGAGAAAGGGTTGTGCATAATCAGACTTTTAATAGCCCTCAGAGATAGGTTCTGTGATTATCCTTACTTTCCTGATGATGAAGTGGGTTCAAGAAGGTTAAGTAGTTGGTCCGCAGTCATGCTATCTATTAACTGACAGAACTGGTTGTGGAGTTCAGACCACTGACTTCAAGAACCAAGTTGAATGACTGTATTATCCTTTCTTTCCTTGTATAGCAAGGACAACAAGTGCTGAATCCAGCTTAACCCACTTAATTCACACACACAAAATTTCTGAGGTGAACAGGAAGGGCATGCATTTATTAAGCAACTGACTATGGATGGAGCTCAATATTTTAGGGAGAAATAAATGAAACCAACTCTCTCTTGAGCATCTTTTGTGAGGCCCATGCTCTAAAGATAACTCTTTTTTAATTCAAGGACCACAAATTATGTCATTTTCTTCTTGAGTGAGCTAATTAACTAAACACTTTGCATAAGGAAATAACTAAGGAGAGGACTGTCCCCCCTCCACTCCATTTCAATAAAGTTGTCAAAAGAAAGGGGTCCAAATTAAAGACATTGCAGGTTTCTTTTATCTTGCTTTTCAAATGTTTATTCCAGACATAGAAATGCTTCCAAATAACTCGGGAGATAACCCTAAGTAAATTATGTGCAGTGGAGATGGATGTTTAAAGAGGCCGCAAAGAGGCAGATAAAGACACTCTTACTGATTCTCTAGTCTGGAACTACAGCACCTTTATACAGGTCTTCTGAGCTCTCAGGAACCTACTTCTTCTCTGCCTTCTGGTTGCTTTTTCTTTCACTTTTGGCCAGTGATTATTGAAAGCACAGTGTTCATCTCTGTGTGAATGAATGAATGCCTAGTGCATGCTTAGTTGTGTCCAACTCTGCAAGCCTTTGGGCTGTAGCCTGCCAGGCTTCTCTGTCTGTAGGATTTTTCAGGCAAGAATACTGCAGTGGGTTGCCATTTCTTTCTCCAGGGGATCTTCCCAACACAGGGATCAAACCTATGTCTCCTATGTCTCTTGCATTGCAGGTGGATTCTTTACCCACTGAATCATCTCATCTCTGTGTTCAATCAACTAAAATGGGACAGCCTTTCAAGTGTTAAAATTCAGTGCAAGATATTGTCTGGCTTTATGGTTTCTAAGATTGTATACCATGCCAAATTGTGGTTTTATTGACAAATGAGACCATTTATCTGACATGAGCAAGAATTAGCTTCAGAAGAGGTGGAAATAACTTACTAGATGGCAAGTGCCTGGTGTTCTTACTGTTACTTTGAGCTTATAAAAGCTGAGAGTTTCTATAGCGAACATATATAATCCTAGGAGCAGAAAGAGTTTAGGCTCTTATAAACTAAGTCCTTTTTTGGAACATTTACATGAATAGCTTCTGAGAAGAGCAACCTAGAAAAAGAGAATTCTGGTGAAAAGGGGGCCTGCTGGAAATAGGAGGAAGGCAGTGAGGGAAGGCAAGATGAAGGGTTCCCCAGTAATCAACAAGCTTCACAGCCGTGTCAGCTTCTTGTTAAATTATGGGTGTGTTTCCACTTCATTGATATGTGGCTGCTGGAGACTGCTCTCTTCAAAATGCCTTGGGGAAGAAATTGTATCTATACTTAACTGTATTCAAGCTCCTGTCTTTCTTCCGGAACGTGTGCATGCTCAGGCTCTCAGTCGTGTCTGACTCTTTGTGGCCCCATGGACTGTAGCCAGCCAATTTCATCTGTCCGTGGGGATTCTCCAGGCAAGGATGCTGGAGTGGGTTTCCATTTCCTTCTCCAGGAGATCTTCCCCACCCAGGGACTGAACCTGTGTCTTCTGTGCCTCCTGCGTTGGCAGGCAGATTCTTTGCCACTGAGCTACCTGGGAAGCTCTTATCTTTTTTTCTAGAAACATAATTCCAAATATGCTTGGTCTTCAAGGGTAATTTAGTCAGTATATACCCAGTGTCTTAATTTCATTTGCTCCACTCTGAATGGACCATACTGGCGATTGCTGCCACCTCCTGACCTACTGGGCTGCACGTTTTGCCCCAAGTGGAGAAAAGAAACGTCATTTCCAAGCCAACACCTAAATTCACAGCAGCTCCAGTTAAGTATATTACCACCTTTTATTTGCAACTGGGAAGGTTTCTCTAGGAATACTCTTCTGTCAGATGTTAGATACAATAATAATAGCTGGCAGGCCAGACCGGAGGATTGAAGGTTCCAATAAATTACTGTGAGGAAAGCAATTTGACATCTTTTCATCCTTTGATGAAAGCTAAGTGTGAAATCTAGGTGTAAACATCTAAAAAATTGAAAGTCACACATGGAGGGGAGATCTGGGAGTGTGGCAGAAGTCACCACTCAGAGATGGAAAGACTCAGAGAGGTCCTACGATTTAACAACAGTATTTCTGTTCAAGATTAATGCATCTGCAGAACTTCTTGGCCTTATTCCTGGATCCTATCAATTTAGCAAGGGCATTTACACAAATGGCTTCTGCAGTCTAACTGATATTGGGCTGGGTACACTGGTTCATGATTTCAATTTCTTTTGTTTGGAAATATGTACACTGCTGAGGAAGTTAGGCAGCCTCTCTCTGGATTCCTTGCCTGTGTCCGTGCTCTGTCACTTCAGTCGTGTCTGACTCTGTGACCTCTTGTACTATAGCCTGCAAGGCTCCTCTGTCCATGGAATTCTCCAGGCAAGAATACAGGAGTGTGTTGCCATGTCCTCCTCCAGGGAATCTTCCTGACCCAGGGATCGAAACCTGCATCTCCTGCATTACAGGCGGATTCTTTACCAGTGAGCCACCTGTGAAGCCCTTGTCTTTCTGTACCTCTTCCTTAATAAACATACTCATGCTCCCCTCATTTCATGAAATAAACTTTCCCCAAACTTTGTGGCTTAAAGTAACCACAGTTTTGCAGTTTTGCAGGGCCAACTCATGTGTGTGTCAGCCAGGATGGCATTACTGGGCCAAGAGGTGCCATCCCCGGTTATTGGGTTGGCATGGCTGGGAAGTTGGCTGTGGCTGCTCTTAGTTTTCCACTGAGGCTGTTGGTTACGGGCCTCAGTGCTTTTTACCTGGCTCTTGTTCAGGGCTGGCTTGGGCTTCTTGAAGCACAAAGGGGAGAGATATCAGGATTTCTTAAGGTCCAGACTCTAAACTGGCACAGCATGACTTCCAAAGTATTCTTTGGTTAAAGCAGGTCACAGGAGTCAGATTTAAGGGAGGGAACCCCACAAAGGCATGAATATAAGCAGGCATGGTTCACAGTAATTGCTTTAAGCTAAGAGTCCACCATATAAAAACAGCAAAACATTTTTTCATTGTTTTTTGGTTATCATCTACAAATTCATTTTTTCATTGTTTTTTGTTGTCATCTAAGAATCTGAAGAATTGATGCTTTTGAACTGTGGTGTTGGAGAAGACTTTTGAGAGTCCCATGGACTGCAAGGAGATCCAACCAATCCATTCTAAAGGATATCAGTCCTGGGTGTTCTTTGGAAGGACTGATGCTAAAGCTGAAACTCCAAAACTTTGGCCACCTCATGCGAAGAGTTGACTCATTGGAAAAGACTCTGATGCTGGGAGGGATTGGGAGCAGGAGGACAAGGGGACGACAGAGGATGAGATGGCTGGATGGCATCACCGACTTGATGGGCATGAGATTGGGTGAATTCTGGGAGTTGGTGATGGACAGGGAGGCCTGGCATGCTGTGATTCATGGGGTCACAAAGAGTCAGACATGACTGAGCGATTGAACTGAACTGAAGAATCCATGTATATTGTCACCCGGCTTATTTAACTTATATGTAGAGTATATCATGAGAAATGCTGGACTGGATGAAGCATAACCTGGAATCAAGATTGCCAGGAGAAATATCAATAACCTCATATATGCAGATGACACCACCCTTATGGCAGAAACTGAAGAAGAACCAAAGAACCTCTTGATGAAAGTGAAAGAGGAGAGTGAAAATGTTGGCTTAAAGCTCAACATTCAGAAAATGAAGATCATGGCATCCGGTCCCATCACTTCATGGCAAATAGATGGGGAAAAAGTGGAAACAATGACAAACTTTATTTTTTGGGGCTCCAAAATCACTGCAGATGGTGACTGAAGCCATGAAACTAAAAGACACTTGCTCCTTGAAAGAAAAGTTATGACCAACCTAGATAGCATATTAAAAAGCAGAGACATTGCCAACAAATGTCCGTCTAGTCAAGGCTACGGTTTTCTAGTAGTCATGTATGGGTGTAAGGGTTGGATGTAAAGGAAGCTGAGCTCTGAAGAATTTATGCTTTTTGAAAAAAAAATATTGTTATTATTATTATTATTTTTACTTTATAATATTGTATTGGTTTTGCCATACATCAATATGAATCTGCCATGGGTGTACACGTGTTCCCCATCCTGAACCCCGCCTCCCACGTCCCTCCCCATACCATTCCTCTGGGTCATCCCAGTGCACCAGCCCCAAGCATCCTGTATCCTGCATCGAACCTAGACTGGTGATTCGTTTCTTATATGATGTTATACATGTTTCAATGCCATTCTCCCAAATCATCCCACCCTCTCCCTCTCCCACAGAGTCTAAAAGACTGTTCGATACATCTGTGTCTCTTTTGCTGTCTCGCACACAGGGTTATCATTACCATCTTTCTAAATTCCATATATATGCATTAGTATACTGTATTGGTGTTTTTCTTTCTGGCTTAATTCAGTCTGTATAATCGGTTCCAGTTTCATCCACCTCATTAGAACTAATTCAAATGTATTCTTTTTAATGGATGAGTAATACTCCATAAACTGTAAAACTCCTAGAGGAGAACATAGGCAAAACACTCTCCAACATAAATCACAGCAGGATCCTCTATGACCTACCTCCCAGAACACTGGAAATGAAAGCAAAAATAAACAAATGGGACCTAATTAAAATTAAAAGCTTCTGCACAACAAAGGAAACTATAAGCAAGGTGAAAAGATAGCCTTCAGAATGGGAGAAAATAATAGCAAATGAAGCAACTGACAAACAAGTAATCTCAAAAATATACAAGCAACTTATGCAGCTCAATTCCAGAAAATAAATGACCCAATCAAAAAATGGGCCAAAGAACTAAATAGACATTTCTCCAAAGAAGACATACAGATGGCTAACAAACACATGAAAAGATGCTCAACATCACTCATTATCAGAGAAATGCAAATCAAAACCACAATGAGGTACCATTTCATGCCAGTCAGAATGGCTGTGATCCAAAAGTCTACAAGCAATAAATGCTGGAGAGGGCGTGGAGAAAAGGGAACCTTCTTACACTGTTGGTGGGAATGCAAACTAGTACAGCCACTATGGAGAACAGTGTGGAGATTCCTTAAAAAACTGGAAATAGAACTACGTTATGACCCAGCAATCCCACTGCTGGGCATACACACCGAGGAAACCAGAATTGAGAGACATGTGTACCCCAATGTTCATCGCAGCACTGGTTATAATAGCCAGGACATGGAATCAACCTAGATGTCTATCAGCAGATGAATGGATAAGAATTGATGCTTTTGAACTGTGGTGTTGGAGAAGACTCTTGAGAGTCCCTTGGACAGCAAGGAGCTCCGACTAGCCCATCCTAAAGGAAATCAGTCCTGAATATTCATTGAAAGGACTGATGTTGAAGCTGAAACTCCAATACTTTGACCTCCTGATGTAAGAAGAGCTGATCATCTGAAAAGACCCTGATGCTGGGAAAGATTGAAGGTGGATGGAGAAGCGGATGACAGAGGATGAGATGTTTGGATGGCATCACCAACATGATGGACATGAGTTTGAGTAAACTCCGGGAGTTGGTGATGGACAGAGAGGCCTGGCATGCTGCAGTCCGTGGGGTTGCAAAGTGTCTGATATGACTGCGTGACTGAACTGAACTGACTGAAGTATCTGTGAACTATACGTTTTATTACTGGCTACTCAGCCCTAGAGTCAAAACAGAGAATATACAACTTCCATTTCTGCTTAATTGATGCTTCTGAACTTGGGTATTGGAGAAGACCCTTGAGAGTTCCTTGTAGTGCAAGGAGATCCAACCAGTCCATCCTAAAGGAAATCAACCCTGAATATTCATTGGAAAGACTGATGCTGAAGCTGAAGCTCCAATACTTTGGCCACCTGATTTGAAGAGCCGACTCAATTGGAAAAGACCCTGATGCTGGGAAAGATTGAAGGCAGCAGGAAAAGGGGATGACAGAGAACGAGATGGTTGGCTGACATCACCGACTCAATGGACTTGAGTTTGAGTAAGCTCTGGGAGATGGTGAAGGACAGGGAAGCCTGCGTGCTGCAGTCCATGGGACGCCAAAGAGTCGCACACGACGGAGTGACTGAACAACAACAACAGCAAGAGAAACCAAAACAGAAACAAACTGGGAAGCAAGAGTAATGAACAGAAACATACCAAGTGTCAGATATGTTGGTATGTTTATTCTGTGGGTGCTTTTAAGAACAAGAGTGACCACAGGATACTCTGTCCTTATTTCCGGGATGCACACCCCTTTGTTTCAGGTACTTTAACTTACATGTTTTTCACAGCATAGGCAAACAGTACTCAAACATGCACACATCCTTACTCTAAGTGCAAATGAAGGAATAAACATTGGATATGCTGGGGTTAGGTTATACACGGTGTAAGCTCTGGGGGTGCCTAGTTTAACATGGTAGTTTATTCCAAGTATAGCAATGAAGAGTCTTGTAATTTTTTATTGCATGCAGGGTATCCATTTAGGGAAGTGGATCTTCAGGTTTTGTTTCCAAAATAGATGGCATATTTTCAGTGCTCATTGAAAGAAACAAGGGAAAGTGGGTGAGAGGGTGCGATGGCAGCCCTTGCTATTTATAGTGGCGATATTGTTAGTGTTCACCCCACAGAGAACTGAATCACATCTAAGCCCGTAATTTCCATATCTTTGGAAAGCTTTTTAGCTCCTCACTGCCTGTTGGCATGGTAACATGACAAGAGTTATGATGTCAAAACCATATGAACTCATGATTGATCTAAAATTATTTGGGAAACTTTCCCGTTTGAAATTTCCATTGAGAGGGAGAGAGAACGAGAAGCCACGTGGCAGCTTAAATCAAACGAGAAAAAAAAAAAATCTTTTTTTTTTAATTGTCCTGAAATAAATTCTCTATTTTCCTTTCCATGCAATGCTAAAAGATTACTGTCCTTCTGATGTTTTTGGCACTTTTTTCCCAAATTCAGATATTTTAATCTCTCTCTTTTTAAGTCTTTTTTTCCTCTACTGATTGAAATCATTGGTTGATGTTAGCACTCTCTTTAGGCAGTATTTGCCAAGGAGGGTAGGCTTACAGGGTGGTGGATGTCCTTAAATTTGCAGGTGTCTGCTGAAGTGACAGTGGCCTTGAGTAAATGATGAAAGTTGGCGGAAAGATCGGCAGATACTAAGTAGTATGCTGTTTTGGGTATTTGCAAGTGGTAGGCATTGCTATCATTTCCATGTAGAAGAGCAAACAAAAGGATCACAAAGATGAAATAAGTTGCTTAAAACCAGACAGTGAGAAAGTGACAGAATCGAGATTTATTGGGGAAAAAAAAAGAAAACTGAACTTGTTAATAAAAGTAATAGGATGTACTCAGGTGAAAATAAGTAAAAATTAATCTTTTCCAGTAGTCATGTATGGATGTGAGAGTTGGACCATAAAGAAGGCTGAGTGCCAAAGAAGTGATTGATACATTCAAACTGTAGTGCTGCAGAAGACTCTTGAGAGTCCCTTGAATGTCAGGGAAATCAAACCAGTTAATCCTAAAGGAAATCAATCCTGAATATTCATTGGATGGACTGATGCTGAAGCTGAAGCTCCAATACTTTGGCCACTTGATGCAAAGAGCCAACTCAGAAAAGACCCTGATGCTGGAAAAGATTGAAGGCAGGAGGAGAAGGGGATGGCAGAGGATGAAATAGTTGGATGGCGTCACCAACTCAATGGACTTGAGTTTGAGCAAACTCTGGGACATAGTGAAGAACAGGGAAGCCTGGCGTGCTACAGTTCAATGGGTCACAAAGAGTTGAACATGATTTAGCGACTGAACAGTAACAACAAAATAATCTTTTATTACTCTGGAAATTTATTTAACCTGATTTCTTTATTTTACTCTCCGTTTACTAATCTGTAATTGGGAATAATCATAGAAATCTGCTTGTGAAGATAAAGTATAAGAAGTTGAGCTAAAGATAAAGCCCGCTCCTTCCGTGAAAAAGATCAAATGCTGACTGCCCTGAAGAAGCAAATAAATTTATGTGGAATTTTCAAAGATGGAAGGATCAACACATCTTATTTAGTGTGCCACTTTCTTTGTGACTTAAGACATAGGACTTGACCATAATACTGGACCTTGGCATGTCTATTTCTGCTACCAAAATAAATTCTTATCTCTAATCAAATCTCAAACTGATCACACTTAAATTATTGACCTTAAAGTTTCACTATCATTTCTCTGCAGAATCCATAGCCAAAGGAGAGTTTAAAGTTGGAGGGAGTTCAGGTTTTTATGTTTGTGTGAGTAATGCTCATTTGACTGACATTCACCTGTATTTTTGAGGAGATTTTAAAGGACCACTATGTGTCAGGCACTCTTTTAATCAAAAGCTGAACAAAGTGGACAAAAGTCCCTATTGTTGTAGTTTAGTCACTAAGCCATGTCTGACTTTGTGACCCCATGGACTGTAGCATGCCAGGCTTTCCTATCCTTCAGTCTCTCCTGGAATTTGCTCAAACTCATGTCCATTGAGTCAGTGATGCTATCCAATCATCTCATCCTCTGTTGCTCCCTTTTCCTCCTGCCCTCAATCTCTCCCAGTATCAGGGTCTTTTCCAGTAAGTCTACTCTTTGCATCAGGTGGCCAAAGTATTAGAGCTTCAGTTTCAGCATCAGTCCCTCCGATGAATATTCAGGGTTGATTTCCTTTGGGATTAACTGGTTTGATCTCCTTGTAGTGCAAGGGACTCTCTAGAGTCTGCACAAGTACCACAGTTTGAAATCATCAAGAATCTATTCCCTATAGTTGGAAGCTTCTATTTTAATGTGGAAAGCAGATAATGAAAATATAAAGAAGTAAAGTATATGCAGTATTATTGAGTAAAAATACTAAAGAGAAGAAACTAAACCAGTAAGGAGTCAAATAGGCAAACAAGGCATCAGGACTGAGGTTGAGATTTGATCAGATAGCTTCAAAGGGCATTCCAGGGGTGACTTTTCAGGCGGAGCTCTGAAGAAGGAGCATCATGCCACAGAGGGAATAGGAAGTGCAAAGGCCCTAGGACCCAAGGTGTTCAGCAGCAGCAGGCAGGCCAGAGAGCTTGGATCAGAAGGAATGGCGAGGAAGGTGTGGGGAGGTCTTATTTTCTGTCCTTAGAACACGTTGTGAGGTAGAGGGCACACACATTCATCATCTGAAATAAGAAGAGACTACCGTAAGGTAACAGAACGAGTTTGAATTTGAGCCAAGGCTTGGGACTCCAATCCTGGTGTCATCAGTCTCTTGGAGCCTGGTCTTCAGATCTTAGCCACAACTGGAACCATTCTGAGTTACTGTATCATTGTTCAGTCTTCAGATATTTGAGAGGAAAACTCTGCAGGCCTTTCTCAGCTGTGAGCATGTTTTTAAAAAGGAATTCCATAGAACTGCAATGAATGTGCATCTCTTGTACAGCAAGGGTTTTTGCTTGCTTCTTGCTAAAGTACTACAAGGAATTGAACAAGAGATGGGTGGTGATTAAGGAAGAATTAAGTGCAAACAGCTGTACCCTAGAATCAACCCACCATCTGACGTACACTATTTGGCGCCTCAGAGTGCCCCTTCCTCCTTGTTGAGATGTGAGTCCATCGCATCTCTCCACTCATGAGAGCCTCCCCTTGCTCTGGCTGGCAGCACAAGTGCTTCCTTCAGGCCTTCCCATCAGAGCAAGTTCAAGAACTGCTTTGCCAGTGGATTAACACTTTCAGGCAGGACTTGGCTCTGCCTTCCGCACATTTCAGATTTTATAAGCATTAAGTGCTTTTGTATCCAGCACAGTGCCAACATTAGTCATTTTCACCTTACAGTGGCCCTGAGAAGTGGCTTATCTCCAGTTCATCGATAGTCAAGTTTTGAGAGGTTTCGTAAATTCTTTCAAAAGGTGAAACATACTGTGAAGGAGCCCACTGTTCCCGAATGTGGGGAAGGTATTTGCTTGTAGCTATGGAGAATTTTCTTAGTTCATCCACCCCTTGGGGGACAGAAGAGCAGACACCTTGCCCTCTTGAAGGAAAAGCCTTATACTGATGGTTCTGTGCTGCATTCAGTACGCTCTGGCTTCCTCTCTTCCACTGTGAGCAGACTGTCTCTTAAATATGAGCTTGTTCTCATGGTCACACACTGAGTCCTCTGCTGACCCACTGTAGACATGTCAGCTCTTCTTTCTGCCCTGTGCTTTTGGCTCTCTAATACACACAGTAGAGAGCTTGGCACATCACTGCTCTAAATACATTTAAAGCAATGTTTTCCAGAATTTTATTACTAGAAGGCTCTGATTAAATAATTGGGGGGTGAGTATGTGCTGCGTTGTTTCAGTTGTGTCTGACTCTTTGCAACCCTATGGGCTGTAGCCCGCCAGGCTCCTCTGTCCATGGGATTCTCCAGGCAAGAATACTGGGGTGGGTGGCCATGCCCTCCTCCGGGAGATCCTCCTGACCCATGGATCGAGCGCCAGTCTCCTGCATCCCCTGCATTGCAGGCAGAGTCTTTACCACTGAACCACTGGGGAAGCCTGATTGGAGGGTGACTTATCTCTAATTTATTTGAGTCCTTAAATGCATGAGTGATATGCAGGCAGTCACATAGACACTCCACTTCTTACTCTGCTTTGATATGAGTGATGGAATTATCATGTAGATCTAGGGGCAGCTGTTCATTTCAAGGGACATTTGGCAATGTCAAGAAGCATTTTTGCTTCTCAAAATTGAGGGGGGTGAAGCACTACTGGCATCTAGTGGGTAGAGGCCAGGGATGCTGCTAAACACCCTGCAATGTATAAGACATCCCCCACAATAAGATTGTTCAGGCCAAATGTCAACAGGACTCCTCTAGGCATGTCTGTTTTTCACATTGCCACTCTTTACTAGAAACTTGGATTTAGAACCATTTTGTCCTCATAGAAAATACTTTTGTTCTAACATTCAAAATGTTCTCTTTATGTAGGTTTTACTCTGTTAGAAACCTAAAGTGTGACCCTCTATAAAAATCTTAAAATTACTTTTGACTTGGTTATTTTTTTCTTTTCTTTTTAATTTTCTGTAATTTCCAACTCAATAAGCTTGGCTAGTCTGCAGTGTGAAACGTTATCTGTTCAGAACAAATTGTGTCCTTCTCAGCTCTGCTTCTGCTCATCTCCAGGTCTTTACTGGGAACCTGTCAGATTCTCAGACTTGGTAAGTGCAGAGGAGCAAGAGGGTTAATGCTTGGGGGTATAATTACGTCATAGAGGGGATGTAATTTCCTCAGCTGAAATTACAGTGAAAGGCGACAGCAGGTGATTCAGGCCCTAAACTAAGGAATGCAAAATCCCCTCTGATTCCTTGTTCCCCGTGAACAAATCTTCACTGAAGTTTGTGTTGGGTAATATATATACTGCTGAGACTCATTTTTGTTTCTTCTGGAAGAAAAGGATTATTTTCATTTCAGGGAATATATTTGTGTTCATTTCTTTCATTTTTACAGAAATATAGTTGACTTACAAAGTTGTGTTAGTTCCAAGTGTACGGCTAAGTAATTTTGTTATACATATGTCTCTATGTATCCATATTCTTTTTTATTCTTTTCCGTTATAGTTTATAACAAGGTATTGAATATAGTTCCTTGTTCTATACAGTAAATCCTTGTTGTTTATCTATTTTATGTGCAGTAGTGTGCATCCGTTAATCCCATAATCCCAATTTATCCCTCCCCAGTTCTCCTTTGGTAAACATAAGTTTGTTTTCTATGTCTGTGGGTCTATTTCTGTTTTATATATAAGTTCATTTGTATATTTTTTTCAGATTCCACATAATAGGCAATAACATGTGATATTTATCTTTCTCTTACTTAGTATGATAATCTCTAGGTCCATCCATGTTGCTATAATGTATTTATTTCTTAGTGTTGATGCTGCAGGCCATATATTTTGAACATATATTTGTCTTGCATAGACTTCTTGAGTCAAGGAAGGTGGAAAGAGCCCTGACACAATTATTTGTCAGGCTATCCCTGACTTCGAATTATGTGACCTTTCCCATTTCCTTTGTTGGGATTGGGGATCCGTCAGTGACTTGAGATTTAAGCCTAGTTTATCTGTCACCTCTGAGGGTCAGAAGTTTGCCTATGAGCTTTGTTGGGAGAACTGAGTTGTTCTCTGGCAGGGGATCCTATGTTGCAATGACTATCATCGGGGAGACTACCCGCTATCCTCATCAGTTGTTCTGAGGCTCAAGCCATCCAAGGCACTAATAACTATGTACCTTCATGTTGGGGGCTTCCCAGATGGTGCTAGTGGTAAGGAACCCACTTGCCAATGCAGGAGACATAAGAGATGTGAGTTCAATCCCTGGATTGGGAAGATCCCCTGGAGGAGGGCATGGCAACCCATTCCAGTGTTCTTACCTGGAGGATTCCATGGACAGAGGATCCTGGAGGTCTACAGTCCATGGAGTTGCACAGAGTTGGACATGACTGAAGCGACTTAGCACATGAACACACCTTCATTTTTTGGCTCAGTGGCAACAAGCAATCCAATACGAGTCTAGTAAGGTTTAAGTGGGATGTTAGGGAATACATGAATTGGTTTCAGATCTGTGCATCTGCTTCCAGGTCTTGCCTGCCCAGTAGACTGTAAGTGCTGGAGGAGTCAGCAGCTACTCTTGAGGATGAGTTGGAGAAATGTCACTAGGTCTCTTATGGGAAAGTGCACTTAATTTTGGTGTCCTCCATTCTTCATCTGTTCATGGTGGCTCATTATCACTTCTTTCCATGGGGCTATTTTAGAGAGTGTTAATGTTTTCCTGAGAGAAAGGACAAGCTGCTTTTGAGAGCTTTGGGAAGGAGGTTGGGTACTAATCAGTGTGCATTGTATAAAAAGTGGAGAGGAAAGCAGGACTGGGGACCAGGACCTCTTTAGGAGGCTGCTGCAGTAGTCCAGGTGAGAGACAATGGTGACCAGTACTGCAGCGAAGGAATGGAGAAGCATGGTGATGCTTGGATGGTAGAACTAAGAGGGTATCAAAGACACACAGCTGGACATTAACTAAATCTTTTTATTTTATTCAGCAACTGACAGTAGGGAAAGCACTGCTCTCCATTCCTACTTGTGTAGCGATGACTGGATGTTTATATGAGGAAGAGGGAATGGCAGGCTCCTGAGCAAATTTAAAGAAGTGAATGTGGTTTGATCCATGTGAAACCATCTGAATTTGCTAACTGGTAGTTATCAAAGTTGGACTTCCCTTGTGGCTCAGCTTGTAAAGAATCTGTCTGCAATGCAGGAGACTGAGGTTTGATCCATGGATTGGGAAGATCCTAAAGATAGGCTTTTATCCTTGCAGAGGCTGGGAGGATATAGCTTGTTTGGGGGGCCCTTAGTTTTCTTAGGCAGGTGTTTGAAGGCGAGGTAGAGTCACCCTAAGGATGCAGTCTTAAACTGTTCTGAGACTACTTTTGTGTTTGTTCACATCTTTATAGGCCAAAGTTGAAGCTTTAGAGTGTGGATAAGAGGGCTCAGAGGAGACTGGCTGGAATTTGGTAAAGGCAAGACTCTTGTCAAAGGTTTGACATAATATACTGTTGTATATTATGGGCAGTAGGGGAAAACGATGAGGCAGAAGTGACTCGCAGGTTTCCCATGAAGCAGCTGAACCCAGGGGGAGGGGTGTTGTTATCATTCAGTGATAACAGAGAAAATAAAAAGAAGCCAAGACTGATAGAGAAAGATAAAGAATTCAGTTCTGAACATGACAAGGCTGAACACCTAGAGGTTAGTGCCAAGAGAAAGTGGGTTTGCAGACAGCTGGATTTTAAGGTTCAGACTCAGCAGAGGTGTCTTGGCTAGAGACAGTTCCCTATAAATAGGAACTGAAGGCATGCAAGTGGGTTGCTGGAGCCTGGTGGTATATGTAGAATGAAAGAGAAAGACCTGAGACTCATAATCTTCTACTAACAATAAGAGCTAATGTTTACTGAGCAGTGCCAGACATCATTTTAAAACACTTTGTCTGTTTTCTCATTTAATATTCCCTAAATAGGAATTCTCTGCAGCTATGTTCACGTGACATATGGAGGTCAAATAATTTGCTATTGGTTTGAACCCAGGGAATCCATTGCTAGATTCTTGTCACTTACTGATTATTGATTATTCTATGATAAATCCCTGATAATCATGGATGAAAGCAGTGTCTCTAGAAAAACTGTGATAAAGCGGATGAGTGGGATGTCAGAGCATCTTCATGATGTCCAAATGCAGGACTAAACACTGTCTGGATGGTTACTTGGGTCTCTCACATTGCAGGAAGAATCTTTACTGTCTGAGGCATCAGGGAAGCCCTGCTTGCTTTGCAAAAGCTCATATATTGGAGTAAACTTAATACCTGGGCTTCCCTGGTGGCTCAGATGGTAAAGAATCTGCGCACAATGTGAGAGAACCAGGTTCAAGCCATTGGTTGGGAAGATTCCCTGAGAAGGGAATGGCAACCTGTACCAGTATTCTTGCCTGGGAAATCCCACGGACAGAGGAGCCTGGCAGGATATAGTCCATGGGGTCGAAAAGAGTCAGACATACTGAGTGGCTAACAATTTCACTTTTCAAACTTAATACCGAAAATTTTTTGGCTCTCCTCTTCCTGGAAAAACAGAATGTCAGAATTGGAGGGGATCTTTGAAGTTATTTAATTTTGTTAATTTATTTGCAGCTATTTAATTACAGAAAGCATTTGAAACAGTTTATAATGAAACTGAAGAATGACAAGACAAAAAGGAAGTAAGAAAACTCAGGAAAAGGAAAACAAGTATTTGAAAAAACTAAGAAAAATGTGTAAATATAATACTTTAAGGTCTTGCACACTTACAAACTCTAGATCAATTATTCAAATATCAATTATTAGCACCCACTACAAAGGAGGGAGCTTAGATAAATGGTGGTCAACAACATAAAAACAGACCCCTTTCTTTGTAGAAACTTAACTAGGAAATTGAAAAGGCTGTATAACTTGAGCCTTCATATTCTCATCTGCAGCTAGAGATGTTATATTTGATGGTGTCTAAATTCTTCTCCATCTCTTAAGTGTCCAAAACTTATGCCTCGTTCATACTTAACTCACACTTTCTGATTTTTAATGGGAAAATTGACTATTTTCTTAGATTTGTATTTTTTCCTTTTTTCCCTCACTTCCTAATTTCCTGACCTCTTAGAACCAGTAAGTCTTGTTGCTTTGTGATTGAGAACACTCTGTTAATGGTCGTTTGACCCAATAAAGAATTCATATTATGAAAAAAATAAAATGAAAGGTTTCTCTTGGAGTAAGAAAAAAAAATTCCAGGATTCATTTATTACTCACTTAAGATCTATCAGAAATCAGGATAAAGTATCTCAGATATGATAAAGAAATAAATAGGACATTTAAAAAATTTCATCAGAATTGAGTTGCTGTACAATGTTGTGGATGTCATCACTGACTCGATGGAAGTGAGTCTGAGTGAACTCCAGGAGTTGGTGATGGACAGGGAGGCCTGGCATGCTGCGATTCATGGGGTCGCAAAGAGTCAGACACGACTGAACAACTGAACTGAACTGAACAATGTTGTGTTAGTTTCTGCTGTGGAAAATATGACTTTTTATACATTTTGCCAAAGCTTATTTTGTCTATAGCTTCTAGAAATCTAGATATCTCACAAAGGTAGATATCTGAGCCTGAAAAAATTGATAACACAGTTGTAAATATGCAACAGCAGTTAGAAGGGATGGGAGAGGTTGTGCTGCAATAACAAACAACTGAAATCTTGATGGATTAATAATAGCCTTTCTCTTCCTTATAAGAGTTATCTGCAGATCCTGGAGAAGACTCCAGATAGCTGTTTACCAAGCTGATTCAATACGATGACCCCACCATCTTGAAACTAGGTATCCACATTCCCTGCAGGACAAGAGGTCCTGGAGAGTCATATAGGGCTTTACACTGCCTTGGTCCTGAAAAGATTTCCTTATTTTTATCCATATTTCATAGACCAGAACTGGCCATATGACCTTATCCATTTTATTGAATTCCCAGAAAAATTAGGGGAATTTTGCCTCGTTGATTTAAATATTTTTAGTCCCAAAGCTCTATAATGGCACAAGTTAGGCTTCTAGTGATTCATTCTCTTGGAAATTGTAGGGGTTTTTTTTACTGAGATTTCAGATTATTTTCATCAATTTTATAAACTTTAAAAACTCATTTGTAATATTGATATTTATGTATATAAACATCATAATAATTTTGTAAACATCCTTAAAAGTTATTTTTAATATTTTTATTAGGTAAAACATAGTGTTAAGCAAAGGGGTGTATGTCTAACTTGTTTTATATGCATTATTTGTATGTTTTGCTAATTTCTATAGATGTAAGATTTTCACACTGCCTGTTTTAAAAACAAAATAAACAATTAGAAATTAATTTGGGGATAAAGGTTGCATTTTGTAGTGGTCCTTGGGTAAATAAGTAATTAACTGAGAGCTTTAAGTTGCGATATAACGCATTTTGTACTTGTTCTTTTTTTACAAATCAACAAAGAATCAATCTTTCTTTCCTTGTCTAGCCATCAAATACTCTGTGCTGTCTTCTTAGTTATAGTCTGAATGGGCTCACTTGTTTTCACTAGTCTTTTCTCGGTATTAGAATTTGTAGTTGATGTGGCTCATTTATCAGCCAAGTATGGAGAGATTCTGAAAGATGTTTTTGTCATTTTCCACTGTCAAAATGATGCATTCGCTTATGTCCTGGTTTCTTTGAAAGAGCTTGAGTTGCACTTATTTTGCAGGGGTAAAGATGAGAATAAATGATATAACACTAAATAAATAGAGAATAAAAAAACAAAAAGCAGTGCTCAAAAACCCCAAATCCAAGGCTTCATTTTTAAATACACGTTTTTAGAGTTAGACATCATAGAGCATTGGTAGCTAGTTTTTCAGGTTTGGTCTATCACCTGCTTGCCCTTTGTTACACTGCATACCACAAGTCTTGAGGGCAGAGACGTGGAAAGAAAAGCTGTTGCTCGTTCTTCATTGACTCGTTTAGGTCCCATCTGTAAAAGGGCAACATGCCAGCCGCAGTTAGGATGTAGCCTGTGGAAACTCAGGCAGAGTTTCAGTGCTGGAGACAGATTAAGTTTATATAAGAACATTGTCTATGTGATCTTTTATTTCCCTATCTGCAGTTCTGTAAAGGAATTTTTCAGCAGTTTAGTTTGTTCACTGGTCATGAAAATAGGAAAAGACAGGATGTGGTATCTGTTACACAGTACGGAATCTGCTTAGTACAGTGGCACCCCGTGCCCCAGCTCTGATGATGCTTACAGGAGACAATTGGAGAACACAGCCAAAATGTTTTATGTGCAAAATGTTTTATGATTAAAATTCTCACAGACCCTAACGAGTGCATGTGTGCATGCTGTGTTGCTTCAGTTGTGTCTAACTCTTTATGGACTGTAGCACACCACGTTCCTGTGTCCTGGGGATTCTCTAGGCAAGAATACTGGAGTGGGTTGCTATGCCCTCCTCCAGGGGATCTTCCCAACCCAGGGATCCAACCCACATCTTCTTCAGCTTCTGCACTGCAGTTGGATTTTTTTTTTTTAACTGTTGAGCCAGTTGTGAAGCCCCACAGACCCTAGAATAACTGGATATTGTTATCATTTAAAGCAATTTTATTAAGCAGAATTTACTTTTTTAAAAAAGAAAATATCCAAACCTGTTCATTATTTGTTTGCTAAATAAGTATAAACATCTAATGTGTGTCCTTTCTGGAGAAATGTCATAGGAAAAAAAAAATTCCTAGACAAACTGTGATTCAAATCTGGATCCATAAAACAGAATGTTTTCTGGTTTAAATTGTTTAACTTTGAATTTCATTTTCCTCAGTTGGAAAAATAAGGATAATGTAATTTGAACCTCGAAAGATTGTTTTAAGAATTAAATATACAAAGACTTAGCACAGTTTCTTGCTTATGGTAGATTTTCAACAATTGTTCTTTGCTTCCTATTAGCATGGTTTTCCCTACTCAATATAAAATCCCCTTTGAATTGTAACTCTGCACTGTGTCATTGGTGCCCCCAGGGACCTATGGCAATATTTTTGGTCTGTCATTCTCAAAGCCTCCCTTTTTCCTCTTCAAGAGATTTAGTTTTGATCTCCCCTGTTTGTATGCCTTTGTAGACATGCAGCTAGTGGAGCCAATGTTATACTCTCTTTTTCATTAATAATGTATAGTTTTATTTTTTTTAATCTGCTTTCTTCTACTTCTCTCTATCCCTTCTTGACCACAATTATTCCACTATGAGGAACCAAGGTATTTGTGTTGATCAGTAAATATTAAAAAAAAAAAAAAAAAGATTATTGGTCTAGGTCTCTATATCAAATAATGGATGAGCATTGGTTTGGGGATTAAAGAATTAGAGAAAATTCAAGGTTGAATTAAAGAAAATTCAAAGTTATATTAGAGAAAATAAATCATAAAATAACAAAATAAAGAAACTTTTGAAAGCATCCATATAAACATTCCTTCAGAGTCCATTCACCAGTAAAATATTTAATTGAGTGCTTTTCAGGATATAGAAGACAGAGTTCCTGCTTGCATGCAATTTATGTGTGAGGAGATGGACAGTGAACCAGTAAACCAAATGTAAAGTAAATAACTTATATCTTCATATACTATGTTTAAAATGACCCGGGTTGATAGTACAGATTCTGACTAGGGTAGGGAGGGTCTCTTATATATTCATGGAGAGGCTCAAGAGGTCTTGAAAATGAGAAGGAGTTAGACATTCCAAAACCTATTGAAAATTGGCTTCTGACTGATAGATCAGCAGTTATTAAGGCCCAATGTCAACACAAGTTTATAGTCTTCAAAGAATAGTAAGAAAGCTGGTGAGTCTGGGACCTAACAAGCAATCAGCAAGGAAGGGCTATAACTGATAAGAATCTCAAAATGAACCCCCTGTCTATCTTTTATTTAACTCTGTTTTTAAGAGAATTTTTAAAAAGAATTATTTTCTAATCATAATTGCTTTTGATTTATTTAATTACTGGTATTACAAAGCCATTGCTTCCTACTGTTTTCATTTCTGTTTTGGTTTAAATAAGCTTCTACAGGGCTAGGCCTGGGAACTAACCCACATTTATACTATGTTTCTGAGAGAAAAATTATACAAATTGCATGGAAAAGTTCAGAAGATAGTTCTTTTTAACATGGGGGCATCTTGCCTTGGAGTGTATTAAAGCAGGTCCTTGTCTTACTGAAAAACCTCTTTATGATCTTAGTTCCTCCTCAGGCTACTGTACTAAAGATTACATTTGTGCCATCATGAAGACTTGCTACAAAATTCCCTGTGACAGGAGATTTAGAGTTGACATGTTCAATTTAATTCTAGTTTGCAGAAACTTCTGCATAGTAAGGGAGGTGGATGTTGTTAATTACCGCAGAATTTGTATGTGTTCTGTTTGGAAACCGTCTTCAGAAAGAAAGGTTGGTTTTTATTGTTGATTTTGTTGCTGCTATTGTTGTTGTTTTTGTTTCCTCATTTAGCAAGTTAGTTTTATTCTGCGAAGATAGGGAGGAGTTAGTCATTGATGAGGGCATTAATCCAAGTACTTCTTCTCACTTCAATATTAAAAGAAAAGAAGATGGATGGTGTTCATTTAACATGCTGGCCCCTATTTTACATTAATCAACCCCTGATTTTTCACATTTTCCTTTGCAAGACACCCTTTCCATCTCAGATGCAATGTCAGATTTACAGGTTAGATCTGTGGTGATCTATTCTTAATTTAATAGACACCTGTGTCAATGTATACTTTAGGGAGCACACCTGGTTTCAGAATGATTCCTTTGTTTGTATAACTTGAGACAAGTGTGGCTATGAGTCAATCTACTGAGAGGAGAGGGGTTAGCAAATCCAGCCACCAGCCAAATCCATATGAGTTCTGTTTCTGTCAATAAAATTTTATTGGAACACAGCCATGCCCTTTCATTTACATATTGTCTATGGCTGCTTTTGCCCTGTAAGAGCAGAGTTAACTAGTTGCAGCAGAGATTGTCCAGCCAAAAGTGTTCATGATCTGGCTCTGTACAGAAACTGTTGACCTTTAGCCTGCATGTTCAAGTTCATACCCCAAGGACAGCACTTACCAAGCTTGTTTTGCAGGCTCGTCGTGGCCAGCTGCTAAAGCATCTTACTCTGAGCCACTGTGGATAACTCACTGTTCTGACAGATGCTCCTCACTCCACACCTCACTGTGCCCTTCTCAGCCCCCCGGACTCTCAGTCATCCTCCTTCAGGCTGAAGTTTAACTCTTGTGCCTTCTAATTGCACTTCCATCCCAGCCTTTCAATATTGCTCAGAACACCTTACTCCAGTCATCATCAGTTGCCTGTTTCTTATGTATGTGAACCCTGCCTCCGCAGTCAGAGTAAAAGTCTCCTGAGAGTTTTGTACACCTTCCCCAGGGTCAGGTTAAGACCTTGGCACATACTAGATGCTCAGTAAGAGGAAGAAGCAAAGTGCTATCCTGCATGTAAGCAGAACCAAAGACCTGTTGGGATAAAGCAAGAGCTGTCGAATTGTTGCATTAATCAATGTATTAATGTTACTCGTTAAGCAAGCTAATCTTCTGTATATGTTAACTTCAGTGAAGACAGAAACAAAGCAGCAAGCAGTGGGCTTAGCATCAGGGAGTCTGAGTATGGCTTTACCTTGCCTGTGTGTGCCAACAGCTAGCATCCAGCTTCCTGGGTGTCTCCTAGAAGACCTGAAATCAGGTAAGGGAAAAATTGCCAGGTTACAGGCCAGGACAGGTGCACACAGATGCTGAAGTTCTAGGTCTCCATGCTGTGCTAAGTCACTTCAGTCATGTCCAACTCTTTGTGACCCTATGGACTATAGCCCGCTAGGCTCCTCTGTCCATGGAATCCTACATGCGAGAATACTGGAGTGGTTGCCATACCCTCCTCGAGGGAATCTTTCTGACTGAGGGATGGAACCTGCATCTCTTATGTCTCCTGCATTGGTTGGCAGGTTCTTTACCACCAATGCCACCTGGGAAGCCCTCTAGATGTCCATTAGAAAGCAAATGCAATAAATCCCCTGTGTACAAATGAGTTCCATTCTGAAAGTGTGTCTATAAGTTGTTTAAGTCCAGCAAAGTTAGCCTGTGTGCCCAACTAACACAATTGGCTATATAATGCTGTATAAGAGGGAGAGGAGGTGGGAGATGATAAAGCTGAAGAATCATCCACAATAGGAGATGGAGGGCAAGTGTAGTTTCACTCATGACTTACAAGATTGGACATGCGAATGCACATTCACATCTTTGAAAGTTTGCAACTTAAAGGTTCGTATTGAGGTGACTTACTTTATCTGCCTTATTTTCTCTTGGGAATTGCTTTCTCATAGCTCAAGTAAAAGTATGATTAGACATTTGCTTTCTGGTTATTCCTTCCCCAAAGCCCAACCTCTGTCTTAACATATGTCTTATGAATGTACATGAGGTGGATGGGTCTTCCTTGAAGGACACATTTTGACTCCACTGTTGTCAGATCCTTTGGCCAGATATTAACATCTAATTTTAACTTATCATAACATGTGTTGGTAAAAATCGTCAAGAACCCTTACATTTTCAGCAAATACCAGTGGCCATTCAGACACTATTGTTACTTAAATGCCTTCAATGAGCTCACTGTTGAACGGTGGAAATATTGCCTTGGCTTCTTCCTCTGAAAATGGAGGACATCCCCATGGCCTGGGGAATTTTCTTCACTTTGCAACCATCACTTGCTACCCACCTCTGCTATGAATGCTTGGTCCCCAGACCCCTTCTCAGCACCGGTGTGGCACTGTGGCCTGTTTTAATTTTGTCCTCTGCAGAGTTGGAGGTGGGACCACTGACAGCCTCTTGGTGAATTTCCAAGGTGGTAATGATCTCAGTAAAGAATCCATTTCATCGAATTATAGAATCTTACTTCTTCCACCCTCTGTGCCTTTTTGTGCGCCCCAGACACTGCTTCTCTGGGAAGTCACATGCAGGTGGGATTGGGATAGAGAAGCTAACTTACCCATTGTGTTTTTAAACCTGTTGCTGCTGTCTCCTCTCCACCCAGGCCTAGTGATATGCTGCTCACCAAACACATGCACTCTTCTGTTTCATGTACCTCTTCCTCCAGGCCCTTCTCTGGAAAGATAGTGAGGGGAAGGAGAAGAGGAAGAAAAATAAAGGGAGAGGAGGTTAGAGAGATGTGACAGGGCAGGGGTCTCAGCATTCCATCTCTGCATGGATGCAGGGGAGTGGCTCAAGCTGGTCCTGAAAGAATCTACTCCCTCTGTCCACATTCTGTATTTAAGGATTTATTTCACCTAGTATATACCAGATGAGCTTCCCTGGTGACTCAGATGGTTAAGAATCTGCCTGCAATGCCAGACATCTGGGTTCAGTCCCTGGGTCTTGAAAATCCCCTGGAGAAGGAAATGGCTACCCACTCCAGTATCCTTGCCTGGAGAACGCTATGGACAGAGGACTCTGGTGGACTACCTCCATGGGTTGGTTCCCAAAGAGTTGGACACGACTGACGACTAACACATAGTAGGTATTCTAGTCTGCTCTGGTTTCGCAGGGATGTGTGGAAATACAATGGAAACACAAGATTCAGTCTTCTTGCCTATAGGTGGATGGAAGTTGTTGGGGGTGGGAGTGGGCCAGGGGTACTTCCTGAAATGTCAGCTGCAGAGTCATGTGCTGTTTCGTGTCTTACTTCTTTCTGCACTGTAAGTTGTCACTCTTCCAAAATTCAAGGGCATGATTCCCCAAGAAAATCCAGCCCAGCACTGGCCCTGAATCATTAGGGTATGAGCTCTGTGTTTTCCATTCCGTCTTCAGGATGAGCAGCCTCTCCTGGGGTAAAAACTGAAAGTGGTCCATACATGAGAATCAGACTTCCTGCTTCTATGATCCCATTGTCTCAAGCTGGCTAGCTCTCTTAATTTTCTGACATCTCACTGAAGCAGCTGGATGTGATAGAAGGAGAATGTGCAGGTTTTGAATTCTGGCAGAACTGGGTTCAAGCCCCACCTCTGCTTCTTGACATGACTGTAGGCAAGTTATGTAACCTCCGGTAGCCTTCTGTTTTAATCTGTAAATGAGAAGTAATAATATTTACCTCATCAAATGGCTTCAAAAATAACTTTGAAGATTAAAGATACTGTTGACACACAGTAACCTCAATAAACAGAAGCTACAAATTCCATGTATGTAGTGTCTCACTGATTTACCTGGTTTAAGTACCATGAATGATACTAATAAATAAATAACCTTTTTATGTCTTTCTCCCTACTCATCATAGTAGGGATGTTATATGGCACTTGTTTCAACATGCATTCTTTTTAACAGTTTTGAAATAATACTTCTGCCACAACCATGTCAAAAGGTGGAAAGCAGTGGGTGTCCCCTTGGAAGCCCTTGCAGATGAGTAGCTGTAATGGAAAGTGTGGCACACGCCATGATGTAGTCACTCTTAGGTTGTTTTTAAAGTTACTCCAGATTCAGAGTCGCACAATTTCTATGCGCCCAAAATACTTCATGGTCTTCGATCCAATACCCTATCCCAATTTCAAAACAACTCTGGTTTGAAGGAAGTCAGGTCAGCCTTGCTGCATGGGACTCATCGCTTCCTGACTCCTGGAAGCTGACAAAAGGAGGAATTTCCTCAGTTTTCCTTTGACCAGCTTGTGTCACCCAGGGAACTGGATTATGAGCAGGCCAGAGGAACATTGCCTTTTGTAAAGGTTAAGAGCATGCACTGTGGAATCAGACCACCTGGTTTCCAACCTAAGCTGCTATGTACACCAACTGTATGGCCATGGCAAGTCATTTGAACACTCCATCTCTGTTTCCTTATTTGCAAAATGGGATATTTCTAGTCCTCCCTTCAAAAGGTACAGGCTCGAGCTTAGAATAATGCCAGCATCATCAACAACATCTTTGTGGCAGCCGGAAGCCTAGGTACTGTGTCTGTTTGAATATATAGCAGCTGACTTTTAAGCTCTATGTTGCCCATTTACCAATCACAGATCATTAAGTGGGTACATCAGTTAAGAATAGATTTAGCTTTCTTTGTGTTACTATTCTGTATGAATTATATAGAAACCTGTGTGTGCATGTAGGTACATTAGCGCCCCGTTTGAAGAGCCATACTCTGTGCTTGACACTATGCTAAGAACTCTGCACCTATATTTTTTGTTTTTATTGTTTATTGTTGGCTGCACTGGGTCTTTGTTGAGGCTGTGGGCTTCCTCTAGTTGTGGCATGTGGCCTTAGTTGCCCCTTACCACCTCGGGCATAGGATCTTAGTTTCCTGACTAGGAGTCAAACTCATGTCTCCTGCGTTGGAAGGCAGATTCTTAACCACTGGACCACCGGGAAAGTCCCTGTGTTTTTATTTAACCTGAAGTAATCCTTTGAGCATTTTGAATACTTTCATAGCTTATTTTGCAAAGGACACTAAGGCACAATGAGAAAAGTAACTTACCCACAGAATTTGGACTTTAATGTTCAAACATTTAGTGTTATTTTTTTAAAATACATATGTAACTGCCTACTTATTTCAGTGACTGTAGGGGATGAATAATCATTTAGTGTGCCTAGGCTTCAGATAAAGTCATATGTTCAGGAAAGTTTCTCTGTATAAAATGTTACATGTCTGAAGTTCATAAGTGGAGAAAGTGTTAGTTGCTCAGTTGTGTCCAACTCTTTACAACCCCATGGACTATAGCCCACCAGACTCTTCTCTCCTTGAAATTTCCTAGGCAAGAATCCTTTCCTTCTCCAGAGGATCTTCCCAACCCAGGGATCAAACCCAGCTCTCCTGCATTGCAGGCAGATTCTGTACCATCTGAGCCACAGGAAAGCCCAATGAGACAATAAAACTCCAAATACATATTTTAGAAAAGTGACTATTGTAAGTTGTATTGTCTTGAATATTAAAATTATCTTCCCAGGATAACTTGTTCCAAAGGTTTAGCTATGGGAATAACTTTTGTCTCTAACTGTACGTTGTTGTTTGCCCAAGGTCTAATAGGTTGACATTTTCCTAGTGTGTTGGATAAACATAATACTTTTATTACTACTGTGGGCCAAAGAAGCCAGCATGCTCGAAGTGATTGTGATACCTGTTAAATCCAGCTATGCAGTGATGGGGAAATATTCCTCTAAGAAACCCTTGAAAACTCAAAAATACATTAAAAAAAAAAATATATATATATATATATATAAATGTTTTGGAGGATGCAGTGATGTTGGGTTTATTCCCAATGTGTGTTCCTAGGCTCTTAGCTAGCTCTTGGTTTTAAGATGGAAGTACAGCTCCCTCTTTCATGGAAAACACTTCAAAATTGGAGTGTTAGAGACTGAGATCTGCCTGCTTTTGAGAGTTTTAGAGGGTTAACCCCTCTAGGCCTGATTTCCTCCTTATATATTTCTATGTTCCCCTCTGAAAGCAAAGTCAAATCAAAGATCCATCCTGGACTCTGAGCATGTCCAGGAGACAGCTCAGTGGCAGCAGGATGCCCCACCAGGTCTCCTGGTGATTCCATATTATATAAATTGGGTGGAAGCAGAGACATACCTGTCTCTATTGAAATGTTAATGAGGACAGGGAAGATTTCAAGTTTTGTCCTCCTGTTCCTATCCCCAGCAACTGACAGATTCGAAATTGGATATTAAATTCACGGGGCTTCCCAGGTGGCACTTGTGGTAAAGAACCCACCTGGCAATGCAGGAGACATAAAAGGGTTCAATCCCTGGGTTGGCAAGATCCCCTGTAGAGGAGGGCACAGCAACCCTTTCCAGTATTCTTGCCTAGAGAATCCCATGGACAGAGGAGCCTGGCAGGCTATGGTCCACTGGGTCACATAGAGTCCAGCGCAACTGAAGCGACTTTAGCATGCACGTGGTAGCTAAGAAAACAGACCTTGGAGCCAAATTATTCCCATTTAAAATCCCCACTCCTCCACTTACTAGCCACGTGACAGTAGACAGATTAACCAAATTAGTGCATTAACCATGCCTCAGTTTCTGCCCTTGTAAAAGCAGATAATAATCATAAAGTGCAAACAAAGGAGCCTGGCAGAGAATTAGAGCTTTGTAAGTATTTGCTGTTACTGTCACTATGGAGTAGTGTGAACAAAAGAAAAAGTATATTTTTCAGCCTCCTGAATTTGGGGGTGAGAGATGGGCACCTCCAGTCACCTGATACTCAATTTGAAGGAAGGAAAGGAATGATAGCCAATAGAATTTAAGTATTCTGCTGAATTCCATTAGCCTCCCACCCACCTTTTTTTTTTTTTTTTCCTGTGACACTTTTCTCATTTACTGGTTCAGATACTTCTGTCACATGAACTATCCTCTTAACCTTAGGCAAGTGGCTTAATTCTTCTAGGACTCAGTTTCCTCATCTGTGAAATGAACGGCATAGCAAACTCAGAAGGCTGTGAGTTTTAAACAAGTGAATCCATGAAATGAATATGCAGCAGTGAACATTGTGCTCAGCATGGGATCAGCACTTAATAAACCATAAGTGTGTTTCCACTATCATTGTGAGTGCTCATCTTCATTCCTATTTTGCCATTAAAAAGCAACAGTAACAGGAAGACCAAATCTAGAAGAAAGTTGCTTCAAGTATCCATCATCAACAAAGTCCTCTGGTGGCTGCCATGAGGTTCATCAGCTGTGACTTAACCCCTGAATGTGTTTGAGACTCAACTACCTGTGATGTGTCAGTGTTGAGATGATTTGAGTAGTACTACTGTCTACTTGTTGATTATGACTATAGATTTGCCAACTCTATGTATAATTAAACCCAGTCAAGCCTCCAGGTGTGTTGCTAGCCAGATCTGATTTATTTAGGTGTTTTGTTTTAAAATGAATGCCAGGGTAAAATTTGTTTCTTTTGTTCCACAAATGCCTTAAAAATCCAATCTCTGTGTCAGTGACAAGTATTGATATACTTTGTCAAACAAGAAATATCTTCAGCTTCTAGAAGTGAAAATTCAATAGTTTTCAGCAGACTTTCCTAAGATAATAATGTAATTTGTCTTTCACAGAATATTGAAGGCAAGCCTTGAAGGTGAGGGCAAAAAGCCCATTTATGCCTCAAATTAGAGAGATAATTTACAGAGAACAGCATTTATATTCATTTGAATTTAACAACCTGGAATGGCAAAGTTCACATTGGTGATTATTTCCACCCAAGATTTCCATTGACAAAAAGGAATAATTATATGTTCTGCTTTGAAAATTAGACACACTTAATGTTGTATATGGCAGACTGGAGGCAGTTAAAACCCCAAGGAACCAAAATGTGTGAGGAATGAGGTGTTCTGGTTAATTGAATTTTCTGATTGTTGTATTTAAGCAGATGATGGTTTTACAATTTTAGGTATGAGAATATTTCTAAAATGCTTGAGTGTAACTTCCTACCTTCCTGTAACTTGTGAAGAAGATCTGTGACCAAATTGGGACTTTGCTAGGATTCTATCTATGAAAGTTTTATTGTCGTGGTGGTGATGGCTGATACTTTGCTTTATTTTGTGTTATTTTACTTAGAGCTTCTGTGTTTGTGGTTTTCTCTTGTCTCTAATTTATGAGTATAGTAGGGATATTCAAAACTGGGATGATGAAAGCTTTCAGCTAGTTTGAATTCTTGAAGAAGTTCTTTGGATGTGGATATGGTGAAGAGGAAAGGTAGAACCAGAACTGAACACTGTTTCTTGGCTCATCCCCTCCAAGAGGACCAGATCTGCAGGACAGATGCAGATCTGTCCTGGCCAAATTGTGAAACTGGCAAACCTTTAAGTTCTCTACTTTTCCTCTTTGATTTCCTCTTTTGGGGTTCTTTGCTTCTTCCTACTTCTCTTGAATAGATGCTTTTCTGCAGTTTGAGGGGAAGAGCAAGGGAAAAAAAAGTATTAAACTAATGCATAATGGAGCAGAGGGGTTACTTTCTGACTTCTGCAGCTTTAGATCCACAGAGGTTGGTTCATTTCACTTAAGAAATGTGCTCCTACATTAATCCCCTGTCCATGAGAAGCATCTGTTAGCACCATGGTAAAGTTGTCTTTAAGCCTTACCTGGAACTCCAGTGACTCTAAGGCACAGAGCTGGCCCTGAAATCACTCTGCTGCCCATTGGCCTGTTTTCTCTCCTCTAGTTCTCCCAGTTCCTTGGGATCCCACATAAGCGCCAAGCTGAGCCACTACTCTTGGCACATCTTCATATTTTGCTTGGTTCATTACCAAGAACTGAAATCTAGTCAGGAGTTTTCAATTTGCTGTCCTCAGGCATCTTAAGATCTCATCAAAGATGCAGTACGTGGTGGCATGGAGAAATGGAATAACAACAAAGTTAGTAAATGATTAAGTGACAAAATGACAAATGTTTCAGGAAACCAGAATAGGAAGGCAGTGCCGTTGGTTGGGAGTACAGAGCTTGAGTAAGAGCCCCCAGACCAGTCTGTGTGCTTAAAGAGGACAGAGACATTCTGGTTTGTGGGGACAGAATGGGAAAAGAAAGGCCTGAGGTTGGAAATGCTCAGGAATCAGACCAAGCGGCATGGTTAGAGTAAAAAGAAAGAGAAAGAGAAAGACTTAGTATAATAACTCAGCCATTCACCAGGCCCGTACAGCATACAGAACTAAATAAGCATGAGGAGAGAGCTTATGGTTTAAAATAACCCAGTATCCTCTTAAGGTCACAGATCTATTCTCGGGAGCATTTAGTAGGTGGCCTGAGGTTCCCTGCTGGCTCAGATGGTAAAGAATCTGCCTGCAGTGCAGGAGACCCTGGTTCAGTCCCTGGGTCAGGAAGATCTCCTGGAGAAAGGAATGGCTATCTACTCAGTATTTTTGCCTGGAGAATCCCATGGACAGAGGACCCTGGCAGGCTACAGTTTATGAGGTCAAGAAGAGCTGGACACGACTGAGCAACTAACACCCTTGATAGTAAACATGAAGAAATAGTGTGTGATTATATTCAAATAAAACTTTCTTACTTGCTCGACTTTGTCACTCCTTTGCTCTTGTTCCTCCAGTTCATAAGCACAGTATCACCTTCAGAGAGTGACTTCCTGAAAATGACTTTTCAGAAAGTGACCATCCTCTGCCTTGGAAGGTCAGCTTACTTCTCACATGAACAATCATGGGATCCCCAGCATGGTGATGAACTTGCTGAAGGCAGGCATTGCTCTATTTCTCTCTGTCCTTTAGAAAAAGATTTGGAGACCTATGGGGGATGGGATATAGCATATGAGGAGAAGATAGCTAAATTCAGAAAGTAGGAAATTAATTTTTATTTTCAGAAATGAAAATAGTTTAGAAGAAAAATGTCAGGGAAGGGTTTTGGTACATTTTCTAAACATGGCTTCACTTTTGTTTGATAATCTGTACTTGATGCTCATGTGCATGATATCTTTTCTCAAATAATTACCTCATTCCAGCTCTTGACTCTTTCGAGAGACAGGGCCCTGGTCTCCACTCTATTGCTCTCCACCCTCCACCCCTACCCTGCCCTCAATGAACCAGGAATGTAGCTGGAAGTACCCAGGAAATGTCAGGAACTCCTCAGCCGGGACTCCCTCACTTATTCTGTAATTAAGTCTTGGAAGATGTGTTGGAGCAGAAGGGTTGCAATTAGTGGTATCCACTGGGTATCACAATATGAGGGGGGCTGATTCTGAGCATAACATCAGGCCATTATTACATCAAGTAAAGAAATTTTAGAAGACAGAACTCAGGGCCTTAAGTGGCATCTGGAGGTAGAGTCTGTTCTCCTTGGCAGTGCAATTATCTCAGCTTGTTTCTGTCTGCTGAGAGGTTGCAGTAATATTTCACCTGGTGTTCCATCACATGAAAATGTTTTGATACCTCTTTGAATAGCATTGCTTTAATGTTAATAAATCCATAATGGTCACACAGGCAGGGGTGGCATATGAATCACTCTGGAAGGGATGCCCATTAATCAGCTCCTTGGGGCTCATTTCCTTATTCATTTCCTCCAAGGATATGACATCTATGAGGAAGGAGACTAGCCCCTTTGCAGGTATATAGCATCCATGTTCTAGAATCATTTTCCTCAATGATGATCAGATTCAGGCTCTCTGCACAGATGAATGAAATATGACACGTGGATAATCCAACATAATTCATACTTTTTAAAAATAAATTTATTTATTTTAATTGGAGGTTAATTACTTTACAGTATTGTATTGGTTTTGCCATACATCAACATGAATCTGCCACAGGTATACAGTTTGCTTTGCTTTGAAATATGCCCTGTATTCAAACACAGATGCAGCCACTAATTCGATGAATTTACTTTATATAGAGTTAAAACTGCATAGTGAAGACTTGATTTGTCCAGTTCAGTTCAGTTCAGTTCAGCCGCTCAGTCGTGTCCGACTCTTTGCGACCCCGTGAATCGCAGCACGCCAGGCCTCCCTGTCCATCACCAACTCCCGGAGTTCACTCAGACTCATGTCCATCCAGTCAGTGATGCCATCCAGCCATCTCATCCTCTGTTGTCCCCTTCTCCTCCTGCCCCCAACCCCTCCCAGCATCAGAGTCGTTTCCAGTGAGTCAACTCTTCGCATGAGGTGCCCAAAGTACTGGAGTTTCAGCTTCAGCATCATTCCTTCCAAAGAAATCCCAGGGCTGATCTCCTTCAGAATGGACTGGTTGGATCTCCTTGCAGTCCAGGAAGCTGCCAATTTTTACTGTTCATATCTGATGTTCCGATATTACCAGTTCAATATTTCTCTTTTCCAGCTTATTCTGGAATGGGCATGAGCAGAGTTTTCGAAGTCTTAAGGTCTCTTGGCTTCTAAAATACATAGAGGTCGTTGGGATATCAGCTAAAAACCTGAGTGTTTGCGTCACAATTGTCAAGTTACTATTGTCTCATTTTTTTAAAATACATATCTTTCATTGAAGTACAGTTGACTTACAATGTTTCAGGTGCACAGCAAGGTGATGCAGTTATGTAAATACACATATATTACTTTTGAAATTATTTTCCATCATAGATTATTACAAGATATTGACTATAGTTCCCTGTGGTATATAGTAAACCTTTGTTGCTTGTTGCATATATATTTTTTTAGTTATAAATCTAGCATCCTATTCATACTAAGTCAAACAAGTGGAATCAAGATATCATAATTTTTTTTAGTTAGGAAAAAATTCATATGTTTTCTAACATATATATTATACATTTATATATATGTATGTATACAAAAACTTTTCTACTATACGTTAGAAAGAACATTAAAAAATGAAGATATGGAGAAACTGAAGAACATAAACTAAAAGAAATGGGTGCACTGAATATGAAATAGAAAAAGTGAAACAAACTAGATAAAAGTAAAAGACCGTCATATGATCCAGTTGTTCTTAAACATGACTGCTCATTAGAAATATATCTGGAACTCTGGAGAAACAAAGCAATACCTGAGCATTTGTATTTTTCAAAAAGATTTCAAGATAATTCTGATATGCATCTAGATTTTTAAAAGTGATTATAG
The DNA here is from genome assembly GCF_014754425.2 of Oryx dammah. Lineage (NCBI taxonomy): Eukaryota > Metazoa > Chordata > Mammalia > Artiodactyla > Bovidae > Oryx > Oryx dammah. The sequence goes on along the minus strand of NW_024080596.1, from coordinate 2,944,170 downwards.
GTTTTTCTATTAGGTCCTAGTTTTGGTGATATCAGTTCAGTTCAGTTTAGTCACTCAGTCGTGTCTGACTCTTTGCCACCCCATAGATGGCAGCACGCCAGGCCTCCCTGTCCATCACCAACTCCCGGAATTTACTCAGACTCATGTCCATCACGTTGCTGATGCTATCCAACCATCTCATCCTCTGTAGTCCAATTCTCCTCCCGCCTTCAATCTTTCATCAGGGTCTTTTCAAAAGAGTCGGTTTTTTGCATCAGGTGGTCAAACTATTGGAGTTTCAGCTTCAACATCAATCCTTCCGATGAATATTCAGGACTGATCTCCTTTAAGATGGACTGGTTGGATCTCCTTGCAGTCCAAGGGACTCTGAAGAGTTTTCTCCAACACCACAGTTCAAAAGCAACAATTCTTCAGAGCTCAGCTTTCTTTGTAGTCCAACTCTCATATCCATACATGACTACTGGAAAAAAAACATTGCCTTAACTAGATGGACCTTTGTTGACAAAGTAGTGTCTCTGCTTTTTAATATGCTATCTAGGTTGGTCATAACTTTTGTCCCAAGGAGTGTCTTTTAATTTCATAGATTCAGTCACCATCTGCAGTGATTTTGGAGTCCCCCCAAAATAAAGTCTGCCATTGTTTTCACTGCTTCCCCATCTATTTCCCATGAAGTGATGGGACTGGATGCCATGATCTTGGTTTTCTGAATGTTGAGCTGTAAGTCTACTTTTTCCACTCTCCTCTTTCACTTTCATCAAGAGGCTCTTTAGTTCTTCATCATTTTCTGCCATAAAGGGTGGTGTCATCTGCATATCTGAGGTTATTGATATTTCTCCCAGCAATTTTGATTTCAGCTTGTGCTTCATCCAGTCCAGCATTTCTCATGATGTACTCTGCATATAAGTTAAATAAGCAGGGTTACAATATTACAGCCTTGACAACTCTTTTTCCTATTTGGACCAATCTGTTGTTCCATGTCCAGTTCTAATTTGCTTCCTGACCTGCATACAGATTTCTCAAGAGGCAGGTCGGGTAGTCTGGTATTCCCATCTCTTGAAGAGTTTTCCACAGTTTATTGTGATCCACACAGTCAAAGGCTTTGGCATAGTCAATAAAGCAGAAGTAGATTTTTTTTCTGGAACTCCCTTGCTTTTTTGATGATCCAGTGGATGTTGGCAATTTGATCTCTGGTTCCTCTGCCTTTTCTAAATCCAGCTTGAACATCTGGAAGTTCACGGTTCTTTGCTGAAGTGTGGCTTGGAGAATTTCAAGCATTACTTTGCTAGCATGTGAGATGAGTGCAATTGCATGGTAGTGCGAGCATTCTTTGGCAATGCGTTTCTTTGAGATTGGAATGAACACTGATCTTTTCCAGTCCTGTGGCCACTGCTGAGTTTTCCAAATTTGCTGGCATATTGAGTGCAGCACTTTCACAGCATCATCTTTCAGGATTTGAAACAGCTCAACTGGAATTCCATCACCTCCACTAGCTTTGTTCGCAGTGATGCTTCCTAAGGCCCACTTGACTTCACATTCCAGGATGTCTGGCTCTAGGTGATTGATCACACCATGCTGATTATCTGGGTCATGAAGATCTTTTTGGTGCAGTTCTTCTGTGTATTTTTGCCACCTCTTCTTAATAACTTCTGCTTCTGTTAGTTCCATACCATTTCTGTCCTTTATTGAGCCCATCTTTGCATGCACCAACATTCTCATTATAGGGGTCCCAGAGGAGAAGAGAGAGAGAAAGGACCTGAAAAAATATTTGAAGAGATAATAGACAAAAACTTTCAAAATATGGGAAAGGAAATAGTCAAACAAGTCCAGGAAGCACAGAGAGTCCCAGGCAGGGTAAACCCAAGCAGGAACACACTGAGACACATTGTAATCAAACTGACAAAAATTAAAGACAGAGATAAAATATTAAAAGCAACGAGGGAAAGATAAAAAATAACACACAAAGGAAGTCCCATCAGGCTATCAGCTGATTTCTCAACAGAAACTCTACAAACCAGAAGGGATGACATGATATATTTAAAGTGATGAAAGAGAAGAACTTACAACCAAGAGTACTCTACCCAACAAGACTCTCCTTCAGATTTGATGGAGAAATCAAAAACTTTCCAAACAAGCAAAAGTTAAGAGGATTCAGCACCACCAAACCAGCTCTACAACAAATGCTAAAGGAACTTCTCTAGGCAAGAAACACAAGAGAAGGAAAAGACCTGCTGAAAATAAACCCAAAACAATTAAGAAAATGGTAACAGGATCATACATATTGATAATTACCTTAAATGTAAATGGATTAAATGCACCAACCAAAAAATATAGACTGACTGGGTGGAGGAAAACCCGTGCATGTGTGCTCTTCCATTTGCCACATGACTCTGCTTGATACCCCACCCCAAATTGTATGTAATTATTTCATATTGCTCAGTTAATCGTGTTCCCATTATGGCTTGCAATTGTAATTATATTTTATTTTTTTGTCTGGCCATTGACTCTGAAAACATAAACATCTTTTACTATTGTGACTATGCAACTATTACTCACTTAATATCATTGTATCATGATTGGTCAACAGAAAAATAATAGAACTCTATATCACCAAACATATATCACCTAGATCATATAACTCTATATCACTGTATCACATATAACTATATCACCTGCTTGGGTTTATCCTTCCTGGGACTCTCTGTGCTTCCTGGACTTGGTTGACTATTTCCTTTCCCATATTTGGGAAGTTTTCATCTATTATCGCTTCAACTATTTTCTCAGGTCCTTTTTCTCTCTCTTCTCCTTCTGGGATCTCTATAATGCTGTAATGCAATGTTGGTGCATTTAATGTTGTTCCAGGGGCCTCTTAGGCTGTCTTCATTTCTTTTCATCCCTTTATCTATATTCTGTCCTGTGGCAGTGATTCCTACCGTTTTGTCCTCCAGGTCATTTATCTGCTCTTCTGCCTCAGTTATTCTGCTGTTGATTCCTTCTAGTGTATTATTCATCTCTGTTTGTCCTTTGGTTCTTCTAGGTCTTTGGTAAACATTTCCTGCGTCTTCTCAATCTTTGCCTCCATTCTTTTCCCAAGATCCTGGATCACCTTCACTATCATTATTCTGAATTCTTTTTCTGTAAGGTTACCTATCTCCACTTCATTTCATTGTATTTCTGGGGTTTTATCCTGTCCTTTTATATGGGACAAAACTTTGCTTTTTTCATTGTGATTAACTTTCTGTAGTATGTTTTTTTTTTTTTTTTTAATTAGTCACTGTGAGACTGTGCTTCTTCTTCTGTCTGCCCTCTGATGGATGAGGCTAAAAGGCTTGTGTAAGCTTCCTGATGTAGGGGACTGGTGATGGGAAAAACTGGGTCTTGCTCTGGTGGCCAGGGCCTTTTTCAGTAAAGCTTTAACCCAATTATCTGCTGATGCATGGGGTTACACTCCCTTTATGGTAGTTGTTTGGCCTGGGGTCACCCAGCCCTGGCATCCACGGGCTCTATGGTAGGGTTAATGGCAACTCCAAGAAGGTTTATGCCAAGGGGGACCTTCTAGTGCCCCCATCCCTGCAGTGAGCCCCTGCTGACCCACACCTCCACAGGAGGTCCTCTAACAGCAGCAGGTAGTATTGCTTCAGTCTCCTGTAGGGTCACTGCTCCTCTCCTCTGGGTCTTGGTGCATGCAAAATTTTGTTTGTGCCTCCAAGACTGGAATCTCTGTTTTCCTCAGTCCTCTGGAAGGTGTATAATCAAATCCCGCTGACCCTCAAGGCCAGATTCCCTGAGGATTCCCAGTCCCTCTGTTGGGTTCCTGGGCTGGCAAGTCTGACATGGGGCTCAGAACCTTCACAACAGGGGGAGAACTTCTTTGGTGGTAATTTTCTCAAGTTTGTGGGTCACCCACCGTTGAGATGGGACTTGATTTTATCATGGTTGCACATCACCTACTGTCTTGCTGTGGCTTCTTTGTCTTTGGATGTGGGGTATCTTATTTTGGTGGGTTCCAGTGTCCTCCTGTTGATGGTTGTTCAACAGCTAGTTGCAATTTTGGTGTTCTCACAGGAGGAGATGAGTGTGTATCATTCTACTCTGCCATCTTACTATTGTCTCTTAATAAACCTTACTATATTATTTGCATAAGTCAGAAGAATTTGCTATATATTGAGCTCCCACTAGCTTTTATTAATATGTGAGCACCACATAAAATTATTTTTGTAAAGGTGTCCTTCAAACATGAGACAGATTATATTATTGGACACAGAGCATAAAGAGCATCCTAGTGAGTTTGTCCTTTATGCAAATTGACGGTTGATATTTGGCCTTTTCACTGGGAGGAATTACCTTCACCACGACTAAATGAGAAAACTCAACAAAATGCAGATTTGAAATCTGTGAGAAGTCTTGTACCTGCCTTGTGGTCTGATGATGAAGCAGAACAAGGAAGGTAGAGGTTATCATCAACCAGGATTCTTGGCTCTCTTCATAAATGTCAAATCAAATGGAGGTTTTTCTATTGTTTTTTTTTAAGCTTGTTTGACCTTTATCAGAAAGTAACACTGGGCAGAAGATAATCATTTTGAGTCACTAGAGAACACATATAAAGGAGAGATTTTATTCACTTAGCCTGGACTTTGCATGTGTGTGTACTCCGTTGCTTCACTCGTGTCTGACTCTTTTCGACCCTATGGACTGTAGCCCTTCAGGCTCCACTGTCCATGAGATCCTCCAGGCAAGAATACCAGAATGGGTTGCCATGCCCTCCTCCAGGAGATCTTCCAGACCCAAGGATGGAACCCACATCTCCTGCGTCTCCTGCATTGCAGGCAAATTCTTTACTGCTGAGTCATTCAGCCAGGACTTCAGCCCTTATTGAAAATTCTTGAAGATTGCTATGGTGCTAAGCTCTCTATTCTCTCTACAAATACTTATGTGGCACCTACAGAGCTGTGTGCACCAGGCCTTGAGACATGGTGGTGATTATAGAAATGCTGCAGAGAACTTGCTGCCCTGAGGAGCTGAGAGCAATATGCAGCCTGCTCAGAAACCTTCCAAGAAGGGCTGCCATGTGGCCTGCCGTGCCCATGAGTGCTACGCAGCTCAGTGTGGGGAGAGTTATGCTCAGCTGAGGGATTCTGAGATGATGGACAGGTGGCGTGGAGCTGCTCCCTGGTTGGTGGAAAGGAAGGACAGACATGATGGGGGTTAGAGTAAGAAGTGGCTCAAGTGCATACAGCAGGTTTTAACGCCATCTTTCTTCTTTACCTCTGTGGGGGGGTGGGGGGTGGGGGCGGGGAGTGAAAGTTGCTCAGTTATGTTCAACTCTTTGCAACCTCATGGACTATAGCTCACCAGGCTCCTCTGTATGTGAAATTCTCCAGGCAAGGGTACTGAAAGCCCTTCTTTAGAGGATCTTCCCAGTCCAGGGATCGAACCTGGGTCTCTTGCATTGCTGGCCGATTCCTTACCGCCTGAGCTATTACCTGTCCATAATGATTTCCAGTTCATCACCACTTCCTCCCCCACTGGGCCTCTTGGGAAAGCCCCCCTTTGGTACCACATTGTTATCACCTGGCCCAAGACCTTCTTGCCTCTTGACCCAATTGCTACAAAATCATCACTGATTCTCCAGCTGAACTATTTACTACCAAACCATGTTTCTCAAAACACCTTTTCCACCATGTCTATTTCTGCTAAGAAAGCAAAAGCAAACAAACACAAAACAAACCCTACAGGCCTTTCCTGCTCCTCTAGGGTCTGGCACAAACTCTCGAGCCTGGTGTGCCTTTCAAGCAGACACTCCAGCTGGGGTTTGCTTCTCTTGAAGTTCTTGATGTTTTTTTTTTTTTTTTTTTTTGATGCAGATTTTTTTTATTTGCCACTTTTCTGTATTCTCAATTTCCCTTTCTGAAAATAGAATTCTCTCATCCTAACCCCAGGGCAGTGACTATTTTTGGCAAAAGCCATCCAGAAGCTATTGCCTCTCAACTCTTCCCAGCTCTGCTTAACTCTCTCCTCTGCTCTGGTTATAAAGCAGGTACCACGGGTGTCGCCTCATTCCTGTCTCATGTACACCACTTTGTGCACTCTTATCTGTGGAGGATTAAGGGTCACTGAAAGCAGTGAGTAATCCATGGCTGGGACTAGTTAGGCGCCTGCCTGGTGTGTGGCTGTGGCCAATATAGAGAACTGAGCCTGAGAGCTAGTGCTCTCCTCCTGCTTTAATGAGAGCAGTGCTGAGAATAGACAACAGTGTGGGTGATGCATAGTTAATCAAGACTTTGGGTGAACATTATATTCCCAATTAAATATGATTTAATTCTGCTTATAGTGGCAGAAAAAGATTCTTACAGTTCTTTTGTCTGATTACATCACTTGCTACATTAAGTTCATTAGGAATATTAGGCAATGAATAAAGGCCAAAGGAAATGAACCATTTTTAATGAATGAAGAATAGTATGGAGGCCATTTACTAGCCAAGATGAATAGCAGCAATAAACTGGAGATTCATTTCTTTGACACTCTGTTTAAATGCATGCCTGTTGCCTCTTCCATTCAGAAGCATAGATTGAGCAGGCCGTAAAATTTACAATGTTATTTGGAACAACTTTTTTTTTTTAAGGAAATGCTATAGCTTATTTCAGCTGAAGAGTCTTAAATGATAGACTGTGGATAACATCTTGAGAGCTAGGTCCTCTTATCTAGTTGGGATGAGGGGAATATTTCATACATTTTTCTGTTTCATTTAGATAACTAGGTAGTTTCACTCCTAACTGGAAGGTGCTCATTCCAAGCCATCTACCTTTCAGAAACACGTGCAAAGCCTTTATCCCAGTCTTGACTTGGAGCCGGACTCCTGCAGCCAAAGGCTTTTTCAGAGATTTGTGACCGTGAAAGGGAAAATCTTTCCAAAGTTTAAAATTCTGCAAAATTTCCAAAGAGATAGCTACTGCACTTTTGGAGGGATTTTAATCGAACCAAGAAATAAAAGCAAAGCCATCGTATCTTTCCATCACTGCCCAACTCTTTTAAAAATATGTATTAAAATTTATATCATTTGGATATTCATGCCTATGGCCTTCAAAACTTTTTCTTTAATCCACTACCCTCTCCAACCCCCAGGAGAAACCACAGTGCAGATAGCAATTAAGAGACAGCTGGTTTCTTCCACGAAATGGGCTTTTTTTAAAAAAGTGCCTTTTCAAACCCTCTGCTGGTAGGGAGTTGTGCTCCTTGGCATTTCTGCCTTCTCCATAGGATACCCATTCCCTAGGACCTCAGTGATTAAAGGCTACACCAGAATTTGTTGTTGATAGCTTTCAGCTATGAAAAGTCAATTTATTTCTACTTTGTATGTTAAAAAAAAAAGATATTAAGGACATTTGCGTCTCTAGCAGAACTCAAGAGACTGAGGCCAAGTGAAAAAGGTGGTCCTTGTCACACCCACCAATTCTGCCTGGGGATTCTGTCTCAAACTTGTCCTTTCTCCACATCATCCCAGTACAGGCCCAGGATATCCTTACCTGTCCCAGTAAAGCCAAGATATACTTTTTGAAGAACCATCCCTACCCATATACTACTGTAGGCAGCCTCTTATGTTCTAAGATCTCACCACCAGAGTTGATTCCTAACAAATCCAGGGGCATCAATCCTAAGCTAAAGTCTCAGAATTGAGTACTTTCCCTTTGCAGGAAGGATGGAGTACATGATCCTTCCATCATTTGTTTTGGCCTTTCATGATTGGGAGATGGGCATGAGTAGTACAAGAAGACTAATAGAGAAAAAAAGGAAGGGAACTACCTTGACTGTGCCTGATTCCTTTATGTTGCTATTGTTTAATCACAACAGACTCTTTGGTGACTGGCTGGACTGTGGCCCACCGGCTCCTTATCCATAGGATCTTCCAGGCAGGAATACTGGAGTGGGTTGCCATTTCCTCTCCAAAAGATCTTCCCGACCCAAAGATTAAACTCGAATCTCCTGCATTGGCAGGCGGATTTTTTACCCATGAGCCACCAGAGAAGCCCTGATTCTTTTACATACATTATTCTATTTAATACTGTAAGCAAACCATTTAAGGAGGCATTATTTATCTATCCATTCATCCATTCATCCAACTATCCATGCATTTTATACTCATTTATTCTTTCAACAAATGCATACTGCACCTGCTACTATTGCTACAGTTTTACATGCCCAGCACAGTTCAGATTCAAAGCCCCTGCTTTCATATAGCTTACCTCCCAATGAGAGAGAAAGGAATTAAGCAAATCTTATTATCTGCATTTGACCATTTAAGTCTCCCATGAGCACAAGGACCATAGGACATTTGTAGTTATGCACTCACCTACTCACATTGTGCTTCGAAAAATTTAACTCAGCAGAGCATCTAGAATAGAATGATATGGAAGAGTCAAGGGAAGGAGGCCTGTTAGGAGAACACTGCAACAATTTAGGCAAGAAGTACTGTGGGCCTGGAGAAAGCCAAGGTGGTAGAAATTATGAGGAAAGATGGATATTAGAGGGGCTTCCCTGGTGGCTCAATGGTAAAGAATCTGCCAACCAAGAGACATGGGTTTGATCCCTAGATCAGAAAGATCCCCTGGAGAAGGAAATGGCAACCCACTCCAATATTCTTGCCTGAGTAATCCCATGGACAGAGGAGTCTGGTGGGCTACAGTTCATGGGGTTGCAAAGAGTCGGACATGACTTAGTGACCAAATCAATAACAACAACATCGATATCAGAACATTTACGGATGAAGAATCCTTGGTTCTTGGCCATTGAAGTCACATGGAGAGCAAAGTTGAAGAAGAATCAAAAATGACTCTGCAGTTCTAAATTTAGAGAATTGGGTGTCTGGAGTTCCCTCTAAGAACATATTTTAGAGAATGGTGGGAAATGGAAACGGATGATTTCTCTGCTGTCATATTGACTTACAAACATCCATAATTAGAAAGACATAGCTATATCACGGCACACTGCTCTATGGCATTGTTTGAAGGCATTAAATGGGTATTTGCAGTTTCTGACAATACAAAGAAAACCTTTGATGCAAAGGTGAATTAATATCTGCGGAGGTGTGTTGGGAGATGATGAAAAACAAATGAGCAAACACAACCACAATCACTGCAAAAATCTAGAATTAATGGAGCTCACCCTTTTAATATTTAGGGACAACATTTTAAAAAACTCTTTCTGTTTGCAGTTTCTGATTGTTTTTGCTTTATTTTAATATTTGGCCTCCACTGCCAGCTGCTTCTCCCAATTAACATTGCCTCCAAATTGATGATTATTATATTTTCTGTGGGGGGTGGAATAAAAAGATAAGACTGTTTCCCAAAGTATCAGGGTCATACATGCATGAGAGGACTTATTGGTAACCTTGAATTATGACACCACCCTTATGGCAGAAAGCAAAGAAGAACTAAAGAGCCTCTTGATGAAAGTGAAAGAGGAGAGTGAAAAAGTTGGCTTAAAGCTCAACATTCAGAAAACTAAGATCATGGCATCTGGTCACATCACTTCATGGCAAATAGATGGGGAAACAATGGAAACAGTGAGAGACTATTTTGGGGCGGGGCTCCAAAATCACTGCAGACTGTGACTGCAGCCATGAAATTAAAAGACACTTGGCTCCTTGGAAGAAAAGTTATAACCAACCTAGACAGCATATTAAAAAGCAGAGACATTACTTTGCCAACAAAGTCCATCTAGGCAAAACTATGGATTTTTCCAGTAATCATGTATGGATGTGAGAGTTGAACTATAAAGAAAGCTAAGCACCACGGAATTGATGCTTTTGAACTGTGGTGTTGGAGAGGACTCTTGAGAGTCCGTTGGACTGCAAGGAGATCCAACGTATCAATCCTAAGGAAATTAGTCCTGAATATTCATTGGAAGGACTGATGTTGAAGCTGCAACTCCAATATTTTGGCCACCTGATGTGAAGAACTGACTTATTTGAAAAGACCCTGATGCTGGGAAAGATTGAAGACAGGAGGAGAAGAGGATGACAGAGGATGAGATGGTTCACCGACTCAATGGACATGAGTTTGAGTAGGCTCCAGGAGTTGGTGATGGACAGGGAGGCTTGGCATGCTCCAGTCCATGGGGTCACAAAGAGTCGGACATGACTGAGTGAATGAACTGAACTGAATTCTCCAAGAAAGGGAGAAATGCTCAATCTAAGTTGCACTGAGTCAAGAGGGTCTCTGCTGGGCTGCACCTCCCTTCTAACTGAGACATTTGTGGCAAATATTTGAAAGAGAAGTGAGTAGAGGTTGAAGGACTAGGGATGTGTGTTTGGGGAGGTGATGAGTTAGTGGCTGACATAGGTGCCTGCCAACTGAAGTTTCCACATTTACCCCAAATGCTCCCATCCAGTGTAAACAGCTGTCATCCAACTCCTGATAGATGCCTGCAACTAGCAAGGGAGCAACATTTGCAGAGAAGACCTAAATCCACTATTCCAGAAAACTGTAGCCAAACCACTCCCTTTACACTTGGTCTGAGTTCCTTGTTTTGCTGTAGTTTTTTTCCCATTTACACAGCTTCTTTTTGTGTATATGTTTAGATATGTAGAAGATTTAGACAATCAAAAATTGATGGTGATTTCTCTCCAGAGTCTGTATCACACAGTAGAACTCTGTGTTAATCATTACTACTCCTGTCATCCGTCAAGTGTTCAGTGAAGATTTCCTGAATGAAATATCCCTCTAAGGTTATGGCCAAACTCAGAATTGTTTTTCTTTCCTCTGTCTCCCCTTAGATTAATACTCAAGTTTATCATTCTGTTATTTTCCTTTGAAGGTTGCTATGAATTAAGTGTATGGCCAACTACAAAGAACATTTATCTAAATGTTAGAGTTAAAATCTAGTTTGATCCTGAACAAATCTTTGTGATATATACATATATCTCAAAGATATGTACATACACTTTGCTTCATCACATTTTATAGAAGAAATAGGAGTTGTCATTTAGGAGATTGTTTCTTCTGGAAATCAGGCTAGTCATCGGCAGAGACAAAGGTGAAAGTCCGGGGCTGTGATGGCTTCAACTGCCCCAGAGTACTTTCTAGGTTATGGTAAAGGGAGAGAGTTCATCGACTGAGTTGTGTGGGTCACTGATGTTAAGGGAAAATGCTTTGCAGATGAAGGATGGGAAAAAACCTAGTAGATGCAGTCTGAGCATCCTCCTCCCCTGTAACACCAGGGCAAGCTCTGAGGTTGTCTCTCTTATATATTGTGATTCCATGTACAATTTTCATATACAATTCAACCCTGAATATTCATTGGAAGGACTGATGATGACGCTGAAGGGCTAATAGTTTGGTCACCTGATGTGAAGAGCCAACTCACTGAAAAAGACCCCAAGGCTGAGAAAAGATTGAGAGCAGGAGGAGAAGGGAGTGACAAAGGATCCGATGGTTGGGTGGCATCACTGACTCAGTACACATGAATTTGAGCAAACATTGGGAGATAGTGAAGGACAGGGAAGCCTTGTGCACTGCACTCCATGGGGTTGCAAAGAGTCGAACGTGACTTAGTGACTGAACGACAACAGCAGTAATATACAATTTCATTTGAAAAAAATCTGAAATGTCTAATATATCTCTCAAACAGTTTAAAAAGCACTGCACCGTGTTTTGGGATACTGTTCACTTGTGACCTTCTAAAGCTTTGGCATCAGATTCTTCTTCATTAAATAAATCAGTATTTATTCATTTGGGAAAGCATCTCTCTTTACTTATAAGCTGTTGACCCTGCATGGAAATGTTAAAGCTTTAACTGACATTGATTTTGATTTTAAATGTGCTTGGTGACCATCCTAAACCATTCCAAGAGGCCTCACAGTTCAGACAGACTTTGTAATGCTGTTTTGGGTAAGTTCATGGGTTGAGCCTTGATATTGGATATAGTCGCACATAGGTTCATTTCTTTAATCTAGCAAGAATGCTCTTCAGAGCCACCTTTTAATCCCTAAGCATTGGTTTAAGGTTTAAGTGCCACAGGGAACACTTCTACACTAGGAGGAAAGTGGAGACAGCCTGAGCAGTAGTTTTGATTTCACTAAAGCCCATGGCCTGAGTTAAGGGAGACTTTGGCTCAGTCAGATCCCAGGGAAATTCCATCAAAATGAGTTTGGGCAAGTGAAAAACGGATGCTCTGAATCACTGTCTACAGCATTTCCCTGACCACTAGATCAAACATGTACATTATTACTCTGTGAAATCCTGGGAGGTAATTTAACAGAAACACTTAATTCTGACCTCAGACAGTGCAGTAAAAAGGGGGTGGCAGGGCGAGAGCAAGGAAAAGGGGAATGAAAGGGAATTCTACTGTGGACTGCAGATTTAGTAGAGAGAGTTCTACACTGAGAACAGGGAAATCTGGGCTCTTGCCCAGATGCTGAGACCAGTGAGCTGTGTAGTAGTGTTGGTCACTCAGTCATGACCAGCTCTTTGTGAGCCCATGAGCTGTAGCCTGCCAGGCTCCTCTGTTCATGGAATCCTCCAGGCAAGAATACTGGAGCATTCCCTTCTCCAGGGCCTCTTCCCAACCCAGGGATCAAACCCGGGTCTCCTGCATTGCAGGTAACTTCTTTACTGTCTGAGCCACCAGCGAAGCTCCTGTGCCATATCCATTTAATCACAGCTCTGCTTCTTGATGCCCTGATCTGCCAGTGTATACTGCTGGCCTCACTCTTTGAGGAGCTGAGCCTCCCCCCTTGTCATGATGCAGCTCCACCTACAGGACGAGTTCCGGCCTCATAAGACCAGGGCACACCCGCTCTTTGGCTTCCTCTCCCTTCTCTGCTATATCTAACTGCTCAGGAAGAAGTCCCCCTCCTGCCTAAATTGAATCTTTTTATATACACTGGAATGCTAGTCCCCACGTGGCAAAGTTTCTCTCATCCACAGTATTTGCACATTTGCTAAACATTTTTTATTCAAGCTAAGTGGTGAAACATTTTATAAGCTTCTCTTGGTGATTAGTATGTCAGTGCTGCTAGAGGCGGTGTTGTCTGTGACCAGAGAGCTGTTGCTGTCTTTGCTGTCTTGCCCCTGATGCTACTAGGTCAGATTCATCTTGAAGGAGTCATATTGGGGTTAACTCTAAGTAGAAAGCTGTGCTGGGCTTTAAGGGAGCCTCATCTTTGTCATGTCTGTTTCGCTTTATCCTGTCCTCTCATCATTGCATCACCACTTCTGCCTTTCCTCTGTTCTCTTTCTGATCTTAAAGCTGAGACTGAAGTGTGAAATGTCAAGGGCAAATAAAAACATCTGGATGGCATCACGGACTCGATGGACGTGAGTCTGAGTGAACTCCGGGAGATGGTGATGAACAGGGAGGCCTGGCATGCTGCGATTCATGGGATCGCAAAGAGTCGGACACGACTGAGCGACTGAACTGAACGGAACTGAAGCCACTGGATCTTGTAATCTATGTCACTCATGCAGACTCCAGTTCAAAGCCATCTAAAGAGTGCAGTTTGGCCCAGCACAAACTCTAAGGAGTTGACTCTGCCTTGAAAATATATGGCCATATAATCAAGGCACTATTTTTATTAGCAAAGAGAAAAATCAAAGCTGTGATTTCTTTTTGCATCTTTGCCTTGTATCTGTCACTCAGTAGGGTAGGTAGAATTCTGTATGTTTATTGCATATTCAAAGAATTCTGCTAGGCCCAGTGAAAGAAGGATTGCATTTGCAAGTGGTTCTGCCCATACTGCTTAGTTGACAATGTGGTCATTCAACCATGAGCACTGTACACTGCAGTTTTCTTATCTGTACAATAAGGATGATACTATTACTCCTGCCTTCTGGGGACCAGATGAGGGAATATGTGTTGGTGGGCTCTTAACTGTGATTAGTAGTCCCTGGAGTGCCATGGAAGTCCTTGGAAGGCAGCTTTGGGGAAACCAGGGAAGGAGGTGGGTGTGAGACTTGAGCATCAACCCTCCCTCCATTTCCAAAACCCCAGCAGCTCCACTGGATTCAGCAATAGGGCAGAACTTTCCAGAGTGTGACATGAGGCACATTACTTTTACGTTGGGCTTCCCTGGTGGTTCATATGGTAAAGAATCCACCTGCAATGCAGGAAAACCAGGTTTGATCCCTGGGTGGGAAGATTCCCTGGAGAAAGGCATGACAACCCACTCTAGTATTCTTGCCTGAAGAATTCCATGAACAGAGGAGCCTGGCAGGCTACACATTACTCTTTGGACTCTTAATATGTTTTACATTAAACCAAGTTTCTTAAAATGGTGAGAAAATAGAGATTAAAAATATCAGAAAGATTTTGTTTTTAAACTCAGGACCTTTCAATGCCTTTACTATGCTTGAGTGTTTTGTGATTTCCAAGTTGAAAGGGACAATGTATAGTCCTCCCAGACTTAGCTGAATGTAGTAATATTTTTGAGGAGAATTTCATAGGACTAATATTTCTTGCAGACTTTGTCACTAGGAAATAGTAAAATAGGACATAATTCAATGCTAACTGTATGATGTACATGCTATCAGTGACCAGAAAGTCAAGAGTCTGGCCTAGAGTAGGTTAGTGGAGAAAGAGGCTGGCTCTCAAAGGACCCATGGATTTTGAAAAGATGGATGCATGCATACTTAGTCACTTCAGTTGTGTCCGACTCTTTTTGACTCCATGAACCTCTGACCATGGGATTCTCCAGGCAAGAATACTGGAGTGGGTGGCCATGCAACCTTTCTTCAGTGGATCGTCCCAACCCAGGGATCGAACCTGAGTCTTTCACATTGTAGGCAGATTCTTTACCATCTGAGCCACCAGGGAAAGATAATGGTCATGAGCAAATCAGAGAGTTGTGACAAAGAAAAAGATAAGATTAGCAGTAGCAATATCTACTGACCTTTAAAAAAAAAAAATGGGCCAAGCAGATGAATCAGTATTTACTTGCATTTTCTCACTTTATCTTCCTGAGATAGGGGCTACCATCCTCACCATTTTGTAGAGAGAAGAAGAGAGGTGCGGCAATCTGTTCATAATCACACAGTTACTAAGAAGCAGAGCTAGTGTGTGAACTCAGGTCATCCAACTCCAGAATTTCTGCTCTTTATTACAAGGTGCTGCCTAGGAGGGTAGGGTGTAGGTAGGGGTGAGGGACTCACTGGTAAGTGTGAGTGGTGCCAGTTGGAAATAATGCTGGGAAGATTGGATGGTGCTTGATTTCAGATGACCTTGAGACTCTGGATAGAGCTCAAGCTCATCACATTTAAGGCCACTGTGTAAAGTTGTGCATACCTATAGCTGTGAGCTATACATTGAGCAAGACGCCCTATGGGAGGGACAGATAGGGGCTACAGCAATCAAGAAGAGGGATCACATTTAAATACTAAGTTAGGTTTAACCCTGTCCACATTGAGTAAGGGAAAGCCTTTTAAACCCCCTAGTCCACCATCTCCTCCAAGTGAGCTTGCCTCATGGAAATGTGTCATAGTGAGTTTGAAAGACATATTTAAGATGAACACACCTAAGAATATATATTGGAAGCTAGCGGTGTCCATGCTGCATGTTTCCCACTTACTTACAATGGTAGAAATTACTATGGATGAGTAAAAGTCACTCAGTCATGTCCAACTCTTTGCAACCCCATTGACTATGCAGTCCCTGGAATTCTCCAGGCCAGAATACTGGAGTGGGTAGCCTTTTCCTTCTCCAGGGTATCTTCTGAACCCAGGGATCGAACCCAGGTCTCCCGCATTGCAGGTGGATTCTTTATCAGCTGAGCCACAAGGGAAGCCCAAGTGAAAGTGAAAGTTGCTCAGTGCTGTCCAACTCTTAGTGACCCCATGGACTAGTTCTCTAGGCCAGAATACTGGAGTGGGTAGCTTTTTTTTCCCTTCGCCAGTGGAACTTCCCAACCCAGGAATAGAACCAGGGTCTCTTGCATTGCAGGCTGATTCTTTACCAACTGAATCAGGGAATCCCTAGAAATCTCTATGTTAACATTTAATGGTAAAGACAGCACCAGCATCCAGCCATGCGAGTGCTATGGAAAAAGAGAATACTCGAAAACTCTACCTATAAACTTAGTTCAGTTCAGTTCAGTCACTCAATCTTGTCCGACTCTTTGCGACCTCATGAATCGCAGCACGCCAGGCCTCCCTGTCCATCACCATCTCCTGGAGTTCACTCAGACTCACGTCCATCGAGTCCGTGATGCCATCCAGCCATCTCATCCTTGGTCATCCCCTTGTCCTCCTGCCCCAAATCCCTCCCAGCATCAGAGTCTTCCAATGAGTCAACTCTTTGCATGAGGTGGCCAAAGTACTGGAGCTTCAGCTTTAGCATCATTCCTTCCAAAGAAATCCCAGGGTTGAACCTATAAACTAGCTTTGGAGAAAAAAAGAGTTGTTCTACATATGGATTAAATTTTTTTTTAATTACTAGGCCAATTGCATGCTCAATTCATTTGTTCATATTTTGTTTTTAGCAATAATTCAAACAACTCAAATTTATCCATATATTTGTTTCTTTCATTTTTACAAGGACAGGTAAAGAATGAGGCAGTATTTAGATCAGTGATTTTCAAACTAGTTCAGGTGGTAGAACATCTGGAGGGAAATAAGATTTTGAGATACTTCATTATTTTTTATATTTTACTCTGTTAAACTAGGATTGTGTGTTACAGTGAAAGTGTGGTTACATCATGTTGGACAATAGAAAACTATACCCATGACCATTCATGTCCACTAAAGAACAAGCTTCCATGATCAAATGCCATTCAAATATTTCTCCTTTATGCATCTGTTACCACTTTTTAAATAAAGTGGTCTTAATGTAGAAGGTGGCTACATTTAAAGAAAAAATGAACTAAAAAAGTTATTCAAATCATATTTAATTGCTATGATTTTGAGGAAGATCAAACATAAAGTTAGCAGTATAGCTTGGGGTTTCACTTGTACATATTTTGGGAATCAAGGCTCTAGATAAGTTTCTTAGTCCATTCGTGCTGCTATAACAAAATACCATAGACTGGATGAATAACAAAATAACAGAAATGTATTGCTCATAGTTCTGGAGGCTGAGAAGTAAGGTCAAGGAGCTAGCAAGGTAGTGGCTTTTGGAGGAAGCATTCTTCTGGGTTCATAGCTGGCACCTTCTCACTGTTCCTCACATGGGGGAAAGAACTAGGGATTTCTTTGGAGCCTCTTCAGTTCAGTTCAGTTCAGTCTCTCAGTTGTGTCTTACTCTTTGTGACCCCCATGAATTGCAGCACGCCAGGCCTCCCTGTCCATCACCAACTCCCAGAGTTTACCCAAACTCATGTCCATCGAGTCGGTGGTACCATCCAGTCATCTTATCCTCTGTCATTCCCTTCTCCTCCTACCCCCAATCCCTCCCAGCATCAGGGTCTTTTCCATTGAGTCAACTCTTCGCATGAGATAGCCAAAGTATTGGAGTTTCAGCTTCAGTATCAGTCCTTCCAATGAACACCCAGGACTGATCTCCTTTAGGATGGATCTCCTTGCAGTCCAAGGGACTCTCAAGAGTCTTCTCCAACACCACAGTTCAAAAGCATCAATTCTACAGCGTTCAGCTTTCTTCACAGTCCAACTCTCACGTCCATATATGACCACTGGAAAAACCATAGCCTTGACTAGATGGACCTTTGTTGGAGCCTCTTATAATAACATTAATCCCATTTGTGAGGGTTCTACCCTCATGACTTAAATACCTCCCAAACTCACCTCCTAAAACTATCATTTTTGGAAGTTAGAATTTTAAACATAAAAATTTGGGGGGACACAGCATTCAGACCATAGCAACATGAATATTTGCAAGAAGTGTTTCAAATCCAACTTGTCAATAATAATACTATTTGTTAAGGGCTTAAGGTGTGCTGGCACTCCCTGGTGATCTAGAGGTTAGGATTTGGCCACCTCACCACCACTGGTCAGAAAAGCCTTTCTTCTTAAGGCTTATCTAGTGGCTCAGATGGTAAAGAATGTGTCTGCAATGCCGGAGACCTGGGTTTGATCCCTGGGTCGGGAAGATCCCCTGGAGAAGGGAATGGCAACCCACCCTAGTATTCTTGCCTGGAGAATTCCATGGACAGAGGAGCCTGGCAGACTACAGTCCATGGAATCACAAAGAGTCAGACAGGACTGAGTGACTAAAACTTTCACTTTAAGGTGTGATACATGTTTTTTACATATATCATTTCAGAATCTTCACAAAGGAGCAATGAGATAGATATGTATAATGGAACAGAGGCACAGAGAGGTCAAGTAACATGTCTAGGGCTCCCCAGGGCTCCCCCAGGTAGCACTAGTGATAAAGAACCTGTCTGCCAGTGCAGGAGACTTTAGAGACGTGGGTTCAGTCCCTGGGTTGGGAAGATTCCCTGAAGGAAAGCATGACAACCCACTCCAGTATTCTTGCCTGGAGAATCCTATGGACAGAGGAGCCTGGCAGGCTATAGTCCATAGCAGCAAAAAGAGTCTGACATAACTGAAATGGACTAGAAGGCACAGGGCTACACAGCTAATTTGTATGAGTGCTTGAAATGATGACCTCAGAGACCACACTCGTCTCAGCCATGATGTCTCGGGTTCAATTGCATTGCTACAGCCAGTGAACTTTTCTATTTCTTGAAATATCTGATCCCAAGAATGGAATGTCTAATAGCAGGGTTTCTGGGATGGATATGGGCTCTGTGGCTTGGCAACTGGTCATCTTATATCCTGCCTGTTCTCCTTGTGGGCACACCTCTGGTTACCAGAATCACCAAAAGTTCAGGGCAGCTTGGTAAATTGCTTTGAAATGTCTGTTTCCCCTTCATTGCCCTCTCTCTTTTAGTTGTTATTTTGCCCTTCTTATTCTGCCCAACTCTGTTCTTATTGAAATCTCCCTTCATCCTTTGACATGACCCCAAGGTTGAGGCCTTCTTACTGTCCCATTCACTAGCCTGTAAAATATTACCATTCTGGGACTTAAGTCTTCAATATCACCTTGAATCTTTGCTAATGCATTTGGGGCTAATGATGTCTCAGTATTACCATTCATATGTCAGGCACTTAGATTAGAATTCTCAAAGTGGGAATTTTCACATCAATTCCCATTAGAAACAGTAGAGCTAAAGATATATGAATCCTGGCTTCATATGTCAGTTCCACATCTCATTTGAGCTTGTCATTTACCTCTCTGAGCCTCACTTTTCTACTCTGTACAATGGGGATGATTACATCTAGCCTAAGGGGTTGTGAAGATGATAAAGGATATGATGAAGATAGAAACTAGTATAATAAATTCTCATATCTGAGAGACTGTACTAACTGTAAATTAATTACAATTCAGTTTTCAAGTGTTATCTTTTTCCAGTTCTATCAAGACTTTATCAATCACTCTGACTGGAGGAGATCATAAATAGCCCCATGTTTTACTAATCGGAAGAACCATGGTACATGTTTATGTGATTTTCCTTAAATCTGGTTAGTAGCAAACCAAAAGGAAACCCAAGTAATCTAATGACAGAGTAGGGGAGATTGACTTTTCTGTATTCTTAAAAATAGGCCATGGAGGTGTGTCTCTACTCTTGCCCACTCTGCCTGTGTGGTTTGTGGTGATGTGGGAAGAAGACCTCCCTCCCTCTCACAAGCCTTTAAGAAGATGCTTTTGAAAGTTTTCTGAGACAGAGAAATCTCGTCTTTCTAGTAAATATCCTTTGGTCTATATCAGCTTTCTTTAAGGGTTTTGTTTGTTTGTTTAGAGATCAGATTGGGGTAGGGAGTCCATATTATTCTCTACCAGGAGTAGGGAGAGAGTTTCACTAACAGAGTCCTGGGAGGACCAGTGCACCAACCCTTCCCAGTAATAATGAAGGAGGTGAAGATGGTGCAAGGACTGACCTGCTTAGATCAGGGCAGAGCTTCAAATCACTTGTAGCTGGGTGACTCTTGAAATGTTTCTCAGTCTACATTCTGGTTCTTAGCCTGGAAGCTTAAAGCCTCGCAGCCACTTCACTGTCATACAAGGTTCAACAGAGGAATGAGAGCATTCACTTGAAAAAGGCTTTATGAGCTTTAAAATTCTATAGAACTCTGAGAGACACTTACAACGTGGGACTCTGGCACCCAGATCTGCAGCTTTGTGTCACATTCCTGCTTCCGTCTTACCCCAGGAACAGATGGGAAACTAGAGTCCTTCTGACTTATTTTGACCTCATGGTATGGAAAGGAGGCTTCTGTGGGCTTATAGACACCTCTCTGGGAGGAGAAGGGTGGTGTGGACCAGACTGTTTAGAAAGCACAGTTGTTATTTATGTTTCCTAATCTCTCCCTCAGTCACCCTGCTGAGCTTTTAAGGAGGGTTGGGGAGGGAGAGCTGAACCCCTGTGGTGAAGAGTAATGAGTTTCCCTAGCTCTATCTGTGAACCAGCTCTTTGGAAAGCTAACCTCCTCCCGAGGCGCTCACTGCTAATTAAGAGGAGGGTGGCAGTGTTGGTAGATGGCTACTGAAGCAGCTCTTTTTTTTTTTTTTTTTTTCATTCCTTGCACATCGGCTTCTCTTTTTCTTCTTAACTCTCCTATGAGTAGTCATGCATGGGAGGAGCTGGGGAGTCTGTGGACCCAGATTTCTGGAAGGGGCACTGGAGCTGATAGACTCAGTTGGCTGCAGTGGCTGCCTGGGTGTGAATCCCAGCCCTCGCTGCTGTCTAACTGTGCATCTCTGGACACACCACTTACCCTCTTTAAGACTCAGCTTCACCACCTGTAGAATGAAACAGTGGGATGTCCCGCACTGAGGCTGTTTTGAGACTTTGTAGCTCACATCAGGCTGTGCTGTGCTCCGCCTGCTAAGTTGTGTCTGCCTATGGCCCAGTGGACTGCAGCCCACCAGGCTGCTCTGTCCGTGGGATTTCCCAGGCAAGAATACTAGAGTGGATTGCCATTTTCTCCTCCAGGGGATCTTCCTGACTCAGGGATCAAACTCAGTTCTTCTGCATTGTTAGCCAGATTTGTTACCACAGAGCCACCAGGGAATCCCCAACTCACATCATGCTTGTTGCAGAATCTCCTCTCAGTAATTTGCCTCTGTAGATATTTTAATCAGTCCCACACTTATCAAACAATGACAGACCACCTACTTTGTGCAGGACACGAGGTGTTAGTAGGGAAGATTTGCAGAACATGCCCCAGACTTTCAGAGACAGGAAAATGCCAGGGGGAAGTGATTCAAACTAAAACAAAGCAAAGCCATGTCTACCAGTTATGATTCAGGAGAAGATATCTTAGGTGGGCTGGAAGACGTCTTCTTCCACTTCGCACAGTGCTTGAGCTTAGACAGCTGAAGGAAGGTGGCAGGAAAATCATGTGATCATAGCCTTGACCCAGGACATGGTTGAGGCCCTCTGGCAGCTTCATTTCCCTGTAGGATCTGTTGCAAATCTGATGAACAGGAGACCTTGATCTTCTCCTCACACCTCCAACTCTGCACCTGCGCCCTCAAAGTGATGATTCCATTCTGAGAGCTGCAGCCTTCTATTTTGCTCCCCCACCCCACCCCCCGCAACATCATTTTAAAGCATAGCCTTCCAAATGCCATTCCTCTTCTGAAGCCAATATATTTTTTTACAGTTGGAGTTAGCTGCAGTGTCTTTCACAGCTCGCAAGTCATTGAGAAGATTAGATGTTCATTCTGCTAAAATATTGCTGCCTGAAGACTTAACTGTGAAATGCAGTTATCGTGTGTGTTTGCCCACAGACAGACACACATACGTGCTCACATACATGTTATAAATGAAAAAAATTAGAAAATAAGTATATATTTATCATGTGAGGGGAGCCTGCCTGATTACAAGTATCATTAGTCCTAAGTAATTTTGAAGATACCATAGCCAATGAGGATCTGGGCTCTACACAGCTAATGTGTGTGTGTGTGTGTGTGTGTGTTGCACATTCGCTCACATGTATGCATGAGGGAGGAGATACCTTCTCATCTAAGCAGATTATTTGCATTTTAAATTCTTAAGTCATGATTGCTGCATTGAGTAGTTGGAAGTACTTTATAAAAGAGATATTATAGAGGACAGATTTTTAGAAATAGGCAATCCTTGATTCAGAGGCAGGCTTTCTAGTTTACAAGTTGTATGAACCTAAGTGAATTACTTAGACTCATTAAGGTAGACTACCTCATCTATAAAAACTGACTCCTAAGGGGGGAAAAGGAGAAGAGTGAAGGAGAGATAAATTAGAAGTTTAAGATTAATAGATACATACTACAATATATGAAATAAATAGTAAGAATCTGTTGTAGTATAGGGATCTAAACTCAATATTTTATAACAACCTATAATGGAAAAGAAACTGAGAAGTAAATATATTTGTTGTTGTGTTTAATCGTGTCCAACTCTTTGTGACTCCTTGGACTGTAGCCCACCAGGCTCTTCTGTTCATGGAATCTTCCAGGTAAGAATACTGTATTGGGTTGCCATTTCCTTCTCCAGGGGATCTTCCTGACTTAAGGATCAAACTCTCGTGTCCTGCAGCTCCTGTGATTCAGATTCTTTACCACTGAGGAACCAGGCAACTGCATATATATAATGAATCACTTTGCTATATACCTGGAACACGACACAACATTGTAAGATAACTACATTTCAATAAAAATTAGAGAACTGCCTCCTGCCTCCAATAACCTTTGTTAGAATTAAGTGGGATTGTATAAATAATATGTTCTTTGCACAGTAACTGACAAACCTTAAGAAATAATATTTCCCTACCTCTTCTCTTCTATCTGTGGGGACTTATATGAGCCGGTAATGAAATTCTTCTCACCCTTCTCACACATGCCCTCAGAAAGCCCTGGGATTTTCTGATTTTCATCTGGCACCTCCCAAGACACCTCTTAGGAGAATGAGATGGAGCTCAAGGTTACTCTGCAGCCACCCTCTTTAACTAACCTGGAGGCAAGACCACATTGGGTGATTTTTAAAATGCAAGAATTCTCAAAAGTTTCACAATGGTGATGCATGTTTAAGATGGTCTGATAAAGCAATTTTCTAAAGAAAATCCTTCCCACTCTGTTTTGAGCATGCCCTCTTGGTTATAGGAGTAAATTTTGCAACTGTTTCAAGAATCTTTGCTCATACCCCAGATTCATACAGAAACTGAAGAGCATCCAAATCTCTGTAAAATTGTGGCTCTGCATGTATAGATTGTCAAGTACAGAATCACTGACTTCATCAGGGTAAAGTCTTCAGTGGAATGCTAACACGGTCATTCTTGCTATAAATCAGGTTTTTGAACCTAGAATGTTCCTCCTTTCACAAGGGAACTCTCCCCATCCCAAGTAGAAAGACTATACCTCCTACAGAGTCATTTCTGTACCCCACAAAAGCAAAGGATCTGTGCTCATTAAACATCTAGTTGTTGTTGTCGTCACTCAGTTGTGTCTGACTCTTTGTGACCTCCCCCCCTTGAATCCTTACTAAATTTAATGCATTACAGAAAACTTCACATCATGGCTGTTACTCAGTAGATCAGATATATATTTTCAACCAAAAATAGCATGGTACATTGCCATAATTTCAAAACTGTGTGTGTGTGTGTGTGTGTGTGTGTGTGTGTGTTATCCCTTTACAAACAATATCCTGGGCAGAACTTCAACTCCTTTTTGAAGTTGGAGGCTTGGATCCCCACGTTCTTAGCTTCTTTCTTGCTGCCTGCACAGCCTTCATCATCTCTGAGGCGGTGACTCCACCACCTCAGAGTATGAGGGTTGCACTGAAAGCAGCCGAAACTACTAGTGCCCTGGAAAGAAAGCCAACTGTACAACAAAACACCTGGACCCTAGTCCTAAGTCAGCCAGTGACTAGGGAGGTGACCTGGGGCCATCACCACACCTTCCCAGGCCTGTTTCCCATATCCAGTGAAGGAGTTAAACCATCTTCACAGTCCTCCTGTTCTGATACTCTGTTGTTTCAACTGGTTGCTTTCCATCAAGTACTCATCTTCATAATTCCCATGTAAGCAGTGAAGTTCTTCAGCATTTTTCATTTTTCCCCATCTGTGTCTTCAACAGATATTGATTTAGCTGTTATGCTTCAGTCTCTGCGTTAGGTGCTAAAAATACTTAGCACCTACATTTATTTTAGGAAACATTCATTGCTTTCATGTTCAAATATTTGAAGATGTGATTAGCATTATCTTTACCTGCTTTATGCAGACATCCCATGTTTGAATAAGATTGACCATGGTTTTGGCCACAAATCATAGGGTATTTCAGTCCAACTGAAGCAGCCATATTGCTTCCCACAACTTGAGCAAGACCCAAACACTGAGGAAGTGTCTAGAGGAGATGTATCTTATGCCTGCATCTATGATAGCAAATACTTTACTGCATTCCAACACTTTATTTCCTGTCCTTCCCTTTGTGAGGTTTTTGAAGGCAATGTCTTATTGATCCCTAGGCTCTCTGCTTAACTTGGTGCCAGGCAGAGAGAAGGTGCTTTGTTCATATTTGATGAGCAGATGAATGTGCAAATGCTTTTGATGTGAAGAAACCAAGCAATTACAGTTTTCAATTCAAAAGCCCAAATCCCATCCCATTGCCATATGCATTCTTATTTGGAAAGCCTTTTGTCAAGATGGGCTTCCCTGGGGGCTCAGATCATAAAGAATCTGCCTGCAATGTGGAGACCCTGGGTCGGGAAGATCCGGTTTGATCCCTGGGTCGGGAAGATCCCCTGGAGAAGGGAACGGCAACCCACTCCAATATTCTTGTCTGGAGTATCCCATTGGGATACAGACAAGAGGAGCGTGGTGGGCTACAGTCATGGGGTTGCAAAGATAAAGACTCGTTTGAAGCAGATGAATAAACACTACGCCAATTCTTGAGGCCAGTATTACTGAGCAGGGTCTTATTACTTCTTAGTAGAAGGGGGCTCCCTTTCCTGAGACTGACTCAAGCTGTCAAAGGCATTTTCTCACTGAAGTGGCTTCCTGTCCCTGGGGTCCACAACCATTTTTTGTAAAGGCCTAGATAGTAAGCATTTAAATGTTGTAGACTGTGTGTCCTCTGGCACAATGATTATATTATGACAACAGCTGTAGATCGGAAAATAAATGAATATAGCTGTGTTCCAATAAAACTTTATTTACAAAATCAGATGACAGGCCAAATTTGGCCTACAGATTGTAGTTTGCTGATTCATTACCTAGTTTATAATGCAGAAGTCTTACAAAGATGTCATAAATTTCAGCAGATTATTTACCTGCAAGTCGTGAAAGTAGTTAAATGATTACTGGAGATTTCTTGTTCTTATGGGATTGAATGGTCTTCATGTTCCATGCTCATTGAAAGTCTAAAACACTCTCAAAAAGATCTAATCCCTTGTTAGTTTACATTCTCAAGGTTATCTCTGCCTGAACATTTAGATCCAGATTTGAATTTTAATCTATTTTGTGATTTCCATAAACGAGCAATCAAAAGCACTAACAACCAACTTAGTCAAAGCATGAGCATAGCACTCTTTACTGAAGATTTAGTGGAGAAAAATCAAAAGTTATAATGCAGAAATTAGGATACTTTCTAATTGAACATTAAGGATTTCCAATTTTTAAAAGTATTTTTACGCCATCCTCAAGCTAGTAAGTGCCCATTGGTTGATTCTCCATCGTAGTCCTAAATTTACATTAAGCTACATTCTCCATATTTCTTCCTCAGCTCTTCAGATGTAAATCCCAGGGCTTCACTGTGCTGCCTGTGGAGCAGTTTTGGTTGCCTTGGCTCTTGGAATAGCCGTGCTGCTATGTTCTCCTCCTCCACCCCACTCCACGTATCCAGGCATTCCACCAAGCCAAAGTAGGTCCTCTGTAAGTGGAACATGAGGTTGATGAGTCAAACATTTTCTCTTATGGTATGTTAACAAGCTGTTGTCCAGATACTGCCATCCAGCATTCCATTTTGCCCATGAAAGTCAAAGCCAAGAGTGACTCAGTTCAGTTCAGTTCAGTCACTCAGTCATGTCCAACTCTTTGCGACCCCCATGAATCGCAGCATGCCACTCCTCCCTGTCCATCACCAACTCCCGAAGTTCACTCAAACTCATGTCCATTGAGTCGGAGATGCCATTCAGCCATCTCATCCTCTGTCGGCCCCTTCTCCTCCTGCCCCCAATCCCTCCCAGCATCAGAGTCTTTTCCAATGAGTCAACTCTTCCCATGAGGTGGCCAAAGTACTGCAGTTTCAGCTTCAGCATCATTCCCTCCAAAGAAATCTCAGGGCTGATCTCCTTCAGAATGGACTGGTTGGATCTCCTTGCAGTCCAAGGGATTCTCAAGAGTCTTCTCCAACACCACACTTCAAAAGCATCAATTGTTCGGTGCTCAGCTTTCTTCACAGTCCAACTCTCACATCCATACATGACCACAGAAAAAACCATAGCCTTGACTAGATGGACCTTGGTTGGCAAAGTAATGTCTCTGCTTTTGAATATGCTACTCAGGTTTGTCATAACTTTTCTTCCAAGGAATAAGCGTCTTTTAATTTCATGTCTGCAGTCACCATCTGCAGTGATTTTGGAGCCCCCCAAAATAAAGTCTGACACTGTTTCCACTGTTTCCCCATCTATTTCCCATGAAGTGATGGGACCAGATGCCATGATCTTCATTTTCTGAATGTTGAGCTTTAAGCCAACTTTTTCACTCTCCACTTTCACTTTCATCAAGAGGCTTTTTAGTTCCTCTTCACTTTCTGCCATAAGGGTGGTGTCATCTGCATATCTGAGGTTGTTGATATTTCTCCCGGCAATCTTGATTCCAGCTTGTGCTTCTTCCAGCCCAGAGTTTCTCATGATGTACTCTGCATATAAGTTAAATAAGCAGGGTGACAATATACAGCCTTGATGTACTCCTTTTCCTATTTGGGACCAGTCTGTTGTTCCATGTCCAGTTCTAACTGTTGCTTCCTGACCTGCGTATAGGTTTCTTAAGACACAGATCAGGTGGTCTGGTATTCCCATCTCTTTCAGAATTTTCCACAGATTATTGTGATACACACAGTCAAAGACTTTGGCATAGTCAATAAAGCAGAAATAGATGTTTTTCTGGAACTCTCTTGCTTTTTCTGCAATCCAGCGGATATTGGTTCCTCTGCCTTTTCTAAAACCAGCTTGAACATCTGGGAGACCTACCAGACCTTTTAGAACTAACACCCAAACAAGATACCCTTTTCATTATAGGGGACTGGAATGCAAAAGTAGGAAGTCAAGAAACACCTGGAATAACAGGCAAATTTGGCCTTGGAATATGGAATGAAGCAGGGCAAAGAATAATAGAGTTTTGCCAAGAAAATCCACTGGTCATAGCAAACACCCTCTTCCAACAACACAAGAGAAGACTCTACACATGGACATCACCAGATGGTCAACACCGAAACCAGATTGATTATATTCTTTGCAGCCAAAGATGGCAAAGCTCTATACAGTCAACAAAAACAAGACCAGGAGCTGACTGTGGCTCAGATCATGAACTCCTTATTGCCAAATTCAGACTTAAATTGAAGAAAGTAGGGAAAACCACTAGACCATTCAGGTATGACCTAAATCAAATCCCTTTGGTTATACAGTGGAAGTGAGAAATAGATTTAAGGGACTAGATCAGATAGATAGAGTGCCTGATGAACTATGGATGGAGGTTCGTGACATTGTACAGGAGACAGGGATCAAGACCATCCCCATGGAAAAGAAATACACAAAAGAATAATGACTGTCTCAGGAGGCCTTACAATAGCTGTTAAAAGAAGAGACGTGAAAAGAAAAGGAGAAAAGGAAAGATATAAGCATCTGAATGCAGAATTCCAAAGAATAGCAAGAAAAGATAAGAAAGCCTTCCTTAGCAATCAATACAAAGAAATAGAGGAAAACAGTAGAATGGGAAAGACTAGAGATCTCTTCAAGAAAATTAGAGATACCAAGGGAACATTTCATGCAAAGATGGGCTCAATAAAGGACAGAAATGGTATGGACCTAACAGAAGCAGAAGTTATTAAGAAGAGGTGGCAAGAATACACAGAACTGTACAAAAAAGATCTTCATGACCAAGATAATCATGATGGTGTGATCACTCACCTTGAGCCAGACATCCTGGAATGTGAAGTCAAGTGGGCCTTAGAAAGCATCACTACGAACAAAGCTAGTGGAGGGTATGGCATTCCAGTTGAGCTATTTCATATCCTGAAAGACGATGCTGTGAAAATGCTGCAGTCAATATGCCAGCAAATTTGGAAAACTCAGCAGTGGCCACAGAACTGGACAAGGTCAGTTTTCATTCCAATCCCAAAGAAAAGCAATGCCAAAGAATGCTCAAACTACCGCACAGTTGCACTCATCTCACACTCTAGTAAAGTAATGCTCAAAATTCTCCAAGAGTGACTAGGACATCATAAATTTTGCCTCTAGAAATGAATTCTTTCTTCTGGCTCTTTCTGAAGAGTCATCTGATCACAGCTTACCTCTGGGAGGGCTTCTAGGCACTTGTCCAGTGTAATTTCTTTGTTTCTGAAAGAAATACATAAACCTTAGTTAAAGAGAAACGTGTGCTTGAAGCCCAATTAAGGTTTAATTAAGATTTATAGTTAGAGATCAAGTCTAGAAGTTTTTATCTTAAAAGAGAGCAGTATTTATCAGGTTGTATAGCTACAAAATCACCATATAGCAGTTTTTTTTTTTAATACAGTTCATTTCTCACTGATTAAGGACTTTGAGTAATCACTGTACTAATATTTTTATCAATAATCATTTTAATGATCATTTCTATAGTAGTTCCTGTGTATGCGTGTGCTCAGTCATGTTCAACTCTTTGTGGCCTCATGGACTATAGTCTACCTTGCCCATGGGATTTTCCAGGCAAAACTACTGGAGCAGGATACAATTTCCTACTCCAGGGTAACTTCCCAACCCAGGGATTGAACCTGAGTCTCTTATATCTCCTGCATTAACGGGAGGATACCTTATTTGTAGCTCCACCTAGGAAGCCCAATAATTCCTGGACTGTGTAAATAGAAGTATAAAGAGATGCTGCAGGAGGAAGACTAGACAGATGTCATTTCTTTCTGAGTTGACAAAGGGCATAATTCTGGAGGGGCGGATGTGAATAAGGAAAGAGAAGAGCTCTCATAAAAGTGTTTCACTCTGTGATCTCCTGTTTTTTAAAGCTTTCTTCATCTCTTGAGACATATATATTCTATAACAAAGCCTTATGCTTATGTAACTTTCTATGTTTTTCAAAGTGCTGTCATATATCATTATATATCATTTGATCCTCACCAAAGACCTTGAACCATAGTGAAAGCACTAAGCTGTAAGTCACTTTAGAAGACTACATGCCAGTCAGTCAGGCAACTTACCTTTCAGACAACCAGACTATGCCCTGAAATGCTGTTTCTAATTTAAACAATAGAAAGACACAAGACCAGTCTCTCTCTTGCTTTCCTTCCCCACCCCTTCTCTCTCCCTCTGTCTTGCAAATATGGATCAATTGTGATGAAAAAAAAAAAGTATTTGCAGACTCTATCTGACTTCAGAGGGCCCTTTTTTGCAAATAGATGCACTGAATGATACAGTAGCTTTGGAATTATCTTATACTGGCATTAAACTATTCAGCAAACATGGACATGCTCTTCATGCTGAGAATATAAGCCAGAGCTGCAGTTAATGATGAAGAATCTAGAGACTCTGATGTGGGATCATCCAAAGTATTTCTAGAAATGAGTGTTATACTATGCTCAACCGTTCTGGATAAAAAAAAATTATTGAAATAAATCAACTATCCCACCATCTGGGTTGTGTATTTAATTTTTATAAGCGGTATGTAATGGATGGGCACTAATGGCATGTTTTCTGGCCAGTTCATAACAAATAATGGATTCATTTTCTCATCTCATCTCTTTTTAATGTCTTCTTTTCCTTCCATATGTATTCTGAATAAAGCATATTTGGTGCTGTCCTGAAATCACATATTATCCTTTTTTTGGGTCTGCTTATGTACCTAGTCTCTTTGCATTTGAAATTAAACCAGCACAACATTCTAATTGAAAGGGAAAGAGCTTTGGCTTTAATTACTCTCAGTAATAGATATAACAACGAGCAGGGCTCATTCACAGCTATTACATCAAGCAATAAAGTCATCAGGTGGCTGCTCTTGACACCGTGAAAGCTGTCATCCTGAAGTGCTCTCGGCTAGGGACACCCACTGTCTCACATCATAGCTGTTTTCCCATTATCCATCTTTGAGGGAGGGAGTGGAGGAGGAGAGAGTGCCTCGGTGGAACTCACTGAATGTGGTGTGGTCCAAAGGATAAAAAATGTGCAGTTTGGAGACTTGGATTTACTTACTAGCTCTCCCTTTCACTGGCTGCATGATGGTATTGAACAAATTGCCCTCTGTTTCTCACTGTTCTTATCTGTAAAGCAAAGATGATAATCCACGCCGTGCCTAAGTGAGCCATTTTTATAAACATTGAAGTACTGCAGAATTGAAGATTGTTAGGGGTTTTCTACTTTGCCAACCAAATTGCTTCCTTGGCTTTGGCTGAGTGGAAATAAATATTCAGTTTGAGTTCCATCTAATTTTCATACCCACTCTCTAACAGCATCAAATGGCCAAAGGGGAAATGTAAGGAGGAAAGAGAGCAGCAAAGGGAAGGGCTAATCTACATACTTGATGATCAGAGTCTGCAGACTCCATATTTGTTTCAATGGATGGCCTCCATTTGAGAAAACTCAAGATGGCACCCCTCAACAATTCAGAATCATTTTAGAATTTAGAAGTCTCCAGAATAGCAACTACATTGGCAGTTCCTTACCTTTCTCCCCTCCTTTTTTTTTTTTCTTTAAATTAAAAAGAGCTTCTATTGGATAAGAAAGAACAAGTAAGTATTTTATGGCCATGGAAAATGTCTACATTGTAGAGGAGCACTGATTGCATTAAATGTTAAATAAATCATTATTCATTGATCCTTTAGGGTCAACAATTAAGTACTAGGAACTGGCTTTGGCTTTGAGATGACAAGGCTTTCTCATCATCCTCTGGAGTCTAGTAAGAGAGATGAATTGTGAAGGCAGAATGACAGTGCTGTCTGTGGAGTCACTGTGGAGTGGTGGGTGCTCAGAGGTGAGGAGGGGCATGTCTGGAGCCCCTTGGCTGTAGAAGGAGGGAATATTTGATGCATGCCAAGTGAGCCAGTAAGAAAGTAGAAGAAAGCCAAGCCAGGTGTCAGGGACAAGGCAACTGTCCTCCATGTGGTATGTGGTCATCTATTTAGTTGCTGGCACTTTCAGAGAATATTGTTAGCTATGTGAGCAAATCAGTCCTATAAAGAGAGTTTGCTTCCTGACCAATGGGAGTAAGTATAGATTTATTATATTTATAAGCCCATCTTTCCGTGGTTGAGTTAGGGGATCAGGGAATTAAGAAATCTGTCTCTTGGTAGAAATTAACTTGAAAGAATAGCTCCTCTTATGCATTTACTAGGAATTTTGTGTGTATGTCTTTTGGTTAGTTTATTTTCTATTGATTCATGCTTAATAAAGGGCCCAGTGAGACATTTGTAGCTGAATTTGTTAGGAGCCACTTCCAATTAAAGTTCATTTATATTGAAGATAAATGATAATCTGAGTTAATAGGAAAGTAGTGTTCAGTGTTACCTTAAAAATGATTTGCACAGAACAATTTAGAAGCCTTTCTAGTGTACCAATTAAGGCACTTTATGATTAAACTCCAAACTATGAAAGCCCCTCACTTAATTTGACATGCAGAGTGAAATATCATTACAGTAAATCCCCTACATACAAACCTGCAAGTTGCAAACTTTCAAAGATGAGAACATGCTTTCCATCAGTTAGATGTGAGTGAAATTATAGCTTGCCCTCTATCTCCTATTGCTGATGATCCTTCAGCTTTACCATCTCCCACCTCCTCTCATTCATCCAGTTGCTACCTCTTTTTGCCTCCTTACTTGGTGCCAGCCCTTGTATGCTAGCTGTTGTACTGTACTACTGTACTTTTCAAAACTGTACTGTAGGATTGTTTTGCTGAAAGGTTTAACTTTTGTCTCAGATTCAAAGGATTTGTTAACAAAAGAAACCACTCATCATACACAAACAATTTCACTATTTAATAGAGAATTATTTAACTTACTTTCAATAAACAATCATTAAAAAAAAAAAAAAAGAGGAATAGAGCAACAGATGCATTTCCAAGCTGGGTTTTTACCAACATCCAGACTCAGACAGCATGGGGAAGTTTGTGTAACAGCAGCAGTCTGGAGTTCCAATTGGGAAAAGGTCCTTGGCAGCACATCTGCCTCAAGGGTGACACTTCAAAATTGTCCTTTGAGGGTTCCCGCTTATAATCCCAAGATGCAGACTATGATGGTATCAGTCTAGGAGCAAATTGCAACTCTGATTTCATGTTAATGCTGTTGATTTTGTCTTGTAAACCTTGGGATGTTGTTAAACTCTGGACAGCCAGACCCCTCGCCATGGGCTCAACAATCTCAAGATCCATCCCCTGTCTTATCTATGTTGCCTCGTGGCTTGCACACACAGCAGGCAGTCAGGGCAGTGTCCAGGCAGATGAGAAGCAAAGTCAGATGCATGCTCTGCTTTCTTTGTTTCTGAGGCCTGAACAAGACTACTTCCATTTAATTTCTCTAACAGAGATTAAAAATGTATTTTTTGTTTTTTTTTTTTTTTATGTATTATTTGTGTGTATTACAATAGTATATAGCCAGTTGTACTAGTTGGGTACCTAGACTGTGTTGGACTCACAAACAAATTGGACTTAGAACATGCTCTGGGAATGGAACTCATTCATATGAGGGGATTTCCTGTTTCAGGAAAATGATCACTAATCCTAAAAGAAGTGACTTCTTCTAAAAGTATGTAAGACTATGGGCCAACCAGGAGAGAATCTAGGGCTTACTGTTCAAGTTTCTCAAGCTTCTCTCATGTGTTACCCTCTCCTCCAACTCCCAGCTTTCCTAGTGGGTAAACGAGCATATAAACTCCAAAAGAGTGGACCGTGAGGGAGTGAAATCTTGTCTCTGTCCATTTTATTCCCTCAGCATCTACAGTAGTATCTTCCATTCACAGGTATTAATACTAGTAGCGTGCACCAATATTGGTTGAATGAATGGAGAAATGGAGGAATGTGTGAATGTGATAAACAAGTGAAAGAATAAATTGAGTAGTCTCTCTGTACATATTAATTTACCTCTACAAATCAAATGTGAGAAACCTTAAAAAAAATCATAATCTGTCTCCTATCCCAGACATTCTCATGTAATTTATATTGGGTGTGACCCAGGAACTAAAATTTTTAAATCTTCTCAAGTGGTTCTAATGTGCATGTATAGATGGAATCAAGGTGGCAGCTTTGTCTCAGAGGGCCTGGGACCTCTTGTTTCTGTTCAGTTTCATCCCAGACACTGGCCTTCCACTGGACCCTGAAAGTGATGTTCCTGATAAAGAGTATCAGTTCTGTTTTAACTTTTTATTCCTTCCTGTCACTGTAGGCCAGGAACTTATTTCATCTACATTATGAAATAGTGCTACAGAAGATGAGATCTTCCATAAATCACTTAGCTTATTTGAATCTCAGAATCTGGGTCTATAAAATAGATGTAATGATCTCTGTCTTTGCCTACCTCAATTTGATTTTGTGACATTAGTTAAAATAATAGATGCAGAAATGTTTCAAAAACTGTCAAGTATTATAAAATATAAATGATTGTTTATTGTAGAAAACTAGAGCTATTTTACTAATTATTTTGTGACTTTAACATCGTGGAATTGGAAAGTACTTTAGAATGGCATGAGATTTGGCTTCAGAAAATAAAGCATGTGTCCGATATGTTATCTACTATTCATAGTGGATATAACCACTTAAATTCTTCAATCTTAAATTTCAAAAATACCACATGTCTCAGGAAGTGATGAGAACCGGACAAGCACAAATGTGAGGAAAGCACTTTGTGAGCTGGAAAAGAAAGAGAAAGTCGCTTAGTCATGTCTGACTCTTTGTGACCCCATGGACTCTAGCCCACCAGGCTCCTCTGTCCATGGAGATTCTCCAGGCAAGAATACTGGAATGGGTAGCCATTCCCTTCTCCAAGAGATCTTACCAATCCAGGGATCGAATCCAGGTCAAGGGTTGTTGTGTAAATATTGGTTTGTTTTTCTTGCTGTCACAGTTATTTTTCCTCTCCTAGAGTTGGCTGCCATTAGCTCAAGACAGCTGACTTTGAGCATCTCTTCTCCACTCCTAATTCAGTGAATTGAAATCAGCCATGGTGGGAATAGCTGTACCATGTGTGCTTGCATGATACGTCACTTCAGTCATGTCTAACTCTTTGCTACCCTATGAATGATAGACCAGCAGGCTTATCTGTCATGGGATTCTCCAGGCAGGAATACTGGAGTGGGTTGCCATGCCCTCCTCCAGAGGATCTTCCTAACTCAGGTATTGAACCCTCATCTCTTAAGTCTGTCTGCACTGGCAGGTGGGTTCTTTACCGCTATTGCCACCTGGAGAGCCCATCCATACCATAGAAATTGGTAAATAGTACTGATCATGGCTTTCTTTTCTTTGTTCCGTTATTTTTTGAGATCCAGCTTACCAGGACTGAGCAACTAACGCTTTCACTTTCACTTGTAACACTGTTTCAGATTCCACATATAAGTGATATCATATGATATCTGAATACTAGATATCTTTAGGTATAGGCAGAAGTGTGCTGGTAAACTGGACTGAGGCCCACCAGACCCCTTTTTCCATGGGATTCTCCAGGCAAGAATACTGGAACGGGTTGCCATGCCCTCCTCCAGGGGTTCTTCCCAACCCAGGGATTGGACTCGTGTCTCTTATGTCTGCATTGGCAGGCAAGTTCTTTACCACTAGTGCAACCATATCTGAATCACTTTGCTGTACACCTAAAACTAAGACAATTTTGTAAATCAACCATAGTTCAACTAGAAAAAAAAAAAAAGATCTTTAGTTAATCCTGAATGATTTAAATAAGTTAAATTTAGGCAAATTTGAAACCAAGAAAGCAACAATGGTTGATAAAGAACTTGCAATATGGAGCATGGGGTTATTGAGAAGAATTGTAATTACTTAATCTAGAATGAAAGCAAACAACAGACCAAAAACTTCAGTCTTTTTCTCTGACCTACTCAGACACCATGAAAGCATGTACCAGTTGCTAACGTCAAACTGATGATTACCTATTGCATTGATTCACTGAAACCAACCAGCCTACTTGGATGATTCAAGCCAAAATGAGACTTTTTTTCCTCTTCAGAAAATCTCTTTGCCCTAAAGAAACTCTTATTTCCTGATGGGCCATTCATTTTTGTTTGTGACTGACTGATCACAGTCTTTGTCACCCATTGTGCTAATAACAGTTGGGACTCTCTGGCCTCCTGGCACTAGCTCAGAGATTTCTGAGCTAAGGTCCTTGTCATCCACACAGTGGGTGCACATCCTGAGTAAGCCCTGATGAATCAAAGGCTGCTCTTCGCTTCTGTCCTCTCTTCCATGTGCTGATCTAACTACATGATGTTTCTAATTGGGTCCAAACACAGGACATTTCATAGACTAACTATAGTCTCTGCAGGATTAGACATTTACCATCTCCACATCATTCTCTACCTTTTTATCCTCTAAGGCCTCTCATCCCCCTCACACCCCCAACCTCACCGCCCCCACCCCACCCCCTCCATTTCCTGAAAATGTAGCTGTTACAAGTAGATCATCTGGGCGTGGGTCATGCACTGTTACAAAAGCAAGTTAAAAAAAGATAGTGACACTGCTCTCCCTGCTAGAAATTAGCCAGGTGCACCATTATGTAAGGAGCTCAAGCTAGAGAGCACAGTAATTAAAATAACAATGAAATGATAGCTTATGCAACACTCCACAAATATGATATTTTCATTTGTGGTATTGTACAAACCAAGCATATCAGGCAAAGATGTTCCGTGATTTGCAGAAGGCCAAGGGAAAGTGAATGAGGACACCGGAATGGAGTTCTTCTGCCGCCCTCTCTTGCTATGCCAGTCAAAGGCCTGTTGTGCATAGGGCATATGAACGCGTATGGCTGACTTCTGTCTCCTAGGATGTTACAAGTCAATGACATTCACAGCATGTGGTCTTGAAAAGGAAAGGGGAGGTAGAAAAATTGCCCATTGGCAGTAGTGTTGAATATGGAGTTTCCATTTTGTAGGTCCCCTTGTGATTTTTTAAAAGTTCACTCAGAAATGGTCAGCTATGAAGGACAAAATCTGATCACCAAGCTCATAGGGGATTGATTATTAAATGATGGTTAATATTTTATTTAAATAATTTACAATAAAGTGATGTTCCCCATTGGACTGAGTAATCAGTGATGGACTTAGACTATTCTACCACAGACAGAAGAGCCTGATGGGCTCTAGTCCATGGGGTCATGAAGAGCTGGACATGACTAAGTGACTCACACTTTCACTTTTCACTTTTTTTCACCATGCAGGGAACCACTTTTCAAGTATAAATAAAAATAGTCAATTTCAAAATAAAATGTTTGTTTTTATTTTTCTATTTCTTTATCTCAACCTTCCCATTTCCATTCTGAGTTTGGCATGTTCTGCTTGTTGTGTGAACCATCAGCCTTCTTTAAAAAATTAGTTGAAAAGGAATTTGGAAACTGTGATTATGGTGTTTACGTTGGTCTATGAATTCTCTTTCTGTTTGCTATTTGTATTTGCCAACTTCCCTGGTGGCTCAGATGGTAAAGCGGTAAAGCGTCTGTCTACAATGTGGGATACCCAGGTTCGAGCTCTGGGTTGGGAAGATCCCCTGGAGAAGGAAATGGCAATCCACTCCAGTACTGTTGCCTGGAAAAATCCCATGGACAGAGGAGCCTGGTAGGCCCCAGTCTGTGGGGTCGCAAAGAGTCAGACACGACTGAACGACTTCACTTCACTTCACATGGTATCCTGTGGACCAACCAAAGTGAGGCAACCTCTGCTGTGATGCCTGAGAAAGTCCTTACAGGCTTCACTAAAAATCCACTTCTCTTTGGTCAGAAGTGTGGAAATGACCAATCCCCTATCCTTATTTAACTCAAGAGTTTTTATATGGGGGCTGGACCCATTTGATCAGTGATTTCTGACTGAATCACATGCTAATGCATGGTAAGATGATAAGTGGTACACAGAGAGATGGGTTAGGATTTGGAGTCTTATTAAACTGCCTCCCCAAAGACCACCATATTCCACACTCTAGTAGGTGCCAGTGGAAATGACCCTCTCTGTTCACATGGTCTAAATAGCTGAATTATTGAATGTGTGCTGTATGCCTATAAAAAGTGTTTATCTTATATTAAAACAATACATTATTTGTTAAAATTTGAAGGTAGTACTACCTAGCTTGCAATAGTGAACAAAATATTCCTTATCTTTATTCCCAGAAGACAAATGTCTGTAGTTCTGTCTTTCCAGATTTGTTTCTATCCTTTATTTTGTGAAAAGTAACCAGTTTAATAAAATGTGACATTTCAAAGTATAAAGGTAAAAAAACCCTACTATCACAGTGTTAGAACCCCTGGTCACTGGCAATCATGCAGGCTTTGTGTAGCCCTATGGCTGCTTTATAGGTATTCCTTCATTTGTTTTGGTGATGGTTTAGTAACTAAGTCATGTCTGACTCTTGGGACCCCATGGACTGTAATCTGCCAGGCTCCTCTGTCCACGGGATTTCCCAAGCAAGAATACTGGAGTGAGTTGCCATTTTCTTCTCTAGGGGATCTTCCTGACCCAGGGATCGAACCCACATCTCCTGCACTGCAGGTGGTCTCCTACATTGGCAGGTGGATTCTTTACCACTGAGCCACCAGGGAAGCCCATGCTCATTATTTATTTAATTGAACTTCCACTGTGTGGCTAGCATGGATCTAGGCTATGGAGATACAAGCCTGAGTAAGAGAGACATGATCCTTTCCTCATGGAGCTTAAAGTCAAGTTCAGAAGCAGCTGTCACTCTAATAACCTCACCAAAAATATGTAATGAATTCTAAAAATGAAATTTAAAGGAGATAATTCATGTACAGGGTAGGATATGGTGGATTTCATCTGAGACCTAAAGAACAAATAAGAATAAGCTAGTTGAATGGAAATGGGGAAGGAAAAGGAAAGAAAAAAAAAATCCCAGTAAAGAGATCAATCACATGAGATGCTGCTTTTTAGGTGGTGAGAGTAGTATAGTGTGACAGGAAGGAGGAAAATTGCTCATTAGGAGGTGAAAGAGACAGGATCCAGATAATACTTATATCTGTAGGACTTTTAGATAATTTTATTCTGCTAACAAAGTCTTAAAGATTTTAGGGGATATCTTGCGGATCTGTGGTTTTTGGGTCCTTGAAGGAATACATAATTCCCCTGCAATGGAAAGACAGTTCTGGAGTCTTGCTAATGACCCAATGACCAATAGATCTCACCCACTGGTAGGTGACAAAGTCAATGACAGGCTTGCCTGTAGTACAACTCACTAAATTACATGTTGCATCATGAACAGCTTTTGGACAGAAATGGTTCAAAACTTTCACTGGATCCTCAGAAGGGTACGTGACTCAGGAAAAAGAAATAGAACTGTTGTCCTAATAAATTCACAAATTTAATATGATTCATCATTTTACATCTCCTATCATTTCTTTCTTGTTTTTATGATAAATTCCTACTATTTCTAATATTTAAAGTGAATACTGACTAATTACTTAGGAAATTTATTGGTGGTTATTACTAGAGTTAATGAATTTAGTAAGTATCAAAAATGTTCTGTGAGTTCCATTCTATAGTGTGTGTTTATTATTTCTATAATTGCTTCTTAATTAAAACTACCATATGACCCAAGAATTCACTATGGGGCATATACCCTGAAGAAACCATAATTGAAAAAGACATATGTAACCCAATGTTCACTGCAGCACTATTTATAATAGCTAGGACATGGAAGCAACCTAGATATGCATTGACAGATGATTGAATAAAGAAGTTGTGGTACATATACACAGTGGAATATTACTCAGCCATAAAAGGAACACATTTGAGACAGTTCTAATGAGGTGGATGAACCTACAATCTATTATACGGAGTGAAGTTAAGTCAGAAAGAGAAAAACAAATATGGTGTATTAACGCATATGGAATCTAGAAAGATGGTACTGATGAACCTATTTGCAGAGCAGCAATGGAAATTCAGACAAAAAGCACAGATTTGTGGACCCAGTAGGGAGGGAGAGGGAGCGACAACTGAAAGAGTAACACTGAAGCATATACATTACTGTATGTAAAGTAGATAACCAGTGGGAATTTGCTGTTTGATGCAGAGAGCTCAAACCCTGTGGTCTATGACAGCCTAGACGGGTGGGATGGGATGGGAGGGAGGAGGGAGATTCTAGAGGGAGGGGACATATATATACCTATGCCTAACCTCATGCGAAGAGTTGACTCATTGGAAAAGACCCTGATGCTGGGAGCGATTGGGGGCAGGAGCAGAAGGGGACGACCGAGGATGAGATGGCTGGATGGCATCACTGACTCAATGGATGTGAGTCTGAGTGAACTCCGGGAGTTGGTGATGGACCGGGAGGCCTGGTGTGCTGCAATTCATGGGGTCACAAAGAGTCGGACAGGCCTGAGCGACTGAACTGAACTGAACTGATGACTGATTCATGTTGATGTATGGCAGAAACTAACACATTATTGTGTTATCCTGCAATTAGGAAAAAAAAACTTAAAAAAACCCCTCAAATAATAATAATAATAAAGTTTCCACTGGATGATGGGCAGGTGATCACTTCCTTCAACTGTGGATCCAAACTCTGTTTCAAGGCTTCTGACAGTAATCTGTTCCTTTCTGTTCTTTGAACCCCCAAAGCTAACTTTCCCCAGATGATAGGCAATACCAAAATTTGCCATATCACAGGCACAGTGTCCATTGAGATGCTGCCCTCTTAAAGGTCATTTTCTAATTGATACCTTTATAGCCATGATGAGGATTAAAATAGAGTGCTTGGGAGAGTTCTTTCTTTCTCCCTTCTTCCTCTTTTTCTTTTTCTCTTTTCCTATATTTTCAAATTGCTTCAGTCTTTATGGGGATTTTTTTGGCAGATAAAATACTTCCTAATATCATATAATCAGTTGATCCATGACACAGTGACTCTGGAGGGTTATGGCAATGCTTTTGTACAAATTCTTATACCAAGAAATCCAGGAGCTAAGTCTGATTCCTCAGAAATGTGTGGTAACCACCTATTCTGTGAGAGGGGTTGGAGATACAAAATTATAAATCATAGTCCTTGTCCCCAGAGGTCTTCCAGTCTACTAAGGTGTGATGGGATATATTTTATAAATGATTAAAATAGAACATGCTGCCTAATGTCATAGACATAGTAATTTAACTAAATTAGCACTTATTAATTGTTATAGATCATATGGGACTTCCCACGTGGCTCAGTGGTAAAGAATTCACCTGCCGATGCAAGAGCCGCAGTAACCTTGAGTTCACTCCCCGGTTCAGGGAGATTCCCTGGAGGAGGAAATGGCAACTCACTCCAATATTTTTGCCTGAAAAATTCCATGAACAGAGGAACCTGGTAGGCTACAGCTCATAGGGTTGCAAAAGAGTCAGACTGAGCATGCATAGCCTAACAGCCTATAGACAATATAAAGATGAATAAGAGGAGAATGATGCCTCCTAGGAGAAGGGCACATAGAGGCCTTTTCAATAAAATGTAATGACTTTGAAAACAGACTTATGGCTACCAACCAAAGGAACGAGTGGGAGGGAGAGATAAATTAGGAGTTTGGGATTTATATATACACATTACTATATACAAAACAGATAATCGACACAGGCCTACTGTATAGCACAGGGAACTCTACTCATTCTGAAATAAAAATACTGGATATATGTATAACTAAATCATTTTGCTGTATACCTGAAACTAACACAATCTTTTAAATCAGCTATTTTGTATACTATATATATATATATATATACTATATAATTTTTAATTTTATTTTTTATTGAAGGATAATTGCTTTACAGAATTTTGTTCTTTTCTGTCAAACCTCAACATGAATCAGCCATAGGTACATATATCCCCTCCCTTTTGGAACTGCCTCCCATCTCCCTCCCCATCCCATCCCTCTAGGTTGATACAAATATAACAAATACTTGGATATGAATCTGTAGGTAGAATAGAGCTTCACTCAGGATATGGTTTTAGAAAGAGCTTCTTAGGGAAGGTTTCACCTGCACTGTCATGCAGGAGGAGGCTGGTCAGGTAGAGATAAGGCATTAGGGAGTATCAGGCTGGGTCACCTCCCTAAGCACAGACTTGAAGGAGTGAGAGTGTACAGGCCACGGAAAGAAGTGTATACAGAACATGGAGGAAGGCATGGCTGCTTTCCTTTCCACCAAAGCAAGTGTCTTAAAGAGATTGTGGTGCTGTCTTTACTGGTGAGACGTGAGAAGACATTCCAGGAAGAGGAAGCGGCTCTTGCCCGGCACAGATGGGAGAAATCAAGCTGTGCCTGGGGGCTTGGGAGGCTGTCTGGCACACGGCGCATGCGCAGGCAGCACGGCAGGGACTAATGGGAGGCTGGCGATGAGGACAGGGCGGAGCTGAGCAATCGTCTTCTCAGACACTTAGCACTGCCTGTGTTGGTGAAAAATTCCAACTCGGAGTAATGTCATAAAATATAAGCAGTGACGGCTTCTGCTCTCAGGCATATTAGAGGGTCTAGAGGGGCACTAGATGTCACATGACCAGGAAGTCACAAAACAGGGTGTCCTTCTGTCAATAGCTACAGATGTATCTCCTATGCTGCCAGTACTGTTTTAGGTGCTGGGGACTCAGGAATGGAGGAAACTTAAGAAAATCTTATTCTTCCGGAGCTGGTCCTCAAGTAGGGGCAAAGACACAGTGATGGATATAAGTAAGTAAATATGCAGTGTTTTCCTTAGTGACAAACGCACAGGAGCAAACAGAGCAAACAAAGATGCAGGGATGAGTTGAGGAAATGCTTGCAAGTTAGACAAAGTGTCTAGGAAAGATCTCCCTGAGGAGGTGCTATTGAGTGAAGACCTCAAGGAGATGATGGAATAAGCCATGAAGACCAGCCCATGCATTCTAGGCAGAAGGAAAAGTAAGTGCAAAACCTGAAGTGAGGGGCATCTGGATCTTTTGGAGATTTCAGGGAGGCTAGTGTGGCTGGACTGAGAAAAGAGGGGAGTGAAACGGGGTGATTTCAGTTACAAGAGAATGAAACGGATAACAAAGTTTCATTGATCCAAAGATTCATTGACCCAAGTATACATAGGTGGAAAGAAGAGTAACAGTTAAGGAGAAATAAAATCTTTTTACTTTATGTTTCATGGAGCTCTGACTTCACCTTCTGGTCTTGTGGAAAATGTGTATTTATTTGAACTGCTGGCCAGTTTGCCTGCCTGGAGGTCCACTGCTGCTGGCTGTGGAGAGATCTGTGGCAAACAGAGAAACCTGCACGTAAAGAGTTAAGAGATAACTACTTCTATGGATGAAACACATGGGAACAAATCATTTTCAAATCACAGAGGTGGACACTACTTAGTAACTGTCCTCTGAAACATTAGTCTTAATCTTTTTTGATTTGAATCATAATCATAAGCATGGAACTGTGATTACTTAGAAGAGCCTTCATTTCAGTTCAGTTGCTCAGTCGTGTCCGACTTTTTGCGACCGCGTGAATCGCAGCACGCCAGGCCTCCCTGTCCATCACCAACTCCTGGAGTTCACTCAATCTCATGTCCGTCGAGTCGGTGATGCCATCCAGCCATCTCATCCTCTGTCGTCCCCTTCTCCTTCTGCCCCCAATCCCTCCCAGCATCAGAGTCTTTTCCAATGAGTCAGCTCTTCTCATGAGGTGGCCAAAGTATTGGACTTTCAGCTTTAGCATCAGTCCTTCCAAAGAAATCCCAGGGCTGATCTCCTTCAGAATGGACTGGTTGGATCTCCTTGCAGTCCAAGGGACTCTCAAGAGTCTTCTCCAACACCACAGTTCAAAAGCATCAATTCTTTGGCACTCAGCTTTCTTCACAGTCCAACTCTCACATCCATACATGACCACTGGAACAACAATAGCCTTGACTAGACGGACCTTTGTTGGCAAAGTAATATCTCTGCTTTTCAATATGCTATCTAGGTTGGTCACAACTCTCCTTCCAAGGAGTAAGCATCTTTTAATTTCATTGCTGCAATCACCTAATCCAGCTCTCATTGGGAGAAGAAACAGGCACAAAGTGTAAACGAAATGGCTATTATAAGTGCATCTGTTTACTATTTAAGACACTATCAATGACAATTCTTCTGTGAAACAAATATAACCTCCAATTTCTGTGTTCAAAATATTTATGAAGTCCCTGTTATGTATTTGGCACTGCTCTGGTGTCAGAGACTACAGCCACAAATAAAACCAATTTGATCCCTACTTAATTGAAAAATTGTACTTATGGGGACGGAGAGTAAGAGTGGGGAGGAACAAGAATAGAATAAACCAACAAATAGATAAAATAGTTGCAGACAAAGTGATGTAAAAACAATAAAAGCATGATGAGTTAGAAAGTGCCAGAAGTGAAGTGGGGGGGCATCCTTTAGGCTGAGTAGTCGGTATGGCAGTCCTCTCCTGCTGAGGAGATGAACTTAAATGGGATGAGACAGATATGTGGGGGTCAGCCATATAAAGACTGGGGGCAAGGTTTTCCAGGCAGAAGAGTCAGCTAGTGCAAAAGTCCTGAGCTTGGTGTGTTCAGAGAACAGACAGAAAACCATGTGGTTGGAGCATAATTCACACAAGGGGAGTGAGTGATGAAGGTGGTGAGGTGCATGGTGGCAGCTTACATGGGGCCTTTGTGGGACTGTAGGCAGAGTCCATTTCCACTGTTCCACTGAGAACATGTCAGAAAGCTTTTGACAATGATATGATGTGATCCAGCTTAAGTTTTTAGAAGATCATCTGGCCTCTGTGTGGAGGATAGACTGTGTCAGGACAAGAGAGGAATTAAGGAAGCCAGATGAGCTCAGACGCTCAGTCATGTCTGACTCTGGGATCCCATGGGCGATAGCCTGCTAGTCTCCTCTGTCCTTGGGATTCTTCTGAGAAGAATACTGGAGTAGGTTGCCATTTCCTCCTCCAGATCTTCCAGATCCAGGGATTAAACCTGAGTCTTCTGCGTCTCCTGCATCAGCAGGCAAATTCTTTTACCACTAGCGCCACCTGGGTGGAGAAGGCAGTGGCACCCCACTCCAGTACCCTTGCCTGGAAAATCCCATGGACGGAGGAGCCTGGTGTGCTGCCGTCCATGGGGTCGCTAAGAGTTGGACACGACTGAGTAACTTCACTTTCACTTTTCACTTTTACGCATTGGAGAAGGAAATGACAACCCACTCCAGTGTTCTTGTCTGGAGAATCCCAGGGACGGGGGAGCCTGGTGGGCTGTCGTCTCTAGGGTCGAACAGAGTCAGACACGACTGAAGCGACTTAGCAGCAGCAGCAACAGCAGCGCCACCTAGGAAGCCTAGGAAGCCCGATAGAGACTGTTTTACAAGATCTGATAAAGGGTAGGGGCTTGGATGTGATTGGCATCAGAAGTGGAAATGTGAGAACAGTTTGGCTCTCACTTATCAGCATGGATTCTCATTAGCCATAGAAATCGATAAGAAAAAAGTAGAGGAATATAGATTTCTTTAGTAACCT
Source organism: Oryx dammah (assembly GCF_014754425.2). Classification (NCBI taxonomy): domain Eukaryota; kingdom Metazoa; phylum Chordata; class Mammalia; order Artiodactyla; family Bovidae; genus Oryx; species Oryx dammah. The sequence continues at coordinate 2,899,359 of NW_024080596.1, read as the reverse complement.
CATGTAAGCTGATGTGAAGCTCAGAAGGTGATGTGTGGCTTTTCAAAATGCAATAAAACAATGGACTGAAAAGACTGGACTTTCAGATTGGTTCCAGAAATAAGCCTGGCGTGGAGTGGCTCCTGCCAGTTAAAGCTTAGGTATCGCTTATATGTCTTCCCTCTAGCTCTGGTGCTCAGCTGGCCTTCTAGGTTTGTTTGTTTTTTCTCTCTTGTTCCATATGCCTTGTTGCCAACTGGTATACACCTTTGATTATCATTTCCAAGAGTTGCTTACCCAGCAAGACTCGATGTCAAGGGGAATAAAATCTGCCCCAGCTCCCCAGCCTCTTGGGAATCTTCAAATATAGGCCAAAAAGACCTTCCTTTTTGTGTTCATCCTGCGGAGAAAATCACAGCTATACACACTTCAAACATGAAGACCTCTTGGAACATTGAAACATATTTTTCTAAGTTTCCATACTCCATTCTTTGTGAATATGTTCTGCATGCATGCATGCTAAGTCACTTCAGCAGTGCCTGACTCTTTGCAACCGTATGGACTGAGGCCCACCAGGCTCCCTTTTCCATGGGATTCTCCAGACAAGAATACTGGAACGGGTCGTCATGCCCTCCTCTAGGGGTTCTTCCCAACCCAGGGATTGAACTTGTGTCTCTTATGTCTCCTGCATTGGCAGGCGGGTTCTTTACCACTGGTACCACCTGGGAAACCCTCGTGGATGTTTTTAATTTTTCCCTTGTTCATCCCCAGAAGCACTGCTGCCTGTGAGAGGCAGCATAATGACCCTCAGAGATGTCCATATTCGAATACTTGGAACCTGTGAAGATATCATATTACTTGGCAAGGGAATTAGGGCTACAGATGGCATTAAGGTTGTTAATTATCTGAGTTTAAAATTAAGAGGTTAGCCTGGATTTTCAGGATGGGCACAGTGAGATCACAAGGGTCCTTTAAATGTGGAAGAACTCTAGAGTCAGAGATTTGAAGAACTGGCTTTGGAGATGAAAGAAGAGAGCCAAGGGCCAAGGAATGCAGGAAGCTTCTTAAAGCACAAAAGACAAGAAAGCAGGTTTCCCCCTGAAACTACTAGAAGGAAGATAGTCCTGCTATGCCTTGGTTTTAACCTAGTGAAACCAGTTTTGGGATTCAGAGCCTGATAACTGTAAAAAATATATATATATATATATATATATACACACACACACACATATATATGTATATATTTGTTTTAAGCCTCTTTAGTTTTGGTGATTTGTTATAGATTTATTATTTATTTGTAACAATAAGAAACAAATGTGCTGGTATTCTTTGAGCTGAGACCAAGTAAACATTACTAATGGAAAGAACTTATCCAGTCTCCCCAGTTTATCTCACTTGATTTTTTTCAGGTCTGTTATGAAGGATACTAGGGCTTCCCAGGTGGCACTAGTGATAAAGAATCCACCTGCCAATGCAGGAGATATAAGAGACCTTGGTTTGATCTCTGGGTTGGGAAGATCCCCTGGAGGAAGGCATGGCAACCCACACCAGTATTCTTGCCTGAAGGATCCCATGGACAGAGGAATCTGGTGGGCTGCAGTCCATAGACTTGCAAAGAGTTGGATATGACTGAGGCGACTTAGCACTTATGGACGCACATGAAGGATACTATGATTATTCCATCTGCTATGAGTCCTCCTGCTGCATTTGACCCTTACTAACTGCCTTGTGTTATTTTAAGTGTCCTTGTTATCCTTATTGTACAACACAGAGAACTGAAGCACAATAAGCACTTCGGCTGGAATTCTGGCCCAGGTAGCAGGACATGAGCTTTAGACATACAGCTCACTTCTTCCTTCATGATGGTCTCACTGATCAGCTCCTGGCAGGTGCAGGCAGGCTGGAAAGAATGGTTTGAACTAATGCACATGCATGGGTGTGCTAGCATTAACCATAAATTTATATCTCTAGAGACCTTACATTGACACTCATCTCAGGGGTCTCCAGGTTTTGTCACAGTTTATAATTTTTTTTTATAACTGAGATTTAAGCATCTTACCTTGGCTATGTTGGCCTTTCATGAGGGAGGGACTGAGTGACTAAATATATCAGTGTATCGTGGTCTCTGCTCTGTTTATAGTGTATTACATGTACACCTGACAGAGATAAAAACACACAACAGCACATGAGTCTTAGGAGAAAGAGCATTGTTAACAATAGAGAGCCTCAGGAATGTATGTTTCTCTAAACATAAAGACCTGGGTCACAAGCCCACTTAGCAAAAATATCTTCCACAAAGGAGAGGCCATAAGCCATCATGTCACCATGACGTAAGCACTTCATGTCCCTGTTGGCCTTGGCCAATGGGATGGGCATAAAAGTAGAAATAATTGGGCGAAGTCTCCAAGGCATATATGGAAAATTTGCCCAGGTTTTAGAAAACAAGGTTGGAAAACAGATTCGAAAGCTTATGTTTTTTGGTAAAAGAAGCTTAAAAAACCTATAGCGAAAGACATGTAAGCAGGAAACAAAAATGAAAGGAAAATTTGAATTAACTAAATGTGATTGTAATTTAATATTGTGAGTTGATAGCAAACATGCAGTTCCCCATCCCAAACCACACATTTTTGAGATGATAATCTTTGAAGAAGAAGGAAAAAGAAATGGAGATTCTAACTATCTCCTGGAAGGTGTCAGGGCCAGCTCCCATTTCCAATTCTCCTTAGCTTTGGGCACTGAAAGTATGTAATTGGCATAATAATCCCTCACACTCTTCAGTCAGTGGAGGAGAACTAAAATTTGATGACTGTACTGATGGGGAAAAATGTACATGAATGAAGAAGCTTCCAGCCCTTGGACAAGATTTCCAATAATAACAACAATAATAACATGGTAATAATGATCTGACCATGTGAGAGGTTCTGCCTATTAAAGCTTTGTTTCTTTGTCCTTAGTCCTCAAAGAAATGTAGGGCTGGATATAGAGACTTTCGACAGAAGTGTGTACCATTAATAGCTGTTTTTGTTTTCTTAATTAAAAAACAAAGACTAAACCCAGGGCCAACGTATAAAGATGGAGTGTTTGATTTCTTAAATTGAAATTTAAGGTGAAAAACTGTGATGGAGTGGAAGTGTTTATAATATATGTAACAAATAATTAATCTCCAGTATAGAGAGCTCTTATAAATAAAGTAAAAAATTGAAAAATGGACAAGAGATGTGAAAAGATATCTAGAGAAGACATATAAATGGTCAATAGATATAAAAATGTTTTCAATTTCAATAATGATATGGGGAATACAAACTAAATAAAAACAAAAAAAGAAATTTATAATATCAAATTGTGGCAAGGATATGGAAAAAATGGTTATATTCATGATAGGAAACTTAACTTTTATAGCTTTTCTGAATTGCAATGAAATGATATGTATAGGAAATTTTAAATGTATATATTTTTTGCCCCAGTAATACCATTTATAAGCATCTTTCCCACAGGCATACAGAAGTGTACAATGATGTATATATTCCTTGGATCTGATATCTGTTAAAAATTATACATGATATGAATGTATAGAAGTGCAGAGTCTCAAAAAATTATACAACATATTGTTAACAGCATTGGCTCTGGAGAGGAAATACAGCAAAGAAAGGAGATTTCACTTTTTGTTTTAATAAATTCTTATGTTCACATATTTTACAATAAAACTATTTACATGGATTACTATGTTCCTCAACATCTATCACCATGAACATTCTTTAAAAAAAACTGTTTAGAAACTTGCTATATTTGAATAATTCTGATTGGGATAATTGGAGCTATGTACAGATGGTAACTAAGGCCATTTTAGAATAGAAGAGGTTAAACAAATATAGAAATAGCAACGATAAGTCCACATATAATTGTGATGGTGAAAACTAAAAATTGACTGCATTTCTTCTAAATGTAGAAGGTAAACCTTGAGGAGATTTGTTTTGAAGGTGGCTGTGTGTGACGTTTTTCATCTTACAACACAAACACAAGAAGAAAAAAGAGAAAGAAAAGTGGTTTGCTTTTTTCCTTGGCATTCTCTCAACTCTATAGACTTCATAAGTATTTGTAAGGAAGTTCCAAGCTGAGATGAAGCCAGAGTTGTCTGAGAGGAAGAGGAAGAGGATGTGAGCTATTTTTTGGAGTGGCAGCAGATTTCAGAAAGCACCACAAAAATACTGGTTCTTGCAGGTCTCACCCTCATGTGCCAGCCTGTAACTGTTGTTAACTACAGTCTTACTTCTGGATACCACTAAGGAAATCTTACATAAAGTATGACTAAAAAGAAAAGAGCCACTAGGTAAAATAATGAGACTTTTTTGATGAGTTGGGATTTATTGAAACACTACAAAGGGATGTACTGATAAAAGTTATTATACTTACACAAAGGTAAAACCATCCTCTCCATAGATCCTGAAATAAAAATTTGTCAAAATCCAACAATCATTCTTTATTTTAAAAAGCATACACTCAAAAATGCATGAATACTTTTCTAATGTGATACAATACAGCGATCTTGGCTCAGAAACCAATATCTGAACAATTGCTGTAAACAAATAAATTCAGTGAAGTACATGTAAATGAAATTAGTTTGTAAAAATCAATAGGCTCTGTAAAATAGCTGGTTAGAAAACATCAATTTAAAATAGCAACATACAAAAGGTTGAAAAATTTTAAAACAAGCATTTTGTTTTATATGACCCCTATAAAGAAACTTCCCAACACTTCTGAAAACCAGAAAGTCTGGAACTAGTGGAAGAACACACCACATGCTTGGATAAGATGACATAATGCCATAAAAATGGCAGATGTCACTAAGCCAATTTATGTACACAATGTAACGTCAATAAAAATAGCACTACATTTGTAGAATCAAATGTCTATTCTAAAATTCATATGTAAAAATAAGCTAATTATAAAATGTATGAATTCCAAAAAAGAAGATCAATGAAAGTGTGTCAGAATTAAGAGTATCCTGTAGGCATATGAATAGATTTCTGGGAAGGAATGCAAATTACAGGCGGTAGATCCAAATGCTTTTTGAAATTCATTGTATGAGAAAGACACCATCTCAAATCATGGGAAAAGAGATCATTCAATAAATAGAATAGTAGTCTAAAACAAATACATAAAATTAGAGTTGGATTGGTGTATTAAGCCATGCACCAGAATAAATTACAAACAAATCAAAGCTTTCAATGTAAAAAAGAAAAAAAAATAAAAAGAATCCAAAAACATACTAAAGAAAGAATTTGGAAACAAAGCCCTTTGTATCCTAGGAGTTGGAAGGCTTTTTCAACTATAACTTAAGATACAGTAGTCAGTAAGCAAAAAAGTAAATCCAACCATACAAAAATAAAAACTGTCTTCCTGGGGGAAACATTTGAAAGACCAGTAACAAACTGGGAGAAGTTTCTACCTCATATTAACAGGCGAGGGACTAATTCCATCATATAAAAAGGATGTCTGGAAATTTTTGAAACAAACCTTTGACCTGATAGAAAAAAATGATAAAGAATATAAATAAATAGTCATTTATATTCTTGACAAGGAATTACAAACATAAAGGTTGCTCAGTCTCATTGTTAATTTAAAAAGATGCAAATTAGTACTACATGAAAATACTGTTTTTCCCCTTACTTTGATTGGACAAAACCCAAGATTTGTAACATATTCTGTTGGTGAGACCATGAGGAAATGGGCATTCTCATACAGTGCTGGGGGAAACATAAGTTTGTACAACTCCTGTGGAAGTCTATTTTAAAGTAACTGCAAAATTATGGAATTTTTAATGCATATACCACTCCAAGAGTATAGAGAATGTCTATGCTTAGAATCTACCCCTTATATGGTGTGGGGTGACGTGTGAAAGTTTATTATGGTACCTTTCCTTTTAACAGAAAATATTAGAGAACAACCCAATGTCTGTCATCAGGGAAATGGGTTAAACTAAGTATGATTCATCCATACAAATGGATATTATATAACTTAAAAAAAAAAAACAAGCAAACAATTGTGGCCACTTTCTATGTGCTGTTTTCAATAGATCTCCAAGATAAAATGCAAGTCGAAGAAGAGTGTGTGTAGTAGGCTACCTTTTGTGTTAAAAAGGGAAAATAGTATGTTCTCATTTGCAGGTTTCCAATTCTGTGTCTACCGCTTACCTCTGGGTGAATTGGAGCAAAATATGTATTATGTCTGCATTTCAGTGGCATTACTTAAAGGTGGAGATAATCATTATCACTTAAGAAGGTTTTAGAAGAGTTAAGTGATAAAAAAAATACACATAAAGCACCTAGTAAGACGTTTGTTTCATGATAAATATTCAAAACAGTAGTTATTGATATTGGAATGGACTCTGTCTTCACTGTATAGACTTTAGGAAATAGTCTGAAAGCTAGTATCTCTCAGCTAATATTTCTTATTTGTTATGACTCACTCAGTATATTTATATACATAATTATCTCATTAACAAGTGCCAAAGTGCCTGAGGATTGAAACAGGATAATATTCCAACTCAAACATTATGAAATACAGACCATTAAAGCTCCATCTAAAATCACATATCTAGAAACACAAAGCAACGTGGAAGGAAAATCCGATTTGTATAAAATTTAATTTGCAGAAGTTCTAAGAGAAACAGCCACTGGTAAAGTGAATTCCACCTGTGTCAAATCATCAGTCACCTTCAATGCCTAGGAAGACCCCCAAACACAGCATCTGGCAATCAATTCTCCATCTCTCAGTGAAGCCCAAAGGAACTGGGTAGGAACCAGCATGGTATTGTAAAAAGAAAATCATGTGGGCCAATTCAATTTCCTCCTATGACAGAATGACAGGTCACAGAGATAGGAGAAAAGCAATAGATGTAATCTACATGAGTCACAGCAAGTCTTTTAATTCTGTCCCACATGACAGTCCCATCAAAACACTCTGATGATTGGGTCTAAATCAGAGTCTGAGGAAGTGGTAGCCCCTCCTATCCCCTCTTGGGTCACTCAATTTTAGCAGAGACCCTGATAGAACTAGGAGACTAGAGCCTGTTGGGAATGGTGGAGAATGGAGAGGAGATAGACGGAGGTGGAAATTAATGCAGATCCTGAAACAGGGTGAAAGAGATAGAGGCAGAATGTATGTACATTTCTAGGATTATAGGACTGTGTAGCTACAAACACTCAAAGAGGTAAGTATGAGCTGGGACAACATGGTTGGTAGTAAGGAGCTTCTCATAGTGAGATCCAGAGGGGAGGAGAAGCCAGGCACCAGTGTATCATTTGTGGTACACAGAAAACTGTGGGCAAAGGTGAATGGCACACATGGTTACTCATTCCTTTTGAGTGTGTGTGTGTTTATATGTGCAATGCACGCACATGTTAGAGAGAGAGAGAGAGATCTTCTTCAGGGGCTTTGTGTGAAAAACCATCGGGTTATAAAGGTGGAGGGGCAGAGCTCAAACTGGGGAGGATGTGTTTCAGAAGCATGTAGACATAGGAAAGTTTGTTTTAGACATTGGTCATCTATGTCCTGTGATTACTAGGAAACTGGAAAAGGGAGCAGCCATGTTACGCATGAGTTGAAGATTTGAATACGAGGGCAGAAGCTGGATGGATGCAGTTCTTTTTTAATAGTCCTTCTAGCTCAGATTCTGTACTTATTATAGAAATAGTAAGGGGTAGGGAAGAGAGGTCACACATTAGATTTGGCTTCAGTTTGGACCCTAATGCAGTAAACTTATCAGGAGAGCCTTCCAGGGTGAAGAAGACAGTGGTGTTCTCCTACTCCAGGGAAATCATGATCTCGTTCTTAACACAATAACGTACAACTTCTCATTAGAAAGTTCTTCATTTGTTATGTCAGTAACCGTATCTTCTTAACTGTGATGTTGTCAGTTCACTAAAATAAAAAAATGATCCCCTGTTCTGAACTCATTCTTGGTTACTGCATCATCATAATTGCTTGGTAATTTTATTACTACTCTAAGGCACACAATCCTTCTTTTGTTGACTATTGAGGAGGAAATTGTTAATGACATTAATAAGATGATAATGTGACACGGAACTCTGGGTAATGTTTGTCTCTGTAGGGTTTTTCTGGAGAAGTGAGTACATTGTTGGGAAGAAACAACAGCATCATGATTTTGTTAGATGCTCTGACATCCACCTCTGAGATTACCGTGAAAAGTAAATTAGATGCTGTATATACAAGGACTGGGCATGAAGTCATGGTTTAATAAATGCTAGTTTTTTTTTCTTTTTTTAATAAAGTCTAACTTAAACATTGGCTTCCTATCTTCTTTGTAGATTATTGTTTGGTGACTAAGGAAATCATGAATCTTCTTGTAAGCACTGGGCATGAAGGAAGAACTTGACAAGTCCATTCTTAATGAAGTAAAAATAAATAAATAAATGAAACTGATTCATTGTAACAGAAGAAGCCTTTCTGGTGATATAAAATGAGCTTAGAACAGTGTCTGGAAAATAATGAATTTTTATTAACTGTTTGTTTATATTGTGTTATTTTTTGAAAGGTTGGGGAGAGGACTGTTGGGGAGGTGACATGAATTAACTTGTCCTCATGACATGAATTACCTTGACTCATGCAAGCCAGTCTAGAAATTCAAATGCAAACTAACTCCTGCCTCTCCTCCCAGAGTTTACAATTTGTAACTGCCCCTTCCCCAACGAAGAAACCTGGGCTGAGGTAGATGGACTATGTCTAGTACTTTCGTGGCCCTCAGAGGGTCAAGATCCTGATAATATGAAGCCAGCATATCATGCCTGTTCTTTACAAGCAAACACATTGCTGTCTTGTCAAAAGGGAGATTCCAAAGGGTAAAGGGGTGGGAATTGAAGAAAAAATTGATTCATTTCATTCTTAGCTCCAGACTTCCTGTGGCTTTGAGAATTCCAGCACCATTGGACTGTCTGGAGAATCACAGCTCTCCAGCTGATAAGGCATTTTTAGGTTAGATTTTTTAAAAAATGTCTAAAACATGAAATTTTGTATTATTTTATCTACATGTTGAAGCTAAAATCTCTGCTGTGAGGGAGTAACCTCAAGACGGGGAAGTGCAGGGAGAAGCATGTTGGCAGAAAAGCATCAGGGTAGGTGAGCAAGAAGAGAACTGGAATAGTGTGGACTAGTGCGTGTAGAGAAGGCAGTGGCGCCCCACTCCAGTACTCGTGCCTGGAAAATCCCGTAGGCTGCAGTCCATGGGGTCACTAAGGGTCGGACACGACTGAGCGACTTCACTTTCACTTTTCACTCTCATGCACTGGAGGAGGAAATGGCAACCCACTCCAGTGTTCTTGCCTGGAGAATCCCAGGGACGGGGGAGCCTGGTGGGCTGCCGTCTCTGGGGTCGCACAGAGTCGGACACGACTGAAGCGATTTAGCAGCAGCAGCAGGGCATGTAGAATAGTGCCTAGTGAATAGAGGGCCAGAGACGTGAGTGATGCTGGAGGGAAGTGGGAATGGGGGAGTGCAGGATGCCTTCCCAGGCAGTTTTTAAGGATGGAATCTTAGGAAACAACTTATGCAGGTATTACTTTTAAAACACTTCATGTTAATTACCATCCAAGAAGTTCAAGGTAGACAGGAGTGAGGAGTGAAGCTTACCCATTGTTCAGTTAGAGAGGTGAGTGCAGCTGCTGTTCTGGAAGCATAACAGGTGCCCCAGGCACTGGGTGACTAGATGAGGTGACCAAAGGGCTGGACAGTCTAGACTAGAGTGACTTGACTTTGACTAGAACAAGGATGACTGAGAGTGCTGAATCCCACAAGCGGTTACTACCAGTTTTTTATTTTTATTTTTTAAATCCATTTTCCTCCTTAAATGGTTCCATGGGAAGGCATGCTCACTCAGAAGCTGACTTCAGAAGAAAGATGGATCCCCAGCCAGACCCTCTCCTGACTTCCACACTGGACAAAAGAGGAAACAGTTTTGTCTAAAGGACCTGGGAGGGGTGGCTAACCTACCAGCCCTCTTTTATCCAACCTGAATGGGCAGAGATCTAAAACGCTAATTCTGAACTCTGAGATTCCTGCCTTGGGCTCTGATGATAGGGTCTCCCAATAAATTTCTCCATCTCCCTATTGGTTTTTGTCCCTGTGTCCCTTGTCATTTGTCACTTGTCTGATGGGGAGATGTGCTGTTCTCTGTGTTAGAGTTTGAGCCTGAAGACAGAAGGCCACCAGAGAGTCAGAAGCTTCTTTTCATCCAAATTCAGGAAACCGTGTTAACGTGATCCATAGCATGAAGTGGCTAAAAAAACAAAAGAGTCCATCTGTTTGGTAATTTCATGGATCCATCTCTAATTAAAACAAACAAATAAATAAAAGTGAGATTCATTTTGCCTTCATGTCAAACATTGAATCACAATGTCCTCTGCTGAAAACTAGATATGAACAATAATACCAAAGAAACAATGCGTACATGCATGTGTGCTAAATCACTTCACAATCGAATGGATGGTAGCCTGCCAGGCTCCCTCTGTCTGTGGGATTCTCCAGGCAAGAATACTGGAGTGGGTTGCCATGCCCTCCTCCTAGGAATCTTCCCAACCCAGGGCTAGAACCATCATCTCTTATATTTCCTGCATTGGCAGGCGGTTTTTTTTTTTTTTTCTTTCTTTTTTTTTTTTTACCACTCGTGCCACCTGAGAAGTCCCAAAGAAACAATAAAATGTATGTAACTAAGCAAGATCCTATGGGGCTTTCCTGGACAGATCCTTCCCCTACATCCTCTGCTTTTTAGTTCCTCTCCTCTCTTTAGATAACTGCATTTGGTACACGTTTACTGAGTTGTTTAACAGATGCTAAAACCACCACCAGATGGAAGAAATTAATTGCTTGATGACATGAGCATGTAGCCCCCAGACCTATAGGTGCCTGAGGATTGATAATATAAACACCTATGACATCACCCTATTATCTCACCATCAACTAATCAGAGACTTGTGCACGAACTGATCACAGACTCTGGGACTCCCCTCCTTCACATGGCGTTTAAAAATGCTTTGCTGAAACCCATCAGGGAGTTTGGGTGTTTATATCACCAGCTACCCTGGACTCCTTGCTTGATGCCCTGAAATAAATGCTACACTTTCCTTTACCACAATCCAATGTTGGCAGATTGGCTTTATTGTGCATGAACCCAAGTTTGGTTTGTTAACATATATGAAAAGTTAGCTAATGTGAAATGTTTGTTGACTTTTAGACATGCAGGGTTTCTCAATTAATTTGATTAAGCATTGATGGAAGAAAACTCTTGAAGACTGTAGCTTTTTGCTTCATCATTTTGGCAAATTCCGAGTTTCCAGCACATCAGGTTGATTCAAAACCATCACATTTTATAATATTTTATACTTATTTACTGGGGCTTCCCAGGTGGTTCAAGTGGTAAAGAACCCTCCTGCCAGTGCAGGAGACATAAGAGATGCAGGTTCCATCCCTGGGTTAGGAAGAGCCCCTGGAAAAGGATATGGCAGCTCACTTTAGTATTCTAGCCTGGAGAATACAATGGACAGAGGAGCCTTCTAGGCTACAGTCCACGGGGTCACACAGAGTTGGACATGACTAAAACAACTGAGCACATATACTTATCTACTAATTTGTGTCTTTTATTTTCATAAAACACTACTCTCTTTGAAAGAATAACTCTTGAATATCATTCAAATGTGTTTTTTTTATTATTTTCCAAGACATTAGTCTATTCTTTATCTCTTTAAAATTTTCAAGACACTGTGGAAAGATTTAATTGAAGTTTTGACAAATGAATCAACTAAGAAACAGAGAGGGTTAAGGACTCTCTGAGGGTCACACAGGCTGTTTATGGCAAAGACAAATCTCTCAGATCCTTTCTGTTTTTCTTATTTACTCTGTCATTTGGTTATGTGGTTTTTAGATAGATAGGACACTCATGTAAGCACCCTTGCCACTTTAATCATTATTCAAATAAACTCTGTCTACATACATCTATTTACAATGTTGAAGCCAGGTTGGTGGCTCTTTAACAATAAATAAATAAAAAGATTGTATAGTTCTCTGTGACTGCATCCCCACGGTCTAGTGAGGGGCTGAGAATCCTTTGAAGCCTCTACAAATGGTTTCATGCCTTTTCATATAGTGCCTGGATTTTATGATCTCAAAAGTTTTGTGGCACAATTCAATTAACATTTTAAAAAAATAATGTGTACACCCTTTAACCCAGCAACTTGATTTCTAGGAATTTAGCTTAGGAAATAATGCAGGTAGTGAGTTAAAGATATATGCACCAGAAAACATGTATTAACAAGGATATTTGTGGTAAAAAATAGTGTCTAAAAATTAAAAGTCCAGTCACAGGAAATTGGTTGAGTGAATGATGGCCAATCCATGCAATGGAGTATTATACAATGCTTTAAAATGACTCTGTAGCATTTTGTTCATCTATAGGGAAAGATTTCCATAATATTTTGTAAAATGAAAAAAAATACCATTAACAATACATTTCAAATATATACAATTTGCAAGGATTACTGAGACAACATCTGGGTGGTAGAATCATGAGGTGTTTTAAACTTTCTTCCAAATAAGTTTTAGTATCTTTTTACTATTCATAGTGAACATGTAAGTTCCTTATGATCATTGACAAGGATAAAGAAGGGGACTGAGTACATTTTTTTTCACTTTGAGCAGCTGCATGGTATACTTCCAAGTTAAAAGTTCTCTTAATGGAAGTGCTGTGAAAAGAGAATATTTGGTATTCTTAAAGTGTTGCAGAATAAGGCTTATTTAATGGACTCCTATGTAGACAAAAATCTATTTGCTTGGTTATATTCGTTGAACCTGGGGTTGGGGGTACCCAGTATAACTGTCATATTATGATAACGCGTCTACTTATGTATAAAGACATTGCCTGGAAAAAATTTGAAATGACTTTTCTCCTGACATGACTAATGTTACTGCTGTTAATTAAGTGGCCTTTTTGGAGGCATAGAATAATTATGAAGTGTTTTCAGTACATTCTTGTCTTTGAAGAAAAATGAATTCCCATAGTAATAGTGCATATTTCTAGAGTAGATAGTACGTAAAACAGATTAGAGGCAAAACACTATACTCAAAGCACTATTTTGATTTTTAATAAGACAGTTTCAACCTCCTGGAAAATAGTTATAACTCAAGCATTACTCTGAGAAATGCTGGATTTGAGAGATTAGTACCAAGGTAGTCCCTGGGACTGATCATAAATAACATATGGGTCTGGGGCTCCCTGGTGGCTCAGACAGTAAAGAAGTTTCCTGCAATGCAGGAGACCAAGGTTTCATCCCTGAGTCAGGAAGATCTGGAGAAGGGAATGGCAACCCACTCCAGTTTCCTTGCTTGGAGAATTATATGGACAGAGGAGCCTGGCCTGCTACTGTGCATGGGGTCACAAAGAGTCAGACACTACTGAGCAACTGACTCTTCTTGGAGAAAACCATTCTCAACTTCTCTCATAGACTGCAAACATTAGCAGCAAGCTTTTTAATTGTCTAGCGGTGTTCTTTCTTAAAAGTTGTACCTTGTGATCTAGAGACTTTGCCTCAAGGTCGAAAGTAGTCTGATAAATGCTTCCAAAGACCGAGTTCAATAATAGTTCTAGTTATTTTATTGACAAAAGAAATTTACGTATCCAAAAGAAACATCACGTAAGGTGGAGGTGAATTGCACTGAACCAGACCTTTCTGATCACTTTTATCTTGTATCTCTTTTTCCTAAAGCAGAGATCCCAAGGCTTCTTCTTTAAATATATATATATATATAGGCTACACTGGGTCTTTGTTGCTGTACACAGGCTTTCTCTAGTTGCACTGAATGGGGGCTACTCTAGTTGTGGTACATAGGCATCTCATTCCAGAGTCTCCTCTTGTTGGGGGACATGGACTGTACAGCCCAGCCTTAATAGCTGTGGCACATGGGCTTGTTGTTCTGCAGCATGTGGGATCTTCCCAGACCAGGGATTGAACCCATGTCCTCTGCATTGGCAGACAGATTCTTAACTACTGGACTACTAGGAAAAACCCCAAAGCTTCTTCTGAATGGTCAATTATAATCACTTTAGCAGTGGGTTAAGAAGGATCCTGAGGCCAATTTTAATCTCTGTGGGAAAATGGGCTATGACTGATTAGTGATATCTGTCATAGGTATGGGAGAGCAACTATGGCCATCCAGCATATTCTTCAACTCAGATCCAAGAAAAATCATTTTATAAATACTAGCTGGATGGGGTCAGAGGAATTTATGACATGTTGTAATGACTTTGTGATTGCAACAGGCTCTAGGCTTGATTGGTCTAATCTCTCTGACTAAAATTCCTATTTTTAGAGCTTTAGAGAATGTGAAACGCCTTACATCATTGCTGTTGTTTAGTTGCTAAGTTGTGTCTGACTCTTTTGTGGCCTCGTGGACTGTAGCCCGCCAGGCTTCTCTGTCCTGGAATTCTCCAGGCAAGAGTACTGGAGTAGGTTGCCACTTCTTCCTCCAGGACATCTTCATGACCCAGGGATTGAACCTGTGTCTCTTGCATTGGCAGGCAGATTCTTTACTGCTGAGCCACCAGGGAAGCCCAAAATGTCCGATAGCTTTGGATAAACTAGGATAATTTGGAGACTGAGATTGAGGCTGAGAAGTCTGTGGTGTGTGATATGGAAGGCAAGAAATTCACTCTGTAGTCAAGTTCTCTTAAGATGTCGCTCAGATGTTCTCTGAGTAAAGCTTGAACCTAGAGTCTTCTTGGGTTGAATGCAGAGCCCCCAACAGGCGATGGAACTGATTTCTTAAGACCCGCTACCTTGCTGGCTCAGATGGTAAAGAATCTGCCTGCCAATGCAGGAGACCCGGGTTCAATCCCTGGGTTGAGAAGATCCCCTGGAGAAGGAAATGGCAAACCACTCCAGTATTCTTGCCTGGAGAATTCCATGGACAGAGGAGCCTGGCAGACTACAGTCCATGAGGTCGCAAAGAATCAGACATGACTGAGCAACTAACACACACACACACTCTAAACAATAAGCTGACAATTTTGTGGGTGCTGTAATATTAGCAAAGATAATGTTCCACATTATTGATAGAACCCTCAGAGTACTCTCAGTTTGTTGAGGTAGAGTCCCCATCGTATCCCTAGAGGGATGGAAGGCTGAAGAAATGAACTTGACATCACACAGTCTATCAATCATAGAAGCCAGATGCACACCCAAGTCTTTTCTGCATTCTATATTCTGACATTGATGGGAGAGAAGGTAAATTAAGAGTTCCTAATATACAAAAGGCAGTAGTAACTTTGTTCATTTATATGACTCTTAAAGTGACAGCAGTTTCATTGAGTGCTGAACAGAATTTCATTTACCATGAGGAATGTGGGGAGAGTGTGTGTGTATGTGTATGGGGGGGAGAGGGATTGTGTGTGCACACAGCACATGGCAAACATTTGAGCACAAAGCAATCTAGTGGGAATATAAAGATAGCTAATAAGTGGAGCTACTGTCCCAACCTTAAAAAATATTTCAAATATGCTTGCATTTGACATAATCCTACATGATCCTGATTCTATTTAAAACCTGTCAAGAGGCCATTTATTGATATTTTTAAAAATAGGCAGTAAAGGAGAAGCAGCTATATTAGTCGGTAATTTAAAAGACTTTTAAAAAAAACTGGAATTTTCTATCAGATAGGAAGAAAAGACAACTATATTCTTTTCATTGTTTATGTGCCCTCATATTGTTTTATTTCTGTCTTTTGAACTACAGGCTTTGCTATATAATGCAAAGGGTGTCATTTTGCAAAAATATTTGCATTTATGGTTATGCAAATGACACCTTTTTCAAAGAAAATAAAGTGCTACATGCAGGCAGAATGCTGATTAGTTAAGATATGCACATGATTTTATGAAGCAAATAATCATCTAAAATATATCACATTACAAAAAATATAGAAGTTAAAATCATCTTATTTTCTACTTATTACAAAATTCAGAGCGCAGTCTTGAAGGAAAGTGGAAAGTGGAAGTTGCTCAGTCCTGTCCGACTCTTTGCAACCCCAAGGACTGTAGCCCGCCAAGCTCCTCTGTCCATGAAATTCTTTAGGCAAGAATACTGGAGTAGATAACCATTCCCTTCTCCAGGGGATCTTTCCAACCCAGAGGTTTAACCTGGGTCTCCCACATTGCAGGCAGATTCTTTAAGGTCTGCTGCTGCTGCTGCTAAGTCACTTCAGTGTCCAACTCTGTGCAACCCCATAAATGGCAGCCCACCAGGCTCCCTAGTTCCTGGGATTCTCCAGGCAAGAACACTGGAGTGGGTTGCCATTTCCTTCTCCAATGCATGAAAGTGAAAGGTGAAAGTGAAGTCAGTCAGTCATGTCCGACTCTTAGCGACCCCATGGACTGCAGCCCACCAGGATTCTCTGTCCATGGGATTTTCCAGGCAAGAGTACTGGAGTGGGTTGCCATTGCCTTCTCCACTTTAAGGTCTGAGCCACCAGTAAAGGCTTGAGGAAGCAAGTAGCAAACCCTAATTGGTCCGTCAAGATTGTGTATTGTCACCATGCTTATTTAACTTATATGCAGAGTACATCATGTGAAATGCTGTGCTAGATGAAGCACAACCTGGAATCAAGAATGTTGGGAGAAATATCAATAACCTTAGATATGCATTATATCACCCTTACAGCAGAAAGCAAAGAGGAACTAAAGAGGCTCTTGATGAAGGTGAAAGAGAAGAGTGAAAAAGCTGGCTTAAAACTCAACATTCAAAAAACTAAGATCATGGCATCCAGTCCCATCACTTCATGGCAAATAGATGGGGAAACAATGGAAACAGTCACAGACTTCATTTTCTTGGGCTCCAAAATCACTGCAGATGGTGACCACAGCCCTGAAATTAATAGATGCTTGCTCCTTGGAAGCAAGGCTATGACCAACCTAGATAGCATATTAAAAAGCAGAGACATTACTTTGCTGACAAAGGTCCATCTAGTCAAAGCTATGGTTTTTCCAGTAGTCATGCATGGATGGATGTGAGTTGGACCATAAAGAAGACTGAGTGCTGAACTATTGATGCTCTTGAACTGTGGTGTTGGAGAAGACTCTTGAGAGTCCCTTGGACTGAGAAGAGAAAGGAAATAAATCCTGAATATTCATTGGAAGGACTGTTGCTGAAGCTAAAGATACAATACTTTGGCCACCTGATGGGAAGAACAGACTCATTAGAAAAGACCCTGATGCTGGGGAAGATTGAAGGCAGGAGAAGGGGATGACAGAAGATGAGATGGTTGTAAGGCATCACTGACTTACTGGATTTGAGTTTGATCAAGCTCTGGGAGATGGTGAAGGACAGGGAGGCATGGCATGCTGCAGTCCATAGAGTGGGACATGGCTGAGCAACTGAACAACAGCAGCTAGTTACTATTTCTGTTTAACAGACTACTCCCCAAACCTAGAGGTGTGAAACTACATCCATCTTATTTTGCTCACAATAAGGTAAGGTAAAATGTTTGGAAAGGGCTCACTGGGCATTGCTCTTTTGGGATTTCTCTTGACCTTCAGGCAGATGTCAGCTGTAACTAGAATCATCTGAATGTTCAGATAAACTGGGTACACAAGATGGCTCATTCCTGGAGTAGGCAGTTACCTGTCTGCCAGCTGGGAGCTCAGTCAGGCTGTGGACCAGAGCGCCTGTACAGCCTCTCCAGCACAGTGGTTTCAGGGTGGTTGGGCTTTGTAAGTGGTGGCTGGCTGGCCTCCCTCAGGGCATACATTCTGAGCGCACCAGACAGAAGCTGCTTGGTCTTTAATGACTGGCCTTGGAAGTAAGACATGGTCTGTTCTGACATACTGTTGGTCACAGCTGTCATAAGTGTACCCAAGGGGACCCTATCAATGGGAGAACTTAAAAAGAAATAGGGATTGTATTTTAAAACTTCTGCAACCTCCTTTTATTAAGTTGCAGTAGCTTATCATGGTTTTGTTGACTTCCCCATATCGTTCTTAAGTTTCCCAAAAGTTCTGAAGGGGTAACTCTTTTAATTCTTTTTTTAACAGATGTATATTAAGTGTCCAATATATTACCATGATAGAGTAGGAAATGGCAACTTGCCCCCTCCAGTATTCTTGCCTGGAAAAATTCAAGGACAGAAGAGCCTGGCAAGCTAACAATCCATGGGGTCCCAAAGAGTCAACACAGGATTGAGCACACACACCACCGCCATATACTATGAAGATTTTGCTAGAAATCTACCAGACCAGTTAAATAATTGGGCAAAGCTGCAAGGTGCTATCAGATCATCATCAATAATCACTACTGAATTCAAGAATGCATTTTGCCACTCCCACATCATAAACTCTTCATTCTCAAATTGTTTTTGTCCTTTTAATTTCTAATGACTTTTTTTTCCAGAATGGGTCCAGAATAGCAGTGCCATGCTTTAGAATAGAAGCGCAAGAAGCACATTTCACATTTCACTCTGAGATGTACCATCTGGATCAGAGACTTAGAAATATATCCAAGTAAAATTTCATAAAAATGGGCCATTGGGGAAAAAAAATGTGTATTGTTAATCTTTGAGGAAACAATAGAATGGAAATAAAGATGGCATATTTTTCCAGTGTAATGAACCTCAACAGTTTCCATTGTGGCTGCCGGAGCGGGTTTGATTGCCAGTTGTTAAATGAGCCTGCATCTCAAAAAGTGGGAGTGGATCATTCAGCACAGAGGCAGACAGATGATGTTTGCTTTAAAGACAGGGATTAAACCATTGCAGATATCATTAAGGGCAGTTTCACAAAGGCCAGTGTCCCACTGCTTCCCCAGGCAGCAGGTTGAATCTTCCCTTTTCTTCCAGTCTTATTTTCAAAGAATTTTGCAGAATAGAGTGGGTTCCAAGGACTTCTCAGGCAACTCAGTGGTAAAGCATATGGCTGCCAATAGGAAATACAGGTTTGATTCTTTGATGAGGAAGTTCCCCTGGAACAGGAAATGGTGACATCCTCCAGTGTTCTTGCCTGGAAAATTCCATTGACAGAGGAGCCTGGTGGGCTATACTCCATGGAGTCACAAAGAGTGAACATGACTTAGTGACTGAGCATGTAAAACATGTAGGTTCAAAGAGGGCCCTCATCCACAAATGTATAGAGTGATAATGAATGGAACATTTGGGGGCAGTTGGGAAAGTTGCTGAGAAGCTGTGTCATGCCTCCCCTGGCCTCTGCTCTAGTTTTAGAGGTGGCCTTGACTCCATCTCTTGTTCTTGGAAAATTCTCTGGTTACTTGCCCAGGATAGGTTAACTGCCTACAAATGCCTTAATCAGGGCACTCAGACTCTCAAGGTATATACGTCTTCACCCACAGGAAAAAGAAGTCACGAAGACTCTATTTATAGGTTCTCAGCAGATGAGACCTCCTACATGGTATAATTGAAGAGGGGATAAAAGAGAAGTATTCCCCCAATTAGTCACTTTTTTTCTTATACTTGTGTCCAGTTCCCCAAATTAGAATCATGGGTGGGTTAGATCTGTGGTATTCAAACTTTTTACAGAACTCTGTGTCCAAACAAAATCCTATTTGGTAGCCTAATATATAAAGCAGCTAAGAAAATAGAACTGCTTCAACAGATTTGGGAGACCATTCAGACCATCCATGACCTAGGCACCCAAGGATGCCTCAGCATCCAAGGTGTAAGATTTGTCCTCTAGGAGCCCCAAAGAAGATGCTCTCAGAGTTTTCTCAGCTGAGCAGTTCAATAAGAGCTGCATTTTACTGAAAGAAGATTGTCTGTCAGACATTTCACATTATTTCTCCAGCCTTGATAACTAGCCAATAGTATTGTTGAAATGGTGTAGGATATTTTTAAATACCATGTTATAAAGGAATTGTATCTAGGGAAAGATTGCTACAAAAATAAGGACATTCACACACACACAAACATTAAAAGCCCCCAAAATGGAAGCTCATTAGGACAATAATAATTAGATTAATTAAAATAAAGATTATAGGAAAGGATGACAAAATGGGAAAGGTCTGTTTTCATTGCATTCCGAAAGAAAGTCTATGCCAAAGAATGCTCAAACTACCACACAATTGCACACATCCCACACACTTGCAAAGTAATGCTCAAAATTCTCCAAATCAGGCTTCAACAGTATATGAACTGTGAACTTCCAGATGTTCAAGCTGGATTTAGAAAAGGCAGAGGAACTAGAGATCAAATTGGAAAAATCCATTGGATTGTCGAAAAAAACAAGAGAGTTCCAGAAAAACATCTACTTCTGCGTTATTGACTATGCCAAAGCCTTTGACTGGATCACAACAAACTGTGGAAAATTCTTTAAGAGATGAAAATACCAGATCATTTGACCTGCCTCCTGAGAAATCTGTATGCAGGTCAAGAAGCAACAGTTAGAACTGGACATGGAACAACAACAGTTCAGTTCAGTGGCTCAGTCATGTCTGATTCTTTGCGACCCCATGGACCGCGGCATGCCAGGCCTCCCTGTCCATCACCAACCCCGGGTTTACCCAAACTCGTGTCCATTGCATTGGTGATGCCATCCAACCATGTCATCCTCTGTCATCCCCTTCTCCTCCTGCCTTCAATCTTTCCCAGTATCAGGGTCTTTTCAAATGAGTCAGCTCTTCGCAACAGGTGGCCAAAAATTGGAGTTTCAGCTTCAACATCAATCCTTCCAATGAACACTCAGGACTGATCTCCTTTTGGATGGACTGGTTGGATCTCCCTGCAGTCCAAGGGACTCTCAAGACTCTTCTCCAACACCACAGTTCAAAGGCATCAGTTCTTCTACACTCAGCTTTCTTTATAGTCCAAATCTCACATCCATAGATGACTACTGGAAAAACCATAGCCTTGACTAGATAAACTTTTGTTGGCAAAGTAATGTCTCTGCTTTTTAATATGCTGTCTAGGTTGGTCATAACTTTTCTTCCGAGGAGTAAGTGTCTTTTAATTTCAGGGCTGCAGTCACTATCTGCAATGATTTTGGAGCCCTCCAAAGTAGTCAGCCACTGTTTCCACTGTTTCCTTGTCTATTTGATGTGAAGTGATGGGGCCAGCTGCCACGACCTTAGTTTTCTGAATGTTAAGTTTTAAGCCAACTTTTTCACTCTCCTCTTTCACTTTCATCAAGAGGCTCTTTAGTTCTTCTTTGCTTTCTGCCATAAGGGTGGTCTCATCTGCATATCTGATGTTATTGATATTTCTCCTGGAAATCTTGATTCCAGACTGTGCTTCATCCAGCCCAGAGTTTCTCATGATGTACTCTGCATAGAAGTTAAATAAGCAGAGTGACAATATACAGCCTTGACATACTCCTTTTCCCATTTGGAACCAGTCTGTTCCATGTCTAGTTCTAACTGTTCTTTCCTGACCTGCATACAGATTTCTCAAGAGGCAGGTCAGATGGTCTGGTATTCCCATCTCTTTCAGAATTTTCCAGTTTTTTGTGATCCACACAGTCAAAGGTTTTGGTAGTCAATAAAGCAGAAATAGATGTTTTTCTTGAACTCTCTTGTTTTTTCAAAGATCCAGCAGGTGTTGGCAATTTGATCTCTGGTTCCTCTGCCTTTTGTAAATCCAGTATGAACATCTGGAAGTTCATGGTTCATGTACTGTTGAAGCCTGATTTGGAGAATTTTGAGCATTACGTTGCTCGCATGTGAGATGAGTGCAATTGTGCTGTAGTTTGAGCATTCTTTGGCATTGCCTTTCTTTGGGATTGGAATGAAAACTGACCTTTTCCAATTCTGTGGCCACTGTTGAGTTTTCCAAATTTGCTGGCATACTGAGTGCAGCACTTTCACACCATCATCTTTTAGGATTTGAAATAGCTCAGCTGGAATTCCATCACTTCCACTAGCTTTGTTTCTAGTGATTCTTCCTAAGGCCCACTCGGATTGGTTCCAAATTGGGAAAGAAGTACGTCAAGGCTGTATATTGTCACCCTTCTTCTTTAACTTATATGCAGAGTACATCATGAGTAATGTCAGGCTGGATGAAGCACAAGCTCGAATCAAGATTGCCAGAAGAAACATCAATAACCTCAGATATGTAAATGACACCACTTTATGGTAGAAAGCATAGAACTAAAGAGCCTCTTGATGAAAGTGAAAGAGGAGAGTGAAACGGTTAGCTTAAAACTCAGCAATCAGAAAACTAAGATCATGGCATCTGGTCCCATCACTTCATGGCAAATAGATGGGGAAACAGTGGAATCAGTGGCAGAGTTTATTTTGGGGGTCTCCAAAATCACTGCAGATCGTGACTGCAGCCCTGAAATTAAAAGATACTTACTTCTTGGAAGGAAAGTTATGACCAACCTAGATAGCATATTAAAAAGCAGAGGCATTACTTGGCCAACAAAGGTCTATCTAGTCAAGGCTATGGTTTTTCCAGTAGTAATCTGTGGATGTGAGAGTTGGACTATAAAGAAAGCTGAGTTCTGAAGAATTGATGATTTTGAACTGTGGTGTTGGAGAAGACTCTTGAGAATCTCTTGGAATACAGGGAGATCCAACCAGTCCATCCTAAAGAAAATGAGTGCTGAGTGTTCATTGGCAAGACTGATGTTGAAGCTGAAACTCTAATACTTTGACCTAATGTGAAGAACTGACTCACTGCAAAAGACCCTGATGCTAGGAAAGATTGGAGGCAGGAAGAGAAGGGGATGACAGAGGATAAGATAGTTGGATGGCATCACTGACTCTATGGACGTGAGTTTTAGTAAGCTCTGGGAGCTGGTGATGGACAGGGAAGCCTGGCGTGCTGCAGTCTGTGAGGTCACAAAAAGTCGTACAGGACTGAGTAACTGAACTGAACTGAGTGACAAAATCTAGAGATTAAAGTGAATGGAGACCCTGAGGAAGGTAGGGACTAGTTGAGAGAAGTTTGGGACCTGTGTTACCACATTTACTCCTTTGTCTACATCATGCTGTCTCAACATTGGCAATGCTGCCATTTTGAGCAGAATGATTATTTTTCTGTGGGAGGTTGGTCTATGCACTGTAGTCCGTTTAGCAGCCTCCTAGCCTCTACGTCGTAGATGCTGGTAGCACCTCTACCTCCAGTTGTGACAACTGACATTGCCAAATGTCCCCTGAGGGGAAAATTAGCCACAAAACACAACCTCTGGCCTAGACCTTGTCTAGACCTTGCCCCAAACTGTAGATGCTTTTCTCTCTTCTCTAAATAAAGTATCCTCAGGCCTTATAGTCAGTTTAATGCTATCAGCCTGCACTGTCCGACACAGTAGCCTCTCAATACATGTAACTATTTAAGTTTAAATCAGTTAAAATTAACATTTAAACATCATCCACACTAAGAACTTATCAATGAGTTCCATAGGCACGTGTGTCTAATGGCTACTGTATTGGACAGAACAGAAATAACTATTTCCGTCATCACAGGAAGTGCTATAGGAGAGCACTGCTATAGACAAAACTTTTCTAACTAATGAGTGAATTTTTTGGTCTTTAGGAATAAGAAATTCCTCAGTTGTGATTCTTGAGTTTTTAAGAGAGAAGGCAATCACCATGCTAACTCTACTGGCCATCAAAGCTTTCCCTCACTGAATATTCTCCATGGTGTCAGGTGGGGAGTAGTGTCTGGCCCAGTGTCTGCCCCACAGCCTTCCTGAAGGAAAAATGCAGGTTGGACCTTTTGAAAGAAAACCACAGACCTATCCATTTCCCTTTAAAGCAGATTTGCTACGCACAGACGACTCATTCTTGCTAGGGACTCCTGGATCTAGCTAGAACCGGGAGAGTTTAGCAGAAAGGAGAGCCTGAAAAGTGACTGAAAGGATACAAGAACAGAAGTGGAAAGCCCATACTCAAGGTCACATCTGAAGGATGGGGGATAGCCTGATACAGGAACACCAGTCACAAGTAGTCATACCAGTTTGTTACAGTTTGTTTTCCTCTCATTGGTCTTCTACCACCAACATAAGGGAGCCATTAAAAATTTAGGAGACCTGTGGGTTGTGTCTGTTTGTTTGTTTTAATTATTTATTTTAATGGAAGGCTAATTGCATTACAATATTGTAGTGGTTCATGCCATACATTGACATGAATCAGCCATGGATGTACATGTGTGCCCCATCCTGAACCCTCCTCCCACTTCCCTTCCTTCCCATCCCATCCCTCAGGGTCATCCCAGTGCACCGGCTTTGAGTGCCTTGTTTCATGCATTGAACTTGGACTGGTGGTCTGTTTCATATATGGTAATATACATGTTTCAGTGCTATTCTGTCAAATCATCCCACCCTTGGCTTCTCTAAGTCCAAAAGTCTGTTCTTTATATCTGTGTCTCTTTTGCTGTCTTGCATATATGGTCATCATTGCCATCTCTAAATTCCATATATATGTGTTAATATACTATATTGGTGTTTTTCTTTCTGACTTACTTCATTCTGTATAATAGGCTCCAGTTTCATCCACCCCATTAGAACTAATTAAAATGTGTTCTTTTTAATAGCTGAGTAATATTCTGTTGTGTATATGTACCACAGCTTTCTTATCCATTAGTCTGCCAAAGGGCGTATAGGTTGCTTCCATGTCCTAGCTATTGTAAACAGTGCTGCAATGAACATTGGGGTACATGTGTCTCTTTCAGTTCTGGTTTCCTCAGTGTATGTGCCCAGCAGCTAAATGGCTGAATTGTACGGCAATTCTATTTCCAATTTTTTAAGGAATCTCCACACTGTTATCCATAGTGTCTGTACTAGTTTGCATTCCCACCAACAGTGTAAGAAGGTTCCCTTTTCTTCACACCCTCTCCAGCATTTATTGTTTGTAGACTTTTTGATAGCAGCCATTTTCTGATCAGGGTAAGATGGTACCTCATTGTGGTTTTGATTTGCATTTCTCTGATAATGAGTGATGCTGAGCATCTTTTCATGTGTTCGTTAGCCATCTGTATGTCTTCTATGGAGAAATGTCTGAGTTTATTTTTGAGTTTGGTGTTAGAAAGTGTTCTAGTTTCATTCTTCTACAGATGATTGACCAGTTTCCCCAGCACCATTTGTTAAAGTGATCGTCTTTTCTCCATTGTATAGTTTTACCTCCTTTGTCAAATATAAGGTGTCCATAGGTGCATTATCTCTGGGCTTTCTATTTTGTTCCATTGATCTATATTTCTGTCTTTGTGCCAGTACCATACTGTCTTGATGACTGTAGCTTTGTAGTATAGTCTGAAGTCAGGCAGGTTGATTCCTCCAGCTCCGTTCTTCTTTCTCAGGTTTGCTTTGGCTATTGGAAGTTATTTTTTGTATTTCCATACAAATTGTTTTGTGTTTTATATTATCTTTATGAAGCAAGTACATTCCATTAAGAGCAAGGCTTTAGTTTGTAACCAAAGAAGGGACCTCCAGAAGTCACTCGTGGAAATAATGATTTTAAAAGGGTTGTAAAGAAAACACAGCTGATAGTTTTTGCAAACAACAACTGGGCACACCATTAAACTTCATACAATACGTGGTTCATACTCAAAGAATTATTTACTATTTATCTGAAATTCAAATTAAATTGTGAGGCTCTGTATTTTATATGGCAGCCTTAAAGGAAAGTACAGGATTGGCTGGTAAGGGAATGTACATCTTGGACCATGGAAAACAAGGGAGGAATGAATGTGGAAAGGAATATGCATTTGGCTTGGTTAATGTAAGTAACTAAATCATAGGCTGCAAAGAGCCAGACACAACTGAGTGACTGAGCACGCGGTTCTCTTAGTTGGGCTTCCCTGGTGGCTCAGTAATAAAGAATCTGCCTGCCAGTTCAGGAGATGTGGGATTGATCCCTGGATCAGGAAGATGCGCTGCAGAAGGAAATGGCAACGTACTCTCGCATTCTTGCCTGGGAAATCCCATGGACAGAGGAGCCTGGCAGGCTACAGTCTATGGGGTCACCAAAGAGTCGGATATGACTTAGTGCCGAAACAGTAACAAACTCTGAGGGAAACTTGGTTTTCACCAAAACCAGTTTGATCAATTTATTGGATGTATCCATATAGGAAGCTGTATTTTGGGACAGTGAGATTAAGAAGACAAAGTCTTCTCCCCAGTGTGAGTTGCCCTCTCATGGAGGTATCAGAAATGCAAATTGGCATTTTAAAGAAAATGTTCTAAGCAAAATCTCCAGTGATGGGCAATAATGATCTGGAAGAAAATGTCATTAGTTCTGCTTATGAGTTCAGAGAAGATTGTTGCAGGTGAAGTGAAGCTTAAGTTGGGCTTTGAAGACAATAAAGCAGAGCACAGTTAAGGACAGGGCAGGTGTGATCACAAACTTGGCCCATCGTCAAGGGAATCGGAGATGTGGACAAGTGCGAAAGGATATTGAGAGGTGGTTAAAAGATGGGCTAGAATCAGGTCATGAGGGGCTGTAATCTGGGAGCTGTGGGGAGGCATTCAAGCAAGGGGAGAAACAAGATCTAACCTGTAATTTAGGAAATGAAAACAGAAATATAAGTGGAAGTGTATTTAAAATACATCCAAAATTATAGTATCAAATTTGGTAAATATTTCCTTAATATTTTTAAATTATTTTATTTTGAGCCAGTTCATATGTCATTTCTCGAGGGAACAATGGGAAACAGCAGTTAAGATAATGGACTTGGGGTTAGATGCTGTAAGAGTGGAACCCTGGCTCTGCTGCCCCAAGGAAGTTACCTAACGTTGGTGCTCACCTGAAAGATGAGACTTCACTATATACTTCATGGTGACTTGTTGTTGCTGTTGTCACTCCGTCGTGTCAGCTTCTTTTCAACCCCTTGGACTGCAGCATGCCAGGCTTCCCTGTCCTTCACTCTGTCCCAGAGTTTGCTCAGGCTCATGTCCATTGAGTCAGTGATGCTAGCCAACCATCTCATCCTCTGTTGCCCACTTCTGCTCCTGTCTTCAATGTTTCCCAGCCTCAGGGTCTTTTTCAGTGAGTTGGCTCTTTGCATTAGGTGGCCAAAATCTTGGAGCTTAAGAGTTTTCAGTAAAATGACATACATATAAAATGCTTAGCATAAACTGCTTCACAGTGCTCAACAAATAAAAATTATATATTTTGATTAAAATGATCTTTGATTAAAATTGTTAAAATAAGTATACATTTGATTTAAAAATTATACACTTTGATTAAAAAGAATCTGTAGTTCTTGTGTTTCACTGCTAATTTAAGACCTCTGAGAGACAGTGCACTAAGTTGTGTCCGACTCTTGCGACCCCATGGACTGTAGCCTACCAGGCTCCTCTGTCTATGGGATTCTCCAGGCAAGAATACTGGAGTGGGTTGCCATTTCCTTCTCCAGGGGATCTTCCCGACCCAGGAATAGAACCCGGGTCTCCAGCATTGCAGGCAGATTCTTTACCAACTAGGGTGGGGGGCAGGGGTGGTGTAAGAATAAGAAAGCAAATAGAACAGGGTGGACAAAGAGTGGAATGATTAAGATTAATGGGAGCTCTAACTGGATCCATTTTGCCATGGCTCCATGGCCCTCGCAGGCTCTCAATAATCACATGAGATTTTAGGAATGCACCACTCAGAATTGATTAGTGAAAGGATGTACCGCATAGAACTGATTTGCTAAATATCACGCCTCCCTTACCCTCTGCCTCCAACATACTCCCTAGCGTATTACAGGCAGGGAAGACCTAAACTATTGGGAGGAATCCCTAACACTTTTCCAGGGTAGAATTTGGCTAAGTCCAAAAAGG
Source organism: Oryx dammah (assembly GCF_014754425.2). Taxonomy (NCBI): domain Eukaryota; kingdom Metazoa; phylum Chordata; class Mammalia; order Artiodactyla; family Bovidae; genus Oryx; species Oryx dammah. The sequence continues at coordinate 2,871,626 of NW_024080596.1, read as the reverse complement.
ATACTTCTTTTAAGGGTTTTGGGAAACTAGACACTGCAATTTTATTAGTATCGGCGACGTTTGTTTGGAGCAAATTCAGCTCCAGGAGCTGCACGGTTGAATGCAGGAGGGGTTCCACCAAATGCCCCAATTCCTTCCATTGTAGCAGCTTGGCCAAAGCGTTCAGTTGTTGGTGGGGTCAATCCCAAGGTTCCATCTGGCATCATAAGGGCTGGTCCTGGAGGAGCTGGGGTACCAGCTGGCACAGGAGAAGGGGGCATGGCGCCTCTGTTGTTTATGCCCAAGGCGCCTCCCATAGCCGTCTGACCCATGCGTATCTCTTGCTCTCTCGCATCAGGGAAGGCTCCCTTGACTGCTTCCTGCGGTCATTGCCGTCGTTTCTTCCTGTTGCCGCCGCATCCCTTCCTCACGGTGCCTGCGCTCCTCCTCCTGCCTGAGCTCCAGCTGCTTGTGTCTTTGCACTTCTTGACTGTGCAGCTCTTCCATCCTCCGAATTTCTTCTTGACGCCTCATCCAGTCCTGCCTCATGAGCATGACCTGGTGCTCGTGGCGAGCAGCCTCCATCTCCATCTCCAGCTTCTCACGAGCTTCCTTGATGTCTCGGTCCACTTGGTCCTGCTGCTGCTTTTCCATCTCAATAAGTGCCTTCCAGCGCGTGGCATACTCATACTCAAAGGAGCCAGGCTGTGCAAATCTGGGTGGCTGTTCTCGCTCTTTGTGAAATTGCTGATTCTTTATAACCAGCCTCTCTGGGAGTCCCTCTTCATCATCTAACTGGTCCATGGGCTCCACAGTCACAGGTCGAGGAAATGTGGTTGGCAGGAAGGAGCCTTCACTGCATCTGTCCAGAGCTTTCCGAGCAGCTGGCTTCCCTGAGAATTCAACAGTGCCTTTTCCTGAGGGCCTGCCTCGATCATCCACAATGACTACAGCCCTCTCCACCTGGGTGAACACAGAAAAGACCTCCTCCAGCAGTTCATTGGACACATACTGAGGAAGGTTAAGACCTCTAGTCCCCTTTAGAAATTCCACCTCCCAGATCATTCTGGAAGTCCAGGGGGATGCAGTCATATCTAGTGCATTGGCCAAGAACCAGTTTTCTTCAGCTCCAGTCCTGCTCACACCATGGCTTCCTCTTAGTGGGCAAAGGGGCTCCCTGGCTAAGGGCACTGTTACTGTCTTAGCCCCTTAAGGCTCCAAAGCCATGTCATTGTCTTTGTCAGAAGTTGTCCTGTCCTTAGGGAGTTCCAGAGTTTATTAAGTTGCTCCTTTTGAATATTTTTCCCTTTTTACTCTTACACAGCCTGGATATGTATCCATTAGGAGCTTGGCAGAGAGAGCTATAGTATCTTCATTATTGTCACCTGCCTCCAGGGATCACAGCTCAAATGGTTTTGGGTTTGTGACCCCAACACCATGTGTCCCAAGAGGTTGCTCCATCACCTGATGAAAGGAGTTTTCTTTCCTTGCCATGGCCTCCCCTCTTTCTTCCCCACACAATAAAAGGGTGTGGTTTATTTGCTAAGTCATGTCTGACTCTTCTGTGACCCCATGGACTGTATGTAGCCTCCTACACTTCTCTCTCCATGGAACCTTCCAGGCAAGAATACTGGAGTGGGTTCCCATTCCCTTCTCCAGGGGATCTTCCCAACCCAGGGATCAAACCTGCATCTCCTGCACTGCAGGCAGATTCTTTACCACTGAGCTACCTTGGAAGCCCCAATAGAAGTGTAGAGATTGTGAATGAAATATGCTTTTTCTTTACAAATTTTTAAGGAAGATACTGAATATCTTTAAAAAAATATTGGAAGATAATTGCTTTACAGTGTTTGTTGGTTTCTGCTGTACAGAAACATGAATCAGTCCCAACATATATCCCTTCTCTCTTGAGCCTCCCTCCCATCCTACCTCTCTAGTCATCACAGAGCACTGAGCTAGACATCCTGTGCTATACAGCTGCTTCCTACTAGCTATCTGTTTTACATACAGTAGTGTATATAAGTCAGTGCTACTTTCTCAATCTGTCCTACCCTCTCCTTTCCCTGCTGTTTCCACAAATCCTTTCTCTAAGTCTGCATCTCCATTCCTTCCCTGCAAATAAGTTGATATTGCCCTTTTGAATTACTGTAGTGATGAGCTGAGTATTACCAGGAAGGGCATGTGAGGATGGAAGTTCAGTTCAGTTCAGTCACTCAGTCGTGTTCGACTCTTTGCGACCCCATGAATCACAGCACGCCAGGCCTCCCTGTTCATCACCAACTCCCGGAGTTCACTCAGACTCACGTCCATCGAGTCTGTGATGCCATCCAGCCCTCTCATCCTCTGTCATCCCCTTCTCCTCCTGCCCCCAATCCCTCCCAGCATCAGAATCTTTTCCAATGAGTCAACTCTTTGCATGAGGTGGCCAAAGTACTGGAGTTTCAGCTTTAGCATCATTCCTTCCAAAGAAATCCCAGGGCTGATCTCCTTTAAAATGGACTGGTTGGATCTCCTTGCAGTCCAAGGGACTCTCAAGAGTCTTCTCCAACACCACAGTTCAAACGCATCAATTCTTCGGCGCTCAGCCTTCTTCACAGTCCAACTCTCACATCCATACTTGACCACTGGAAAAACCATAGCCTTGACTAGACGGACCTTAGTCGGCAAAGTAATGTCTCTGCTTTTCAATATACTATCTAGGTTGGTCATAACTTTTCTTCCAAGGAGTAAGTGTCTTTTAATTTCATGGCTGCAATCACCATCTGCAGTGATTTTGGAGCCCCCCCAAATAAAGTCTGACACTGTTTCCACTGTTTCCCCATCTATTTCCCATGAGGTGATGGGACCGGATGCCATGATCTTCGTTTTCTGAATGTTGAGCCAGATAACTTTTTCACTCTCCTCTTTCACTTTCATCAAGAGGCTGTTTTAGCTCCTCTTCACTTTCTGCCATAAGGGTGGTATCATCTGCATATCTGAGGTTATTGATATTTCTCCCAGCAATCTTGATGGCAGTTTGTGTTTCTTCCAGTCCAGCGTTTCTCATGATGTACTCTGCATATAAGTTAAATAAACAGGGTGACAGTATACAGCCTTGACGTACTCCTTTTCCTATTTGGAACAAGGAACTTAAATCAAGTCTTAAAAATCTGATTGAAAACCTCCATACCACTTGTCCAAACCATGAAGTCATAAAATATCCATTACACGGTGAAACTGCACTCAGTCTGCATACGAGCAGGGTTGTGCTGTGTTTCTCTCACATTAACTTCTATGAGTCTTCTTTCCTTTTTTCTCAGTCCCCAGGCTTAGGGGTCTTCTTCCAGCTGACCAGTAAGTCACAGACATATGTAGCTAATCATTTTTCTCTCACAGTGTATTTAGAGAGTCAGCCCACCACATGTCCTTTGTATTGTGTTCCTTGCTATGGGCCTGAATGTGCCATCTGCTGAGATACAGACTCTGGGTATTTAGTGCAGAGAAGCCTACATCCTGAGCAAAAATAAACAGAATCTCTGGAGGCAGATGCTAGACAGGTTCACAAGTCACAGTGTACAGACAAGGAACCCTTTACTAGAGAGAAAACTTGATAAAAACTTCTTGTAGAACATGTGACCTATTGGTAATTATCTTCTCAATGTAGACAACGTTATGAGAAATGCCATTCACAATTTTTCTAGTGGGAAGTGGATTTTGTAAAAAACAACAATTAGAAGTTTTAGACATTTTATGAGATTTATAGGATCTCATAGGATGATAGTTACATCTTTAGTTATGAGAATGCCTCTACTTTCAGGACAAATGTGTTATTCCATAGTTATTGGATGGGACTCTCAACAACAGGTCAGTCTGTAATGGTTAATATAATTCTATTATCTGAATTCTGTTGTACTATGTAATCTTAAGGGGAAAAAATGATGAGGACATTTTCCTGTGGTTTCTAAACATATATAGATTCAGGCAAATTATAGCAACAGAAATTTAAGTAAACCTGACTCTGCCCAATAGATCGTGTACATTTTAAAATGTGAAAGCTTTCTCTTTATACTTCAGAAAAGCAAGCAATAATTTTCACTACAAATTGTTTCTCCTGCACATTTGTCTATGTTTATATTTTTGGGTATTAGCAACATTGCAAGGACTTGGCAGAATAGATCCAAAAATCAATTTGAAAACAACAACAACAAAAAATGGAGGGCTGGTGTAGGGAATAAAGCAGAGAAGGTGAGTTGTCAGCAAGGAAGAGTGCTCTTTCCTTGCAAAGGCAGTTGCTCGATCCACCTCACTGTCACTCGCTGAGGAAATGAGGAAACTGACCAGAGGGTGTCTTGGTCTTGAGTGATGCCCTGGCTCCTCAGGAATTGTGACTGATATTCAAAAAAGCCCCCTCCACAGAGGCATTCACAATTCTCAGAGATAGAAAAACACTGATTTTCTTTATCATTTGTTGAAAATTTCATTAGTTGCAATTCATTTCCCTTAAACAAAGTTATATTCAACTAATCCTATGCCTGGGAAAAGTAGTCATTTTAATTAGTTTTTGTATCTTATTGGTTTTAAGGACAATAAGGATACATCAAAAGTGCCCCAGGTGGAGCTGGTGGTAAAGAACCTGCCTGGCAATGCAGGAGACATAAGAGACCCTGGTTCAATCTCTGGGCTGGGAAGATCCCCTGGAGGAGGACATGGGAACCCACTCCAGTTTTCTTGCCTGGAGAATCCCAAGGCAGGAGGAGCCTGGCGGGCTGCAGTTCACAGGGTGGCAAAGAGACATGACTGAAGCAAGGTAGCATGCATGTATGCACACAAAGATAAATCAAAGGTAGAGAAGGGTATTCAATGAAAATGTTACCTTAAAAGCCTAGAATCATAAACATTTGACTTGTTTGAGATTTTAAATATTATCTCACATACTAACATCTTCCATTGAAGAAACCAAGGTCGAGCCAGTTGAGATCATTTGTCAAAAGCTTATTATAGCTTCCCTTGGTGGCTCAGAGGGTAGGGTCTGCCTGCAATGCAGAAGACACGGGTTTGATCCCTGGGTTGGGAAGATCACTGGAGAAGAAAATGGCAACCCACTCTAGTATTCTTGCCTGGAGAATTCCCATGGGCACAAGAGCCTGGCGAGTATAGTCCATGGGGTCATAAAGAGTAAGACATGAAGGAACGACTTTCCTTTCACTTTCACGTTCATGAAACAACAGTAGACATGATAATGAAACTATCACATATAGGCACCCACTTATTTTCCAGTCCACACACAAGTGTGTGTCTCATGTAGATACTATATATCTTAAATGGCAAATAGGTATAGATTCAAGCCATACTGAACTCCTATATCAAACAAGACAACCTCCATACACTGTAATTGATTCATCTATTTGGTAGAAGACTCAAGTTCATTTGCCCATTGAAACTGCAGATTGCAGTGCATTCGTTTGAAAGCCTTCTAAAAATGAATTTGTTATAAAGGGTGTGTTGATAAAACTCTTCCAGCTTCAAATATAGAAAACTTTAAGTGTATCTGTTTTTGTTTAATTTCCTTAAATCCAGCTATACATAATAACTTCAGTAGTGTAACTGAAATGAGTGATCACCAGAAGATTTGTTGACCTGCTTCATCGGGTGGAGAGGATTTGAAATGGGAAGAAGCAGTTTTCATAAAATAAATTAACAGTTTTTTCTGACCGTTTGAGAAAAGAAACTTTCCTTCTTATAATCTGTACTCAGTGACATCTGCAGGTGGGAGAGAGGATTTACATAGTTTTTTGGTGTGTTCACCTGATGGAGTTGAACTAAATAACAGTGGGTTAAATTTTGTCTTCATCTTTTGTCATTATTTCTATTTTTCTGCTTCACTTGTTGATTGTGCCTTTGGTTTAGTGTGAGGAGTTAATATTTTAAGACTATGCTGATGAAGAGGAACTAAAAAGCCTCTTGATGAAAGTGAAAGAGGAGAGGGAAAAAGTTGGCTTAAAGCTCAACATTCAGAAAACTAAGATCATGGCATCTTGTCCCATCACTTCATGGCAAATAGATGGGGAAACAGTGGAAACAGTGTCAGACTTTATTTGGGGGGGCTCCAAAATCACTGCAGATGGTGATTGCAGCCATGAAATTAAAAGATGCTTACTCCTTGGAAGGAAAATTATGACCAACCTAGATAGCATATTGAAAAGCAGAGACATTGCTTGGCCAACAAAGGTCCGTCTAGTCAGGCTATGGTTTTTCCAGTGGTCATGTATGGATGTGAGAGTTGGACTGTGAAGAAAGCTGAGCGCCAAAGAATTGATGCTTTTGAACTGTGGTGTTGGAGAAGACTCTTGAGAGTCCCTTGGACTGCAAGGAGATCCAACCAGTCCATTCTAAAGGAGATCATTCCTGGGTGTTCTTTGGAAGGACTGATGCTAAAGCTGAAACTCCAATACTGTGGCCATCTCATGTGAAGAGCTGACTCACTGGAAAAGACTCTGATGCTGGGAGGGATTTTGGGCAGGAGGAGAAGGGGCCAACAGAGGATTAGATTGCTGGATGGCATCACCGACTCGATGGACATCAGTTTGAGTGAACTCCGTGAGTTGGTGATGGACAGGGAGGCCTGGCGTGCTGCAATTCATGGGGTTGTAAAGAGTCAGACACGAATGAGCGACTGAACTGAATGGACGTAAGATGAGTTTTAAAAAATTCACTTTTAGTATTTATCAATACTTTTCTTTGCTATGTACTGCATTCAGCTTGTTACCCTGGGCTCAGGAAGAAGTCAGAGTTCTACAGACTGCCTTCCTACTCAAAAGAACATCATTTGTACCCATACTTATTCTGGCTTTTCAGATGTAGGGAAGTGGCCTTATGTCCTTATTTCTAGCCAACACTTCAAGGGAGTTTCAAGTTGAATTCTTTAAGAAGGGAGATATTCAACAAATGGACTCATGATATTTTTGTACTCAAGAGAATGTGGGTGGATAATACTAAGACCACTTATCGTGGAACAACTGTTTATACTTTATTAAGTAAATATTCCCATCTTGTGAGATGTGTTGTTATGTCCATTTTACAGATGTGGAAAACTGAGAAGTAATTTCTTAGATGGTGTAATTAGGATTCCATGACAGTTGTTTTCTCTCCAGACTGAGTGTCTACTCTAGAACATGGGTTATGTATGTACCACACCTCCTTGGCTAGCTTTGTAACGCTACCTTTCAAATTTTAATCCGTGCAGAGGAATCACTTATCGGTCTTGTCAAAACGCAGATTCTGATTCTGACTAAGGCCTAGAATTCTGTACTTCTACCCAATTCCCATCCTTTGGTGTCTGAGATTCCACGCTTCCTGCAAGTTCCCTGGCTCCTGCACGCAGCACACATCTGGTAGTAAGGCACTTGGGAGTCCCCTGTCAACCAGTGGTGGGTCGTGGCCCAGTCCTGCTGTAGTGGTCATTGTCCACTTCTTCATTGTCATTAACTGCTTCTCCTCGGAAAATATGCCTGTAGGTAGGAGTGTATGGATCATTGTGCCTGTGTGTGCATGCTCAGTCACTTCGGTTGTTTTCAACTCTTTGCCACCCCACAGACTGCAGCCCACCAGGCCCTCTGTCCATGGGATTCTCCAGGGAAGAATACTAGAGTGGGTTGCCATGCCCTCCTCCAGGGGATCTTCTTGACCCAGGGATCGAACCTGCATCACCTGCGTCTCCTGCTTTGCATGCAGATTCTTTACCACTGAGCCAGTGGGGCAGCCCCATGTATCTTTGTAATATACCTTAAATCTTGAGATGAATATATCTTAAATTACAAGAGTATCAATATGCAGAAATCATTCTGTTTACAAATATCCATTTTATAAAGTAACATACTTCAAAAACAAATTTATGGTTACCAAAGAAGAAACATTCTGGGGAGGGATAAATTAGGAGTTTAGGATTAACATGTACATACTACAATGTATAAATCAGATAGTCAACACGAACCCAGTGTATAGCACAGGGAACACTACTCGATATTTTGTAATAACTTATGTGGGAAAGAATGGGAAAAAGAATGGATATATATCCCTTCTTTTATGTATGTAAAAACTTAATCACTTAGCTAGACTCCTGAAACTAACACAGCATTTTAAATCAACTATGGGAAGTGAAAACAGTAGTCACTCAGTCCTGCCTGACTCTTTGCTACCCATGTACTGTAGCCTACCAGTCTCTGGTGTTCATGCATTTCTCAAGGCAAGAATACTGGAGTCAGTAGCCATTCCTTTCTCTAGGTGATCTTCTTGACCCAGGGATAGAATTTGGGTCTCCTGCATTGCGGACAGACCCAGGAATCAAATCTGGGTATCCTGCATTGCAGACAGACTCTTTACTGTCTGAGTCACCAGGAAAGCCCAAGTCAGTGATAGTCTAATATAAAATAAAAATTAAATTTAAAAAATATTCATTTTACAAAGCAGCACAGCAGTGCTGTATTTAAAGTGGGCCTCGTACCTGGCAAACCATGTTCTGCAGCAGCCTCATATCCCAGGTGACTTAAAAATGAGAAGTGTAAAGAAAATGAAAAATGCCTTTTCAGTCTTTATATTGTGTGTTTTTGCTCAGTTTATGCAACCAAATTGGAGCTTGATTGGTTTAAAGGGCCTGACCTCCATGGCTCTACCCTAAGTAGTTGGATCTCAATCCATAGTTTCTGGGGAGCATTTCACTTAACTGGAATAAAACCCACCCCAGCAGGGTTTGCATTAGCATATGCTTTTGTAACAGTTCGGAGACATCCTAAACCGAGAGGTCAAAACTATTTATGATTGGTCCTGAGAGTAGCTAAACTAAGCTAAGACAGCTCCAGGTTGCTAGAGAGTGAATTTTACCTAGAATAAAAATTTCAGAAACACCAGGACTCCTTAGCCCTGCAGCCATGCTGAGCTTTGCCTGCTGCGCAGTAATGCCTTTGGCATTCCTTCTTTGCAGGGAGGATGGGGGAAAGGTTAATTGCAGAAGAGGAGTGTTAGGTGCGGAATGGAGTTAGAAGGATGCTGTGGTTTCTGGCAGACCGCCAAGTCTGTGGTTGGCCTGCTATCAGTCCCACATCTGCATCCCTGAGTGGCCAGCACCAATGGGCAGGTGTGTAATTAACATCATGAGGACATGTGGAGACCAGGGAAGCTGATGCCATAGAAAATGAGGTAAGGCGCTTTCCCAAAATGAGAGACCTCAGGCTTAGGTCCTTGGTCCTCTGTTGCTGGGAATGGGATATGCTGTGGACAGAAGAGTTTACCCGTATCTAGCAATAGGGGGCTGGTACCAACACATGCCAAGGAACACAAATGGAGAGAGTTAACTCTGTCCCCCAGATAATGCATCTAAATAAAGTATCTCAGTTTTTAGTTTCCATCTTCATCGAGGATGGGGAGGTAAAGTGGTGCTATTTTTACACTATCTGAAGTTAAATAAAACTTTACATATATTTCATAATTTATGAGCCTCCTTTTAGGTACTTTTGACATTTATTTCACATTTTTAACAGTTTAAATTCTCTCCATACAGTAATGACTTTTTTTGTGTGTTGGGAGCATATGCACTAAGCTGTATGATAGCTAATAACACCTTTTCCCCATGCTTATAACTTCTTGTGAACTGCCAGCCAGGAAGCCAAGTCTTGACCAAAGCCAAGTTTTACTTGATCCACATAATTATTAATTTTTTTTTAAATTCAGTTGTGAAAATTTAAAACCTGTGCACTTTCCTATGAAAAGTCAGGTTTCCAATGGCTCTTGAGACGTGAAGACTTGTCATCATGGGATTTAAGTGGCAGTGTGACTGCCAGGGATGGGGACTCAGTAGCAGCACACTGCTTTAAGCTGGGATGCATCTCCAGTTTGCTCTAGACCACACCATTCATAGGGCCAGTCCTCTGCTCTCTCTGATGCCTATATTTGAGTTTGTGACCTCCATGCCAAGTAACCTTTGCAAAAGTTTGAGACCATGTGAGTATACTCAGGTGAAGTTCAGTGTAGCCAATGACTTTCAAGGGAGCTGAGGGTACTCCAAACTAGTGCAAATCAGGTATACATGCAAAACCTTGTTTCTGACTTCTGACACCAAGCAAGAGAATTACAGGTGTATGTTTAAGTTCTCTGGAAGGAAGAGTCTAGTAAGAGAGGTTAGGACTAGCTCTGGGAGGCTGCAAGTACAAAATAATAGTGTTTTAAACAGCAGAGTGGCATATCTTTGACCCTTGTAGAAGTCTAAACAGGTGGTTCCCAGTTGGTATGGGTGTCCCACAACCATCAGAGACCCAAGAGCCTCATTGTGAGGCCTCTGCTCTATAAACTGAACTGTGCTCCATCTCTGGCCCCCACATTTGCATGCTAGCTGGCAGGAAAGAGGACAAACAGAGAAAGCCATACTTTCTGCTTTGAAGGAAACCTTGACGAAGCGGCATGCATCATTTCTGCCTACATCCCACTGGCCAGAACTAAGTGACATAGTGACATCTAGCAGCAAGGGAGGCCAGAAAAAAAGTCTTTATTCTGACTGCAGACTCTTCCCAGCAAAGAGTTCTAGCAAAGGATGAGCAAGGAGAAAACAATCTCTGCTGGGACTTTGCGATTCTAAAATTTCTCAGAGAATTGCACATGGTGGACATGAGGTAAATGTTAAAAGAGAAAAGGAGGGAAAGCATCAAACCTCAGTGGCCCCTTCTATCCTGATTGTCCACAAGCCAGTGAAATTGCTGTGAACTCTGTACATGTCACTCACTCCTTTTTTTCTCATTTCTTTTTTTTAATTGGTGTATAGTTGTTTTACAATGTTGTGTTAGTTTCTGCTGCATGACGAAGTGAATCAACTGTGTGTGTACATATATGCCCTCCTTCTTGGACCTCCCTTTATCCCACCATATAAGTCACCACAGAGCATCGAGCTGAGCTCCCTACTCTATACAGCAGTTTCCCACTGGCTCTCTCTGTCCGCATATAGCAGTGTCCTTACATCAGTCCCAGTCGCCCAGTTCATATGCCCAAGCCCCCACCGCCCACATATCCATTTTCTACTTCTGTGTCTCTATTCCTCCCTGCCCATAGGTTCGTCTGTACCATTTTTCTAGATTCCACTTACCTGTGTCAATATACAGTATATATGTATATATATGTTTTTTTCTTTTTCTGACTTCCTTCACTCTACATGACAAAATAATAAATGTAGGGTTCTGTTCTGTGTGAAACAGTTTACAAAAGTTAAATGTAGATAAAACTTTTTGAACTTTAAACATTTTTGAACTTTTACTGTAATAAATCTGTATGATAACAAAGAAACCTACTAATACATGGGATTTTGTTTAAAGTATCTTTAATATTAATTTCTCATTTTGATACTAATTTCTCCTATAAATGCTTTCTTCTCTGCAGTCACCCTGTTTTTTGCAGTCTAACTTTATTAAGGCTTTTGAAGGCTAAGTTGAAGATCTCTCTTGGTAAATGACACATTGCACTTGGAAAATATGTGGTTTATTTTCAATGTTGATTTCTAACATAATCCCACAGTGATAAGAACACAGACTCTGTGTGATTTCAATATGAAATCTTCAAGGTGAAGAATTTGCACCTTGTTTTATGTCCCTGGATATGTTAGAGTGTCTCCTAGTGTACAGTCTTTGGGAACTTGAATAGAATTGTATCCTACTGCTATGTGAAAATTGTGTAATTCTCAATTATGTTGAATTGGTTTATAGTACTTTTCAGGTCTACTATATTCTTCTACTTATTTGTTTCTTCATTCTATTAACTTTTGAGAGTTTAATGTTGAAACCCCAACTAAAAATCTTAATTTATCTACTCAAAAAATAATTGTTATATATATATATATATATATATATATATATATATATATATATATAGATGATAACACTCTAATGGCAGAAAGCAAAGAGAAACTAAAGAGCCTCTTGAGGAGAGTGAAAGAAGAGAGTGAAAAAAAGCTGGCTTAAAATTCAACATTAAAAAAACTAAGATTGTGGCATCCTGTCCCATCAGTTCAGTTCAGTTGCTCAGTGGTGTCTGACCCTTTGCAACCCCATGAACCACAGCACACCTGGCCTCCCCGTCCATCACCAACTCCTGGAGTTTACCCAAACTCATGTCCATTGAGTCAGTGATGCCATCCACCCATCTCATCCTCTGTCATCCCCTTCTCCTGCCCTGTCTTTCCCAGCATCAGGGTCTTTTCAAATGAGTCAGCTCTTCGCATCAGATGGCCAAAGTATTGGAGTTTCAGCATCAGTCCTTCCAATGAACACCCAGGACTGATCTCCTTTAGGATGGACTGGTTGGATCTCCTTGCAGTTCAAGGGACTCTCAAGAGTCTTATTCTAAAGCATCAATTTTTCTGCACTCAGCTTTCTTTATAGTCCAACTCTCACATCCTGTCCCATCATTTCATGGCAGATAGATGGGGAATAAGTGTAAATAGTGATGGATATTACTTTCTTGGGCTGCAAAATTACTGCAGATTGTGACCACAGCCATGAAATTAAAAGATGCATGCTCCTTGGAAGGAAAACTATGAAAAACCTAGACAGCATTTAGGTTTGTCTTGTCAAAGCTATGGTTTTTCCAGTAGTCACATATGGATGGGAGAGTTGGACCATAAAGAAGGCTGAACACTGAAGAATTGATACTTTGAAACTGTGGTGCTGGAGAAGACTCTTGAGAGTCCCCTGGACTGCAAGGAGATCAAACCAGTCAATCATCAAGGAAATCAACCCAGAATATTCATTGGAAGGACTGACGGTGAAGCTGAAGCCCCAATACTTTGGCCACCTGATGTGGCGAGCTGACTCATTGAAAAAAAAAACCCTGATACTGGGAAAGACTGAGGGAAGAAGTGGGTGACAGCATCACCGACTCAATGGACATGAGTTTGAGCAAACTCCAGGAAGCTGTGAAGGACAGGGAAGCCTGGCGTGCTGCAGTCTGTGAGGTCACAAAGAGTCCAACATGACTCAGCAACTGAATAACACTATGTAACCTTGTTCTGTATTTTCCAACTCTCCTGTAAATGTGTTGTCATACTTTCATAATTTCAAAAAAAAAAAAAAATAGGAGAGGAGACCATCTTCTTTTTAGAAATAATGCTTAATTATATGGTTGTCTTGCTTTTCTTTTAATCCAAAAGAGAGAAAAACTGAAACCTAGTTCTGGAGATTTGAGATTAAATCTTTGCTCCTAATAGTCACTTTATGCAAACTATTACAGATGCAACTAATTGATTAATTGTTTCCCAGTTGGGAACAGGGAGTACAATCTTTATTTTGTTGTTGAATAAAAGTATCCTACAATTTGCCCTGGATTAACTTTCTGAAACATACCATTAAAATGTACTGGGTGTGCTTTGGTTTCTTGGAAAAATAAGAGACTTTTTAAAAAAAGCATAATTGCTAATTAAAGGAGGTCTCTCAGCTTCTGAGGAGTTAGTATTTGAGAGTGGCCTTGGATCTCCAGATAGTCCAGGCTTTGATTTTTTTTAAATTTAATTTTATTTATTTTTTATTTTACTTTACAATTCTGTATTGGTTTTGCCATACATTGACATGAATCCACCACGGGTGTACATGCGTTCCCAAACCTGAACCCCCCTCCCATCCCCCCCCAACAACATCTCTCTGGGTCATCCCCGCGTACCAGCCCCAAGCGTGCCGTATGATAGTGAAGATGAGGACAGCCTCACTTGGCATCTGTGCCCTGTGCATCCATCCCTCCTTTTCATTTCGAGTTTACATTCCCATGCTACCCTCTGGTATCCGAATTAGGGAACATGGAAGAATTTAAGGGGCAAATGATGCAGCCCATGTTCGAGGCACTGGATTTCTCTTATCTATTCATCACGTCACTCTTGTCAGCATCCACTCACCAGCAGACAAAGGAAAGGACCAAGGTTTGGAACCAGACTTTGGCTCTCAGTAAAACTACATTTGGACAATAAACTATGGGGATTTTGTTTATATGGTTAGGAGAGTGCTTTCTTCCTGTCTCAGTTGGTGAAGAGCCTGCCTGCAATGCAGGAGACCTGGATTTGATCCCTGGGTTGAGAAGATCCCCTGGAGAAGGAAATGTAGACCTACTCCAGTATTCTTGCCTGGAGAATCCCGGGGACAGAGAAGCCTGGCAGGGCTCCACAGTCTATGAAGGGTTGGACATGATGTAGCAACTGAACCACCACCACCAGGATAATTTTATTCTGTGAGCCACAAAATGGGAAAATGTGATCCAAGGATCACCTTTCTAGAGAGCTAATACTGTTCCTCCTGATTTTAAGGAATCAAAAGAAAGCAATAGCATTCCTTTCATACTGAAAATGAAAAAAAAAAAAAAAGAAAGAAAACTGATTAAGTATGTGCAGTGAGTAGTTTCTAGAAGCAGTAGTTTAATTTCCTTCCTGTTCCCCAGCATCTGTAAGGGTAACCTTGTCATTCTCAACATCTGGTCTGTGCATTCTCTTGAGAGCTGTAATAGAATACTGGGTCTTCTTGTCATTCTGTGAAATAAGTTATTTTCAAAGAAGGAGATTAAAGGCACTCCATAGAAAGTGTTATAATACCAGAATAGTTCTTTTCAAGTTTCAGTTTTTAAATCCCAAACGATAGTCCTTATGCCCAGTTTTCAGAAGAGAAAACTGAGGGTTGGAAGGTGTTGGTGGCTGGCTCAAGGTCACATGAGAGATGGTGGAGAGGGAGGTGGCAGAACCCCTCGTTTCTGATTCAGGGCTTTCTACTGTCTCAAGGGAACAGTTCTGCTATATTGTTTTGATGTTTACAGTGATTCTTTCTTTAATTTTATTTTTTTAAATTAGAGTATAACTTGAAGTAAGTATAATAATTTTGTGCTGGCTTCTGCCATACAACAATGTGAATCATTAATAACTATATATTACGTGTGTGTATGTGTGTGTTAGTCGTTCAGTTCCATCCGACTCTTTTCATCCCCATTGATTATAGCTCACAAGACTCCTCTGTCCATGGAATTCTCTAGGCAAGAATACTGAAGTGGGTTGCCATTTCTTTCTCCAGGGGATCTTCCCAATCCAGGGATCAAACCCGGGTCTCCGGCATTGAAGGCAGATTCTTTACCGTCTGTGCCACCAGGGAAGCCCCACTATGTATGCATATACCCCCTCCCTCTTAGGTCTCCCTCCCACTCCCCCCATGCCTCCCTTCTGGGTCATCACAGAGCACCAGGCTGAGCTCCCTCTGCCACCCAGCAGCTGCCCACCTGCTGTCTGTCTTACACACGGTAGCGTATGTTTGTCAGTGCTCCTCTCTCAATTTGTCCCACGCTCTCCTACCCCAGCTGTGTTCACAGGTCCATTCTCTATGTCTGGGTCTCTATTCCTGCCCTGCAAATAGGTTCATCAGTACCATTTTTCTAGATTCTATACATATGTGTGTGTGTTAATATGTTATTTGTTTTTTTCTTTTTGACTTACTTCACTCTGTATAACAGACTCTAGTTTCATCCACATCACTGCAAATGACTCAATTTTGTTCCTTTTTATGCCTGAGTAATATGTCATTGTATGTTTGTACCACATCTTCTTTATCTGTTCATCTGTTGATGGACATATAGGTTGCATCTGTGTCCTGGCTAATGTAAATAGGGCTGAACTGAACACTGGGATACATGTGTCTTTTTGAATTATGGTTTTCTCAGTCTGTATGCCCAGTAGTGGGCATTGCTGGGTCAAATGGTAGTTCTGTGCTTAGTTTCTTTTTTAAGAATCTCCATATTCTTCTCCACAGTGGCTGTATCAATTTACATCTCCACCAACAATGCAAAAAGGTTCCCTTTTCTCCACACCCTCTCCTGCACTTGTTGTGTGTAGATTTTGAGACAGTGGCCGTTCTGACCAGTGTGAGGTGATGTATCATTGCAGTTTTGATCTGCATTTCTCTAACAATTAGTGATGTTGAACATCTTCCCAAGTACCTCTTGGCCATCTGTATGTCTTCTTTGGAGAAATGTCTATTTAAGTCTACCACCTGTTTTTTTTTTATTGAGTTTTTTTTTTTTTAATTGAGCTTCATGAGCTGTTTGTACATTTTGGAGATTAATCCTTTGTCTGTTGCTTCATTTGCAAATATTTTCTCCTATCCTGAGGGTTGTCTTTTCATCTTGTTTATGGAGAGTCAAGTGTGAAAGAGAAACATTACGAATTATTTTTGTTCTGAAGGAGTCCATATGACTGCCAACTCAGCAGGTTGTGTTTCTTCCAGGCATAGAAGCAATCTTACCTTTTAGCTATGTGCTAATGACCATCCAGCTGTTTTGTAAGGGAATTAGATCCTTGGGAACTCTTTGGTTAGAAGATGTTATTTTAAGTGCCGTAGAATCTTGGATACAACTAGAAATGGAGATCTTCCAACCCAAACGCTCATCTCACAAATGAAACCCTGACCACTGAGGTATAATCAACTTTCCCCAGCCCCACTGGCAAGTGCTACACCAAGCCCTATTCTGGGGTGTCTCTTTATGCTCTTAAGCCATTTTCATGCTTAAAGGAATACAGATAGGTCTGTCAACCAACAAATGTGTCTCAAAAAGGTTTTTAAATCTTCCCTAAATCTAAATAATTTTTACCTGGAAGAGTTTTTAATAATGATATATGTTATCTGGAAGAATTTTTACTTGACAATTAACATATTTTTAATCAGCATAATCCATGCAATAAGCCTCTTCTTTGTCTTCCTTTTCCCTTGTTTTCTCTTTTGTTTAAAGCACCTCTAAAGTATTACAACAGTATTTTTGAAGTATCTGCTGAGAAGCATCATGATACTGTGTTTGTGCAAAGCAAAGCTACAATACAGACTTTTGCATTTAGGAATGCAGCCCTGTCAGCCTGGCTTCTTCCCACCCTAGCAGGGTTCACTGGTATATGGTCCACCCCGTATTTTGTGGCACATAGGTCACTTGCTCTTGCCAGGTTCCCCTGTCACAGACTGTAGCAAGTCCCTTCTGCAGGGCCTAGTATGTGAATACACCTGCCTTACCTGGCACGATGGGTGAAAAGTGGTACTTAAAACATCCTGGACTTAGGAACAGTGTTTGGCACCTGTTGCCCAATACATATTTTTGAATGAATGCATGATCATTGCTGTCTCGATTTTGCCAGGTTTCACATCTCTGAATTTGAGTCAATAGCATTTGAGCCTCCCTGACTGAACCCTTAGTGCCTTGCTTCCTTTACAAGTGCCAGGGTTATAGGAGTCTCCTGGATTCTCTCAGCATGTCAAGAATATTTTAGTTGCTTGGATACCAGAAAACTGTTAGGATGGTGATCTGTAGCCCTGATGCCATAATAATACTGAGAGATTCAGAGCCATTTCTGCCCATCAGCGCATGAGCCTCTCTAAATAAACTTCCTAGAATCAAGACAATTGCTGCACCCACGCAAATGACTTCTTGTCACCATGGCAACACACTTGCTCTCTTGCCAGCCCCACCCTGTTCCCAATCAGCACAGAACCACTGACTTAATAAAGCCTGACAAACTTAAACAACAGGGATTTTTTGCTTTAAGACCAAGATCTTTATTAATTCATAACCAGAGCGGCCAGAACTGTGTGTTGCTATTTCACTGACCCTGCCTGGCATTCAGGCAAAAAAATCCCCACCATGATCTATTTCTGCTGGCTTTTCTCAGCTCAGCTCTTCCATTTCCCAAAGTCAGTTAACCAATTAATTGATCAATTAAGGGGATAAATTTAACTATTTGGACACTAAATAGGAAATTGTTGTTTTGTCTTTTTAGAGGGGAATTTCTCAATCTTGGCCAGTCCACATGGAGTGGTGGGTGAGCAAGGAAGCCCCAGGCATGGGTGTCTTTCCTCTCTACCTCTAGTTGGAGTATCTTGTATATTTGCTTCTGGTTGATAGTAATGCTCAAAATTCTCCAAGCCATGCTTTGGCAATATGTGAACCGTGAACTTCCAGATGTTCAAGCTGGTTTTACAAAAGGCAGAGGAACCAGAGATCAAATTGTCAACATTCACTGGATCATCAAAAAAGCAAGAGAGTTCCAGAAAAAAAAAAAAAACAAAACATCTATTTCTGCTCTATTGACTATGCCAAAGCCTTTGACTGTGTGGATCACAGTAAACTGTGGAAAATTCTGAAGGAGATGGGAATACCAGACCACCTGACCTGCCTCTTGAGAAACCTATATGCAGGTTAGGAAGCAACAGTTAGAACTGGACATGGAACAACAGACTGGTTCTAAATAGGAAAAGAAGTACCTCAAGTCTGTATATTGTCACCCTGATTATTTAACTTCTATGCAGAGTACGTCATGAGAAACGCTGTGCTGGATGAAGCACAAGCTGGAATCAAGATTGCTGGGAGAAATATCAATAACCTCAGATATGCAGATGGCACCACTCTTACGGCAGAAAGTGAAGAGGAACTAAAGAGCCTCTTGATGAAAGTGAAAGAGGAGAGTGAAAAAAGTTGCCTTCAAGCTCAACATTCAGAAAACTAAGATCATGGCATCCAGTCCCATCAATTCATGGCAAATAGATTGGGAAACAGTGGCTGACTTTATTTTTGGGGGCTCCAAAATCACTGCAGATGGTGATTGCAGCCATGAAATTAAAAGATGCTTTCTCCTTGGTAGGAAAGTTATGACCAACCTAGATAGCATGTTAAAAAGCAGAGACATTACTTTGTCAACAAAGGTCCATCTAGTCAAAGCTATGGTTTTTCCTGTGGTCATATCTGGATGTGAGAGTTGGACTGTGAAGAAAGCTGAGCACGGAAGAATTGATGCTTTTGAAGTGTGGTGTTGGAGAAGACTCTTGAGAGCCCCTTGGACTGCAAGGAGATCCCACCAGTCCATCCTAAAGAAACTCAGTCCTGGGTGTTCATTGGAGGGACTGATGTTGAAGCTGAAACTCCAATATTTTGGCCACTTGATGTGAGGAGCTGACTCATTTGAAAAGACCCTGATGTCAGGAAAGATTGAGAGCTGGAGAAGGGGACGACAGAGGATGAGATGGTTGGAGGACATCACCGACTCAATGGACATGAGTTTGGGTAAACTCCAGGAGTTGGTGATGGACAGGGAGGCCTGGTGTCCTATGGTTCATGGGGTCGCAAAGAATCGGACATGACTGAGCGACTGAACTGACTGATGGCCTCTGTCTGGGACTGCACAGGCCCCTTCTATGCCTCATTGAACTTGGTTATAGTTCTACAAGGGCCACCCTTGTCCACATGAGGAAGAGAGGTGGGTTGAGACTAGAGGTCCCTTGTGTTGGACAAGGCTCTCTCTACAGTTGATTAAAGACAGACACAGCTGTAGAGGTCCCTGCAAATGATGACTGCATCAAAGGTTCTGACAGTAACCATCCACCTTTCAGTCTCCCAGTGGGGCACTGAGAGAGAATGTCGTGCCCCTGAGCAGAAGCAGCCCTCACTAAACAGATGCAACCAGAGCAAATCGTTCAGTATCTTCCATTTCTTACAAGATCATCTCCCATGTGTGACCTGGCTCTGCCCACACCCTCCTCTCCCACTCATCTCGTCACTGTCTGCTTATAGTCCTCTCCCCTACTCTGGGGAGTTTATGTTTTCCTAATTTTCTGTTGTTTTTTTTCCCGTACCCATCTGGGCTTTGGTTTCACTGTCTCATTGACCTGGAATGATCTCTTTTCTTCCCTTTCTGTTCATCCTCTAAACACACTCTACATGTTCAACAACAAGACAAGGGATAAATGAACTATAATATGTGGTAGTTCAAGTGGTTTGACACCCATTTTCCCTTTCAGGGCCAAGGCACTGATCCCCCTCTTGTCTGAAAGGTTGGCTACTGACCGTACAGAGCTGAGTCCCTCTGCCAGGAAAGATGTGGGTTGAAGAAAGCTGTCTTACCCCAGGTTTTATCAGCTGACATTCAGTGACTATTTGCATACAAGGATACAGAGGCTTGGCCCCTTTGCTTCTGTCAATTGAAAAAAAAAAAAAAATGCTCAATGTAACTGCATGCTCAGTCACATTGGACTCTTTGTGACCCTATGGGCTGTAGCCGGCCAGAATACTGGAGTGGCAAAATACTGGAGTGGGTTGCCATTTCCTCCTCCAGGAGATCTTCCCAAGCTGGAATTGAACCTGTGTCTCCTGCATTGAGGGTGGATTCTTTACTGCTGAGCCACCAGGAAGCCTGCACAATATGAGAGTCGTAAATTAAGTACTCTTTGGGACAAAATGAGGAGTATAGCCCAGGAGACAGCCCCTCAGATAGCTCTGAGGAACTGCTCCAAGGAAGTGGTGTATATGGGGGGCAGGATCAGTATATATGTTATTTTGGTGAAGGGAGTATGTGCAGTCAGTCAGGCACATGTTTTTGCAGAAGGTTGCTGCTAGTCACCAGGAGCATATGTCTCCTTTAATGATTTCAGTGCTTTTCTAGATATAAGAAGATACAAGAAACTGGACTCACAAAACTTCCTGAAAATATCTACATGAAGACCTGTTCTGCCAGTTTTTCCTGGAGCACTGAGTGACTCATTCTTGATCTCCACCCAGAACTCCTTTGAGGGTGTGTTGAAGGTCAGCAACCACATTGGCTAGTGACTTCATCCTTGTAGGAGCAGATGGCAAGTGACAGTTGTGGGTTGGCAGCTCTGCTCGTCACAACTCTGAAGGACCCAGCTAAACTCCCCGTAGGATGGGCTGAGGCCTCCATTTCGGCCGCATCACTTTCCAAGCTCTGTCTCTGCCCCATCCTGCTTCCCTCAGTGCTTTATAGGCAGCCTTCTGAGAGTTCTCCCCAGTGAAACTTCCAACCTGCAAACCTCATCTCAGAGTCTGTTTCCAGGTAACCCTAAAACATAGCAAATCTAGAGTGAAATCATACATAACCATTAAAAACTTTAAATTCTGAATTAGAGAGTAGTTAATGAATAGGAAACTGTTTGGGGTAATGTAATAAACATGAAAACATGAGGCAAAACTCTGCATGCAATATGTTCCTTATTTAAGAATCTACATGAAGAAAGGAGAGAGAATGGGACCAAAGAGAAAAGTAAATAATTTCAGGAAGACTTACTTCTAAAATAGAATTAAAATAGTGTCTACCTCTGGAATTTTATTTCAGTTTTGCTTGTTTTAAATATTCTACAATGAGCAAATAATCATTAGAAAACGTAAGTAAGTTATTTAACAATTAAAGGAAGTCATATTACTAAAGGAATCACCAGGGCACAAAACCCAAAACCAGTTTACCTAATCCATCCTTTGAGGACAAATGAAAAGCTTTCCCTTACAGGATTCCTTCTCAGGTATCCTGTTTGTGGTTTAGTTGCTAAATGTCTGATTCTTGCGGCCCCGTGGACTCTAGCCTGCAAGGCTCCGCTGTCCCTGGGATTCTCCAGGCAAGAATACTGAAGTGGGTTGTCATTTCCTTCTCCAGGGGATCTTCCTGACCCAGGAATCAAACCTGAGTCTCCTACATTGCAGGCAGACTCTTTACTGACTGAGCTATGAGGGAAGCCTTTCAGAAATCCTTGGGGTTGACTATTGACTACTTCCTTTTTTTTTTTTTGAGAAGCCAATTCTCTCTACTTAATGATTACTTCCTTTTTTAGGCAAATCTGTCTCTCTGTATATATGTGTCTATCATTATCCTTCACCACATGGTATTGCAAATATTTAAATTTATCTCATATTACACCAAAGGTCTCTTGAGGGCAGAAGATCATGTCCCTATGCATAGGGCATGGTCTCTGCAGGGTGAACACACAGTGTGTTTTCCTGAATGAACGAATGAATAAATGAAATTGTCTTTGGAGTGGAGACTGGAAGAATCCAGCATTTGATTGGATTGGGGACAAACTAATGAAAGTGAGGATGTAAAAAGAAGGATTGAAAGCCTAATTAACGTTTTAGATTTCATCAGTATAAAAGACTGTGAAATGAGAGGCCCTCCCTGTGCCCATGCTTCTCTGCTGTGCTTCACAAAGAAGCTGAAAGAAGCTGACATCGCCACTGTGGCTTTGAGGCTTTCATGATAAGCATCAGTTTGATTTCAGAAGGAAAATGAGAAATGCCATTCAGGGATGAATATTCTGTTCAACTTTACAATAATCATTTATTTTTCCTAATCATTCAATTAAAAAAAAAAACAACAGTGTTCTTACTGGAGAAGTTTTACATTTCTCCGAGTTAAATTTTGGAAAGTTGTATTTTAAACTTTCTCACAATACCTTATTTTCTGCCCTTTCACTCTCTTCCTACAATTACTAAAATGTCCTGTCTTTTTTTCCCCCCTAATTTTAATTGATACAAAATTCATGGCTTTAACCAGATATTCCAGGGGAAGATTCCCCCAGAGAAGGAAATGGTACCCCACTCCAGTATTCTTGCCTGGAGAATCCCATGAACAGGAACCTGGCGGCTACATACAGTCCATGGGTTGCAAAGAGTCAGACATGACTGAGTACCTGAGCACTAGCACTACAACCATTTTAAAGTGTGCAATTCAGTATTGCCTTTTAATCCTGAGTTAAGCTTCTCTCCTAAACTGACAATTGGCTAGTCTTTTACAAAGATATTAACTGGTTCTATTGAGCTGACATTACAATAATATTCCTGAGTAAAACATTTACATTTAAATAAGGGTATTGATACCTTAACTCAAAGAACTAACTCCATTCTTCCCTGACTCCCTGTCACTTATAGGATGTGGGTGAAATTTGTTAGTGATATACAGAAAAATCTTCTTAGACTGGCCTCTGCTCATTTAGCCTTCCTTAGCTTTCTCTCCTCTTTTATACAATGAGCCCCAGATGTGCTCAAATATTTGCACTTCCTCTGGTAAGCCATGTTCTTTCATACTTTCCTGTGTATTTCTTTTTCCTGTTTGGTGGATGCCTGTGTATCTTTCCTTGAGATGAAGTCCAAACATTAAGATGCCTGTGAAACCTTCTCCATTTTCCCCAGGCAGATTTGAGAGATGGTACTCTCTTCATTCATTTTCTGCCTCTCTCTCTCTCTCTCCCATTCTCTAGGCAACTTTACATGCCCCTCCCCACATAACCTTTACCATGTTGATTTGTAACCTTCAATTCCTTTGCTGTTCCTAATAAGACTGTAAATGTTTTCAGTATAAGAATTGTTTACATCTCCACTGTTCAATTATCTTGAAATAGAGTAGATGCTCAAAAGCAGTTACTAAATGCAGAAAAAAAAAAAAAAAACAACTAATGCTATTTAAGGATCTCTGGCAGACTGGTTAAAAACTTTTTTGGTGGAATGTACCTTTGGGCACCATTCATGTGGATATCTACTCTAGTTAAAGCTACAGCTGATGAGCAATATTTGTCTTGAAATCATTGTAGGAGTAAGAAGCCAGAATGCTGATACCCCTGGAAATTTTTGAAACTCCCTAAAGAAAGATGCAAACTATTAATTAGATACATATCATGACAATATGTATTTTACAGGATTAATAAACCTGAACATTTATCCAGCCTGTTTTATTCTTGTGTCTCTTGAGCTTCAGCATAGAATTTATATTTATAACACCTGCTGTTTTCATCCCAGGATAACAGACTGTTTAGCATTTTATCACTTTCAAAGTATAGGAATTCACACTTTACCCAGTCCTGGTTGTTTGATATGGATCTCTTCCAAGGGTTCTTCAGAGATCATCCTGGAGCCTAGGCTAAACTACCAAGGCTGTGAGCTATCAAACTAGTATGTAAACTGCAAGTAAAATAAAGAGTTATTAGGACTATTGAAATGGAAAACAATTCTGAAATGTTCGGGTTGGGAGAGGGATGGGGAGCGAGCGAGAAGGAGGAAGGGAAAGAAAAAAGGAAAAATGAAACAAAACTAACTTTCTTTCTTTTTTATTTTATTTATTCTTTTCTGAAGGAGGGATTAGTGGTCTGCTGGTTGAATTTTAGTTCCCTGACTAGGGGTGCTGAGTCCTAACCACTGGATTACCAGGGAATTCCCTATAATTTTCTTAAAATGCAAAATTTTCCTTGCCACAGTCCTTCAAGCAGAGCCTTCATCTAAATTGACATGCGCTCACTGTCTCCTGCAATAAGATGTGAAGGCTCAGTTATCATATGTTCATGTGCCTGGCAGTCATCTGGGGACTGGTTTAAAGTGACGGGTTCTTGAAGTCATTACTTCAAAGAGCTGTCTGTACTTGCATGTTCATTGCAACATTGGTCGAAGTAGCCAAGACATGGAAACAAGGTAGGTGTTCACCTAGGGAAGGACACATGTAGAAAATATGAAATGAGAGTGGAATACTCTCTATAAAGAAGAAAATTATGTCATTTGTGACAGCATGGGTAATTTGGAGCGAATTATGCTGAGATAAGCTAGACAGAGAAAGATGAATGAATATCACCATATTCATCACCATATCACATTTTTTTTGTTCTCATATACATTTATTATATTTTTTATTTTACTTTACAATTCTGTATTGGTTTTGCCATACATTGACATATCACTTTAAGTGTGGAAGAAAACAGAAAGTCAAACTCAGGAAGTGAGTAAAGTTGGGTTGCCAGGAAGTGGGGATGGGGATAGGAGAAATTGATAAGTGGATGTAAGCTTTCAGTTGTATGACGGCAACATAAAAGAAAGAAAGGAAATAAAACAAAGTAAAGAAAATGAAACACAAGCAAAATAAAATAAAATGATAGATTTCTAGCCGTCACTTCAATTTCTCTGGGATGCTAGTTAGTTTTTCAGGAGGTGATACTAGGAACTTTAAAAAAAAATCTCTTCTAAGTCCTTATTGAGGTTGTTACAATATTATTTCTATTTTTACATTTGTTTTTTGGCCCTGAGGCATGTAGGATCTAATTCCCTGACCAGGGATCGAACCCCCACTCCCTACATTGGAAAGCAAAGTCTTAACCATTGAACCACCAGGGAAGTCCCAGGAAGTTGTGTGTTTTTTTTTTTTTTTTTGACACAGCCCAGATGATTCTGTTAGAGGTGGTCTAATAAACATACCACATTTTGAAAAACCCTATAGCATCATCTCTTATCATTCCTGTACTAACTTTTTTCTGCTAAAACAGTGGTCAGGTATTAGTGTACTGTTTGTTGCAGATTGACAGTTTGGTTGGGCCTCAGCTGGATGCTTCTTTCACCAGTGTTGTCTGGACCCGTAAACCTCCAGTCGGCTGGTGGCTCAGCTGGAGCAGGATGGTCAAAGTTGGCTTATGCACGTGACTAGTGTTCAGCAGGCTGTCAGTCAAAGGTGTCTTCTGTCTCCTCCCTGCAGTCTCTGCAGCTTGGGCTTCTTCACAGAGTGCTCTCAAGATTTCCAAAAGCAAGAGAGGGCAAGTCGTAATGTGCAAGCAGGTGCCAAGCCTCTGCTCATATAGCATTTTTGAATAGCTCATTGGCCAAAGAAAGTCATGTGTCCAAATCTAGATCTGAGGGAAAACAAAGTAAATCCCACTTTTTGGTGAAAAGCATAGCAAAGTCACATTGCAAGGGATGGGAAGAATTACCAGGGCCATTTTGCCAACAGTCTTCAATGCTTAATATCTCAATAAATTGATATGTTAAAAAGTGGCTGATGAAGTGAAGTTTATGAAGGATTTGCACTCTTGAAATATAAACTAATGAAAATGCAAATTTATCTTCCAAATAAAAGCCCTTCCACTGATTTTTTTTTTCTTTTTGAGTGGTATATTGGTGGATTTGTGTACAGTGTGATGGAAATTATCACAATTTTGGATAGACTCATGGACATTGGTAGACCTTTCTAAGGTAATCTGCCATGAATAACTTGGAAGGAAAAAAAATACCATAGTTCTAGAGATCTGTGGAAAATTAGGTAAGGAGGATAAATGATGGTCTTTGTTTCACTGCTTTGTAGGAGGAGTGGTAAAGATATAGTACCTTCCTGTCTAGATACCAATCTTGGCCTTGCCATTCTTGACTTTTTTACATTGGGAAAATAAATTTGTATTTCCATATCTCATAGTATTGTGATATTTAAATAAAATTATGTATGTCATAAGAGCTCACAGAGCATCAGCTATCACCATCATCATTATCATCATTCTAGAAAAAAAAATGTGGCCAATATCCCATAACTCTCTTTACCCAAGGAATGGACAGTTATCTGTAGAATCTACATTCAGATAATTCCTTGCCTCTTCCAAATTCCCCAAACAACCAGAAGATTGGCCAAAACCTTTTATTCCATGAGGACAGGAAAGAATAACTGCCCAATTCTCTTCCTACTCTCTAGCAGGACTCAGTGATTGAATTCTCCAAAGCTGCTGTGGTAGCCAGTCTCCAGAATGGTCCCCAATGATCCTTGACTCATAGTATCCATCACTTTGTCTAAAAATCTGCCAAATTTGAATAAGGCTTATCTGTGTAACCAAAAAAGTATCATGGAAGTGAAATGTAGCTTCTGATGCTAGATCATAAAAGGTGCTGCAGTTTCTACCTTATTGTCTTGGGTCAGACAGCTGCTGTCTTGGGGAAAGCCAGCTGCTGTGTCAAGAGGCTACTTAAGCAAACCTATGGACATTTCCTTGTGTCAGGAACCTGGGGTCTCTTGTCAACAGCAGGTGCAAACTTGCCAAGCAGGCGAGTGAGCCAGCTAGGAAGTGGGTATTCCAACTCCATCCAGCTTTGAGATGACTGCGTCCCCAGTGGACATCTTGACCATAACCTCATGAGGGACCTCAAGCTACAAGCTCTCAGCTGAGCAGGTCTCCAATTTCTGATCCCAGAAACCATGAGAGAGAATAACTGTCTGCTGTTGCTTCAAGTCTCATAAGTTGTGGGGCAATTTGTTATGTGAAGGTAGATAACTGATACAGCTGTTTTGATGTGGGGAGAGAGAGAAAGCACAGATGCACTGGCTAATGGGAAGAGAGAGAAAGGAGAAGTACTAGAGGCAGAGGCTGAGGATTACCAAAGGGCAACCTCACCATGTTGCTCATGGGCACAGTCCTGGAGGCATTTTCTGGAAGAGAAGCAACAGAATCGAGTGTGCCAAGTGCTTTGAAGTGCCTGGAGACCCTGCAGGGAATGGCACTGGGTAACCAGGAGGTCGTGCTTTTCCTCTTTATCATCTCTGCCATTAACTGGAGCGGAGCTCTTTGTGGGAAACATGCAAATTGCTTAAAATGGGGTTGAATTCCCTCCATCTCTCTTTGACTGGAAATATAATTGCAACTCTTTGCACATTGCTCTGATTTTTTTTTTTTAAATCCTGTCACGCTTTGTTGGCTCACTGCTTTTCATCTTACTGTTTATTAAAATAGCCTGAGTCCTCTTTGATGCTGAAAGCCCAAGTATGTGATTGGGAGCTATTGCCAAATTACAATTCATTTTTATTTGATACTAAGATTCTAGACTATTTATTTTTAAGTTCTTAAGTTTTTTTTTTTTTTTTTTTTTCAACTTTGGAGTTGGGGACTGGGAGTAGGGAAGGGAGAAAAGTAGGAAACAATGAATGGTCAATGGGAAGTTTGTCTTAGCCTCAGGAATCTGGCAGTTATTGTCAAAGCATTCCCATGAACATTTCCAATGCTCTCCTATGAGACTTAGTCCCTATATCCTTGACTAGTGGCAGGAAGTAGAATGAGCCATGAGCCATGATCCATGCATGAAGAACTATGTTATATATTCTTACTAGAGTGATTGATGATTTAACCACAGTATTGTTTAATTCTTTAGGGTGTTGGGTGAGCTGATTCTAATTTGCTTTAATTGATTTTGCAATGAAATTGAGATGGGCACTCTAGTCTTCCTAACAAGGTAATTTTGCTTTTAAGTCTATGCTGCAAACAGTGGGATGATGCCTAGGCAGAGATCCTCCCTGAATGGTTTCCAAAAATAGCCTATATAGGGGGATTGCAATTGAAAAGTGTATTAGTTTCCTTTGTGTCTTGACAAATTACCATTCCCTTGGCTTCTTAAAAGAATAGAAATGTAATCTTTCTCAGTTCTGAAGTTCAGAAGTACAGAATCAGTTTGATGATGCTGACGTTAAGGTATGGGTGGACTTGCACTCTGACTGAATGCTCTAGGGGAAAGTCCATCCATTCCTTGTTTTCTCTAGCTCTGGGGGTTGCTGGTATTGACCATATCATTCCCATCTCTGTCCCCACGGTCACATTCTCTTCTCTTCTCTGTCCCTTACTCTGTGTCAGTTTCCCTCTATCTTCCTCATAGAGATGCCTGTGGTAGCATTTATAGCCAATTGTATAATCCAAAATAAGCTCACTATTTCACAATGCTTACCTTAATCATATTTTCAGAGACTTCTTTGTCAAATAAGGTAACATGTGCAGGTTCCAAAGATTATAGTCTGATAGCTTTAGAGCCATGCCTGAGCCTTCTGGCTTCCCTGATGGCTCAAATGGTAAAGAATCTACCCTCAATGCAGGAGACCCAGGTTCAGTCCCTGAGTCGGGAAGATCCCCTGGAGAAGGGAATGGAAACCCACAACCCACTCTCCAGGCAAGTATTCTTGCCTGGAGAATTCCACACTCTAGAGGAGCCTGGCAGACGACAGTCCATGAGGTCGCAGAGAGTAGGACACCACTGAGCAACTACACTCTTCTAAGCCTTCTACAAGAAGCCTTACATGCCTGGATGGGAGGGGAGATTGGGGGAGAATAGATACATGTATATGTATGACTGAGTCCCTTCACCTGAAATGTCATAATATTGTTAATCGGCTATACTCCAATACAAAGTAAATGTGTTTTTTTTTTCTTTTAAATAAAAGAAGCCTTACGTCTTTTCATCCTAATCCAGACCTCTCTATCCCACTTCTGTTTTTCTCTGTCCCACTTCCATTTGACTCTATCTTACTTCCAGTTGTTAGTATACCACAGAAAGGAGAAATGGCTCCTCTCTTCTTTGAAAAAACTATAGGACAAATACATGAGATGGAAGAACTCTAGCAAATGAGGAAGAGATGGCAAATAAAGTCTTGCCCAAACACACCACCTCCCTAGTTTATGCTGTTTACTGTAGAATCTGGCTCTGTTGAATGCCTTCCTTTGAAAGCCTCTCTCAGTTTTTACTTTGCAACATAGATTTGGTTACCCATTCAAAATTGCCATCTCACATGTTGCAATCAAGGCCTTGTCTGTCATCTTTGTCCACTACAAAGTGTTATTAACCCTAGAGTGAGTTCTCTGCTCCATGCCCACTGTGGTGTCCTGCCATGGTGTGTGGACCTGAGATAAAAGCCACTCAGTGTTACGGTTGGAGGGTAATAGACTTCTCTCACCCAGACTGCTAAGTCATTATAGGCCCTTTCACTCAATAAATCTGTCTTGGGTCCTACCTTGCACTTAGTGGGGGAAGGGAGAGTGGGAGTGAGAGGAGGGCTGGTTCTTTACTAAAATGCTGGTATGCACTACTTGGTGATAGAAACCTGGGCAGTGGTAGGGGGTGGCTGTTTGAAATGATTGTGCACTTGGTCTCTAAGGCAGCAATACACGTGATCTCTGATCCAGAGAAGATACAGAGGATTCTTGGATTTGAGGAAAACTTGCCCATGCAAATAATGAAGTTAGGCAAAACTTGAACCTGATGTCTTAATCGTTTCCTAGTCTAACTCCATCTGCCTCTTAGCCTACTTTTCATTCCTCCCACTGTCTTTTCCAGTTAAACTGGGCTACTCAAAATTCCCCAGGTTTCTCCTATCTGTAGCTTTGCAGAAACCACATTGCTCCTCTAAAATGTCACCCTACCCTCTCTCCTCTTCGCCTGGCCCTCCCCCACATCATGCCCTTCCAGGAGTCTCAGCTCTGCTCTGATTCTCTCCCTAGGCACTGGAGCTCTGGATGCTCACGCTTCCTCATAATTTCTGTCAAATCTAAGCTTTGAAAAGTTCCTTCTTGGGTACCTTGCAGCTCTGGATTGCTTATATTTTTAATGTGTTTTCTCTCTTGGACAAGAATGTTTGGCTTTAAGATTGTGTGTCTCATTCTCCTATCTCCTCTCTCTTCAAAAACCAGAATGCTTATTGTAAACAAGTAAAAAGATGCCCATTTCCCTCTTTGAAAGCTGGCAGAGCCATGCACTAAGGTGATGCTGTCAAGAACTCACCCTTCTCTTTTCTCCCATTCTAATCAAGTGAAGTGAAAGACGTTCAGTTGTGTCCAGCTCTTTGAGACTCCCTGAACGGTAGCCCCCAGGCTCCTCTATCCTTGGGATTCTTTAGGCAAGAATACTGGAGTGGGTAGCCATTCCCTTCTCCAGGGGATCTTCCTGACCCAGGGATCTAACCTGGGTCTCCTGCATTGCAGGCAGATTCTTTACTGTCTGAACCAACAGGGAAGCCTACAATGCTGCCCTGACCACTTCCAACTAAAACTGCCTGTGGTCACTGAGTTATTGTGGGTGAGTGAAGGGAAAAGAGGAGAGTGCAGAGAACCTATGAGAAAATAGGAAGGGTAAAGGGCCAGTGAACAACCAGAGATGGTGGTGGTGGGGTCTCTGCAAAAAACTACCAAGAACTTCATTGCTTGATGTTCAAATGGGTATTATTATAAAATAGCCTCTATGCATGAGTGCTCACTCAGCCGTGTCCAATTCTTTGTGACCCCATGCACTATATAGCCCACCAGCTATTCTTTCAAGGAATTTTCCAGGCAAGAATACTGGAATGGGCTACCATTTTCTACTCCAAAACATCCTCCAGCTCAGCACCAAACCTCTATTTAAGTCTATTTCACACGTGTCACATATGACTGTGTCAGTATGTGGAAGATAAAGGAAAGAGACTGATTTTCATGTTTGAATCAGTTAAAGTGAACTTGTGACTGTGACTTTAACTTCCCTGATATTTCAGTTGGTAAAGAATCCACCTGCAATGCAGTAGACTCCAGTTCAATTCCTGGGTCGGGAAGATCCCCTGGAGAAGGGATAGGCTACCCCCTCCAATATTCTTGAGCTTCCCTTGTGGCTTAGCTGGTAACGAATCCGCCTGCAATGTGGGAGACCTGGGTTTGATCTCTGGGTTGGGAAGATCCCCTGGAGCAGGGAAAGGCTACCCATGCCAGTATTCTGGTCTGGTGAATTCCGTCGACTATATAGTCCATGGGGACGCAAAGAGTTGGACACAGCTGAGCAACTTTCACTTTCACTTATGACTATGAGGCTTCCTACTAAAATACAAATGAAATAGTAAGCACTGAAAATATCTAGATAAGTGTAGGTTGGTGCTGGGAGTTTGTAACCTGTCTTCTGTGGATCTCATGGGAATAGGAGACCTACGGTGATGAAGAAATAGAGGAAAACAATAGAATGGGAAAGACTAGAGATCTCTTCAAGAAAATTAGAGATACAAAGGGAACATTTCATGCAAAGATAGGCAAAATAAAGGACAGAAATGGTATGGACCTAACAGAAGCGGAAGGTATTAAGAAGAGGTGTCAAGAATACACAGAAGAACTGTACAAAAAAGATCTTAATGACCCAGATAACTATGATAGTGTGATCACTCACCTAGAGCCAGACATCCTGGAATGTGAAATCAAGAGGGCCTTAGGAAGCATCACTGCGAACAAAGTTAGTAGAGGCGATGGAATTCTAGTTGAGCTATTTCAAATCCTAAAAGGTGATGCTGTGAAAGTGCTGCAGTCAATATGCCAGGAAATTTGGAAAACTCAGCATTGGCCACAGGACTGGAAAAGGTCAGTTTTCATTGCAATCCCAAGGAAAGGCAATGCCAAAGAATGCTCAAATGACCACACAATTGCACTCATCTCACACACTAGCAAAATAATCTCAAAATTCTCCAATCCAGGCTTCAACAATACATGAACCATGAACTTCCAGATGTTTAAGCTGGATTTGGAAAAGGCAGAGGAACCAGAGATCAAATTGCCGACATCTGTTGGAACATCGAAAAAGCAAGAGAGTTCCAGAAAAAACATCTACTTCTGCTTTATTGACTATGCCAAAGCCTTTGACTGTGTGGATCACATCAAACTGTGGAAAATTGTTAAAGAGCTGGGAATACCAGACCACCTGTCCTGCCGCCTGAGAAATCTGTATGCAGGTCAAGAAGCAATGGTTAGAAATGGACATGGAACAGCAGACTCGTTCCAAATCAGGAAATGAGTATCATCAAGGCTGTATATATTGTCACCCTGCTTATTTAAATTCTATGCAGAGTACGTCATGTAAAATGCCAGGCTGGATGAATCACAGCTGGAATCAAGGTTGCTGGGAGAAATATTAGTAACCTCAGATATGCAGATGACAGCACACTTATGGTAGAAATTGAAGAACAACTAAACGGTCTCCTGATGAAAGTGAAAGAGGAGAGTGAAAAAGTTGGCTTCAAACTCAACATTCAGAAAACTAAGATCATGGCATCTGGTCCCATCACTTCATGGCAAATAGATGGGGAAACAATGGAAACAGTGAGAGATCTTATTTTGGGGGGCTCCAGAATCACTGCAGATGTGATTGCAGTCATGAAATTAAAAGATGCTTGCTCCTTGGAAGAAAAGCTATGACCAACCTAGACAGCATATTAAAAAGCAGAGACCATCTAATCGAAGCTATGGTTTTTCCAGTGGTCATGTATGGATGTCATAGTTGAACTATAAAGAAAACTGAGCTCTGAAGTACTGATGCTTTTGAATTCTGGTGTTGGAAAAGACTCTTGACAGTCCCTTGGACTGCAAGGCGATCCAACCAGTCCATCCTAATGGAAATCAGTCCTGAATATCCTTTGGAAGGACTGCTGTGAAGCTCCAATACTTTGGCCATCTGATGTGAAAAACTGACTTACTGCAAAAGACCCTGATGTTGGGAAAGATTGAAGGCAGGAGGAAAAGGGGATGACAGTGGATGAGATGGTTGGATGGCATCACCCACTCTATGGACATGAGTTTGAGTAAGCTCCAAGAGTTGGTGATGGACAGGGAGGCCTGGCGTGCTGCAGTCCATGGGGTTGCAAAGAGTCTTCGGACATGACAGCAACTGAACTGAACTGAACTGAAGGTGACTCTGGAGGGTCCAAGAGATGAAAATAGAGGCTAGAAAAAGAGATGACCACCAGGTGGCAGTAGCACACGCTGTATTGGGCACTTAGAGGAACGGTTGGCCTGGGGAAGTCCCTCCCAGCAAGTGTCTGGGGCAGCAACTCAGGAGAGGAGGAGAGTGAGGGAATTCCTGGGGAAAGAGGAATCAGAAGAGAGTTTCCTAGTATGGTGAAGTGACGCAACAGCCTGAGAGAGTCTGGGTCAGCAGGCAGCAGTGGCTTGGGTTCTTTGTGATGGTGGTTTTTCTTATCTATGGCTAGTTGAGTATTCTCAGGATTCTTCCCACTGTATGACCATTCATGTAATAGATGTTGCTTATGTCTAAAAAGGAAACAAAACTGAGGTCTATCCACTCGTCTATGGCAGACAGTTTACAAGACACATCTCTATGGTTTTTTTCCAAAGCATTTTGTAAATTTTATTTTTTATTGAAATATAGTTGCTTTACAAAATTGTGTTAATTTCATGTGTATAGGACAGTGATTTAATGTTATTGTAGGTTATGTTTTATTGTAGGTTACTGCAAGATAAGTTTGCTGTGTTACACAGTAAATCCTTGTTGATCTATTTTATATATAAAATATATATTTGCTAATTCTATATTCCTCCCCCTTCTATCTTCCTTTTGGTAACCATAAGTTTGTTTCCTAGGTCTATGAATCTGCCTATGTTTTGGATATACATTAATTTGTATTAACATTATTATTGTTATTATTTTTACATTTCACATATAAGTGATATTATAAAGTACTTGCCTGTGTCTGACATTTCATTAAGCATAATATTCTCTTGGTCTGTTCATGTTGCTGCAAATAGTAGTATTTGCATTTTGTGTGTGTTTGTCTGTGTCTGTGTGTATCACATCTTCTTAATCCAATCTTTAGCACTTGGGTTGCTTTCATGTCTTGGCTATTGTGAATAGTGCTGATATAAACATTGAGGTACATGTATCTTTTCATATTAGTATTTTTGCTATTTCTGGGTATATATTGGGGAATGGAATTTCTGGGTAATATAGTAGTTCTATTTTTTTTAAGAAAACTTTATATTGTTTTCCACAGTGATACTGCATTAATTTGCAATTCCCACCAACAGTGTTATGAAGGTTCCCTTTTCCCCCACATTCTCTCCAATATTTGTTATTTATAAACTTTTTGATGATAGCCATTCTGACTGGTGTGAGTTGATACCTCATTGTGGTTTTGATTTGCATTTCAATAAAAGTTAGCAATGTTGAACATCTTCTGATGTGCATGTTAGTCATTGTTTGCCTTCTTTGGAAAATGTTTGTTTGGGTCTTCTACCCATCTTGATTGAATTATTTTTTATATTGAGTTGTATGAGCTGTTTGTGTAGTTTGGATATCAATCCTTTGTTATTCACATCATTTGCAATTTGTTGTTGTTTTTCAATTGCTAAGTTTTCAGTGCCCAACTCTTTGTTACTCCATGGACTGCAGCATGACAGGTTCCTCTGTCCTTGACTCTCTCCCAGAGTTTGCTCAAATTCATATCCATTGAGTCAGTGATACTATCTAGCCATTTCATCCTCTGCCACCCACTTCTCCTTTTGCCATAAATTTTTCCCAGCATCAAAATCTTTTCCAGTGAGTCAGTTCTTCGCATCAGATGGCCAAAGTATTGGAGCTTGGTTGGTTGGTTGTATGTTGGTGTAGCATGGTGGCTTTTGATATGTTCACAGTCTTAACTCAGAGCATAGTAGTCAAAGGCAAAAGTTCTGGCAATTGGACCTCATTCTGATTTGGACTTCCCAACTTCCTATTTTATTTTTTTACAATTTACTTTACTCTTGTATCTAATTTTCTTCTATTGCAAAATGAGGAATATCAACCTCCTAGAGTTGTGTAAGGATTAAGGGACATGCCACATATAACTTGCTTAGCAAAGTATATAGCACATGCTGTTATTGTTGTTCAGTCTCTCAGTCATGTCCCACTCTTTACAGTCCCATGGACTGCAGCATGCCAGGCCTCTCTATCCCTCACCATCTCCCAAAGTTTGCCAAAGTTCATGTCCATTGCATCAGTGATGCCATCCAGCCATCTCATCCTCTGACATCCCCTTTTCCTTCTGCCCTCAATCTTTCCCAACATCAGGGACTTTATCAATGAGTTTACTGTTTGTATTGGATAGTATTTGGTTGTACCAGATGATCAAAATACCAGAGTTTCAGCTTCAGCATCAGTCCTTCCAAAGAGTATTCAGGGTTGATTTCCATTAAGATTGACTGGTTTGATCTCCAAGGGACTTCTGGGAGTCTTCTCCAACACCACAGTTTGAAGGCATCAATTCTCTGGCATTCTGCCTTCTTTACAACAGAACAGTAGAGCACATCAGTCAGTTCAGGGGCTCAGTTGTGTCTGACTCTGCAACCTCACGGACTGCAGCATGCCATGATGGCCAGCATGCCTGTCCATTACCAACTCCCGGAGCTTGCTTAAACTCATGTCCATCGACTCAGTGATGCCATCCAACCATCTCATCCTCTGTCTCCTCTTGCCTTCAATCTTTCCTCGCACCAGGATCTTTTCCAATGAGTTAGTTCTTCGAATCAGGTGGCCCAAGTATTGCAGTTTCAGCTTCAACATCAGTCCTTCCAATGGATATTCAGGACTGATTTCCTTTAGGATGGACTAGTTAGATCTCCTTGCAGTCCAAGGGACTGTCAAGAGGCTTTTCCAACACCATAGTTCAAAAGCATCAATTCTTCAGCACTCAGCTTTCTTTATAGTCCAACTCTTACATCCATACATGACTACTGGAAGAACCATAGCTTTGACTAGTATAGCACATAGCTCTCAAAAATTAACCAATATAAAAATCAGTTCAGTTCAGTTCAGTCGCTCAGTCGTGTCTGACTCTTTGTGACCCCGTGAATCATAGTATGCCAGGCCTCCCTGTCCATCACCAACCCCCGGAGTTCACTCAGACTCACGTTCATCAAGTCAGTGATGTCATCCAGCCATCTCATCCTCTGTCGTCCCCTTCTCCTGCCCACAATCCCTCCCAGCATCAAAGTCTTTTCCAATGAGTCAACACTTCGCATAGTACGTATAAGTTGTTTTCTGCTAAATCCACCTGTATATTAGACCAGCACTCTCTATATGCTTCATTGATCATGCAGTGTATATTCATCATCAGTTCTGTACATTACATGGCCAGAGACCCATGGGGAAAGGAGCACTAGGGTGGTTAAAGAGTTAGCTTTCCATTAAATTATCATTTACTTAAAGACAATAAGAAATAGATACAAGCATTTCTCTGTGTCCTTACTGTGTTTGGGTCCCTAATAAGAAATCATCAAGCCCTCATTTAAAATGGTCTCAATGCCACAAAGTACTTCCCATCCTTAAAAAGAAAATTCATAAGTAATTACTTAGGGCTTCTTTCTTGCTCAGTCCTATTCAAGACTAGGGAATGGAGGTGGGCTCCCAGGAAAGCAAGGTTTCCCTGCTCCTCATTTGATCCATGGACTTTTCAGTTTCAAACTGAATTCCAGTTCACATTTTTTTTTTCCTTAATCATAGCATCTTGTTTACCAGATCCCACTTTGTTTGTCCCTCCCTCTCAATACTTCTGAGTTGGATCCTATTTATCCCAGCATTCTGCTAAAAAAAAATAAAAGAAAAGAAAGAGCCTTACAACCAACTGAACATCCTCTTCCTAAGGCAAGTATGCAGCTCCTCTAGGTTGCAGAATTCATAGGAAGGAAACAGAGAAATTTTCTTAGAAAGCTTGATAATGCTGAGAGTTGGAGAGGATTTGGAGTCTTTGCAGGACACTCGGTCCTGTGCAAAACATCCGTAAGAGATTTATAGCAATAAGACATTCAGTCCACACCAAAAGGTCCTTGATATTTAGTCCTGTCCAAAACCATTTGGCATGGAGCAAGTATGTTCATGGATATTTTGGATAGGACCAAATTTCAATTTGGCATGTCAAGATATTTCCTGGACCAGATGTCTTATGAATATTTTGGAAAAGATCAAATGTCTGCTAACCTATAGAACAACTGTAACTCTCACATGTTTCTACAAGGAATATAAAATGGTACAACCACCTTAGAAAAGAGTTTGGAAGGTTCTCTTTTAAACATTTATCTACCATACAAGCTAGCAATGACATTTCTTGAATTCCACTCAAATAGAATGAAAACTATATCTATACAAAGACATATGCACTAATATTCTTAGCACTTTTGTTCATAATAGCTCCAAACCAGAAACAACCCATATGTTTATCAACTAATGTTAATGAGTGAACGAATTATGATATATTCATCAGTTGAAATACTACTCAAACCCAAAAAAGTACTGAGTCATACAGCTAAACAGATGAATCTCAATATTTTGCTTATCTAAACAAGCCAGCCTCAAAAGAATGCATACTGTATTATCTTATGTATATAAAATGTAAAAAAAAAAAAATCCAAACTAACATACAGTTACTGAAAGTAAGATAGTAGTTGCCTGGCAGCTGGGAATGAAAGAAGTGCTAACTGAGATGAGGCACAAGGGAGCTTTTGGGGGTGATGTAAATGTTCTATATTCCGGTTGTGATGATAGTTACAAAGGCATGCACATTTTTCAGAACTTTTTGAGTATACACTTAAAATGGGTACAGTATATAATTTTCTAGCATAGTATATGTTTTATATTTTATAGTATGTAAAAAAATGTATCTATTGTACCTAAAATGATGATTTAAAAAATAAAAGATACAGAAAGATTTAAATTGTCACATCAAATTTATTCAGGTACATAACTGCATTGCTGATGAATCTATTAAATGTTTTGCTGTTGTTTAGTCAATAAGTCATGTACAACTCTTTGTGATCCCATGGACTGTAGTCCGCCAGGCTCCTTTGTCTGTGGGTTTTACCAGGCAAGAATACTCAAGTGGGTTGTCATGCCCTCTTTCAGGGAATCTTTCCGACCCAGGGATCCAACCCAGGTCTCCCGCATTGCAGGCAAATTCTTTACCATCTTAACCACCAGGGAAGTCCATTAAATGTTTCCTAAGCACATTTATTCATTTGCTCAATCAATTATTTATTCGACCATTCATTAAGCACTGACCGCATGCTACCACAAGTGCTGAGTATGTAGCCCAGAGATTAAAGGTAACTTTGTAGCCACAACCCATTTGCAGTTTTAACAATTAGACCAATGTAAAAATAGTTGCCATGGAAGAGTTTAGCTGGGAGAATCAGTGATAGTCCCTGGGATGAGGTGGTATTTGATCTGAGGCCTGGAAGGAAAAGAGGGTGTGGATTCTTTAGGCAGAGGGAGTACCATATGCAGAGCCCCGGCAAGGGTGGTTCTGAAGTGGAGATTGTAGATGTGAGAATAGTGACCAGTCAGGAGCAGAAAAGCAGGCATGGGTCCTGGACCATGTCAGGAAGGCCTTCAGGGAGTTGCCTATTTTCTGTTTGGAGTAAATGAAGCCCTTTAAGCAGAACAGTGGCATGCGTTCACTATGATGTAGGACAGTTGTGCTCTTCTCACTGTGCTGCATTGATTGAATGGGATCCAGAATTTGAGAAGAGAGACCAGTTAGGGAATTATTGAAGTATTCTAGTGCACGTGGCAGGAATGGCCTCTTCGCTCTTCATATGTGTAACAAATGTCTTCCAGCTCCACATGCTGTTGCCTTTCTATGTTGCTTAGTTTGTGTTTGTAGTCTGTGTTTAGTTTGGCCAAAGGTGCTTGGTGCTTACGCCTTTTCTCCAGGGCTTCCTGAAGCATGTCCTGTCTCAACCTCCTTTCCCTTTCATCTTTTCTGAAAAACAAACAAACAAACAAAAAAGGCTAAGGAGATGACATGGTTTTCTTTTAGGTATTTTATGAAATGTGATTCCTATTTGATTTCACCTTTGAAAGCAGTGCTGCCATGGATGATTTCTCCCATTGATGCAATGAAGCCAAGATTCTGTGTTGGCCTCAAAAGAGTATTTACAATAGAAAGTTTACAGACTCTCTCATTGATGAGTATTTACTGAGTGTCTGTTCTGTGTCCCAGCCTTTGTGAGGAGCTGGTGAGTTGGCTAGATAGCTTGATGGATGACCAACACCTCTCTCGGCCCCTACTCCTTACTTCTCACTGCAATCCCCACCCCCTTGTTCTCTATACAAAGGTCGTGTGGAGATACCTGGACATATAAAAGGCAGTCTCTACCCACAACTGACATAATTCTGAAGGGAAAGAAACTGGCTACAAGTTAAGGCAGAATTGGAAGCACAATTAAAAAAGATAGAGGAAGGTTGGTGCAGTATTTTAAGTGAAGGGGAACTCTCCCCCCATCCCCTCCAACAGTGTTTACACAGATGTGGCTGTTCCATGCACAGAAAAATTCCCCTAGAGATCAC
Source organism: Oryx dammah (assembly GCF_014754425.2). NCBI lineage: Eukaryota > Metazoa > Chordata > Mammalia > Artiodactyla > Bovidae > Oryx > Oryx dammah. The sequence continues at coordinate 2,832,200 of NW_024080596.1, read as the reverse complement.
GTTAACACTAACTGTGAGTCAGAGACTCTGTTATGTGCTAGAAACACCAAGCTGAAAAATAGCAGCCCCCACCTCTGTTACCAAACCAAACTTGGGTCCACTTACTTGCACTCATTAAAGTCAATCTACAGACACTAGGTTGTAGTGAAGGGAAGTGCAGCATTTACTGCAGGGCACCAAGCAAGGAAAACTGGGGTCTCGTGTTCAAAACACCCAAACTCCCCGATGGCTTTCAGAGAAGGGGCTTTAAGGGCAGTGTAAGGGAGGGGTTTGCCAGGTGCATGGTCAGCTCATGCACATTTCTCGGATTGGTTGGCATTAAGGTGAAGTTTCAAGCATCACCAGCCTCCTGGTTTCAACCAGTCTAGGGTCTATGTTCTTCCAGTCAGCAGTTTTCATCTGGTGGGTGTCTGCTTCCTGTGAAAGCAAACTAGGACGTGTGTCAGTCCTTTCTTCGTTCAGGGAACTGTGAGTTCGGTGATTCTGCTGTGTGACAGAGTTATGGTCTAAATTGTTACCAGTTCCCCAGCCCAACAGCTATTCTTTGTCTAATCGTTAACTCTTAAGTTATCCTTTGAGACTCAGGGGAGGCCTGGGAGACTAGAGCGAAAGCCTTTTACTTCAAACAACAGGGGCACAGGGGCTTGTACCGATACATATATATGCTATGTCACAGTAAGTTTAGGCAGTGCTAGCAGTAAAAAGCCCACTTGCCAATGCGAGAGACGTAAGAGACTTGGGTTTGATCCTTGGGTCAGGGATCTGACCACCAAATGGCAACTCACTCCAGTATTCTTGCCTAGAGAATGCCATGGACAGAGGAGCCCATTGGGCTACAGTCCATAGGGTCGTACAGAGTCGGACACTACTGAAGTGATTTAGCGAGTGAGCGAGATGCTGTACCATATATCAATCCAAGCCCCTGTATCCCTGCCATTGAATGACTTTCAATCCCTCTTTTTATTTGTTGCTCCTGAGTCTTGAGGGGATCAGGTCCAGGAAAAGGAATAGAGTAAAGTTTTGGACAGGGAGGCTAATCATAAACTCAGCAGAGGAACTCAGGTTTAGGAGGATTCAGTTTCTCTTTCAGTATATCCTGGAGGCAGGTTAGTCTGTAAAATGAGGTCATCCTCTTAAATTTTTTATTATTGCTTTATTCCTTAAACTTTGAAAAGATTCCTCAACTCTGTGTAATCAGAGATTGATTGATTAGACTAGTGAATTTTTAAGAAATATTGATTTGTTTATTTTGGGGTATGCTGGGTCTTCGTAGCTGTGTGTGGGCCTTTCTCTAGTTGCGGCAAGTGGGGGCTACTCTCTAGTTGTGAAGAAAGGGCTTCTCTTTGCAGTGGCTTCTCTTATTTATTGCACCTCACAGGCTCTGGGGCTCGGGGCTTCAATAGTTGCAGCTTACGGGCTCTACAGCACGCTTAATAGTGCTGTGTGGGCTTAGCTGCCCTGTGCTCAGTCACTCAGTTGTGTCCAACTCTTTGCGACCCCATGGACTATAGCCTGCCAGGCTCCTCTGTCCATGGCATACTTCAGGCAAGAATACTGGAATGGGTTGCCATTACCTTCTCCTATGGAATTTTGGAATTTTCCCTGATCAGAGATTGAGCCTATGTCCCCTATATTGGCAGGCCAGATTCCCAACCCCTGGACAACCAGGGAAGTCCAAACCAGTGATTTTTAGAAGAGCCCTACATGTCACTGGGCCTTTGTAAATATAACATTCCAGGTAAACCTAAAGGTTCAGACATGGAGAACTTTAAAAAAAAAAAAAAAGGCAAAGTTAGAGTACTTACCTACTTGACTTTAAAACTTACTTCGAAGTTGCAATAGTCAATGTATGATGTTGGTGAAAGAGAGACAAATAGATCAACAGAAGGTTATAGAGAACTGAGAAGACCCACATATATATGGTCAAATGATTTTTAACAGGAACATCAAAACAGTTCAACAGGGAAACAACCTTGACCCTTACCTTACTTAATCCATGTACAGAAATTGACTTGAAGTGAACTGTAACCCTAAACTTAAAAGATAAAAACTATGCAGTTAGTTTGTAGTTAGTTACTACTACAAATTTAGCAGTTAGTATTGAAGAAGAGCTTTGTGACATTAGAATAAGCAAAGTTTTTTAGAGATAAGTCAGAGAGCATGAACCAGAAAGGCTATTTGAAACTTCCCCCTTTGGAAAAATTTGTGTTGGGAACCCTCTAGATAAATTCTTTCATTTGGAGACCTGGTTCCTTGACTCACCTTCTTTTCCACCTGTTCAAACATACTAAAGTCACATGTGTGGCCCCAAGGAATCTTGTTTTAAAAGAAGAAAATTTCAACACTGAAGAGAAATCAGACACAAACCTCCATGAATCTCTGAAGTTTAATCTCTTGTATCTAGTATCAAGCTGTATTATAATGAAAATGTCTGAGATCAAGACACTGCAATTTAGTTGTTATATACACTGTCAGAGATAAACCACTCAGAGGCGTGCACACACCCTATTACCAAAGAAGAAGGACACGCCTGCCAAGCTGCAGTTACACGGGACATATTTTATATGTAGAACCAGTTATAGAAACACTGTTAGAGGAAAGAAGCAATAAAAACAGTACATTAATATTTTAAAATGTTGGTTAAAAAAAAAAAAAGCGTGGCCGGGTGACGAGCAAATGCTTAAAGAACTTCCCTTTAATAAAAATGACATTCTCGGTTATATGACCCGCAGCAAATCGGCTTCAGCTGCGTTTTTATTTACCAATTTGTGTTTGGTGTTGTCACTAGGAGATGCTCCCCTATTCCACTTTATGGCAGCTTTTACATAAATTGCAAGCACGATTGGGATGTAAAACTGTCAATTCCCAGCAGCTCATAAACTAATGAATTTAAATTTTAATCGGGGGATTTTAAAACATGTGGGTCTGCTTTCATTATCTGATGGCGTGTATCTCCAATGGTAAGTAGCAATCTATAAACGCTGGGGATGGCTCCCTTCAGAAACTTGTGATAAGAAAATTCTCTCTCCTTTCTCCCTCCCTTTTACTTTCTCACTTTGTTCATTTCCTATAAAATATCAAACTCCAGTGAATTTCACCTTTGCAAGTGGCATGACATAAGTTGTTTTTAAAATTGATCTGAACCAGAGAGATTTTATTCCCTTCCATAAATCTCTTTCCTACTCCCCTTTATATCTTTACTGCCACTCAGGTCTTCCTCTGTTCTTCATCCAGATTATTACTCCCCTAAGACAGACAGACAGACAGACAGACAGACACACACACACACACACATACATGCACACACATTTGCACATGCACACACTCACCTTTGAGAACCATCAACATAACCAGGTAACCTATATAGAAGCATTTTTACTAGCAAAGGAAATACACGGTAAGTTCCTATTTAAAAATCTGTTAGGTCCTTGCTAGATTTTAAATCAACCAGCCTTACTGACAATGGTTAAGGAGAAAAAATACAAAAAACACTAACCAGTCAAATACCATCAGTCTGATGGTCAGAAAAATGCATTGTCTCTTTTTTTCTCTGTCTGGCATTCAGTTCAGTTAGGTTCAGTTGCTTAGTTGTGTCCGACTCTTTGCAACACCATGGACCGCAGCATGCCAGGCTTCCCTGTCCATCACCAACTCCTGGAGCTTGCTCAAACTCATGTCCATCAAGTCAGTGATGCCATCCAACCATCTCATCCTCTGTTGTCCCCTTCTCCTCCTGCCTTCAATCTTTCCCAGCATCAGGTTCTTTTCTAATGAGACAGTTATCTTTTCTAATGAGACATTTCTTTCTTCTAATGAGGCATACTTCTAATGAGGTGGTCAAAAGTACTGCAGCTTCAGGTTCAGCATCAGTCCTTCCAATGAATATTCAGGACTGATTTCCTTTAAGATTGACTGGTTTGATCTCCTTGCATTCCAACAGACTCTCAAGAGTCTTCTCCAACACCACAGTTCAAAAACATCAATTCTTCGGTGTTCAGTTTTCTTTATAGTCCAATTTTCACATCCATACATGACCACTGGAAAAACCATAGCTTTGGCTATATGGACCTTTGTCAGCAAAATAATGTCTCTGCTTTTTTATATGCTGTCCAGGTTTGTCATAGCTTTTCTTCCAAGGAGCAAGCCTCTTTTAATTTCATGGCTGCAATCACCATCTGCAGTGACTTTGGAGCCCAAGAAAATGAAGTCTGTCACTGTTTCCACTGTTTCCCCATCTATTTGCCATGATGTGATGGGATTGGATGCCATGATCTTTGTTTTTTGAATGTTGAGTTTTAAGCCAGCTTTTTCACTCTCCTCTTTCACTTTCATCAAGAGACTCTTTAGTTCCTCCTCACTTTTTGCCATAGGGGTGGTATCATCTGCATACCTGAGGTTATTGATAGTTTACCCGGTAATCTTGATTCCAGCCTGTGCTTCATCCAGTTTGGCATTTCACATGGTGTATTTAGCATGTAAGTTAAATAAGTAGGTGATAATATACAGCCTTGATGTACTCCTTTCTCAATTTTGAAACAGTCCATTGTTCCCTGTCCAGTTCTAACTGTTGCTTCTTGACTGAATACTGATTTCTCAGGCACTACTTGCTTCTATCTAATCCTTCTGGAACAACCAAAGGATTTCAGAGAGACAGAAGAAACAAAATACACGAGGTTTTCATTTAGTGCAGTGTCTGGTTTTCTTTCTGGTTATATTGCTGTTTTGGTGTTTTGGGGATCTAGAACTAGGATTTAAGTGTGTTTCTCTTGAAGCTTTCAATGGATGGTTGGTTTGAAAATTTAGTTTAAGTATGAAACCAAATCAGGGCTTCCCTGGTGGTTCAGATGGTAAAGAATCTGCCTGCAGCACAGGAGACCTGGGTTCAATTCCTGGGTTGGGAAGATCCCCTGGGGTAGATTTCCAGCCCACTCCAATAGTCTTGTCTGGAGAATCCCATGGGTGATAGGGTCACCCATTTGGGGCTCTGAGTCACAGCTGTGTATAGAAGAGAGAGAGAATCAGTGGTGTTTCTGTAGTTAACTGTAGGGAGCAGGACTAGACAGAAGCTAGGGGTTGGAAATTCCAAGTTCTTTTGAACAGTTTGTCTGGAGGAACAAGCAAAGTCAGAGAAGCACAAAAGAAACAAAAGTCCTTGAATTTTCTCATTTTCATTAAGGATGCTCCTGAAAAGTCATTCTTGGGATTTCTGTCAGAATCACCAGCCTTGCCAGAATGTTCTATTTCCTTGCATGTATAATTCAATGTGATATTGTTAGAGCAATATCACATTGCTTCTCACTTCCTATGTTAGACTAGGTTTCTTTACCAAAATCTTCACTGTGTTTTTTTATTGTGGGTAAAAGGCAATATGTTTATGAATTTTTAATATTCCTGTCAAGATCTTACAAGAAGATATTACTTTGCGAGGTATATAGGGATGCTAGCAGTTGGGTGGAAAGTGGATCATAATCTCAAAATAGTAAATGCTAGCTCAGTGGCTTTCCCACAGAGAGGTAATGTATCTTGGTGAGACAAGAGAACATTTGTAGAAGAGGGTTTATTTGCAGCTTTCCACTTGTTCCCTTCTCCTGCACCAACCCAATCTCCTGGGCTCTCTTTAAATCATGTCTGTAAATACCTCCTCAAGTAGACCTGTGTTACCACAGGCAAGATGAAGCCCTCTGTCTTCGCCCTTAATCTATGGTCTGTAATGGGGTTTAGGAGCAAGCCAGAAGGGAATGGCAGGAAATACTGAGAGGTAGACATGGGGAAATGGGAGAAATAAAATCACAAAACCAGAAAGCACCTTTATGAAGCTCTCAGGTTTCACTTCTACCAATGGATTACCTTGGATATATGTGGAGAGGAGTCGCTCATGAAGAGGCATAGGGCTTCTTACTTGTGTCAGTTTTGCTCGATATTTTTATCCATAACTTAGATTAAAGAGAAAGGAAAAAAAAAGATGAGGTAGAGAAGGGGTGAGGTTGATTATATCTACATGAGGCGAAGAACTGGCAGAGAGAGGTAATGGAATGAGCGCCGAGTTCAAGAGTTTTTGATGGGCCATGTAGACCTACAATTAAACTTAAGAGGAAAAAGTAGCTCTTTATGTAGGTATTTTCAAATCACCTTTATATGCAGAGGTTTATGAATATCTGACTTGAAATCAATGTTTTTAAATCCTTCCCAGAGCTTTTAGTTTGTTGCATGTGATATAAACCAATAGTGCCATACTGCTATCTGAAAAAAACAATTTTCCAGAGTGCCCCGGTGGTCTACCGGTTAGGATTCAGCACTTCTACTGCCATGGCATGGGTTCAATTTCTCAGGGAACTGAAATCCCACAAGCTGCATGGTACAGGCAAAAGAAAATTTTAAAAGCAATGTTTACTTGATAAATGAATGTGACCCAGATGTCACACAGACTCTGGCATTAGTGAACACTCAAAAGCACCTTTCCAACAAATGAATGAATGAATTTAAAGAAAGATAAGTGTTTCCTGGTTTTCCAAAAGTAGGACCCACACATTTAGAAGGACAGAGTTCCTTCTCTCTACAGGGGAGACCTAGGTTTGGGCTTCCCTGGTGACTCAGATGGTAAAGAATCCACCTGCATTCAGGAGACCTGGCTTCAGTCCCTGGGTCAGGAAAATACCCTGGAGAAGGAAATAGTTGCCCACTCCAGTATTCTTGCCCTGGAAGTCCCATGGACAGAAGAGCCTGGTAGACAGCAGTCCACTGGGTCACAAAAAGTTGGACCTGACTGAGCAACTAACACACACAAGTTTGTTCTAAATAATCCAAAAGCACACAGACACACATGTTTCTATTTGTGCTGATCTGAACATTTTTAGGAAGTGAAATGCTCAGGAGTAATAAACAGGCTAATGAGATGGTAACATCAGGGTCATTAAAAACCCAATTAACTTGATCCAGACATTTGGTTGCACACTTGATTCTAGACATTCCCTTGTGATATGTGAAATCGTAAGTTGGGAGGTAGTGGCCCAGTGTGGGAGAACGGAATATGAATTAGGAACGCAGTCACTGAGCTTTGGGTCTGTCTTTACCTCTGAGTAGCGTCAAGACCCTGGACAAGTCGTCTGACCTTCTCATGCATGTCACTAACCTAGCTTTCAGCCAACTTAGGTTATTAAGTTTCTTCATCTGTAGATAAAGGCTTAGAATTTGTGGCTTGGGCTGACGTTGCCCTGCAAACCTCACGGAAGAAGCCAAGTGAAAGTACTGGATAAATTGCAAAGTGTTTATAAAAACAAGAAACCTTATGGTAACATTTTCCAGATGGTCTCAAGGAACTGATTTGGTGTGTGACATAAACACACTACTTACTGGGAGGCCAGGATTACCAGCGTTTCTATCAGAGAATTTACAGAATAAATGCCGTGACTCAAATGTACTTTCAGGTGAAGCTTTGAGGATTACTAGCCAAGCAGCTATTACGAAGCAGTCAGACCCACTGGCCCGTGCCCTAATCCTATTATAAGGCCGGCCAGACATCACTTACTTTGCTACGTCAACCTTCATTTGGCTGATACCAACAACTGTTAGGCCAATTGTGAACAGCACTCTGAACATTGGGGAGAACATTTTTCACTGTGATTCAGCAACCACAGTCCTGCAGACTCCCTTCAGGTTGTAGACAGTTCTGTGACATGGTTTACTCCATGTGTCCTGAAGTGAGTGTGGAAATGATAAAACTGAAAACTGAACTGATAAGATACAGATACTGTGTGTTTCTCATGGGGCACAGAACATGAGTGAGCTACATGCATCAAGCTGAATAGCTTGTACAGGTAGAAATGGCAGGAGGCATATATAATAAATGACTATTTCCTAAAGGAAATCAACCCTGAATAATCACGGAAAAGACTGATGGTGAAGCTGAAGTTCCAATACTTTGGCCACCTGATGCAAATAACTGACTCATTGTAAAAGACTCTGATGGTGGGAAAGATTGAGGGCAGGAGGAAAAGGGGATGAGAGAAGTTGAGATGCTTGGATGGCTTCACCAACTGAATGGACATGAGTTTGAGCAAACTCAGAGAGATAGTGAAGGACAGGGAAGCCATGTCTGCTGCAGTCCTTGGGGTTGCAAAGAGTCAGACACAACTTTGTGACTGAACAACAACAATAATGATTGCTTCCAATAAAAAATCCAATTTCAGGCTGGATTCAAGGAAATACTAATCTAATCAGCAAGTGTAGCGGCATCATAGACCGTAACCAGCTGGGAAGATTTTCATAAGTTCCCAGTGGATGTCCCTGTGGAGGCAGGTTTGAGGATATCCATTCTTCCTTCTGATTGGAAGTAGCCTCCCTGGTATAGTAGGTTCCCCAGCCCATGTGGGTGTCTCTCTCTGGAGTGACCAGGATTGGCAGCTTCAGAGAATGGAGGTGCTTCCACATAGCACTTTGCAAATGGTAACATGCCTGTGAGTCACCTGGGCATGTTATTAGATTGCTAATTTTTTCAGCAGGTTTAGGCTGAGGCCTGATATCTACATTTGTAACAAGCTCCAAGGTCATGTCCACATCTGACCTTTGCGACCCCATGGACTGTACAGTCCATGGAATTCTCCGGGCCAGAGTACTGGAGTGGGTAGCCTTTCTCTTCTCCAGGGATCTTCCCAACCAAGGGATTGAACCCAGGTCTCCCACATTGCAGGTGGATTCTTTACCAGCTGAGCCACAAGAGAAGCCCAAGAATACTGGAATGGGTAGCCTTTCCCTTCTCCAGAGGATCTTCCTGACCCAGGAATTAAACCAGGGTCTCCTGCATTGCAGATGGATTCTTTACCAACTGAGCTATGAGGAAAGCTGCAAAGTCTCCATATTTTCAGTCCTGGCATAGAAACATGAGGTGCATTCTCTTTCTTTCTTTCTCCATAGCCATTTTTGTACAACTGAAAATAATTAAAAGAGTTTTAGGAAAGAAAGAATATGAGTGGGCTGAAGAAAGCATTAATCACTCCAGACCCTACTAATCACCCAATTCTTTGGAGTATTGAGCTCCTCTTCTTATTTCTGGAAATTCTTTGTTTAATGGCTGTAACTCTGCTATTATAGCAGCATAAAGACTTTGAAAACTTAGGATGTACCACCGAGTTCAGAAAAGCTCACTCTTTAGGATGTCATCCTCTTAATACCACTTTTTAAGAGGAGAAGTATAATTCCTGTTAAAGCTAATTGATGTGTATCATGATAATAATGCTTGTCATTTGCTGAGAGCTTGCTATATACTGTGTTTTATTGAAATCACCTGATTTAATTCCTATATTAATCCTACAATAAAGATACTGTAATTTGCCATTGCTTGTGGAAAAGAAACTTAAACTTCATGCCAAAAGCCCAGGCTCTGAATCATGTTGGTAACCTCCCTCTTGGTGATGGTCAGACTACTTTTTAACATATGCATGTTTTGCTTCTTATTGGTTATTTGCACAAGGACAGAGTAAGGGAGCAACATATGTTTGTGCAATTAATGAAAGTAAAAATATTAATTTAACAAGTCTGTACTGTGTCTTTCTTAGTCTATTTTGTCTGTTATAACAAAATATCTTAAACTAGGTATCTTATAACCAATACGAAGTTACTGCTTACTATTCTTGTAACTTGGAAGTCCATGACCATGGCCCCACTGTGGTTGGGTAAGGGCCATTTTTCTGGCTCATATCCAGAATCTTCTTGCTTTATCCTCACATGGTGGAAGGGGCTAGGGAGTTCTGTGGGGTCTGTTTTGTTAGATCCATAAGACTTCTACCCTCATGACTTAAATACTTCCCCAACAGCCCTGCCTTCTAATACTTCTACTTTTGTGGTTTAGGATATCAACATATGAGTGCTGGAGAGACACGGATATTCAGACCATGGCAATATCTTTTAATGTCAGCTACTGTACTTAGATTAAGTACAATACAGTTTTTGTTTTGTTTGATTTTAAGAAAAGGCCATAGCTAGGAGAGTGGATACTGAAAGTTCTCATCCTAAGGAAAAAAAATGTAATTACATGGAGATGGATGTTAACTGGACTTATTGCAGTTATTAATTTGCCCAGTATATTATTTTGTATTATTTATGCAAATATCAAATCATGATGTTTTACACCTAAAACTAATTGAATATTATGTCAATTATGTTGTTTAGTTGCTAAGTCATGTCCAACTTTTTGCAACCCCCGTGGACTGTAGCCCTCCAGACTCCTCTGTCCATGAAATTTTCCAGGCATGAATACTGGAGTGAGTTGCCATCTCCTCCACCAAGGGATCTTCCTGACCCAGGAATTGAACCCAGATCTTCTATGTCTCCTACATTGCCAGCAGATTCTTTACCACTGAGCCCTTGGGGAAGCCCCAGTTTTCATAGTGGAGGAGGTAAAATCAGATTTTACAGGTAGAACCCTGCAAATTCAGGACCTCACAATATGGGCCAGGAGAGAGGAATCCAGTTTATCAATAAAGAACAAACATTCTCCCTGCCTCCCACCAGCACTGTCACCATCAAAGGAATACTGTACAGGGAATCACAGGGGTGTCTGGGACTGAAAAAGCCTGGGAAGCACTGCCTTTGGTGGGTGCCTTTGGTAATAACCTGAAAGAGAGCTGTTGTGAATTTATTCTGAGATCCAGAGCATGGTGTCTCTTGAGAAATGCATAGCACGTGGCTCACAGGGTGCTCATGAAATTGAATGGAGTCGCGTGTTCAGTACTTGAACCTAATCCTATGCAGTGTCTATTTGTGTGTGAGTACAAGCTTGAAGTTGTTATAAAACAAGTTTATGTAAGAATCTGCTTTGTTATTGTCAGGGATACGCAAAGATAGAATTGCCAGCACTGTGAGGCTGAAAATATCCAAGCGTAGGACATATGATTCCTTGACATGAATACAGTAGAGGTAATCAAACATCAGATGACACATTGATCTTTTAAGGTCTTTTCCAATGCTGAGATCTATCTTTTATTAGCAACTGTGTTCTTGAGGTATTCTTTCTCAGCTTTACATTGGATCCCCAAGAGAAGATGAATAGGGTATCATAACAGTCAGGGGAAGAATTATCTGCAGAAATGTTTAAAACTGAATATATGGCTTTGTCTTAAAATGTTGGCTCTATTTTGTGTCTTCACAGAGCTCAGAAATTTATATATGAGTGGCAGAGAGGCCTAGTCTCATCTAGACTTCAGGATTACAATCTGAGTAGCTTCAAAGGTTTAATTAAACATACTTGTAATAATTAGATTCAAAGCTTTTGGAATTCCAGCAGCTTTTTTTTTTTTTTTTTAAGGATTCAGCACCTAATAAAGTGAAATAAATTGCAGGGCTCTCGGTCAGTGAATAAGCACTTCTATAGCTTCGGGCTTCAATTTATCAATAGGATTTGTTACTATTAGACTTGTTTTCTAGCTTTTTCTTTTTGAAGGTTTAAGGGCCATTGTCCACCCACACATCACATTTAGTCACAGGCTATTATGAAAAGAAATGATTACTTTTTATTTTTCCAAGGTCTGCAGGACCAGATTCAGTTTTGGAAAACTAGCTGCTATAATGGTTTATGGCCAACCTGTCTGTCAAAAATGCTTAGATGTGTGGGACAGAGGGAGGTTGCAAAAATAATTGGAGTATCTGGTGATAGCTGCAGGGGTTTGGACAAGAATCAGTGTTCTACTCTCCGTCAACAGTCAGGGATGAACCAGGCAGGGACTGGACCCCTGGGCTATTGGTGGGACAGTATCCTGTGGAGCAAGGTGGGTTAGAGAGGTGGGATATGTGAGGCACATTAGGAGATGTCAAAGAAGCAATAAGAACCTCAGCCTGTGTCAGCTATGAGAAGTCAGGGTAAGAGCAGAGAAAGAGTTAAGGGTAGCAGGTATCTGGGGCAGTAGGTAAATGAAGAACAGAATACCTTGTGATCTTGAGTTGAAGACATGCATGAAGTATTGTACTTGAGGGGAAGAAGCAGTCAGCTGGTTTCAAGAAGCAAAGATGGACACAGAGAAGGGTATCCTAATAAGTTTTCAGAAAATTTCTGCAAAACAAGATCTTCTGACCGCTGCAATTGCTGTTTTGAGTAGGATTTTTATACTCATATACTCATGTACATTACTTTATAATGTATTGAAAATACCCCAATGTTTGTTAATTTCATTCTTAAAAAAGAACAAAAACAAAAAACAACCAAGAGGTTCCTGATCCTCAGAAGTGTGATTTGTTTTTGTGTCTCCAGCAACCACCATAAATCCTCATTAGTAATAGGTGTGTGTGTATGTGTATGTAAATTATGGTCTACCCTGCATTTGGACTGATTCTCCTGCTGCCTGAGCTCCCCTTTAGTGGAGTCCCTCTAACTCTGCCTCCCTCTGACTTCTAATTACTGGAGACAGCTAGGCGATTGTTTCTTAGAGCCAGAGAGTTCAGTGGTCACAGGTCTGCACAGGTGCAAATAAATAGTTGCATAGCAAATACTTGTTGGAAGAAAGAACTTGCTTTCCTCATCAGCACTGAGTAAAAGAGATGGTGCCCTCCTGTTGAGAATAGTAAAAACAATGTTCTAAATTGTTATGAATAGTAAAAACAGTGTTCTAAGTTCAACAGAAAAAAGCTAGCCATGTACCCATCACCCTGGTCTCCTCCTCCCCTGGATCCTGAAGCTTTCACATATTGTTTGTCTTGAGTGAGTGGTTTAGGGTTCCAGGTGGATTTCCTTTACAGAGATGAAATGTTTAAGGTAAGAAACTGGCACTGATGATTCCTGTTCAGTGACACGAGAAAAGAACTGTTAAGAGCTCTGTTTCATTTCAACATTTAAAAAAAAAAAAAAAAAAACCAGGGAAGACTGAAGACTGTCCATCCCACTTCACTAACCTTTCTAGGAATCCAAGATCATTGCCATGGTTACAGATTGCTTAACCAATAATCTAGGGAACAACAGCAGCCACTCTTTCCTGGTTTCCTGTTGTCAAGGTCTCTCACTGAGGAGCCTGCATCTTCTTCCCTGGCTCCTGTTGTCACTATGGCTGCTCCCCCATCCAGCAATTCTCTTGGAGGGGACAAGATTAATGTAGAGGTTTTTAAAGGACAGGCAGTAAGAGCCAGAGAACCTATTTTTTAAATTAAATCTTCATTGAATTTAGAATGCACACATCTATATTTTATAAGCCTTGATTTAAAATCCTAACCCTAAAGATATACATATGTTCTTTAAAGGCATCATTTGGAGATTATGGTTGTCAGAGACCATAGATTCACTAAAAACAAATTCTGATAATTAAGATAGTTTTCTTTTTCTACCAGTTTAATGCTTGATTTGGACTTCACAAAAAAACTAAGGAGATCTTGTGTTGCATTAGTAAGAACATGATGGGCAGAACAAGAGAAGAGAAGGTCCTGTGTCTGCCTGCTTACAGTAAAGTAGACTGTTGTCTTCATATGTGAGTGTACCTATTGAAGGAAGAGATTGATAAACAGAGGTTTTCAGAGAGAGGGTGAGTGAAGGTCAGAGGTGGTAAGAAATCATCTATTGGGAGAAATAATTGAAGCAACTCAAACCATTCATCCTGGAGATAAGTTTACTTGGGAGAACTGTGTAAAATGCCTTTGGATATTTAAAAGACCAACATGTGGATGAGAGATTAAATATATTTTTATGGGATCTCAGAGGGCAGAAAAATTTCCATTGTTGTGTGTGATAACTGAAGTACCAATTTCAGACCAATTTAAAGAACTTTGAGCACAATCATCCAGGCTTTATTTATGGATACCTTCATTACAATATCCATTGCCAAGCTTAAGTTGCCTTTTTCACTCTCTTTTTTAAAAAACCTGCTTAATATTGAGAAAGAAAAGAAGAACTGGAGAAGACAGGCTCCCTGACTTCAGATGATACTACAAAGCTACATTGATCAAGACAGTATGGTTCAGTTCAGTTCAGTTCAGTCACTCAGTCGTGTCAACTCTTTGCGACCCCATGAATCGCAGCACGCCAGGCCTCCCTGTCCATCACCAACTCCCGGAGTTCACTCAGACTCACGTCCATCGAGTCCGTGATGCCATCCAGCCATCTCATCCTCAGTTGTCCCCTTCTACTCCTGCCCCCAATCCCTTCCATCATCAGAGTCTTTTCCAATGAGTCAACTCTTCGCATGAGGTAGCCAAAGTACTGGAGTTTCAGCTTTAGCATCATTCCTTCCAAAGAACACCCAGGGCTGATCTCCTTCAGAATGGACTGGTTGGATCTCCTTGCAGTCCAAGGGACTCTCAAGAGTCTTCTCCAACACCACAGTTCAAAAGCATCAATTCTTCAGCGCTCAGCCTTTGTCACAGTCCAACTCTCACATCCGTACATGACCACAGGAAAAACCATAGCCTTGACTAGACGGATCTTAGTTGGCAAAGTAATGTCTCTGGTTTTGAATATACTATCTAGGTTGGTCATAACTTTTCTTCCAAGGAGTAAGCGTCTTTTAATTTCATGGCCAATCACCATCTGCAGTGATTTTGGAGCCCCCAAAATAAAGTCTGACACTGTTTCCACTGTTTCCCCATCTAGCACAAAAAACAATCTATCGATCAATGGAGCAGGATAGAATGCCCAGAGGTAAACCCACACATCTATGGTTACCTAACCTATGACAAAGTAGGCAAGAATACACAATGGAGAAAGAAACAACCTCTTCAAGAAGTGATGCTGGGAAAACTGGGCAGACACATGTAAAAGAATAAAATTAAAACACTCCCTAGCACCATACACAAAAATAAACTCAAAGCGGATTAAATACATAAATGTTAAGCTGGCTACTGTAAAACCCTTAGAGGAAAACATAGAACACTGTTTAACATAAATTGCAGCAAGATCTTTTCCAATCCACCTCCTAGAGTAATAAAAATAAAAATAAAATGAATGGGATCTAATTAAACTTAAAAGCTTTTACATAGCCAAGGAAACCATTAACAAGATGAAAAGACAGCCATCAGAATGGGAGAAAATATTTGCAAATGAAGCAACTAACAAGGGATTAATCTCCAAAATATATATAAGTTCATGTAGCTTAGTATAAAAAAAAAGATATCCAATCAAATAATGGGTAGAAGATCGAAATAGACATTTCTCCAGAGAAGACATACAGATGGCCAAGAGACATATGAAAAGACATTTAAATCACTAATTATTAGAGAAATACAGATCAAAACTACAATGATACATCATGTCATACTGGTCAAAATGACCATCATCAAAAAATCTGCAAACAATAAATACTGGAGAGGGTCTAGAGAAAAGGGAACCCTTCTATACTGTTGGTGGGAATGTAAATTCATAAAGCCACTATGGAGAACTGTATGGAAGTTCCTTCAAAAACTAAAATAGAGCTACCATATGATCCAGCAACCCCATCATGGGCATATACTCAGAGAAAAATTAATTCAAAAAGATAAATGTACTGTGTTGTTCATTGCAGCACTATTTACAGTAGGCAGGACAGAGAAGCAACCTAAATGTCTGTCAGCAGAGGAATGAATCAAGAAGAAGTGTACCTATATACAATGGAATATTACTCAGCCCTAAAAAGAACAAAATGATGCCATTTGCCACAACATGGATGGACTTAGAGACTGTCCTACGGAGTGAAGTAAGTCAGACACAGAAATAAAAATATATGCTATAGTTCATATGTGGAATCTAAAAAAAAGGGGGGTGCAAATGAACTTATTTATAAACCAGAAGTAGAGTCACACATTTAGAAAACAAACTGTTGTTGTTACCAGGGGGTAAAGGGAGAGGCATAAATTGCTAGACTCGGACTGACATGTACACATGACAATATATAAAATAGATAACTAATAAGGACTTACTGAGCACAGAGATACTGCTCAGTACTCTGTAATGGCCTATATGGACATCTGAAAAAAGAGTGGACATATATATATTTACAACTGACTCACTTTGCTGTATACCTGAAACTAACACAACATTGTAAATCAACTATACTCCAATTAAAAAAAAAAAAAAAGAAAAGAAAGAAAAAATTGCTTAATCAAACTGTGGGGACAAATGTTATTGAATCAAGGTGTGGGAGAAGGAAGATAAATATTCCTCTTCCAGGGTCCAACCCCAGACGTAATGAATCACAGTGTTATGGCTTGTGACCCTGAATCTACATTTTGAACAGCTTTTACTGATGCCCACTGAAGTTTTCAGACATAATCTCTAATCCATCTTGAATCTAACAAGCCAACTTTTCAGCAAATACTGTTTTCATCCCTAGTTGAAGAATTCACCTACTGGTTTTCTGAAGTCTGCATTCTTCACCAGTAGTTTCAAAGCCCTTGATTTGATAATCTTGCCTGTCTCACGATAAGATGTTCTCTTCAGGCACCATTTTGCCTGTCCTTCAAATCTCAGTGTCTTCATGAAGTTGCTTCTAGTACTTCTAGTTGACTAGATTCACGTTTCATCACAAATCCTAAAATCATTCTAGTCAATATCACAGAACACATCTTGCACAGTTTGTTTTTCTGTCACTTAAGCATTCGGTATCAGAAACATTTAGCATAGTCCCCAGGGAAAGGTACTCTTGGATGTGTGGTGCTGAAAGGGGCAATTGAGGTCATTTTTTAGATAAGCTCATTATCTGAAGCTTGAATCTCTTGTTCAGTTCAATTCAGTCACTCAGTTGTGTCCGACTCTTTGCAACCCTGTGGACTACAGCACTCCAGGCTTCCCTGTCCATCACCAACTCCTGGAGCTTACTCAAGCTCATATCCACTGAGTCGGTGATGCCATCCAACCATCTCATCCTCTGTTGTCCCCTTCTCCTCCAGCCTTCAGTCTTTCCCAGCTTCAGGGTCTTTTCCAGTGAGTCAGCTCTTTGCATCAGGTAGCCAAAGTATCGGAGTTTCAGCTTCAGTATCAGTCCTTCCAGTGAACACCCAGGACTGATCTCCTTTAGGATGGACTGGTTAGATCTCTTTGCAGTCTAAGGGACTCTCAAGAGTACAGCACAGTTCAAAAGAATCAGTTCTTCAGTGCTTAGCTTTCTTTATAGTCTAACTGTTATATTCATACATGACTACTGGAAAAACTATAGCTTTGACTAGACAGACCTTTGTGGGCAAAGTAATGTCTCTGCTTTTCAATATGCTATTCAGGGTGGTCATAGCTTTTCTTCCATGGAGAAAGCGTTTTTTAATTTCATGGCTGCAGTCACCATCTGCAGTGATTTGGGAGCCCCAAAAAATAAAGTCTGTCACTGTTCCATTGTTTCCCCATCTATTTGCCATGAAGTGATGGGACCGGATGTCATGATCTTAGTTTTCTGAATGTTGAGTTTTAAGACAACCTTTTCACTCTCCTCTTTCACTTTCATCAAGAGGCTTTTTAGTTCTTCTTCTGAATCTCTTGTACCAGTTGATTAATCAAATTTCAACATTCCCGCCACCGGTGGTGGAAATTTGCAACCTTCTGAGTGCTCCCCTCCCACTTCCATCTTTGGACAAATTTCACTTGAGACATTTCTTCATTATTTTTAGTAAATATTATTTTCTCTCTGACTTCCATTTGGCAGCCCAGAACTGACTCCTTGAGCCTTTATAGAACAAATCTAATGAATACCTGTGATAAAAACGTGTACAGTCTCATTTCCCTTAGTTTTCCCAAGCCTCATTGCAATTTGCTTTCCTGATATGTTTATTTATGGGCCTTCTTGCTGCAATAAGTCCAGTTGAAAAAGAGAGTAGCATTTGATAGGAAATAAAATAGTGAAGATAATTTTTGAGATATATTTGGTGAGTATCCTAGAGGATTTTAAATAGCTCTGATAATCCCTTCCTCTTCACGTATTAAATGCCACAACAAAAATGTTTTGAAACTGTCCATTTTGATGCATTTCCTTTTTAGAGTACATTCATAGTGCACTTTCTAAAGTGTTTTGTGATTGTCAGATGACAGCCCCACATAGTCTAAATAACTTTTGTAAATATTGAATTGATAACATGGAAACAGTTGACAGTACACATTATGATTTTAATTTACTATACCATCTCACAGTAACTCATGAAATTACAAATAAATATCACCCCATGACAAGTTTTCACTTGAACTGATTCTTTCTTTAAAATCTTTTTCTGAAACTTTCATTAAGAACACCAAAAGGAATATACCTACATAACAAAGTGCCTGTGTGTGCTGTGCTTAATCACTCAGTCATGTGCAACTGTTTGCAACCCTATGAAAAGTAGCCCACCAGGCTCCTTTGTCCGTGGGGATTCTCCAGGCAAGAATACTGGAGTGGGTTGCCATGCCCTCCTCCAACAGGATCTTCCCAAGCCAGGGATTGAACGCAGGCCTCCCACATTTCAGGTGGATTCTTTACTGTCTGAGCCACCAGGAAAGCCCAAGAATACTGCTTTGGGTAGCCTACCCCTTCTCCAGGGGAACTTCCCAACCCAGGAATCAAACTATAGTCTCCTGCATTGCAGGCAGATTCTTTACCAGCTGAGCTACCCAGGAAGCCCAACAAAGTGCCTACCTGTAGCTTAATCCTAATTATCCTCCTGTGAGCAAAAAGAGGCATCACTGAAGTTATCCACAAGGCATGCTGCATGTACAGAAATGCCTTATCAATGAGAAACTTCCTTTCTTTGCATTCTGTCATCTGCAGCAGGAGAAGATCATGGCAGACGTCCATGTCTTCTCTGATTCCTCCTGTGACCAGTGTTGAAGAGACAGTTGGGTGGACTAGGCATGCACTTGAGATTGGAATCTACTTTGTTACTACAGAGTTTCAAGTGCAGCTTTACTAGGGCTCTGGGCTGTGGGTGTAGAGTGGTGTTTTGTTCACCTCTTCTTCACCCTGTTAATGAGAGAGGGAGTCCCAGGCTAAGGTTTCAGGGGTGGCTGAGCTCCCTAAACTAAGGAAGTCTTGCTGTTACAGGTTCTTACAGGGCCTTGCAACCTTTCTGCATGTTATTGTGCATACTCATTCATTGTAGAGTCATTTTTGTGGTTATTTGATCCATTTCTGTCTCCACTGATCAACTCACCAAAGCAGGTGCAGTGTGGATGGTTTTGTTCAGTTTTTAGTTACATAATCTCTGACAATGTCTCCTGCCTTGTAGGATGTTAACAGTCAGTGAATACTGTTTGAACTGATGAAGGCATCTACTCAAGATTTAAAGCTGATGTTTCCCTTCTCACATCTTCCTCTTCCTAGGACCATTGTCTTCCTTACTTTCTGAGTGGGTCCTAACTAATTCTGGCAAAGCCTCAGAAAGGCTACATGTCTGAAAGCTCCTCCCATCCCTCCCTTGTCCCATATGCTGCTTCTAGCCTTACCTTCTCTGAACTGTCTTGACCTCAAGGGCAAGGGGAAGCAGACCTAGACCATGATGTAAGGCAACAGAAGTTCTAGTCTAGGGAGGTGACCTATTGAGACAAAGGAGGAAGTGGAGAGACTCCTACTTCAGTGCTCTGTGCTTGCGTGTGGAGGCCATTTGCCACCCCCTCCCCGGCATTGACTTCTAGTTACACATGACTGGATTTCCTGTTTTTGAATCTTGATATCTTTGCTCAGTCTGTTCAGGCTGCCATAACATACCACCACAGACTGGGTGACTTGAGCAACATAAATTCATTTTCTCCCAGTCCTGGAGGCCAGAAGTCTAGATTGAAGATGTTAGGTAGTTAGAATAGGAAAAAGGAGTCTAAAATGGAGGTGGCTAAAAGACAAAGAGAGGAAAAAGCCCGCAAAAAATGGCAAAGGAAAATTCAAGGACTGGAGTGAGAATCTCAGGTGAAACAAACAGACCTCTGGGCTAGCCCGCTTTATATAGAGCAGGCTTAGTGGGGGAGGAGACAAATGTGTAAAAAGAGGAAGCCAATATGGATTGAGGCCTTTTCTTTGTGGTTGGCCCACCTTCACTCCTGGAGGGTATACTTTCCTTTGCTTGCTGAATAAAATTGAGCTGTAACCGAGCTATAACATCGGTCTGCCATTTAAAATTTTTGCTGTGGTAAGAAAGAACAGAGGAAATTACACACTCCCCCAACAAAGGTATCAGAAATTTCCGTTCTGGTGAGAGCCCTCTTCCCGGCTTGCAGATGGCCACCTTCTCACTCTGTCACCATCTGGCCTTTTCTTTAGGGCATGTGTACACAGAGTGAGCACTGGTGTCTTCCTCTTCTTATGAAGACACCAGGCCTATTGGATTGAGGCCCCTGACTTATGACATCATTTAGCCTCTATTACTTCCTTATAGGGGCTTTCCTGGTGGCTCAGTTGGTAAAGAACCTGCCTGCGATGCAGGAGAGCTGGGTTTACTCCCTGGATTAGGAGATCCCCTGGAGAAGAAAATGGCAACCCACTCCAGTATTCTTGCCTGCGAAATCCCACAGACAGAAGAGTCTGATGGGCTTAGCAACTAAATCACTACCATGGCCTTGTAGGCCCTATCTTCATGTATAGTCATATTGGGGATTAGGACTTTAACTTGGGTGAGGGGCACAATTCAGTCCATAGCAATCCCAGTGGATTCTGCCTGTCATATGCATCTGTTTGGACTTCCTGCAAGGTTATATCCTCATCTAACCAGCCAAGCATTCCTTGGCTTTTGTATCTATAACTCTAAGCATCTGCTACTAATTTACATGTGGTGTTATTTTCATGGTGTGTGCACACCCCTGAGTGCAATCTACCCATAGTCACAGTTGAACTGTGACCCTGGGAAATAAATATAATAGCTTTCTCAGCCTTGCTTTTTTCACCTATGAACAGTGATACTGGATTGCTTATCTCACAGGCCCATTGGGAAGATTAAATATAATAAACTGTACAAAGCACTTGGCCCCATTTAAGCATATACTTGGCACTGGTCAAAGCCACTATGCAGAACAGTATGAAGGTTCCTTAAAAAACTAAAAGAACTATTATGTGGCCCAGCAATGCCACTAGTGGGCATACACCCTGAGAAACCATAGTTCAAAATGACACATGTACCCCAATGTTCATTGCAGCACTATAAACAATAGCCAGGACTTGGAAGCAACCTGGTATACATGAACAGATGAATGGATAAAGAAGATGTGGTACATACATAAAATGGAATATTACTCAGCCATAAAAAGGAACAAAATTGGCCATTTGTAGAGACATGGATTACAATCTGTCACACAGAGTGAAGTAAGCCAGAAAGAGAAGAACAACTTTTGTATCCTAACACATATATGTAGAGGCAAGAAAAATGGTACAGGTGAACTTCTACAGGAAATAAAATACAGATATAGAGAAAGAACATGTAAACATGGGCTAGGGGAGGGCAGGGTGTGATGAATTGGGAAATTAGGAATATTTACACTACCATGTGTGAAATAGATAACTAGTGGGAGACTGCTGTGTAGCACAGGGAGCTCAGCTCTGTGCTCTGTGCTGACATAGATGACTGAAATTGGGGGTGGGGGAGGAAGGAACAAAAGGAAGGCAATATATGCATATGTACAGCTGATTCACTTAGTTGTACAGCAGAAACTACCACAACATCCTAAAGCAATTATTCCAAAAAAAAAAAGGTCAATTACCCACTAAAGCCCTGCCTCTACTTCTGTTATTCTGTTGAATCTTGGACGATGAGAATTATGTCTTCTCCTTCCTCTTTTTATCTCCCTGATAAAGACTCCCATCTCCAAAGCTGCTAGATGGAATGCCCTGACTGAAGGCAGCCTACAGGGAACCTTGCTTTGGCCAGAAAGTGCTGCAGAATCTATTTTGTGTTTGTGGGCAGGAATACTAGAGAAACTTTTAACGGAGAATAGAACATCCCCGCTGGCAGAATACAGTTGTGCTTGTTGTTACACCCGTCATTCATGAGGGATATCTTTGCTTTGTTCTGGGTCATTTACCTTAAGTTGGAAAGATGCAAAATGAATTACCCCAGAAAACAGGAGTGGGGGGGATATGATTTGTAGGAGTATTTTTCAAGATATGATATTGGTATGCAACCATAATAACCAATACATTGAAAAGTTAATTCAGCAGGAGTAATTCTGAGAAGTAATGTCACTTATTTGTCACTTAAGGAGGGCTGCATAGCCAAGTGATTTCTTCATGCATTTTAAAGTGTTTTTAAACCCTTGGGTAGCTATAGTCAATTTTTAAACATGTTTCCTCATTAACTTTCAATTTGTAAATGTACATTGTACAGGAGTGTTTTAATCATCTGGGGAGGCTGCTTCACAGATGGCTCTTGTGTGACCTAAAATTTCAGTGATTATAATGAATCAGAATGGATGATGGTAAGCTTGCTTGGATATTTGCTGATTGTCAACAGTTTTACAGTCTTGTCACTGTTCTTAAGGATTTAATGCTTCTTAAAAATGAAAGGAAGACAATTGTAATGTTGCTATCAGGGCCAGCAGTAGTCTAATGAAATAATTTTGGTCAGCCCCTTGCTATTCTGTGGGAAGACCCACCAGGGGAGACACACCAGCAGACCACGTTGAATCGAATATACACATAAAACATTGTCATCAGCTCTCCACACCAACATGTGGCAGGCCATTTCATGCCTCTCTGTTATACTATATGTAAAAGTCCCAATTAAAATTTGAAAGGCTTGAAACTAAATTCTCTTTTGAATTATTTATGCCCATGTTCTTCTTTGGCATCAAAAGTCAAGAATTGTCTGGGCAGAGGATTTAGCAGCTGTATGAAACTGCACCTATAACTGTTAAAATCTGAACTTAAGATGCATCCAGAAACCCAGAATTATAATCAGCCAATCCATATATTATGCCTCTATTCCTGCTTCTCTGTGGGAGAATCATTTGTTTGTCATGCCCCAGGCCTTACCAGGTAATCTGCATTCTATGCAGGCAGAGGAAATAATAGAGTCTGGAAAGTTAGACGGAGTTCTCACTATCTCAGTGGCCATGAGCAATTACTTAGCCTTTCTGAATTTTGCTTTGCTCAAGAAGCTATCCCTGCCAAGTGGAGAGTTTGCAGGGGTAAAATAGCACATGTAATCACCCAACAAAGGAAGTTCTTCACAAACAGTAGTTCTTTCTTGGAATCTTACCACCCTCTTCCTCTGTAATGTGTGGTTTCTTCGCTCTGCCACCACGGTGCATGCCTAGACCCATGCTTTCCTCCACCACAAATCCCTGTTTTATCAGATTAATTCTCAAGAAGGTCTGGGAACTGCCTTTAGCTGACAGATGCTTGCAACATCAGATTCCTAATGATGTGTAGATCTCAAGGGGGCTCCAGGAGAAGAACCAGGAGTAAAATAAGACCAGAATATTCACTGTCAGGTTGTTAGAAGCATTTCAGTAGGAATCTCAGCACCAAAGTGAGACACATAAAGCCTGTCCTGCAGGGGTTCCAGTGGGAAAAAGTCACTTCCCATTGCCTAGTTTGAGCATGTGTTAATGTGGTAGCTGTGCTGAGCATAACACTTAGCACCAGCTTGCTGGATGCATTGTCAACCAAATTGTGAATCATCAGCATTTATCTTTTCTGACCACATAGCACTCCCAACAGCACTCTCCTGCCTAGCTATGAAATGCCTTGCCAGTACCTCTAGCAAATTTTGCTAGAGAAAAGAAGGGGAACATTTCATGAGCTTGATAGGAGTTGGATAAACGAGTTACTCATCCCAGAAGACTGTTCATTTTAATGAGGACCAAGCAGAGTGAAAAACCAGAAGAAGGAAACATCTGCTGGTGAAGAGCAAATATTTGGACCTCAGAGCAGAGCAGCATTTGAGTAGCTATGGCTTCTGAACACTAAGGAAGGTGGTCTCCACTGATCTGGCTGGGAGGCTGTCACACGCAACCAGCTATGTTCCTTATACATCAATTGTGGAAGGAGAGACTAGCATTTGAATATTGGAACCCACATAAACCAGAACATTCAGTGAACTCACTCTGCCCGCTTGCCCTGTTTCCTTGGCACCCTGATGCAGAGAAAGTCCACCTCCAGTGGTGATGATGGTGATGATGCAAATAGTTTGTGCTGCCCCTCCCTCTTTCCATTGTTGGGCAGATACCGCTCCTCTATCATGGTCTGTTTTCCAGCTGAGCTCATTCATAGACTCAGGATCCTTCTCAACCTTGATTTTACCATGTGATGACATCTATTTGTCTTCCTAAGACTGCAATTTGCAGATCTAAAATGATCTGAGCAAACAGTATTGTCTCCCAGTTTCCTGATAAGAAAACTTACTTTTGAGAGGTCATGCAGCTTCATCAGGGTTAACCAGAAGTTTCATTGTACAAGAACAGCTCAGAATAGAGTCTGATTTTTTCAAATCCTGTGCGTTCCTGCTATATCGACATGCTGCTTCCCTGAAATCATACTTCTAGTTTTGTTTATTTTTCACATACTTCAGTCAGTCATTCAGTTCAGTCTCTCAGTCATGTCCGACTCTTTGTGACCCCATGAATCACAGCACGCCAGGCCTCCCTGTCCGTCACTAACTCTGGAGTTTAATCAAACTCATGTCCATTGAGTCGGTGATGCCATCCAGCCATCTCATCCTCTGTCGTCCCCTTCTCCTCCTGCCCCCAATCCCTCCCAGTATCAGAGTCTTTTCCAATGAGTCAACTCTTCGCATGAGGTGGCCAAAGTATTGGAGTTTCAGCTTCAGCATCAGTCCTTCCAAAGAAATCCCAGGGTTGATCTCCTTCAGAATGGACTGGTTGGATCTCCTTGCAGTTCAAGGGACTCTCAAAAGTCTTCTCCAACACCACAGTTCAAAAGCATCAGATCTTCAGTGCTCAGCTTTCTTCACAGTCCAACTCTCACATCCATACATGACCACAGGAAAAACCATAGCCTTGACTAGACAGACCTTTGTTGGCAAAGTAATGTCTCTGCTTTTTTAATATGCTGTCTAAGTTGGTCATAACTTTCCTTCCAAGGAATAAGCGTCTTTTTAAATTCATGGCTGCAGTCACCATCTGCAGTGATGGAGCCCCCCAAAAATAAAGTCTGACACTCTTTCCACTGTTTGCCCATCTATTTCCCATGAAGTGATGGGAACAGATGCCATGATCTTCGTTTTCTGAATGTTGAGCTTTAAGCCAACTTTTTCACTCTCCTCTTTCACTTTCATCAAAAGACTCTTTAGTTCTTCTTCACTTTATGCCATAAGGGTGGTGTCATCTGCATATCTGAGGTTATTTATATTTTCTCCTGGCAATCTTGATTCCAGCTTGTGCTTCTTTCAGCCCAGCGTTTCTCATGATGTACTCTGCATATAAGTTAAATAAGCAAGGTGACAATATACAGCCTTGATGTACTCCTTTTCCTATTTGGAACCAGTCCGTTGTTCCATGTCCAGTTCTAACTATTGCTTCCTGACCTGCATATAGGTTTCTCAAGAGGCAGGTCAGGTGGTCTGGTATTCCCATCTCTTTCAAAATTTTCCACAGTTTATTGTGATCCACCCAGTCAAAGGCTTTGGCATAGTCAATAAAACAGAAATAGATGTTTTTCTGGAACTCTCTTGCTTTTTTGATGATCCAGCGGATGTTGGCAATTTGATCTCTGGTTCCTCTGCCTTTTCTAACACCAGCTTGAACATCGGGAAGTTCACAGTTCACGTATTGCTGAAGCCTGGCTTGGAGAATTTTGAGCATTACTTTGCTAGCATGTGAGATGAGTGCAATTGTGTGGTAGTTTAAGCATTCTTTGGCATTGCCTTTCTTTGGGATTGGAATGAAAACTGACCTTTTCCAGTCCTGTGGCCACTGCTGAGTTTTCCAAATTTGCTGGCATATTGAGTGCAACACTTTCACAGCATCATCTTTCAGGATTTGAAATAGCTCAACTGTAATTCCATCACCTCCTCTAGCTTTGTTCATAGTGATGCTTTCTAAGGCCCACTTGACTTCACATTCCAGGATGTCTGGATCTAGGTGAGTGATCACACCATCGTGATTATCTTGGTTGTGAAGATCTTATTTGCACAGTTCTTCTGTGTATTCTTGCCACCTCTTCTTAATATCTTCTGCTTCTGTTAGGTCCATACCATTTCTGTCCTTTATTGAGCCCATCTTTGCATGAATTGTTCCCTTGGTATCTCTAATATTCTTGAAGAGATATCTAGTCTTTCCCATTCTGTTGTTTTCGTCTATTTCTTTGCATTGATTGCTGAGGAAGGCTTTTTTTTATCTCTCCTTGCTATTCTTTGGAACGCTGCATTCAGATGTTTATATCTTTCCTTTTCTCCTTTTTTCGCTTCTCTTCTTTGCTTTTTGCTTCTCTTCTTTGCACAGCTATTTGTAAGGCCTCCTGAGACAGCCATTTTGCTTTTTTGCATTTCTTTTTAATGGGGATGGTCTTGATCCCTGTCTCCTGTACAATGTCATGAACCTCTGTCCCTAGTTCATCAGGCACTCTATCTATCAGATCTATTCCCTAAAATCTATTTCTCACTTCCACTGTGTAATCATAAGGGATTTGATTTAGGTCATACCTGAATCGTCTAGTGGTTTTCCCTACTTTCTTCAATTTAAGTCTGAATTTAGCAATAAGGAGTGCATGATCTGAGCCACAGGCAGCTCCCGGTCTTGTTTTTGCTGAGTGTATAGAGCTTCTCTATCTTTGGCTGCAAAGAATATAATCAATCTGATTTCAGTGTTGACCATCTTGTGATGTCCATGTGTAGAATCTTCTCTTGTGTTGTTGGAAGAGGGTGTTTGCTATGACCAGTGCATTTTCTTGGCAAAACTCTATTAGCCTTTGCCCCGCTTCATTCCATACTCCAAGGCCAGTTACTCCAGGTGTTGGGGCATAGGTTTGGATTACTGTGATATTGAATGGTTTGCCTTGGAAATGAACAGAGATCATTCTGTCGCTTTTGAGATTGCATCCAAGTTTTGCATTTCAGATTCTTTTGTTGACCATGATGGCTACTCCATTTCTTCTAAGGGATTCCTGCCCACAGTAGTAGATATAATTGTCATCTGAGTTAAATTCACCCATTCCAGTCCATTTTAGTTCACTGATTCCTAGAATATCGACATTCACTCTTGCCCTCTCCTGTTTGCCCACTTCCAATTTGCCTTGATTCATGGACCTAACGTACTTAAGTAGATGTAACACAAAGTAGTACTCTTCAGTGTATTGATGTTCAGTTCAAAAGTTTTTTACTTTACTAGAGGACTTGGAGTAGCAAAAATAAGACTCACCTGAAATATTTCACCTGCCTTTAGCCTTTTGGGTTCCTGGTCAGTGAAATAAACATACTGGTTTGTTCCAAACGGGACATTTCATATCGCCTGCCATATTGAAAGAAGTTTCATCGTCAGACTTACTGACCTCCAGAGTCATTTCTTCTGTGCAAAACCTCTGGTCTTTAGGTCACTGTATTATGACTGGGGTGGGGCGGGATGGGGGGTGGGGGGTGGGGATGGGGAGGTGGATGAACTTCTGAAATGTTTGGTATTGTGAATTCCAGGAAGCCATCAAGTGCAAGATAATATTCTCTGTTCCTCCAAAACCTCCTGTTTGGCATACAAATGCATGCTCTGCTCTGGATTTTTAAATTGGGCTATGTGTGGCTCTTCAACCAAATAGCCCAATGTAGGAGTATTTTGGGGGAGCTCTTCTGAGAACTGGCTTAGTATTCAAAGCCTAGCCAACCCCCAGGGCTCTTCTGGCTACTCACCCATGGTGTTAGCTAAATGCTTTCTTTACTTCCCTCACCAGAGCACCAGTTCTCATCAAACTTAAAATCCAGTTCAAGCCATTCTGCCTGTGACTGTCCCTGACCAGTCTAGCCTGTGTTAACTCTTCCTTTCTCTGAATTAATATGGTATTCATTTAGACAAGGGCTACTTCTTATGGTTGGCTGCGGGCACTACTCTAGGGGTGCCATTTGTGTTCTTGTC
The DNA here is from genome assembly GCF_014754425.2 of Oryx dammah. Lineage (NCBI taxonomy): Eukaryota > Metazoa > Chordata > Mammalia > Artiodactyla > Bovidae > Oryx > Oryx dammah. The sequence continues at coordinate 2,804,302 of NW_024080596.1, read as the reverse complement.
ATTGTAGATCTTTATAGTTGTTACTACAGTGTTCCACCATATGACAGCAACGTGCCTTGAAGCAGGGGCAAAGAATGAAACCTCGCCATTTGCAATAACATGAATTCACTTAAATGCTAAGTAAAATAAGTCAAACAGAGAAAGACAAGCACCGTATGATTTCACTTATATGTGGAGTCTACAAAACAAAGAAATAAATGAACAAATGGAACAGAAATAGACTCATAAATATAGAGAACAAACTGGTGGTTGCCAGAGAGAAGGGAGTGAGGGAAAGGGTGAAATAAGTAAAGGGGCTTAGGAGGTACACACTTCCAGTTATAAAAATAAATCAGTCATAGATGTAATGCACAGCATAGTGAATATAAATCAGTAACATTATATTAATAATAACTTTGTATAGTGACATATAGTAACTAGCTTATGGTGATCATTTCATAATGTATACAAATATCAAATCACTATATCATATACTTGAAAGTAATATGATATTGTGAGTCAATTATAAAAAACAATTTAAATATTTAAATTAAAATTTAATTATTTTTTAATGTAATAAAAGCATTTAAATTAAAAAATTAAATGTTAAAAATGTAAGTCCAAGTGTTAGTTGCTCAGTAATGTCCAACTCTTTGCAACCCTGTGGACTGTAGCCCTCCAGGCTCCTCCTCCATGAGATTCTCCAGGCAAGAATACTAGAGTAAGTAGCCATTCCCTTGTCCAGGGGATCTTCCTAACCCACCAACTGAATCCAAGTCTCCTGCCTTGCAGGCTGATTCTTTACCATCTGAGCCACTAGGGAAGCCCTAGTATAACACACAATACCAAAATCTAAACAAAACACAATACTAAAAACACTTGTAGAAGATGGGGTAGGAGAAAATATAGATAACCTTTGATTTCTTGATGACATTTTAGATACAACATATGAATAAAGCATGATCAATAAAATAAATAATTGATAAGTTGGACTTAATTAAAAAAAAAACTTCTGGTCTGCAAGGGATATGATGAAAACAATAAGACAAGCCACACACTGGAAAAAATATTTGCAAAACATACATTTTATAAAGGACTATTATCCTAATTATACAAAGAATTCTTAAGAGTCAGCAATAAGAAAACAAATAAACTAATTTTTAAAATAGGTCAAAAACCTTAACAGAGAAGACACACAAGTGACAATGATATGAACATATGTTAAACATTGTTTGTTATCAGGGAAATGCAAATGGAAACAACAGTGACATAATACTACACATTTTTTAGAAAAACAAAAAACGCTGACAACACCAAATACAGGTGAGGACTTTCCTTACCAAACTAAGCATACTCTTACTATATGATTCAGCTATCACGCTGCTTGATATTTACTCAAGAAATTGAGTGTAACTACACAATAACTTATACATAGATGTTTATAGTGTCTATTCATAATTTCTCCAAGCTGGAAGCAACCAAGATGTCCTTCCATAGATGAGTGGATAACTAAGCTATGGTATATCTAGATAATGGAATAATACTCTGTGCTAAAAATAAATGAGCCACCAAGCCACAAAAACACATGGAGGAATCTTAAATGCGTGTTATTAAATGAAAGAAGCCAACCCTCATACTGTATGATTTCAAATATATGACATTCTGGAGAAGGAAAAATATGAAGTCAGTAAAAAGATCAGTGTTTTCCAGGGATTAGGGAAGAGGGAGGAATGAACAGTCAGAGACATTGAACATTTAGGGCGGAGCATCATTTATATGATACTCTAATGGGGGATACACATTATTATATATTTGTTAGCATTCATAGAATGTTAAACCCCCAGAATGAATCTTATACTATGGACTTTGGATAACACTGGTTTGTCCGTGTCATTCAGTTATGACAGTTATACCACTCTGGTGGAACATTGTGATAGTTGGGAAATTGGGAAATGGGGGTAGTCAGGAAGTATATAGCACCTCTCTACTTTCTGCTCAATTTTGATGTGAATCTAAAACTGCTCTAAAAATAAAGTATATTTTTTAAAAAATGAAAACATAAATAAAGGCCATCTCTAATGGATTTTGTGATCCTTTGAGTGATGTACAGTTGTTTCTCTCTGGCAGTTATATTTGTTCAAGTACTCAGAGCCAAATTTCTATCCTATCCAGCTTCTCCCTGCCATCTCCCTACAGTTTTGCACACCTCATTTTGTTGTCAGATGGTGTGTGGCAACAAATTGTATTAGTCTAAGGAAAACATAATTATGAAAGTAAAAGCAATACAAAATAAGGTCGTTTGCTGAACCAAATATAAATTACATCTGGATCACCTATTGTTTGGGATTTTCTGCCTCAGTGCCCCCCCCCCATTAGAGAGCTATTTATGAGGTGACTATGCCTGCGACTGGAGCAGTAGCTTACATGGGAATTTGTAAAGGCTGCCTGGTGAAATGATTAGCCTGATGCCATCTATCAGAGAGGCAGTCCTGTGCAGCTGTCAGCCCCTGGGACCAGGTGTGCTTAACACAGATGTTGGAGTCTCTTCAGGTAGATTCCTGGAGTGAAGAATATACTACATTTTATCCCAAGAGGAAAAACATTAAAAGTCAGAGAGAAGTTTTTAAAAATTCAGGAAATATATGGATTTCATATGAAAATCTGGAAATTAGCCTTCAGCCTTCGGGGTATAAGTCTGATTTTGTAAAAAAAAATCCTCACATGGGAGTAATTGTAGCCCAGCTTCTAATGACTGATGAAGTAATTAATGGCAAGCAAAGATATTTTAAAATGTTTTAATTATAATAGTATTAACATACATTGGAAAAATAACAGCAGAGACTTGCTAAATTATTTTCACTCAATAAACTATGCTTGGGCTTCCCAAGTGGTTCAGTGGTAAAAACATCGGCCTACCAGTGCAGGAGATGTAAGAAACGAAAGTTCAGCCCCTGGGTTGGGAACATTCCGTGGAGAAATGAAGGGCAACTCACTCCAGTATTCTTGCCTGGGAAAGCCCATGGATAGAGGAGCCTGGTGGGCTATAGTCCATGGGTTGCAAAGAGTCAGGCAGGACGTTGTGACTAAATAGCAGCAGCAGTAAACCATGCTTGGTGCACATATGAATTTGAATACTTGCTTTGTAAATTACAGAATCCCCCAGGAGTAGGTAGCCCATGGATTAGGAGGCATCCATCTGAATCAAGAGTCGACAAACTATAGCTAGAGAACCAAATCTAGCCCTATGCCTGTTTTGGTAAATAAAGTTTTTATGGAATGCAGCCACACTCCTTGTTTACTTACTGTCTATAGCTGCTTTTGCACTACAGTGGAAGAGTTGAGTAGCTGCAACCAAAACCATCTGGCACTCAAGCCAAAAACATTTGCTATCTGGCTCATTTCAGAATAAGTATATTGACCCTTGCTCTAGATTATAGTTTTTTCAAGGACAAGAATGCATTTTCAGATATTTAAAGTGTATCATAGACATGTAAGTAGTATCTAATGAAGAGTAAGAAATACGAAAAAAGATATCCACAGGATTCTAGTGTATAAATTTCAGATACTGTGTCAAATTCTGGAATAACAGAGTTGAAGAATATTTTATTATTTATACATATTATTCTTTAGCCTCTAAGGCCATCCATTTATTCAACCTACTAAAAAGAACTTTTTTTTTCCCCCAGGAAAACTCTCCAAGTGTTTATCACTTTTATTATTTGCATCATGAGATGTGTTTGAGTGCTCCCTTTCTGATGGGCACTGGGCGAAGATCCAGGAGCTTAATAATTTGAACATACAGAAAATACTCTCCTCTAAATAACCTAAATTGCTCTTCTGTCCCCTAGGTATATATATTATCTTCTCCTTCTCATTTCTAAGAGAAGATGGACAACAACTAGTAACATGTTTTACTTGAAAACTATTTCAGATATACCCTCTTTCATGCAATAGGAAACAGGTTTCTCAATGGAAAACAACATTGATTTCAGTAAATCAAATCCAGAGTTTTATCTGAATACATTTTAAAAACTGGAGGAGAGTCTTCTTTATACTCATTTTCAAAACACAAAAACATAGTCTCAGCTATATATGTTTCGTAAGATTTTATTTGCATGAAATCAATTTTCCTTATTTTAAGCTTTTTGCACAGGCCTGTTTTCCATTCCTCTGGCCATACTTACAATTTAGCCACCCATTTGACACCAAAACCTTCAATATTTGGATAGAAAGAAGAAAGGTGAGCAAATACACTACAGATGTCTCAGTACCGTGTCTGCTTAGAGTGGTGCACCTCTGAGGGAAGAGGGTAGGTATTCTCCCAGAAATTCAGAAGTTTCACGAGGGCTCACACTGCCCTGAGTTCTTGTTCCCACAGATGCACTTCTGCACAGGGTTGCCATTCTTAACCTACCTTGTCAAAGGATGGCTAAGTTCTGAATCAAACACCACTCTGCTGTGAGCCAGGCTTGGTTGGGTGCCCGAAGATATCCTGCGTAATTTTTTGTACCCCATTTTCCATCAAAAGTTTCAGCTTGCATCTTCACATCACTAAGACAAGCCTTGCAGAGGAAATGTGGAACTGAGCTTTGTGGAAGCACCCACATGTGTTTCTGGGTGCTGACCCATTCCTAAGGTTGGCACTGTTGGCAGCTGTGTTTACATCTCCGGAAATGGACTTGTTCTTCCAGAGCTGCATGCAAAAGTAAGGTAATAAACGGCTAATGTAATGAGATCAGTGTTGGAGGTAGTAGTGGGTGTCTAGGGGCCAGTGATACTTATACACACGATTTGTTAGATAATGTAGTGTAAGTGCTGAAGCCTGACACAGGCTTCATGCTTTGTGAGCTGCCAGTTTCAATGGTGTTTCTATTTCTATCAAGGCCTTCCTTGCTGTGTGGGTCAGCCCTTGTCGGCCTAAGGATCATTCACTTTAGTCACTCATTCATTCAACAAATGATCAATTGCAATTTTGCAAGATGTGGTTCCTATGTGCTGTGACATCGGAAGTGCATTTAGGATAATCGATTGAGAGGGTCGAGTCTACCCATCAAAAGAAGACATTCTTTGCCTGACACTTGCAAAAATACAGGTAGACAGTTAGATCCATCTTCTGAAGACTGAACTTTCAATGAACTGAGAATTTGAAAGATTTTTAGGACCACTGTTTTCATTCCTTAAAGACTATAACAGAAATTATTAATTGAACAAATGAGAGCAAGATGAAAGAGAGTGATTTGTAGAAAGCTTCGTGCCCCAAACTCCCTGTGAAGTCACAGGTAGCTTTTCCAGGCCAGTTGACTGGAGATGAGGGTGCCATCTGGAGCCTTGGAAACCAGTGAGTCTAATGGCTCTGCTGAGGGGATCGAGTAAGCAAAGAAGTATCTACTTCTTCATGTGGGTAGTCAGTCTCACTTTCCCAAGAAGTAAGTTGAAGGTGAGATTTCAAATGAGACTTCAGTTCATAACCTCATACATCATGGAATTCATGTATAACCCCACAATTCATGTGCCATATCAGTGCATGTCTGTTATATTATTTCTGACTCTGAAAACAACAACAAAAAAGATAGTATTCACCATTATTTGCCTATTTTTATGGACTTCCCATGTGGCACTGGTGGTAAAGAACCTGCCTGCCAGTGCAGGAGATGCGAGAGACACAGGTTATTCAATCCCTGGGTCGGGAAGATCCCCTAGAGAAGGGCACAGCAACCCACTCCAGTATTCTTGCCTGAAGAATCCCATGGACAGAGGAGTCTAGCACGCTACAGTCCATAGGATTGCAAAGGGTCGGACACAACTGAAGCAACTTGGCAGGCATGCGTATTTTTATAGTGTCTGATACTAGCAGTAACCCTACAGGGTTGCTATGCTTTTTATCTGTTCTCATTGTTTTGAGAAAAGGTGATATACAGCAAGGTTGTTATCCAGCTCATAAATGGAAAAGCAGGATACACACAGAAGTTAAGAGCCCAACTCGCAACCCAGTAAGACAGGTTCCTTTCCCTCTCTTTTAATAGTTACATATTATACAAAAGTTGTTTTTTGTTGTTCCTTATTTTAAAATACATTATTTCAAAGTTGATATTCTTTTACTGACCAAATCCCCAATTTTTTTTTATCACTGTCTTGAAATTGTATTATCTCATTCAAAATAAATGGAAATAGTCATGTGTCAGGGAAGAAACTTTCTAGGATAATTCATTATTGAAATGGAGGAAATCTAGGCTTCCTGAGATAGTTTGTCTTGAAAGAAAGCTTTCCTTTTAAGTAACCTTTTCCAAACTCTGCCTTTGCAAATAGCAGAAATTAGAAAATATATGAATTGGCCTTGTATTTATGCTTCCTTAACTTGTATAAAGACATGATTTGTTTAGTTTATTAAGGCCTTGATTGCAGGTAGCAGCACTCAGGCATTGACTGAAACTTGGTTCCTTTTGCTAAAATGCAAGCTGTGTGAAATTCACAGAGAACACAATTACCTTCTAATTTACTCAATGCCACTGGCTTTAATTAAAGTAGATCATATTTCAGTGAAGCAAATTCATAGTCTTCCTTAACAAAGTAGGCAACACAAGAAGGAAATCTAGTATTTTTTCTTTGTGTATTAAATATTAACCCAGAGCAGGGTTAATCTTTTTGTGTGTATTTGTGTGTCTATGTGTATGTGTGTGCATGTGCACACACGTGTGTTCAGCTATGTCCAACTCTCTGTGATCCCATGGACTGTAGCCCACCAGGTGTATCTGTCCATGGAATTTTCTAGGCCAGAACACTGGAGTGAGTTGCCATTTCCTTCTCCAGGGGATCTTCCTGATTAGGGATCGAACTTGAGTCTCTTGTATCTCCTGTGTTGGCATGTGGATTCTTTACCACTGGGCCACCTGAGATGCCCATCGTTAATCTTCAGCTGCTCCTTACAGGAATATCAGGGCAAAGATAAACATCTCCAGCAGAGACCCATAGGATCCCTACCAAGACAGCTTGTCTACATAAGAGTCTCAGCAGAGTTTGACTCAAGGTCCCAGCATGAAGACATCTCTGTTCTATGTCTTTATCTCCAATTAGTGACCACTATGGTTTTTCCTGTGGTCATGTATGGATGTGAGAGTTGGACTGTGAAGAAAGCTGAGTGACGAAGAATTGATGCTTTTGCACTGTGGTGTTGGAGAAGACTCTTGAGAGTCCCTTGGACTGCAAGGAGATCCAACCAGTCCATCCTAAAGCAAATCAGTCCTGAATATTCATTGAAAGGACTGATGCTGAAGCTGAAACTCCAGTACTCTGGCCACCTCACGCGAAGAGTTGACTCATTGGAAAAGACTCTGATGCTGGGAGGGATTGGGAGCAGGAAGGGAAGGGGACGACAGAGGATGAGATGGCTGGATGGCATCACTGACTCGATGGACATGAATCTGAGTGAACTCCAGGAGTTGGTGATGGACAGGGAGGCCTGGCGTGCTGCAATCCATGGGGTTGGAAAGAGTCGGACACGACTGAGCGACTGAACTGAACTGAACCATCTTATCTACCTCTCCACCTAATGCTGTCGGTTTCTTAGGGTTTGTCAACGGTAAAGACTCAGTCACATGTAGACACAATAGAGTCATAGAGCACCTTCATTTTTCTCAGATCAGGTGTCTTACGTGGCAGGCAAGATGAAATCTGAAAGTGGGTAGGTTCAGGGTTGTTTAGTGCTGTTGTTGAATCCTCAAGAGTTTTTCCAAGCTTAGTTTATAGGCTTTATCCTTAGGTTTGGTTCCTCATGGAGGCAAAAGGTTAGTGCTATTGCAGGCATCTTATAAAGCCCAACAGTATTTGACAAAAAGGAGCGTCCCCTCTATGCCTCTAGCTAGGAGGACATCCTTTACAAGAATCTCTGGCTATCTCCTCCGACATATCCCATCAGCCCTGATGGAGTCACCTGCCTAAGACATGGCAGAAACCATGCAGAGGGATGGGGTGGGAAAGAGTGGCAGTTTCTTCCATCACAGAAACTATCTAGGGCAGAAGATGAAGTGGTTAGAGAATGGTTATTGGATAAGCCAAAACCCTTGTCTTCCATACCACTCAGGATTCATCATTTGCTTACTCATGTTCATATACATGTGAAACTGTTTGGCAAATGAACTTACAGGCCAAGGCCACAAATCTAATTAGCTTTAGAAATGCATCTATCATCTGACAAACATAAATAAGGGCACAGAAAGTTCATGCACCAAAACTATATTTGCTTATACTCCATGTGAAATAATTCAGAATAATGTTTTAAAAAAATTGGAGACAAGTAATCATCTGTGATGAAATTTTGTATGCTGTGAGGTGAGATGGGATTAAAATTTCAGTCATGGGGCTACTGTGATTGTGATGACAATTCTTAATGACCTCTCCAGTGGACCATGTAAGACAGTGAATTTCAAGTGCAACAATTTATGCGAAACAAGGTTAAAATGTGGCAAAGAACGACTATGTTGTAATGTGCTATAAGAAAATTAAAAGCCTCTGGTACTCTCTAAAGCAGTAGCCTTTGGTTTTGACTGAAGTACCCATTACCCACCAAAGGTTTATTCAGTCACTGCTGATAAGACAAGGGGTAATTGCTGGGAGGCCCTGCATTGCTGAGAAGGGCCATTTTTAATTTTAGTCTCTTTCTGGAACCAGACCAGAGTTCCCTGGTGCTGTTTTAATAGTCATTTTAATTTGTCTGATAGTTTTTACTTCCTTTCACAGCTCAATTGACTGATTACAGTCAATAGTCTTTCAAGCTATTAAGAATAATAGCTTCATTTAAGTTTGCTTTGCTAAACAATTATAAATAATTTTCAGTGTAAGTTCTGTGAGTATGAGGAGGCAAGTCCACTGTTCTATTTCTGTTGTGAGGAATAAAATATCACTTCCGGAGAGTGATAATCAGGTTTTCCTGACATACCATGCAAAACTCCTTTGGGATACCCTTTGGTCTAACAAGGATGTAGAGCAACAGAAGCAGAAGGAACCTTAGCTCTCACTGGCGCCTGTTCCTGTTAGAATAGATGAAATTGAGATTCGTGGAGGACTGTAGTTTTGTTCCAAGATTTAGAGTTACATGGGGATTAGGCAGATATGTTTTTCACCAGCTCTTTCTAATTACCACCCATATCTGGAACAAGGCTATGGATATGGCAGTCACTCAATAAATATTTGCTGTTGGTGTGAATGGGTTATTTAAAGGTGTGTATGTGTTAAGTCACTTCAGTCATGCCCGATTCTTTATGACACTACAGACTGTAGTCCGTCAAGCTCCTCTGTCCATGGGATTTTCCAGGTAAGAATACTGGAGTGGATCGCCATGCCCTTCTCCAGGGGATCTTCCTGACCCAGGAATCAAACCCACATCTTTTATGTCTCCGGCATTGGCAGGCCAGTTCTTTACTACTAGCACCACCTGGGAAGCCCTTATTTAAAGGTATTTGCATTTATTTTCTTGCCTTTGGCTGCTAAGAAGTTAAGGCAGAGATTTAGGGGTTATATTGGTCTTGAATTACGATGACAAATAGAAAAACATAACTTCCCACCAATGACCCTGTATTTCAGGCTTCAGTTTTCATTTTTCTGAGGTGCTCTTAAGGGTATATACCTAGACTTATCTGTTTAGTCAGGTTATTTGTAGTTGACTGATGGAGTGGTTGGTTCAGAAGAGGAACCACTGACATTTGGTTTAATTGCCTTGGAACAGGTATGTCCCATGTGCCTCCATGATGGGCATCTTGGATAAAGCTAATAAATAAATTGAGTATGCAGTATAAATCAAATGCCAGCTCCAGATTTTTTCCACGTGGTCCAACATGGATAATGAAAGCATCTACTCTCTGGGGCATGTGGAGATCCAAAAGGTATGCCTGGGGTTTACAAAATGCTGAGGGAAATCATTCAGAGCTCTGATTTAGTTTAAATGTTCAATCTGCTTTAAGAACTACTCTAAAGCAGTATTTTTCTCTTAAATGAAAACAGCAGACTCTCAAAAGGCAAACTTTACACCACAGGTCAAAAGACTTAAACTAGAATTTCAGTTGTACCAAGTTGTGTGACCTTGAACAAGTCACATACCATCTCTGCCTCAGTTTGTTAATAATGGGAATAATCAGCATTGTTAATTTTACCCTCTTCATATGGTTTTTGAGTAGTGAGATAATACAGGTGGCATTTCTGAGAACAATATAGTACTGTGTAAGTCTAAGGAATGATTTATTAACATGTGACAGAACCACGTGGGCTTCCCTAGTGACTCAGAGGTAAAGAACCCACTTACAATGCAGGAGGAGCAGGAGATGCAGGTTTGATCCCTGGGTCAGGAAGATCCCCTGGAGTAGGGCATGGAAACCCACTCCAATAGTCTTTCTGGAAAAATTTCACAGACAGAGAAGTCTGGTGGGCTAAGGGTTGCAAAGAGTCGAGAACATGACTGAAGCCACTGAGCATAGCACGGCACAGGAGAACCACATAAAAAAAAAAAAAAAAAAACAAAACAAAAAGCCTGGTTATATTGGAAGGCAACTTTCCATAATAAGACTTTTAGAAACATAGGAAGTATTGAAAGGGACCTATAACGGTTTCCTCATTTTCAACTGATGTCCAGTGGAGTTTACATGGGCAATGGCAAAACTAAGAATTGGAGCCTCCATCTTTTTATGACATGTTCTTTCTTGATCTCCAGGTTGCATTTATCAGAGAGAATTTATAGAGAAGGTGAGTGGGATGATTATAAGATTAAAATCTAACCATGATAAACCAACCTGTAGAAATTTGCAGAATATCTAATATCTGGTTAACCTGTTGTTAAGTCCACTGGGAAATAATACATTTTCCCCTTCCTTGGAGTGTCTTTTAATCCTTGAAGAAGATCAGACACTGATAGATAGTGACAGCAGTAACGAAGTCCAAGCTTCATGCTAAAGAAGTACCAAGGGGTGGCAAGGCAGGACCACGTGACAGGGCCAGTGCTAGAGCAGGAGCACTCAGTACTCTAGGATGAGCTGTAACTTGTCGTTGTAGGTGAATGGCTTAATCCTCTAGTAATATCCAGGGCAGTTGATAAATTCATAAACTACAGCTTTTTATAAGGAATTCAGTGAGTCTATGTTGATGCTGAGAATCAATCAATCCATTTCTCTCTCCTGTCTCTTTGTCTCTCTCCTTCAAAGTTTCTAAGTAATTTCTACTTGATGGCATATTTAGGAAACACTTATTTAACTAATATAGTCCAAATGGGCCTATTTTTTTTTCCCCTGAAAATTGAAGGGTTAAGCAGCCCTTTTCAGTTTGTCTCCAGAGTTGACTTGTTTTACATATTGCTTTTCACAGATTCTTTCCCTTGTGGGAAGTGCCCCAAAGTTTTGCTCTCCTTGTTTGGTGGAAGGTTGTGGATACAGCAGCAGTAAATAATTGTCTGCTCTATGAATGAGTGAATTATAAATAGATAATCATGTGAAGGTGATTAGTTAGTTATAGGAATAGTATAGGCATAGATACAAAAAGAAAGAAAAGAAAGAAAGTGAAGTTGCTCAGTTATGTCCGACTCTTTGGGACCCCATGGACTGTAGCCCACCAGACTCCTTCATCTATGGGATTCTCCAGGCAAGAATACTGGAATGGGTTGCAATTTCCTTCTCCAGGGGATCTTCCCGACCCAGGGATTGAACCCAGGCCTCCTGCATTGCAGGCAAATACTTTAACCTCTGAGCCATCAGGGAAGCCCTTTTTAGATACAGATATCTGTGCAAAGTGTGTGTGTGTGTGTGTGTGTGTGTGTGTGTGTGTGTGTGTGTGTAGTGTAGTGTAGAGACTATCTAATCCATGCCTGGTGGGTGGCTTGCAATGCTTATGATGTCATTAAAGGGTGAAGACTCACAGACTAGGAGTGGTTGGAAGATGCACAGAGAACATTACTGTCAGCTTCCTGAACAGGCTCTAGAGTCAGTTTATCAGCCATTGATGATTTTCACCACCCAGGAAGGCAAAGCTCTGTAATGTGCTTATGGAAACCAAACCAAAGCTGTGAATGTGTGTGTGTGTTCAGTCCTGTCTGAGTCTTCGTGACCCCATAGACTGTAGCCCGACAGGCTCCTCTGTCCATGGGATTTCCCAGGCAAGATTACTGGAATGCGTTGTCATAAACTTCTCCACAGGATCTTCCCAACCTAGGTATCGAACCCGCATCTCTTGTATCCCCTTCATTGTCAGGCAGATTCTTTACCACCAGCACCACCTGGGAAGACCAAACCAAAGCTAATCACCTTCAAATGGAACAGTCTCAATTCTGCCATCTCTGGGTATGGTATGCTATGTGTCCCACCACCACTGCCCTTCTGGGGACAATGTCAACTCACTTTCATCAAGTTTCCAGTGAGCCTTCAATTGTCGGGGTGGGGGGCAACAGGGAGAGGCTTCCTGCTTTCTGCTTAATTAATGGCTATAATTTCCTTTAACTGCTGTAGGAATGTACTATTGGGCTTCAGGTCATCCAGCTCCCAGGAATGGCTTTATTTTCTTGCTGTTTTCTGTGGAATATGGAGGAAATGAATTATCCCTGTAACCTTCCTGCCAGAAAACAGTGCAATGAACAGGCAAGTGCTAAAAAGAATGGAGAAAGACATGTGGTTCAGAGGTGATGAGTTGGACTACAGAAGTTGTGAAAAGGCAAGGTGGTCCATCAGGAACTTGCCTTGAAAGAGGAGGGATATCATTTGAATTGTTGGAGGTATAGGGAAGAATACTCCAGCTCAAAGAAAGATTTGAAAGAAAGAGACATCAAGGAGACAGGATATTCAATAGGAATTTTCTGGAAATTGGGCTGAGAAGAGTTGAACTAAACTGGTACCTCTGAATGTCTGAAGAATATGTTGGTTCCTCAAATCTGATATTCTTTCTGTACCCATTGGCCTTGCCCTGCCTTCCTTCCTATTTTTATGACAAAAATACTCATACTAGATCTTGCAAAGAGCTTTGAAGCCTGACAGTAAAGCAAGTACTTGTGAAATAACCACCCAGGGAAGGAAAAATAGGATTTCACAAGGATGTTACTGAACTCCTCTCTTTAGACATTTACACAGGTCCCACACTAATAGGGGGTTTGTGGTTGTGCCTGGCTTGTCCATTATGCCAGTTAAATAAAGAAATCATTGGGAGGGCAAACAGATGGGTACAGATTCTTAATAGGCCTGTCAGCTGAATTCCATGCTTGGAGCAGGCCAAAGTGGGACCCAAGTTGGCCACTGTTACTGACAGGTGGGCCCTGACAAAGGACCCAGCCCAAACCAGCTCTGATCCTTCTTTACATGCTGAGTTTGGTGGTTTCAGGATAGGCTGGAAGATAAATTAGAGGGCAGAGAAACAGACTCAGTGCTTTTTTATAAGCTCCCCAGTTCTCCCCCTCTTGCTTCCTTCGAGATAGTTTAGGTTTTTGTTTAGAACCAGTCACACTGTAGGAGAGGCCTTGCCTTTGGCAGGAAACATGTCACTGAGAGAAGTCTGGGTGAAATATCCTGTTCCTTTTGAGCCTTATGCCCCAGATCTATGTCCAGATTCTGTCTCCACATTTCCTAGGCTCTGCCTTCCATTTCTGATTAAAACCATCCAGATCATCCAGCCCTAAATGCCTAAGGACTGTACTAGGTGTTCGTATACTTTGTCTCACTGAATCCTCATGACAATCTAAGGATGTTCTTGTCCTCATTTTACCATTCAGACATTGGATTGCTGAGGCCTTAAGCAAACTTCACAAACTCATATGTGAAGAAAAAGACAGAAGTGAAAGTCAAGAAAGAAAGATTGAGGTCTGTACCCAAAGGTGACCCAAGTATGACTTTATATTCTTTATAACATATAGCATCTTCCCTTTATTTTCATTGCATCATGTACTAAATATTTTCCTTTACATAGTAGAAAGAATGAGGTTTTCTAAAGACATTAGTATTTTCTTCTCACCCAAAGTTCTTGAGAACCAGACTCTATTGAATTCAGGAGACCTGATAAAACTAAATATTCAAGTTAGATGCTTAAATGTATAGACCTCCTGTGTATTGTTTGTCTCCAGGATTGAGTTCTGATATTTATTCCTTCTGAATAAGTACACAGTTGTCAAGAGCCCTCATATACTCCATCAAACTTTGAACATGAGCAAGAGAGGATTAGAAGCATGCCCAGGTCAATGGTAGTTTTGTGGGGAGAGTTGAGCGAGAGAATGATTAAACTTGAAATACAAATGGAAAGGTTGAGAGGAGCAGTGGTCAACGAAGCTGGGGTGAAAATTAGCATGACCTGCTCAAGGGACAATCAGTGCTGATTTGCAGACTCTGAAGAGAATACTAGTACCAATTCATACAGTTAACAAAATGTTTTTGGAAAGAACACCAGTGAACCAGTTTGGATGAGGACCCGCATCTAGGTCTTGTCTGAAATGACTGATCAAGCAAATCTGGGGCATCAGTATTTTAGAATTTTAGATCTATCGTCATTTGTCTCAGATAACATTCTACAGTAGAGGCAGCTCAAGTGTCCACAGGGAAGTGAGCTGCCCTGTGCTGTTCGTGGTAACAAAACTGAGCTAAATGCCAGGCTCCAGCTTTCAATCCACTGCCAGCTCCACCTGGAATCTGAGCAACACTGATGATGTCTGTGGCCTGGGGACCTATAAAGGTGACAGGTGACTAGTACTATCCCTGATGCAAACGTTAAAATGAGCCCGTGGACCGCTCTTAGATAAGGGTAGATTGCTTTTACCAGATCATTTCACAGCCTCCAGGGAATTTAGTAACTCATGGGGCTGACCATTCAGTTCTGCTGCAGAAGAGGCAGCTCCAAGGCACAGATGCAGCCTCTGTCATCATATGCACAGAACAAGTGTCACTATCTAGACATTTCAGTTTCCCCTACTAGTCGGGGATAGTGCAGGGATGTTTCTAATTAAAGCACTATGGAAGTTGGCTTTAATCAATTTAAAAGTTGGCATGTGAAATGAAATCCATTTGACATTTCTGCTCTATTGCTCAGTGCTGAAGTTGAAAATATCTATCTGATATTCTTCATACAAATTGTTGTGTATCACCATCTCTGAGCTCTGCAACCTGCCACACAGGCAACCTTTGTGAATGACAAAGTGAAATTCACACATAGACCCGTAATACCCCATGTGATAAAAATACCAGAAAGGTGAAGGTCATCACACACCTGCAGAATGGGAATACCAAAGCAATAATGATTGGAGAGTGCTTAGTTCCATAACTTGTCCACAAGACATCTGGACATATTTGGCATCCTCTTTTCTTGCCTCATACAGAGATTTTCTCATATTCCCATTTAGACTTTCGCTGTGTATTGAGTTGTGCTAATTCTGCTACTACCTCTTTGTGGACATTACCGTCTGTGTTTTTTCTTTTTGCTGTGTTTTCTTTCTTTTTCCTTCCCTTCCCATCTTCCTGTCTCCCTCCTCTACTGCCCTCCTTCCTTTGCTCTCTCTTTTTCTTTCTTTCTTCCTTTCTGTTCCCCCTGCCTCTCTCCTCTCTCTCCCCCTCTCTCTCCTCTTCTTCTTTCCTCCCTTTCTTTCTGGAAACATGTAATCTAATTCACATGAGGCAAGGTATTATAAAATTTACAAAATCTTAAGTGTAAATTATGGTATCTGATCAATAGTTAGATGAGTTCAGCATTTCATGAGTGTTTGATTGAGTAGGTGGTTATATGGATAGAGGTTTTACAAAGTCTTTTTGAAAGCATTATTATTGCCTGACCCTCTCTTTACCCGGATGATCCTCCCATGTTCTGTGCTATGCTTAGTCGCTCAGTCCTGTCCTACTCTTTGTGACCCCATGGGCTGTAGCCTGCCAGGCTCCTCTGTCCAGATGCCCCCATATGTGTGCATAAAGCAAAAGTTAAAGGAGAATGTCCGCAGTGAGATCCCCTCCCCTTCTTCCTCTTGCCCATCTTTTCACTTCTCTTGGTTCTAATCTTTTTACCTTCTACCCCACCATTGTCCTCTCTCTCCTTTACTTCTTAGGTTCTCTGCTCGCCCCCCTTTTTCTTTCTTCCCTTCCTCAGGCTTCCTCCCTCCCACCACCTGGTCCTGCCATTCCCCACGTCAAGGTCTGTCCTTCATGCCTACCATTTGCCTCAGTGCTTGAATACATTGGGTCAGTCATGCTCCCCAAGGTCTTTTCTTTGTCTTATACTCCAGCAGTCACATCTAAGTGTGGTGAGAGAGACCTGGAAAAAGCGGACAGGCTGTCTGAAGAAGGAGGAGGATGTGTAGGAATGGGATCCCTGATCTGTGTTTTCTTCAGCTCTTCTTCTTTAAATACAACTCCCAGTCACAAGGGTGCGCTGTTGCTATGAGTCATCATGTTGTTTTCCGTGCCCTCTCTAGCAAAAGCCAGGAAACATTCTTGTAGAAAGCTGATGAAGACTATTTCCCATACTTTTACAGGCCGACCTTGCAAGGTAGCTGGATAAACAGTTGTTTTCATTGCAATTTAGGGAACCCTGAACAGGGATACCTGTTCCAAAATTCAACTTTTTAGTCCTTCTGCCATTACTTTTGCACTTTAGATCACAAATCTCTTTTTTGGTCTCTACAGGAAGCTGCAAATAACAGATTATTAAATAGTAGCTGCATGCTGCTGCTGCTGCTAAGTCGCTTCAGTCGTGTCCAACTCAGTGCGACCCCAGAGACAGCAGCCCACCAGGCTCCCCCATCCCTGGGATTCTCCAGGCAAAAACACTGGAGTGGGTTGCCATTTCCTTCTCCAGTACATGAAAGTGAAAAGTGAAAGTGAAGTCGCTCAGTTGTGTCCGACTCCTAGCGACCCCATGAACTGCAGCCTACCAGGCTCCTTCGTCCATGGGATTTTCCAGGCAAGAGTACTGGAGTGGGGTGCCATTGCCTTCTCTGAGTAGCTGCATATATGCTTGTAATTAGCCAAACACCTTAGCTCACTGCCCATAGAGAGGAGAACTCAAACTATGCTTTTTAGAGCAGTGAAAGATACTCTCAGGAATAGATATGGAAGCCAAACATGAAAGCGGCTAAAACTGTGGCTTGACTTTATTATTAATCGTTTCAAAATGATTAGCCCTACCCTCCAGCCAGCATATTAGATACAAATTGGATGGTCAGGTATACACCCAAAAGCTAGGTTATAGCCAAGTCTATATACATGAATAAAGCTTCCCTGGTAGCTAAGTGGTAAAGAATTTTATCCCTGAGCTGGGAAGATACCCTAGAGAAAGGGCAACCCACTCCAGTATTCTTGCCTGAGAAATCCCATGGACAGTGGAGCCTGTCAAAGTTCAGTCCATGGGATTGAAAATAATCAGACGTGACTTTGCAGCTAAACAACAGCAGCAGCAATCAGTATACGTGAATATTTATCTGGAAGAGGTTCAACACAGGGCATTTAAATATTGGACTGTGTCATCCATTCTCTTCTTCTTGGCCCCAAAGAACAAAAATAGACAATATGTATGGTAGAGGTCCATGACTGCAAATTAGTAGTTAAGATAGTTCTCTTACTGGGGTGATTTTAAAAGGAGATTGGATTTGAGGAAGAGAGAGTCCAAACATCCATGTTAAACATGTTGTTTTGATCATTTACCAAAATGCTGCACTCTAGAACTCGGGCTGTCAATTACTGTGGGACTTGCAGGGATCGTTAGCCTAAGAGAGAGACATTTTTAATTGAGAGTAGGGGAGCAGCTATTCTTGGCTTAGTATGAGAGTACTCATTGGTTTAAAAAAACAAACAAACTCTAAATTCATTGATTTCCTAAAATGTCAATTATATTCAGTCATATGTTTTGCACCCCTTTGGAATCAGGCAACTGTCAGTTCTCTGCTCAGTGGTTTTGATATACTGATGAAAGTAGCCAGATTCTACTCAGAGACAGTGATCAAGAAGATAGGTTTTGGAAGGAAGGAAAAAAAAATTTAGGAAGCTACAGAAAAAAAAAAAATTAAACCTCAGGTTATCAGACATTATGGCTGGGTTTGAAATGTGTTTGATGGTGCAAAGCCAGAGCCAGTTAGGCTGTGAAAACAGAAGCCGCACTTCAGTAACAAAAAGGAATTTAATTGCTGCTGCTGCTAAGTCGTGTCAGTCGTGTCCGACTCTGTGCAACCCCACAGACGGCAGCCCACCAGGCTCCTCTGTCCCTGGGATTCTCTAGGCAAGAATACTGGGGTGGGTTGCCATTTCCTTCTCCAAATTTAATTGCAGTTGCCTCAAATGGGTGTCTACTCAATTGAGTAGCTGGTATTAGTTCTTGGCTTGGTATAATGAAAGGCACTTAGTTCTGGAAGTCAGCTCAGCTGAGGTCTGAAAGAGGATTGACACAGCTGGTCTCTAAACTCAGTCTAGTCCCTCCCCTCTGGAGTCACAGCTTCCCAGTGAATAAAATTGAGATGTCTGCTCCTTTGCCACACACAGGTGTTTTCAAACAATACAAGTTAAGAGATGGAGGAATAATGGACTGAATTTAAAGTTCTATGCACAGTTTGTATAGCTTGTAGCCAATTCTTCACATCAGAAATGTTATAGAAAATGATGCTAATAGACCCACAAAGATCAGAAGTCCAAGTACCAAGAGCAATCTGTGAAGCACAATGGTTTCCTGTCTATATTTTCTTTTTCTCTAAGCTCAGGCAGTCCTGAGGTTTTTTGGTATTTTATCTGCTCTGTCTATATGGTTTCAAAAGTGATTACCTGAAACTATTGACCATAAGTAGATCAGTCTTAGACATGAGGACCAGGCTTAAGAGTCATCACCCAGCTATTTTCAAGTGGTAAATGAGAATATCTCAAAGCCCACTCATGTGCTACTCACCCCCAAGAAATTTCTTTTCTCCTAGTAATTATCTATAAATGGAAATAAATGTTCTAATCTCTTTCTTAATGTACTCTTTGAATGGGGGATATTTAGGAAAATTCAAAGCAGGGTTGAACAACATTATGTGACCTAAACCCTCCAAAAAAGTGTGAAGCTTCTTTTAGCTGATGTCAGTCATGTCAATATGTGATCCTGAGATAGAATCAAATGTGCAAGAGGTTTTGGGAGACATACTTGTAAATGATAAGAGGGTGAGCCTCAGACTATGATGTTAAGCTGACATCTGCAGATGGACAGAAAGAAGAAAGGACAATTATGTAGTAAAAGCCTTGAATTTCAGTGCAATTCTGAGAAAATTTCAGTCAGGCTGATGTGGTCCCTGAACAAAGTCCATTAGAGGAGTCCCAGGCAGGAACGATCTGAATCTGGTAACTATACCATGTTCTGTGGCATCTGTGTACATACCATTGTGGCTTTAAAGCAGTTAACCGCTAGAAGCTGTCAAACAGTTCTTCATCTTATGGCAGGTTCTGTTAAATGGAGAGCTTAGTAGGGCACTTTAGTGGTTGCCACAGACATTACTGACATCCCCACCCTTTATCCCTGGGCCTGATGTTGTTACCTCTATATATGTCTAGTTGCAAGAGCCTTTACAATGTGTCTAAGTTCCCTACTACTGATTCATTTACCTAGTCGAGCCAGCATTCACCAAATACTCTGGAGACCATTCATCACTGCTCTAGAAATCATTCATCACTGGATTTTTGCTACATACCAGGCTTGTGGCTCAGATGGTAAAGAATCTGCCTTCGATGCAGGAGACCCAACTTTGATCCCTGGGTCAGGAAGACTCTTGGAGAAGGGAATGGATACTCACTCCCGTGTTCTTGCCTGGAGAATTAATTCCATGGACAGAGGAGCGTGGTAGACTGCAGTTCATGTGGTCGTAAAGAATCAGACACAGCTGAGCAGCTGACACTTTCACTTTTTTCTTCATGCTAACTGACATACAGGTAATATCAGCTTATCTTTACCACCGCTTCTGATGGGGCAACTGTGGGAATCTCTGTTTTGCAGGTGAAACTCACAGGATCAATAACTTGTTCAAAGTTGCATGGTTGTAAGTGGTGGAGAGTCCATTCGCACCCATTAGCCCAGTCACTTGGCTTCTCTCTTGCAGATCCATGCATTCAGTGTATATCTCCTGAGGGCGGCTATAACCTTGGGGCTATGCTAGGTGCTGGGGATATTGCCATTATCAGGTGGACCATTGCTCTCAAGGAACTTTTTCTGGAGGCAGAACTGAGATCTAAATCAAAAATTGATAACAGTTCAATGTGAGAAGTGCCCAGAGCACTGAGATGAACTGGAGCTCAGTCTTGAAGGATGATCATGATCATCGATCTGATCAAAGGGAAGAGAGAAATCTACATAAACTAAAAAATATTTGCCGAGTTGTTCAGATTTTCAGTGCCCTCGTCAAGCTCTGCTATTTTCAGATAAGACCTGATTGCCTGGAAAGCTTATGTTTACTAAAACAGATATTTAAAGCCGATATGTTGCAGGGAGATCAGTTACAGGGTATAGTTTAAGAAATTATTACAAATAAAGTCCCAGAATTTCTGAAGGCTTTACTATTCCTGTAAACTGGAACATATTCAAGGTGATTTCCATTATGGAGTAGTCTGACATATATTCCAACATTTTCATGAATGGGAGAAAAAGGGATAGAGTTATTCTAAAAGTATGGGAGTCATAGTGGAGGATGTCTCTTGCTCTTCTACTTAAATATGATCTGCTATGTGTGTATTGGTGGAGGAAAATGGTTGAAAATTACTTCAGTGAAAACTTAAAAATCAGATAATCACGATGGTGTGATCATTCACCTAGAGCCAGACATCCTGGAATGTGAAGTCAAGTGGGCCTTAGAGAGCATCACTATGAACAAAGCTAGAGGAGGTGATGGAATTACAGTTGAGCTATTTCAAATCCTGAAAGATGATGCTGTGAAAGTGTTGCACTCAATATGCCAACATATTTGGAAAACTCAGCAGTGGCCACAGGACTGTAAAAGGTCAGTTTTCATTCCAAGCCCAAAGAAAGGCAATGCCAAATAATGCTCAAACTATCGCACAAGTGCACTCATCTCACATGCTAATAAAGTAAGGCTCAAAATTCTCCAATCCAGGCTTTAGCAATATGTGAACCATGAACATCCCGATGTTCAAACTGGTTTTAGAAAAGGCAGAGGAACCAGAGATCAAATTGCCAACATCTGCTGGATCATTGAAAGAGCAAGAGAGTTCCAAAAAAACATCTATTTCTGCTTAATTGACTATGCCAAAGCCTTTGACTGTGTGGATCACAATAAACTGTGGAAAATTCTGAAAGAGTTGGGAATACCAGACCACCTGACCTGCCTGTTGAGAAACTTGTATGCAGGTCAGGAAGCAACAGTTAGTACTGGACATGGAACAACAGACTTGTTCCAAATAGGAAAAGGAGTACATCAAGGCTGTATATTGTCACCTTGCTTATTTAACTTCTATGCAGAGTACATCATGAGAAAGGCTGGACTGGAAGAAACACAAGCTGGAATCAAGATTGCTGGGAGAAATATCAATAACCTCAGATATGCAGATGGCACCATCCTTATGGCAGAAAGTGAAGAACTAAAGAGTCTCTTGATGAAAGTGAAAGAGGAGAGTGAAAAAGTTGGCTTATAGGTCAACATTCAGAAAACGAAGATCATGGCATCTGGTCCCATCACTTCATGGGACATAGATGGGGAAACAGTGGAAACAGTGGCTGGATTTATTTTTCTGGGCTCCAAAATCAGTGCAGTTGGTGATTGCAGCCATGAAATTAAAAGACACTTACTTCTTGGAAGGAAAGTTATGACCAACCTAGATAACATATTAAAAAGCAGAGACATTACTTTGTCAACAAAGGTCCGTCTCGTCAAGGCTATGGTTTTTCCTGTGGTCATGTATGGATGTGAGAGTTGGACCATGAAGAAAGCTGAGCACCAAAAAATTGATGCTTTTGAACTGTGATGTTGGAGAAGACTTCTGAGAGTCCCTTGGACTGCAAGGAGATCCAACCAGCCCATCCTAAAGGAGATCAGTCATGGGTATTCATTGAAAGGACTGATGTTGAAGCTGAAACTCCAATACTTTGGCCACCTGATGTGAAGAGCTGACTCAGTTGAAAAGACCCTGATGCTGGGAAAGATTGAGGGCAGGAGGAGAAGGGGATGACAGAGGATAAAATGGTTGGATGGCATCACCAACTCAATGGACATGGGTTTGGGTGGACTCTGGGAGTTGATAATGGACAGGGAGGCCTGGTGTGCTGTGGTTCATGGGGTCACAAATAGTCGGACACGACTGAGTGACTGAACTGAACTGAACTGAAAAATCATGTGTATACCAAACGAGCATGTAAAAGTCAAAAAAAGGTTAAAAGGGAGGGAACACAGTCAACCCGTGATGGTGGTCATCACAAAATGGATGAGGGACAGGAGACCAGGACCTAGAATGGGGATGGAGAGGACTTGAATTCTAAACAAATATATTAACAAACAGCAATTTGGATTTGGTGTCTATGTTTATTATATTATTTCTTATATTCTTGGATATTTTCCAAATTTTCCAATATAAAATTATTTTTTAAGTCATTAATTGAAAATGACAAAGAATGCATGAAGCCCGTGTGAAGAGGGGATAGAAATGAGGTTAATGAAACTGGGCCAACTCTGGGAAAATGGACCAATTCAACTAGTGATTAAAAAAATAATAATGAATCTATCCATGAGGGAACATTTCATAGACCACAAAAAAAAAAAGGGCAGTTAAATCTGATGAACCCAGCAAGGTATATAGTTTAATTTGTTTTATACCAGTGTCAGTTCCTAGTTTTGATGATTCTCTGTAGTCATGTAAGGTGTTCTCTTTGTGGGGAACTGTGTGAAAGTTACATGGAAACTTACTGTACTATTTTTTTCAACTTCTTGTAGGTTTGATATTATTTCAGAATAAAAAGTTTAAAATGGTAATGATGGGATAAAATGCTATGCATTTAAAAGATATTCACATTCTCATGGAGGATTTTTATCATGGCTGTATCTTTACTAAAGTGCAGAGCTCTCTAATAGTGACAAGCCAGGCAAGAATAGTCTTCCAGGACAGCCGACATCTTATAGGATGGCTTTTACCCACCCATGTCTAATTCCAGACCCCATAGTGCTTTTAGTTATTAAAGCACTAATACATACATTCTCTCACTTGTTCTTGAACATCCTTAAATCTTATGAGTACTTCTTTCAACAGGTGTCTTGTATGATTCATAACAAAATATACTGTGCAGTTTAGTTTTCTGATTGAGTGACATGCCTGCTATTGTGGTATTTGTGGAAGAGAAGGAGGCTCAGCAGTTTCTGTTAACTGGAACAAAGTGGAGGAAAGGAATACACAGTTTGCTGCAGAAGGCTTTATGCTGCCAACCTTATATGAAAACCAAGGGTTGTCCTTGGATATAGATGAAAGTAGAGATCTCTCATAAACAGAGCTTTGAAGAGAGAGAGCGACAACTGGCCGCACCTATTCCAAGGCTCCTCTCATGGGTCTTTCCCTCCATATTAACCCCAGTTACAGCATACAGGGTACCTAGTGACAGAGATAAATGATTCCTTAGTAATTTGTTATGATATACTAACCAAGAACAAAGTCTGAAAGCAATATAACTCCCTCTTGGAATAGGCATTGTTAAATCTTTTCATTGTTACTACCTTATCATGAATTAATTCCTTAAATCTATTTCAAGTAACAAGCAACCCCTGACAGTACCAGATAGCCAGCAGTTAATTGGAATGGGAGAAAGAAGTTGTGAGTTGAGATCAGAACTTGTGTAAAGTCAGGCTTTAGTGGGAGAAGATTAGATTGGCAGAATGTTGATAGTTATTGAGGTTGTTTGTTGGGTTCATGGGGACCCATTGTTATGTTTTGTTTATGTGCTTGAGATTTTCTGAGAAAAAAGTTAAAAGAGGGGTGCCCTGTAGACCACGGGTTGCTTTTGAATGAATCACAAGCTTTTTCTTAAAACTAAAACAAACAAAAAAAAATAATTTTAAGATCCTGAAGCTCATTTAAAACCTTGTATGTTCATTAAAAAAAAAAAAAAAAGAAATAGAAAATTACCTTTAGGACACACTGAACTTACTGAATAGGTGATATTTTAGGAATGTAACAATACCTCCCTTTCCTCAGTTCTAATAATGCTAATAACACCACCCATTAGGCCTGTATCGAGGGTTAAATGAGATAATGCGTGCAAAGTACTTGACAATGATTTTACTCGAAATATTCAATAAATAATTTCCATTATTGCTATTATTAGTGTAGAGCTTGTTGGCTGAATTACCTTAGGGTCTCAATAGGAGCTTTGTACATTATCAAGTATTATGCAAACACAGCTTAACTCCACAATCATATTACTGACTCTAATGCTGAACTCTTTTAAAGATGAAAGTAAGGCAAGGCGATTATAGGCTAGAGCAGGATCATGTCTGGGAGAGGCAAGGGTAAGAGGAAGGCCTAAGAGTAAAAAGAAAAACTGAGAGTAAAGTCAAGGAGGGAGGAGGCGGGGAAGAGAGATTAGTAGCCAAGGTCAATTGACCTTGGCCCACAAGGTGCTGACCCGCCTCCAAATCCTTTGCTTGGTGTCATGACTGCCTCTGATAGACGTGAAACCCACTAATGACCACGCTTTTAAGCCTTCCAAAGTCAGAAGTTCCCTTGACTGACTCCAACTCCATCCATTTCCCCCAGAGATCTCACTTCTGAGAGTGGGCAAAGAAGGTAGGGGCTGTTATTCAGATACATAGGACAGCTAGGATGAAAGCACACTCATGATTGTTGTCTGTGCCATCCATTTGTAAGACTGGCCTGGTCTCTTCATTTTCTCCCTCAGAAAATCGATCACCACCAGTTTCCCTTTCCAGTTCTGCTTCAGAGCAGTGCTTCTGTCATTTGCTCTGGGCCTGAAATTGTTCCTCAGATTTTCTCCCTGAAGGTGTTTACAGACATTGTACAAAGAAATTAATTAAGCAGATTTTCCATTTGCACAGTTTTAATGAATAAATGATGTTCCTATTTGTTTATCGGCTTTCTAATTATAACACAATTCAAAACATCTCGGTTTCCTGAATTCCAACAATGTTATTGTTATGGTAGTGTTAATGCTGCTCTCACAGTGCAGGTAATATTATTATTATTATTTTCTTAGATAGATGCCAGGTGCAGTATTCCATATTTATTAAAGTACAATTTGCATATTTTTCTCTTTCCATGTACCACTTATCTGTACAAGAGCAGAAAGTTAAATATAATGATTTGCTTTAAAGAGCCTGGAAGAGTTTCACAGGCAGCCTGAGGATTTGTGGTCTGGTTGGGGGATCAGGCCTGGCTGACTTAGTTCAGGACCAACAGAAAGAGGTCTGGGCCAGGGGGCTAGCCAGCAAGACCAAACCTCACTATCCCAAGCAGCTAACAGGCCATGAACTTGGCAGAGAGGACTAATAGCTGGAGTCCTGGCAAGAAGGCAGAAGTCAAAGGCTCAAAAGCCAGCAGGTCAGGACCTCCAGGAAAGCAACACAGAGACAAGGGAGGAGGGCTCAGGATAGGAGGTGGACTCCTTTCTTTCTCTGTCCTAGAGAGTTTGAGACAGTCAGTCCATAAATCACACGTGTCTGTGAGAGCTGATTTGGAGGTCTGCAAAGGGAAAGACAGGCTGAGATAGTTGGATGGCATCACTGACAATGGACATGAGTCTGAGATGGTGAAGGACAGGGAAGCTTGGTGTGCTGCAATCCACAGGGTCACAAAGAGTTGGACATGACTTAGCAGCTGAACTAAACTGAAGGGCACTCTGCTTTGACTGAGGTCTGCACCAGTGTCTCGGTCTCCACCCTTTTAGAATGTGGAACAGAGTCACTGTCACTTTGCCCTTGGTCACGGGAGAGTCCTGGTCTTTAAATCTGTGCTGACCTCAGACAGGCATTTGGGTACCACCTAGTTTAACAACTGATGGGGGGCCTTCCATGATGTATCACCCAGGGGACCAGGAGCTAGGAACACACTCTGGTCCTCCAGGAATTTATAGCGTCCAGAAACTGCTTTGGGAGACTTGTAGCCATAATAAATCACCGGGCAGCCTGGAAGGGGTAGATCCCTGGTCTGCCTCAAGGTCAAAGTGCTGTGGACATTATTGCTCATGAGGTATGGTGATCGCTCTCCTTTTCTCCTTGGGCATGCCCTGTAACTCCACAGTGGAAAGTGATGGCATAGAAGATCTTCACCATCCACCTGAATTGTTATGCTTTGTAATTCAATGATAAAAGGAAGTATGGCCTAGAAGAAGGCAGATTTTGAGGTAGAACAATCTAGAATACGAATCCCAACTGTTTATTTTCCTAGATACTTGGCAGATGGCTGGACCTCCCTAGCCTGTGTGTCCTATTCTGTGTTCATAGAGAGGTGCTTCTTGGTTCTCCCTATAGATGTTTTGTAGAAGAGAATGGTGACCCACTTCAGTATCATTGTCTGGAGGATCCCATGAACAGAGGAGCCTGTTGGGCTACTGTCCATGGGATCAAAAAGAGTCAGGCACAATTTAGTGACTGACACTTTTACTTTCACTTTCATAGATGTTATAGCATTTAGATGAGACAATTGTGAAGTTACAGGGCAGTGCCCAGAGCTTAACAAATGGGGAGGGGGGCAAAGTGCTATGTGTAGTCATTCAGAATCTGGGGATTTGTCTAAATCTGGCACTGTCAAAGTACTTAGCCTCTGGCCCTCAGCATCCTTATTTGTCAAATGAGGGTTTGTGCTAGAGGGACTTCTCAGGGCCCTTCTAGCAGGAAGATGCTGATTCATTAATTTCTGTGGTCATCCATTGCCAATGCTAACCTGTTGGCTTTCTCCTGTGAAGATTCAATATCCACCACTTCAAAATCTCCCTTCTTACTGTTCCCCAAGCCTGAGCTTTTGTGCAGTAACTGATCCCATCATCATCATCATCATCATCATACTTTATCTTCACAACTAAAATTCTTTGCTGTTAGCTTCTGATGTTTGCTGTCAGGGATTTTCTTACTGTGGACATTTGCATCCTAGCCATATTATTTTCTGTTCTTGTCTTTGATAACTTATTTTTTTTTTATCTACACTGCTTGACCCCTTGCAAAAAAAATAAGGCCAGTGAACTTTATATCCTTCTTATTTTATTTTCCTTTACTCTGTTAATTAAATTGTGCATTGCCCACATACTATGTTTATTAATGAAGCCACTATTTAAGTGCTAATAAAGTCTAGTGTAATTAACTTTATTGCTTTTGCTCAACTTCTCTACTGGAGGACAGTCAGTCCAGTGTAGGCATATCCTTATTTCATTCAAACGGTGGCACACCACTTCTGCTTCCTCATTATTTCCCTCGTGCCATATTTATTTTCTCTTTGTTGAAGTAGATCTTTCTTCCAGGGCAGCCATCCTTGATGTATCTAAGCACAACAAGCATCCAGTGCCTATTATGTGCTAAGAATAATGGAAATGTGATGGATACTGGAGTTTGAAAGAAATAAAAGACATATTCCGTGTCCTTGAAGAGGTTAGAGTTGGCTATGGGAAATCAGGAAACACCCAGGGATTGTCTTCGTCTGTTTGAGGTGCTATAACAGAATATCATGGACTTGTTGGTTTATAAATAGCAGAAATCTATTTCTCACAGTTCTGAAGGCTGAGAAATCCAAGATCAAGGTGCAGCATATCCAGTGTCTGCTGAGGTCCACTTCCTGGTTCTTAACAGCTCTCTTTAGTTTTAACCTCACCTTAAAGAATCTGTCTACAATGCAGGAAACCTGGGTTCCATCCCTGGGTCAGGAAGATCCCCTGGAAAAGGGAATAGCTCTCTACCCCAGTATTCTTGCTTGGAGACTCCATGGACAGAGGCGCCTGGCGGTACTACAGTCCATGGGGTGGCAAAGAGTTGGACATGACTGAGTGACTAACACTTTCATTTGTCACCTGACCGGAGAAGGGCCAAGGAAGTTCTCTGGTTTCTTTTTATAAGAGCACGATCCCATTTATGAGGGCTCCATCCTTATGATCTAAGTTCCTTCCAAAGGCCCCACCTCCAAATACCATCACATTGGTTTCAACATATGAATTCTGGGGAGACCAAACATTCATTTTATAGCAGGGAGTTATGTATCATCTGATCTGTAATCTTGTAAGGCTGAATACAGGTACTTTGAGAAACTTACCCTAGCCTAAGTGGGTAAAGGAAGGCTTTGTTCATCATACGCTGAATGCAATCGAGAGACAAGAGTTTTCTTCTGGAAGACTACCGTTAGGGAAGTTACGTGCAACTGAATTTTGACCTAGTATAAGGATAAACTTTAAAACTCTCAAGGCATGCTCAAATATAGAAGAAGTTGTTTGGAACAATGGTGAGTTCCCTGTCAAAAGAGATAATAATATATTTGATGGGAGCATTTCAAGAAGATTTGTGGACTAAAAGTGAATTAGGAAAGTAAGCTGTAAAATCTTGAATTCCTGAGAGACTTAGCTTCCTGGACCAGTTGGTAATGGGAAAGTTCCTTGGAGAAATGGGACCTGGAAGTCTCATTAAATAGTAAATTGCTAGTTAAGCAGAGAACAGTGAGGAGGGCCTCACAGGCAATGGGACAGAATGAGTTAGGAGTTCAGACTCAAGACTTATTCTCTGACTGATACTCAGATCTAAAGCCATGCACATAGGAACCCTCCTGGGAACCAGGAGTCTTATAAATGAAAGGATCAGGTGTGGAAAATACAGAAAAGCGACATACAGAAGCCTGCCTATCACTCTGGAAGTATGATAATCCTTTAGTCCTTTGACTCTTAAAATGTATAAGTATCTGACTCTGTAGAAGAGGTACTTAACAATAGTTCACCCCAGTGTCATCAGAGCGGCCTCAGAAAATTGAATCAAATTGACTGTGTTGCTTAACACTCTTCCATTTTCCCTGATCACTTTCAATATGTACACTGAAGTCCTTAGTGTGGAAAACAAGGCAGTTAGTGACTAGAGCACAGGCTCCAGAATCCTTTCACCTGGAGAGAGATGCTCATGTTGGACCAGTCATATAGCCACCCTGTGCCTCAGTTTCCTCATCTGTTAAATGGTGATGGTTGTGATAACCCCAGCTCTTCAAATCTTATGAAGACTGCATGTGTCGAGATATATATCAAGCATGTAGAACAGTGGCTGTCATACAGATGTTATTAGCACTGGGTTCCTTCCCCTCACTCCTTGTGAGTTTCCTGAGAACAGGGATCTTGTGCTCTCAGTATCCATCCCAGTGCAGAGCTGGCACATCATATGCATGAGATGTAGGACATAGATTCTAGAGTTGGCCTGCTTGGGTTCACGTTCAGGTTTCATTACAGGACCATCTGTACACCGCCTAACTTGATCATCTCTGGTTTTCTCTTCTGTGAAACAGGAGGATAGAGATAATATGTGCAAAACTTTAATTGAACACAGAGCCAGGCACTGAACTTACTAGCTGATATTATCATTAGACATCAATAGTATTGTTTGTATTCATTTGCTAAGTCATGTCTGACTCTTTGCAATCCCATGACTGAAGCATGCCAGGCTTTCCTGTCCTTCACTATCTCCTGAAGTTTGCTCAAATTCATGTCCGTTGCGATGTTTGCATAATTCAAAGTGCTGATAGAAAATACCAAAACACATCCACTTTCTTTTCACTCCTTTCCCTCCCTCACTGCGATGGTGACCAGTCAGTTCCCTCACCTCAGTTTCCATCTTGCAAATCTAGGGATAATGTGACTGCATCCTGGCTTCCCAGGAGAACAAAGAAGATGGATGTTCATGTTTATAAAGTTGCTGTGAGTGACCTGAGGAAAATTGCAAGTGAAAACTGTTGTTCTCATCATGATTATTAATTGATCACCCAACCACTCATCAGTTGGAATATGACTGATCCACAGCTGCAGGAGAAAGATTTATCACTTGCCTCCCCAAACCTGTGGCTGTGCCTTTCATTAAATGCAATTATCTCCCAGCAAATGCACACATCTCGAGTCCACTGCCTCTTACTCAATGAAATCATTAAACCTCTTTGCAGCGAGGAACCGTCAAAAGCCACCTGATGAAAAACGGGCATGGAATGGAATTTGGGTTTAATTATACAATATCTACTCTTGGAGAGCTTCAAGGATGTTTGTTCTGTTGTCTTTGCTTTCTTGTTGCTTTTCTTTTTTTAACTTGTTTTTTTTTTTTTTAACCCTACTTTCCCTCCCATGTTACTGATTTAGGATGTGGAATACAGATGTATGGATTTTTCTGCATCTCTTTTCAGGACTGCTGTGCAGGGAGGAGCCTGCATCTGTTGGGGTTTGAAAGGAGGGATGGCAGAGTCCTCTGTGTGTGGGAATCTCTCTGTAGAGCTTTCCCTTCTCAGGATCTTCAGCATCACAGAGAACCCCTGAAGAACTATGAATCTTTGCTTCCTAGAATTCACAATTCAGCACATAATTCTGCTTCCTTGGAGGGATTGCCAGACCCCTCTCCCATTAGCTATAAAGAAACTTAGCAAATATAGAAGCTGACATACAGTATCAGTAAGGTTCATGGAAACGAGAAATGGGAGTGAGACTGAGATAAACCACACAGGGGGAATCCTCAGGGCCCATTGAGAGACAAGGGGGATATTAAAGGGAGGAAGGAAACCTACCATGAGCTTCTCCTGAAATTTGTATCTCAGGAAGAGCTGAAGAGCTGGAGTATATGGGGGCAGGTAGCATAAACCACATGAAGAGCAGTTTTCTGTGGGCTGAGTTCTATGAGCAAGACAATATTTAGGCTACTTTGGAAGGCCTAAGAAGTTGGAGCAAGGGTACCATTAATGGGAGAAAACATCAAATGTGGGAAAATTGATACTGTGAAAAGACTATCTGGGGTCAGGAAATGGCATATTCTCAGTTGCAAACTTATAGAGTACCCTGTGTATCTGAGATATTATGCTGAACTAATATCTTCAAAGGGAAGAATACCAAGAATACCAGTAGAGAGTCCCTCAGGTGTTCCATCTTGATTCACTGACTACATCTTCTGACCCCAATCCCCTCCCCCGCAGTAACCACAAGTCTGTTCTCTACATCCCTGATTTCTGTGGGTTAGCAGATGCAAGCTTGTATCTATGGAATGGGTAAATAAGATCCTACTCTATGGCACAGTATGTCCCTCATTTCTGTGGGTCAGCAGAGGCAAGCTTGTATCTATAGAATGGGTAAACAAGATCCTACTCTATGGCACAGAGAATTGTATTCAGTATCCTCTGATAAAGCATAATAGAAAAGTATATAAAAAAGAGAATGTGTGTGTGTGTGTGTGTGTGTGTGTGTATATATATATGTATAACTGTATCACTTGGTTGTACAGCAGTTAAACACAACATTGTAAAGCAACTGTGTGTGCATGCATGCGTGCTAAGTTGCTTCAGTCATGTCTGACTCTTTGTGACCCTAGGGACCATAGCCCACCAGGCTCTTCTGTCCTTGGGATTCTCCAGGCAAGAATACTGGAGTGAGTGGCCATGCACTCCTTCAGGGGATCTTCCTCACCCAGGGGTCGAATTTCTGTCTCTTATGTCTCCTGCATTAGTAGCCGAGTTCTTTACCATTAGCACCACCTGGGAAGTCTTTTAAAGAGCCCAGCCTAGCACTCTGTGATGACCTAAAGGGGTAGAATGCAGGTGGAGTTGGGAGGGAGGTTCAAAAAAAAGGGGCTATATGTGTACTTGTGGCTAGTTATCATTGTTGTATGGCAGAAACCAACACAACATTGTAAAACAATTACACTCCAGTTAATGAATAAATGTAAGGCCCTGGACGTGAGTTGAGAAATCAGCTGCTTAAATAGAAAATAGGGGAGATGTCAGGACCATCACATTTGAAAAAGAATTAGAAATTTTAATCAATAAGAAGCTTGTCAGAGTAATAGGGTTGTTTGGCACTTCATAGAGAAAACAAATATTCGATGGGAATGAATGAACACAAATTTAGGAAAGTAAAATCTCTTGAGAGTCCCTTGGACTGCAAGGAGACCAAACCAGTCAATCCTAAAAGAAATCAACCCTGAATATTCATTGGAAGGACTGATGCTAAAGCTCCAATACTTTGGCCCCCTGATGGGAAGCTCTGACTGATTAGAAAAGACCCCAATACTGGGCAAGATTGAAGGCAAGAGGAGAAGGGGATGACAGAGGAAAGAGATGGTTGGATGACATCACTAACTCAATGGACATGAGTTTGCGCAAGCTCCAGGTGATGGTGAAGGATAGGGAAGCCTGGCATGCTGTAGTCCATGGGGTCGCAAAGAGTCAGACACGACGGAGTGACTGAACAGTGTTAATGATATTACTAATTTGAGAGTATTAATATGTCATAGTTTGTACAGTTACATTTTAATGTAAACCCTTTTTGACAAACAAATACATCCACGTGTGGTTAAAATGGGGAGAAATGCCTCATTGTTCAGTGGCTCAGCCTTTGATTCCACATGCTGATACTGAATGGATGTGAAAGTACTCCAGCCACTGTGACTTCAACCCTAGGTGTCCCTCCTCAGTGGATGTTTCCCGGGGCTAACTTGGGTTTATTCACAAGCAAAGTGAACATTAGTAAAAAGCAGTAAAATGTCTCCTTGAATGATTTTGGATAGAGAGTAGATTTCGTATCACATAAATACATTCTCCTATACCCCTTTTAAGAAGCAGCAGACAATGGAAAGGAAGTAGAAATATCAAAGCCCAGGCAGCTCCTAAGTGCTTGGGGGAGGGATTCCATAATTACAGTGAGAAGTTCTGTTTTGCCAAATACTTGAGTGGAAAAAAATCAGTTCCAAAGACCTAGGAACTTCCTTGTCAAAACATTACTTCACAGTGTGCTTAATGGAGAGTATGTAGATTTTAAAATGTATTGGCATGGTACTGAGAACAGTCATGTCTGTCCTTTAGTTTAGTTGTCATTAACAGTTGTATGAATTACTTTGAGTTGGGGGTCTTGTCCCCAGTTGAAAGATAAGGAGACTGAGGCCAAAAGGCTTCTGGCTGCTATGTTCTTTCCATTTGATGATTGTGCCTCTTTAGTTTTCTGTCCTTTTAGTACATACCTTTTTTTTTTTTTTTTTAGCTCTCAAGTGTTTCACATTTGTAAAAATATTAGAAATCTTGGTGTATACAGATAAAAATGAAGCAGTAGTGATGTTAATTTGGCAGGTTATGGATCTGTCCACGAAGCAATTAACAAAAATTTGCAGCCCTGTATGAGAAGTTGACAACGTGAAGTTGTACAATGCACGAGATTTCTAACTGGTCTCTCAGGGGAGACATCATAGATGTCCCATAGCTTCACCTGGTTAAAATCCAACTTCCTCCTTAACAGTACTAGAAGGGACTCACAGAACTTGTGAATTTATAAATAAAAAAATTTAAGTATTCAAGATATAGAATGCACACTACAAAGTATGTTTTAGAAACAAATTCAGGAATACAACTTCTCAGTGATGTGGTACTCACACAGCAGTACAGTTCTGGAGCTGTTTACTGATCTTTCCTTCCTTAATCATCACGGGAGCCCTTCCAAGAGCTCTGTGGAGGGACTTGTTACTGTCCTGGACCTGAGCAATCTCTTCTTGATTTGTTCTGACTGTTTTTAATCTGAGTTCCATTGTTCTAAGTGTAATTCAGGCGACTTCTTACTCATCCAGGTAGGTTTGATTCTATCCACAGTTGATCCGTAATCCTGAGATATTCTGCCTTAACCACATTGTCTTCATTAATGGTATTACTATGATTCTTCATTTCTTCTCATTCATTTACTCACTCATTCTGAAAATATTTATATAATACTTTATCAGACTTGTGCTCAGCACCTTTAACAGTTTGAACTAAATCATTTCTATTGTAGGAAACTGTTCTATGCATGATAGGATGTGTAACAACATCCCGTGCCTTACCCACTAGTTGTCCATAACACCCCTACCTCCATCTGTGACACTCAAAAATGTCTCTAGTCACTGTTGACTCCCTGGGAGACAGAATCATCCATGGTTGAAAACCAGTACATTTTGTCCATCACTTTGTTAGGTACTATGGATACTGGAGTAAACAAAATCTCCAAGTTGTACAAATGAATGGATTATAAAAAGATGATGTAAGAAAGTCTCCTTGGTTACTGGCCATCGTGTGCTACCTGAGATGAATAGTTGTGTAGAATCTTCTGCATGCTGAGAGGCTATGACAGGTCCACCAGGCTATAGATGGTAGCACAAGGTCCTTTCTGAGTTCAGTTCTCCCTAGAAGATCCTTCTAGTCTACCCTGAAAACACTTCTTTCTCTGAAATCATTCATCCATCCATCTAACAAGTATTTATTGATTGTCCGCTTGGTCCCAAGCATGTTATTACGGCTATTTTTTTTTCTTACTTTGATTCATTCTATCTATAGCCTCCATCACTAGCTACTAGCCACTGTTGGATGAGAGTAAAAGCTATTCATTTATAGTACCATGCTGCTCCCTGGAGCAATTCTTTTTCACTGCCATGTGCCCACTCCATATGGAATTCACAAGAGGTCTAGAAATTCATGATCCAGTTAAACAAGAGCTTAATTAGCGCCTACTCTTTGTGAGGCACACAAAGGAAAATAATGGGATGCATTTTCTCTTGACCACAAGCCATTTTGAAAGTTGGTACATCTTGTTTCAGAAGCACTAGGAACATTTTCCCAGCAGTTGCAAGTCTACAAGAGAGTATACTGTTCATGGTGGTTGCCACAAAGACTCACTCCTGGTGATGTGATATGTATATTCCTCCTTCAGAGGAAGGGTTTCTTTTTTCCTGTCCAAAATTCTTCATTTGGAACTTCTACACTCTAGGTCTTAGTTGCCACAGTGGATTAAAGATGGCTGCCGTTTCTGTACCACTTCTCCCATTAAGAAGTAGAGTCAATTTCTCATCCTCTTGAATCTCCTGACTTTGACCTGTAGTACAGTAGAAGTAAGCCATGTAACTTTCAAGGCCAGGCCTTCAGAGTTCTGAAGCTGCTCCCTTCAACCTTTGAGATATTTCCTCTCAAAACCCATCTTCCATACTGTGAAAACCTCAAAATATACAGAGGAGAGCTGAGGCTCTCTGACTGACAGCTCTAGCTGAATCCTCAAACAACAGTGAGCCCCACCTCGAAGCCATGTGACTCAGGCCACCTGGCGTCTTCCAGTGTCCTAGGGCCCCAGTCAATACGATGTGGGCCACAGATGGACTGCCCTTGCTGAACTTTGTCTGTGTTACAGAATTGTGAACAAATAAATATATGATTTTGGTTGTAAGCCACAAAGTTATGGGGTGGGTTGTTACTCATGCATGAATTTATAGCCGAGCAAGACAGTTTCTTCTCAACATTAATTTTCTTGACCTTCTACTTTCATGTTAAGAAGTCCATGGTTTACTGTCCCAAGTATAAGGTTTCAGTTTAGCTTCTCAATTCAAGGTTTTCTCTGTCATTCGTGACTTGTCTTGGAGGAGAAGTGGGTGACAGGATGAGATAGTTGGATGGCATCACAGACTTAATGGACATGAGTGTGAGCAGATTCTGAGAGGTAGTGGAAGACAGGGGAGCCTGACATGCTGCAGTCCATGGGGTCACAAAGAGTCAGACACAACTTAGCAACTGAACAACAACAATGACTTGTCTTGCCTTTGGGAGCAAAGTGAACCAGTCTCTCATACTCTCTAGCTCACTCCTCCTGGGTCACAGTTGAATTTAGATTTGGGCTACCAGTCTCTCACTTTAACTTGTTAACCAAAAGATTGAATTTTCTGATTATAGAACCAATTTCTAACTTAAAAAAAAATTTTTTTTTTTAAGAAAAGAGAGAAGTTCTTTGTTTTTAGTCACTGCAATATTTCCAGTGTGAGATCCAGATCAAGATAAAAATGACAGATATACCCAGAAATTCCTGTGGGGAACCATGGTCCTAGCTGCGGGGCATCGAGATCAGGAAACAACCACTGAACAGCCCAGCCGTGATGAGCTCCTGTAGGTCCCCTCTCAGACCTTCTCACAAAATTCCCCTTGTAAATAATTTTTAGGGGCCTCTGATTCCTGTCTTCAGTAAAGCCCTGTTTTGGTGCTGTGTGTGTTTTCTTATATGAAATATTTAATAGTCAGCCTGAGCCCTTGTAGCAGGCTAATGTACTCTGCCTCCTGGTTTATCGGGGGTATTTTGTGTTAGAGTCATTCACACCATGTGGGGGACTTCTCGGCCCCTACCTCTTCCCCACCCACCTTCCCTCCCAGTCCTGTTATGATGTTCATTTGTCACACGCAATATTGTGGTCCAGCAGAGAAACACAATTGATATGCTGTCAAATGGCTCTTGACAGAGTGGCTTTAAAAGCTTTTAGAGAGGATGTACAGGGGGAAGTTTTGTCTTCATGGAGTCAGTGTGGCTCATCTGTCCGTATTAAATGTCTAACAGTTACACTGAACAAGAATGACATTTTAAATAAGAGTAAGTACTGCTTAACTTTTTAATGTCATTCTTCAGAGCCAAGGACTTGATGTTTTGTTTTGTTATGTTTTTGGTTAAAGTACATAGCTCAATTTATACTACAGGCTTGCTTTCTTCCATTGTTAATGTCTAAACATCTCTATTTTCAGTTTAGTTGGTGGAACTTTTTTCCTCTTGAGGTGGCTGGAGAATTTCTTTTCTTTTTAAAGGACACTGACAGCTTTTTTTTCTGTACAGGTTTAAAGGCTACCAATCTTATCTAGGTAAAAGTCTTGTCCTCTGTAAAAGATAATACCAGAAGCAACAGCAAAACTATACAAAATGTTTGGAAGGGGGCAGTCCTCATGTGAAATAGAGTGGACATTAACAAGTCAGCAACCTGGTAGGCAAGAACAACCTAGAGAATGCAAATGTCAGATCATGGCTGAATCAGGTGGTGGGATCCAGTCCTTGCAAAACATCAGCCACCAGGAGGCCTCCAAGGCTGGAGGGGCAACATGAAACAGATGCTCACACATCTGGTGAACAATCCTGGAATGAGGTGGTACAGGTGGGAAAGCCATGAAGCAACTCCAGAAGAGAGAATGGCTTTACCACCAAGGTAGCTCTTCCCAGCACAGGTTTTGTTTTGTGAAATTTGATTCTGGGTGGGTATGGTTTGCTCAGACTCTTTGCCAAACCCAAGTTTTGTTTCTCTAAGGCTATGAAAGGCATGAAGGTATGGATAAAAAGTTCCCCTCAGGCTTCATAAAGGAAAACTGTCATTGTTTTCAAAATAAACCCTAGCATCTTCCATGCATGGCATTGGGAAGGACATTTCCAGTTACATAGAGAGGATGCCCTGATTTTGGCTTTCCTCCTATAGATCCTCTTCTCTGTTGCTGTTTTCTGTTAAGTGGACCCAGATCTCTTTCACTTTTTTTAAAACTTTTTATTTTATATCGGAGTATACCTGATTAACAATGTTGTGATAGTTTCATGTGTACAACAAAGGGAAATAGTCATACATATACATATATCCACTTTCCCCCAAACTCCCCTCCCATCCAACCTACTACATAACATTGAGCAGAATTTCATGTGCTGTACAGTAGACCCTTGTTGGTTTAGGGAGTTTGGGATCGACATGTACACACTGCTGCTGCTGCTGCTGCTAAGTCGCTTCAGTTGTGTCCAACTCTGTGCGACCCCATAGATGGCAGCCCACCAGGCTCCCCTATCCCTGGGATTCTGCAGGCAAGAATACTGGAGTGGGTTGCCATTTCCTTCTCCAATGCATGAAAGTGAAAAGTCAAAGTGAAGTTGCTCAGTCGTGTCCGACTCTTAGCAACCTCATGGACTGCAGCCTACCAGGCTTCTCCGTCCATGGGATTTTCCAGGCAAGAGTACTGGAGTGGGGTGCCATTGCCTTCTCTGATGTACACACTGCTATATTTCAAATGGATGGATAGCAAGGACCAAATTTCTTTCATTTTCATTTGATGCATTATTAGCACAGATGAACAAGCTGGAATTCACCAAATTAATACATAAATAAGTAAAAGGAAAACTCAGAAAAATCTCAATATTCTGACATAAAATGTTTTGATCCTCTTCATTTATAACATAAGCTTTCTCTCCTCTTTCTTCCATTATTAACATCTAAATGTCTATTTTCAGTTTAGTTGGTGGATTCTCTTTCACTTGAGATGTTTAGAGGGTTTTTTAACTTACTTGTCTTGTTACAGGACTCAGTGCTTCTGGGGAGTGTACTATTCACACTTTCATTAAGATATTTATCTCTATAGATATATATGGATTCACACACACACATGCCCACACCATAGCCATTTCAACAAGGCTAAACTCAAAATCAGATATCAAATTCCCTGTTTTCCATAGCCAATGATCCCTCCTGCTTCCTCTGTTAGGAAGTTTGTATATTTTCACACCCTGGGTTCTAGATATTAACCCCTTCATACTGACCATTCGTGTAACATGTCTATGTAACTGCAAGCCTGGCAGCATTAATCAGAGAGAGTGACTGGGTAAGCACTAGAATTTCAAGAGTCTAATTCTTTTCCAAGTCATATGAGTTAGCTTTGCCTAGAAAAGAACTTCACCTCTGGACTCAAAGAATACACAATTAGATTGAATCACTTCAGTTCAGTCGCTCAGTCGTGTCCGACTCTTTGCGACCCCATGAATTGCAGCATGCCAGGCCTCCCTGTCCATCACCAACTCATGGGGTTTACCCAAACTCATGTCCATCGAGTCAGTGATGCCATCCAGCCATCTCATCCTCTGTTGTCCCCTTCTCCACCTGCCCCCAATCCCTCCCAGCATCAGAGTCTTTTCCAATGAGTCAACTCTTTGCATGAGGTGGCCAAGTATTGGAGTTTCAGCTTCAGCATCAGTCCTTCCAATGAACACCCAGGACTGGTCTCCCTTAGGATAGACTGGTTGGATCTCCTTGCAGTCCAAGGGACTCTCAAGAGTCTTCTCCAACACCACAGTTCAAAAGCAGCAGTTCTTCGGTGTTCAGCTTTCTTCACAGTCCAACTCTCATATCCAATAATGACTACTGAAAAACCATAGTGTTGACTAGATGGACTTTTTTGGCAAAGTAATGTCTCTGCTTTTTAATATGCTGTCTAGGTTGGTCATAACTTTCCTTCCAAGGAGTAAGTGTCTTTTAATTTCATGGCTGCAGTCACCATCTGCAGTGATTTTGGAGCCCCCCAAAATAAAGTCTGACACTGTTTCCACTGTTTCCCCATCTGTTTGCCATGAAGTGATGGGACCAGATGCCATGATCTTCGTTTTCTGAATGTTGAGCTTTAAGCCAACTTTTTCACTCTCCTCTTTCACTTTCATCAAGAGGCTTTTTAGTTCCTCTTCACTTTCTGCCATAAGGGTGGTATCATCTGTATATCTGAGGTTATTGATATTTCTCCCAGCAATCTTGATTCCAGCTTGTGCTTCCTCCAGCCCAGCATTTCTCATGATGTACTCTGAATAGAAGTTAATAAGCAGGGTGACAATATACAGCCTTGATGTACTCCTTTTCCTATTTGGAACCAGTCTGTTGTTCTATGTCCAGTTCTAACTGTTGCTTCCTGACCTGCATATAGGTTTCTCAAGAGGCAGGTCAGGTGGTCTAGTATGCCCATCTCTTTCAGAATTTTCCACAGTTTACTGTGATCCACACTGTCAAAGGCTTTAGTATAGTCAATAAAGCAGAAATAGATGTTTTTCTGGGACTCTCTTGCTTTTTTGATGATCCAGCAGATGTTGGTAATTTGATCTCTGGCTCCTCTGCCTTTTCTAAAACCAGCTTGAACATCGGGAAGTTCATGGTTCACATAGTGCTGAAGCCTGGATTGGAGAATTTTGAGCATTACTTTACTGGCATGTGAGATGAGTGCAATTGTGCAGCAGTTTTAGCATTCTTTGGCATTGCTTTTCTTTGGGACTGGAATGAAAACTTACTTTTTCCAGTCCTGTGGCCACTGCTAAGTTTTCCAAGTTTTTTGGCATATTGAGTGCAGCACTTTCACAGCATCATCTTTTGGGATTTGAAATAGCTCAACTGCAATTTTATCACCTCCACTAGCTTTGTTCGTAATGCTGCTTTCTAAGGCCCACTTGACTCACATTCTAGGATGTCTGGCTCTAGGTGAGTGATCACACCATCATGATTATCTGGGTCATGAAGATCTTTTTTGTACAGTTCTTCTTGTATTCATGCCACCTCTTCTTAATATCTTCTGCTTCTGTTAGGTCCATACCATTTCTGTCCTTTATCGAGCCCATCTTTGCATGAAATATTCCCTTGATATCTCTAATTTTCTTGAAGAGATCTTTAGTCTTTCCCGTTGTGTTGTTTTCCTCCATTTCTTTTCATTGATTTCTGAGGAAGGCTTTCTTATCTCTCCTTGCTATTCTTTGGAACTCTGGATTCAGATCATTATAGCTTTCCTTTTCTCCTTTGCTTTTTGCTTCTCTTCTTTTCACAGCTATTTAATAGTCAGGATTAAAATTTAAAAAAAAAAGAAAAGATCAGAAATACAATATATTTTCATTATGAAAATGGTGACTGCAGCCATGAAATTAAAAGATTCTTGCTCCTTGGAAGAAAAGCTATGACAAACCTAGACAGTGTATTAAAAAGCAGAGACATCACTTTGCCACAAAGGTCCATACAGTCAAAGCTTTTTTTTTTCCAGTAGTCATGCATGGATGTGAGAGTAGGACTGTAAAGAAAGCTGAGCAATGAAGAATTGATGCTTTTGAATTGTAGTGTTGGAGAAGACTCAAGGAGATCAAACCACTCAGTCCTAAAGGAAATAAAACTTGAATATTTGTTGGAAGGACTGATGCTGGGGCTCCAATGCTTTGGCCACCAGATGCAAAGAGCTGACTCATTGGAAAAGACCCTGATGCTGGGAAAGATTGATGGCAGGAAGAAAAGGGGACAACAGAGAATGGGATGGTTGGATGACATCACCAACTCAGGGGACGTTAGTTTGAACAAATTTCAGGAGATGGTGAAGGACAGGGAAGCTTGGCGTGTTGCAGTGCATGTGGTCGCAAAGAGTTGGACAGGACTTAGCCACTGATCAGCAACAACAGCAATCAGATGATGATCCGAGGTGTGGGTCAGTTTAGTCACTAAGTCGTGTCCAACCCTTGCAACCCCATGGACTGTAGCCTGCCACGGTCCTCTGTCCAATGGGATTCTCAAGACAAGAATGCTGGAGTGGGTTGCCGTTTCCTTCTCCAGGGGATCTACCTGATCCAGGGATCAAACCTAGGTCTTCTGCCTTGCAGGCAAATTCTTTATTGACTGAGCTACAAGTGAAGCCCAAGGGATGAATTACAGTTTTAAGACAAAATCAGATTTGTGTGTGGCTGAAGGACAAGAAGTCTGTTTGTCTTCTGCAAATTAACCTGTCCTTTTGGCTTCTCGAGTCTTGTACTGGTCATCCCCTGGCTCCCTCGAGGTTCCTAGAACATCTACTCAGGGCGTGATTGATATGGTGAAGTGACTTTGGCCACCTCATGGAAAGTCTTTTTATGGTCGTATAACTGACATATAAAAACAGAAAAGTGAAAATATTAGTTGCTCAGTCATGTCTGACTCTTTACAACCCTGTGGACTATAGCCCACCAGGCTCCTCTGTCCATTTAATTTCCCAGGCAAGAATACTAGAGTGGGTAGCCATTCCCTCCTCTAGGAGATCTTCCTGACCCAGGGATTAAACCCAGGTC
This sequence comes from Oryx dammah, assembly GCF_014754425.2. NCBI lineage: Eukaryota > Metazoa > Chordata > Mammalia > Artiodactyla > Bovidae > Oryx > Oryx dammah. Next base: position 2,762,569 of record NW_024080596.1, on the reverse strand, counting down.
TCATGCATTGCAGGCAGATTCTTGGCTGTTTGAGACACCAGGGAAGCCCATAATTGGCCTATAGCATTATAGCATTATATCAGTTTCAGGTGTGCAACATAAAGATTTGACATTTGTATACATTGCAAGATGGTTATCACAAGTCTAGTTGCCAACTGTCACCATACAAAGTTGCATTTTTTTTCTCTTGATGAGAACTTTTAAGATTTACTTTCTTGGCAGTTTTCAAATATGTGCGATATTACTGACCATAGTCACCTTGCTGTACATTATACCCCCATGACTTATTTACTTTAGAACTGGAAGTCTTCACCCATGCCACTCACCCCTCAGCCCCTCTTCCTTCTGGCAACCATAATTCTGTGCTCTGTACCTATGAGTTTGTTTTGTTTTTATTCATTGGTTTTATTTCTTAGATTCCACAAAGCTTTTTCGAAGATGGCCACACCTTTAATGCTGCTATCACCACTGATATTGCTGTGATGGCATCCATAAACAGATTGGCTTGAACACTGAATTATTCATCACTCCAGTTAAGCTCGGTGTCTGTCTGTCCCTCCTCCACAGCCCCCAATCCTCTTATTATCTTATCTCAGATCACCTCTCTCTGATCTCTAAGTTGCATCTCAAACTGCCAGTGCTTCCAGAGTCTCCCACTCTGGCTCCCTGACTTCAGGGTCGCCATCTCCTTGATACCATCTCTGTTCAATGCCACGCCAAGGAATCTTGGCTTCAAGAAGTCTCTATTAGTCACGTGTTTTCACCACCAAGCTGCAACTTTAAGGATTTTCAGATCTAGGAATCTATGTGCTTTGGAGAAGGGCTTGCAGTCTCTCAAGGGATCATTTGGTGTTGGGAGGGTGAGGGGGGGACAAAAAAAAACAGTGTGTGATCACTGCATTTAAATGAACACCCATGTTGGTTCAGAGCACTCTGCCCTATATTTGCCTACTTAAGGCAGAATGCAGCACTAGAACAAAATTGTTGCCTTTCTTCCCTTTGTGGCGTCTGAAAAAGGACATTTATACTGACAGTACATTTTTAACAACTTGGAAAAATATACTAGCCTTTCATTTTCATGCAGACCACGGAACTATTTGCCCTTTAATGTTAGGTCTGCTAGCAGGTGGGTAGTCTTCTGGGACACACAGAGAAAACAGTCTCCCATTCATTTTCTCTCTTAAAGGGCACCAACTTTGGGGAAAAAAAGGAAGAAGAGTGGGGAGCATTTCCCTATAGGGCTACTTTCTTCTGCCTCCATCATGCCTTCCTCTCCATGCCTCCTTGTTTTGCAGTTTCTGCCCAGATTCTATGTCTTCAAGCTGCCCAGAAGCCCATGGACCATCTGCTAGGTCCAACAGTATTTCCCCTCCAAGCCAATAAGCTATTTATCTTTCTCTGCAGCAGTAATACTGAGATTTTTTTCCCTGGCTTATCCATCTGAATTCAAGTTCACACCAAAACGTAGGCATATATTTACAACAGGAATTCTGTTCTCCCAAGTGGATAGTCATGCTTTCTCGGACTACAGTCTGATCTGGGGTGTATAGTCAAGAGCTTTGGAGTGGGAGTTCTAGCGATAATTGTGACATACACAGAATTTCTCTACTCACATGCCACCCCTCAGGCTGTAATGATCACCCACACATTTCTTCCCAGACTGCTCTTGAACATATCCCAAAGTTTCTTACACATATTACAGAAAATATCCATTTAGAAACATAACATCTCCACTATTGTCTTATTCCTGCTGCTTCTCATTGTGACCCCAGCCGATGCCCAGAGGGGCAGCAGTGACCCCAGAATCCCTGATGTGCGTCATCACCATTCCCGTGCTTGGAGCTCAGTCGTGGCTGACTCTTTGTGACCCCATGGACTGCAGGCCCCCGGGCTCCTCTGTCCATGGAATTTTCCAGGCCAGAGCACTGGAGTGGTTTGCCACTTCCTTCACTGGCTGAGCTTCACCAAAATCCCCCTGGCTCCCGCTGCTCCCCGAGTCTGTATGATAGCTAGCAGACCTGATGTTTTTGGCGAGGGTTGTGTGTCAGGGTCTGGGGTACAACTGCTGTTGCCATGCTGCCTCTTGTATTTGCCAGCTCCACCCCTTTCATCCTTTTGGTCTTCCACCAACAGTGCTTCTGCCACCACCAAAATCACCGATGCTGCTGGCATGTGACACCGCTTCCCCCTGCTCTCTTACTGCTGCATTGCCCTAAGCAGCAGGCAAGGGTCCAAGGGACTGAGCCAGGTGGCACAATGCCCACTTGTGTTTCTCTGTCCCTGGAAAATGCAGGCTGTCCAATAAGGGGGCAAACGGCAAAGGATTGAGCATTATGAAAGGTAGTGAGCAGTGGGCAAGATAATTCAGTTTTATATTTCTTGCCTTTCTAGACTGTGTTTTCTCTGAGTCTTTGTTGGAGACCCAGGACCTCTGAGTGAATGGCCTAAGGCAGACGGCATAACCTGTGGCAGATCTTAGAGAACCAAGGCCTCTTGACATTTGGATCCGTGATAGCCCACGTGTCAGCCTATACGCACAGGCATGCAGGTGCTTGTGTGTGTTTCTGTGTGTGCTTGTGTGGTTTCTTTGTATTAATACTACAAGTTTTTCAGAGCAGGGGCTAGCACCAATTATGATTCTGTGAACCCCCGAGCTTGTACTCTGTTACCAAGCTGCGGGATTCCATAAATGTTTGATGAAGAAAATCTTTCTTCAATTTTTCCGTTCAGAGCACTTTTCATTATTAAAAGCCCCAGATGATTAAGAACAAAGTGCTTAGTACTCTACATCAACTTCACCCAGTCAGCACCTCAAAAACTACCAAAAAGGACAAGAGAAATCAAAGAAATGCAAATGAATATGATGTCATCACCCTGTCTTTATTGTGCTTTTTTTTTTTTTAATTTACCTCTGACACAAATGGGTTTTGTTGCTCTTAAAATATTGGTGAGGTGGAGAGGAAGTTGGGACCTATGTCTCTACCAGATCTCAGCCAATCTGTAGCTACTTTTAGAATTCAGGAATCTTCGGGCATGATTGTTACAAATTAAGTAACAATAAACCCCAAATAATTGAATTTGCATTGCTTTTGCTATACCTTGAGGCTTCTGAGACAGTGCAGTGGTAAAGAATCTCCCTGCTAATGCAGAAGACGCAGATTTGGATTTGACGCCTGGGTTGGGAAAAGCCCCTGGAGGAGGAAATGGCTTCTCACTCCGGTATTCTTGCCTGGAAAATCCTATGGACAGAGAAGTCTGGCAGGCTATAGTCCATGGGGTCGTAAGGAGTCAGACACAACTGCGCATGCAAGCTGGCCCTCCTGTACCTTTCCTGTAAGAACTCCAGCCCCTTATAGTCTTTCCAGATTACTGGAGAAATCTCCAGCTCAGCTGAGCTGTGCTTCTAGCTGTACTTCTAGTTCCAGCCATTTGGAGCTACGTGGCTCTTTGATATTGCTCCCTGAGATCACTTTGCCACACCCAGCACTGCAGTTGGCAGCAAGGCCCCTGGTACATGCTGATGGCACTGCCTCTGATGCTTGTGCATAGAAGCTAGCTAGTGCTTCTGGGTTCTCTGTGTTTAGTATAAACCCATGCGAAAGCCAGGTGGCTCAGTGGTAAAGAACTCACCTGCCAATGCAGGAGACCCAGGTTCAATCCCTGGGTCTGGAAGATGCCCTGGAGAAGGAAATGGCAACCCACTCCAGTATTCTTGCCTGGAGAATCCCATGAACAGAGGATCCTGGTGGGACAGAGGAACCTGGCGGGCTACAGTCCATGGGGTGGCAGGGAGTCGGACACGACTAAGTGACTAGACAGCAACAACAGTGCGAAAGCCATTGATGCTTAAGGCTTAGGTGCTGTCATCTGGATCGGCCAGTGTTCCCAAAGGCAGCTAGGATGTCTTTTTCCTGAGAGCAGCCTGTGTTCTTGTCCTTTCTTGATATTTTTCATCTGGCACCTCTTGAGAGCCATTTTGCCAAAACTAAGACAAAAGCTGATCAGTGGCTTTAAATAGATTAAGCCAACCCTTCCTGGAGTATTACTCTCCCAGGTAAGATCATTCATCACACTGACTCAAGTGTACCCAGTGCTCTTTTAAGAACAGTTGTGGGATTTCCCTGGTGGTCCAGTGGTTAAGACTCTGGGCTGCCAATGCAGAGGGCAATAGTTTGATCCCTGGTGGGGAACTAAGATCCAGCATGCAGTGTGGCGCGGCCAAAAAAAAAAAAAAAAAAAAAAGACTATGCCTAGTTTGGAGGAAGGACTCTGTCCTTCCTGAAAATGGCAGGTGCTTGTTTAATTTGTACTGCTTCCCCTTCTATTTCCTGTTCCTTCCTGCTTCCCTTTTCTCACACTTCCATTCCTGTGGACTAGACTATCAGAACAGCACAAACCACACGAATGAGGCTTTATCCCTAGGGTAGAAGGAGCAGATGAAGCAGGGAACATGGAGAGTGGTACAGGTAATTGACAAGGAGAAGAGAAGAAACAGAAATTTCCCTTCTGCTTCTGGTGAGAAAACTTTGAATTTTTTCATGGTGTTTGAGATTTAGGAAGCAATGCAGGAGAAATAGTATTATTAATAGAAGTAGTATTATTAAGTTCAAATTGCATAGATTTCCCTGAATAATGAGAGGAAATTTAGTGTACTGGTAAGGACACAAACTCCCACCTTGACTCTCCACTTCTTAGCAGGGCAACCTTGGACAAGTTACTCAGCTTCTCAGTGCTTCAATTTCTTCTTCTATAACATGGAGATAATACTAGTGTCTATCTCATAGGATTATTAGGAAAATTTAAATGAAGAAGGGCCTAGAATTGTGCCTGGCACATGTAATTAACACTCATTGAATATTAGCTATGACTCTGAAATTTTCTATTATAATCATAATTATTTGATTATTTAGGCACTGAGTTCTGCAGTTTATTTGGTTTGATTACTTCTTCTGTAGAGAAAGCCTGTGGCTTTTTGGCTCTGAAGCATATTTTTTTCCGGTGATATTTTAGAAAGATATAAAATGACATCTCACAGTGGCCTCTAGCTATTGGAAAGGTGAATCGCCTGGTGTTTTAATTAGAAGAGATATTTTCAGGTGGAGCCCTAGAAAATGAGATGATGTTTTTGAAGAGCTGCTACTAACGAAGCTATCTTATCAAGGTATGGGTTTCCACAATGCCGGGAGCCAGGTTCCAGGAATAAACTGAGCAAGGAAATGTATTTTGAGACTGAGTGCGGTTATGACCAAAAGCAAGCTTGAAAACATGTGATATGAAAGTTATTTTTTTAGGGATGTAAGTGCATGCATGCATGCTCAGTCGTGTCCAACTCCGCTACCCCATGGACCCAGCCCGCCATGTTCCTCTTGTCCCTGGGGTTTTCTAGGAAAGAGTACTGGAATGGTGCCATTTCATTCTCCAGTGGATCTTCCAAACTTAGGGATCAAACCTGCAGCTCGTGCTTCTCCTGCATTGGCAAATGTGTTTTTTACCAGCTGAGCCACCAGCTATTCTGACGTGACATGTAAATATGATGGTTTTGCTTAAAGCTGCCCAGAACCTGATATGATGAATCCCCCTTTCCTACTTTGCAATAACTCTTAACACAATTCATCAGAATCAATACTTTTTCCATCTCCTTCATTTACTCTAAAGTAAAAACTTTGAGTTTCAATCTTCTATTTGCTTGAGAGAGAGTCATCTCTCCCCATGGCAGTTGAGGCTTAAGGGGAAAGGTAAAAGGGCGTCTTCATCTAGCTCTCGACAAAACATGTCTCTTTTTAATCCTGGTACTGGTGGACTGCAGAAATTGATGTAGGAACAGAACAGTCTCCTCTCTTGACCTGGCTGAATCTCAGTCTGTATGGACTCACTGTCTATAGACCCAACACAGATAGAAGGTGGGTGCCACACATGCTGCTGATGAGGGGTGCTTCTTTGAACAGCTCCTTGATTGCAGTAATCCCTTTGCCTGCATCCTCTGGTTGGGAGCACACATCTTAACCCTTGGAGAGGAGCTATATTGGAAACAGTGAGGTCTCCAAATGTACCTTTTCAGGACACTGAATCTTGGCAAGGTCTGATGTTCCTGCTTCTCCAGAATGAGGAAATCGAGGGAAGAGAAAGATCTGCACTTCTTTATTCGCGACTCCCCATCATGTCTTCTGTCTCCAATTCCAGTTTCCTCATTCTGCTAGTACAACTGCTGGTCAGCTGGCCCACTGGCTAAGTATGTTTTATATATATGTGATTGTGCTTAGTCACTCAGTCATGTCCAACTCTTTGCAACCCCATAGACTGTAGCCTGCCAGGCTCCTCTGTCCATGGGGATTCTTCAGACAAGAATACTGGAGTGGGTTGCCATTCCCTCCTCCAGGGCATGCCTTCATCCAGGGCATCCCAACCCAGGGATCGAACCCAGGTCTTCCACATTGCAAGTGGATTCTTTGCTGTTGGAAACACCAGGGAAGCCCATGAATACTGAAGTGGGTAGTCTATCCCTTCTCCAGGGGATTTTCCCAACCCAGGAATCGAACCAGGGTTTCCTGCATGTATATGTATGTATGTGTGTATGTATTTATGTATATATATATGTGTATGTCTCTCTATATATATACATATTCCATATATATATATATATAGGGAATAAAGTATAAATCTATACTTGTTGCAGTCTCTCAGTATTTCTGGGTTGTTCTCTTGCTCTCAGGGTAGGGATACCTCTTCTTCCATCTTCCACAAGATGGGATGAGTGAAGCAAAGAACCAATTTAATGAAAATTGCAATTTCCAAAAATGATCCTACCTTTTCCCCCAGTCACATCTATGCTGAGCAGGAAGGTGGAGGGGTGGTTTGTGTGAGGGACAGTTCTTTGGCAATTCTCAGTAAGGCCAGCAGGAATGGAATGGTCCTATAGGTGATAGGTCCCTGAATGTCAACTCTGGGGATCTTGGTTCTTTTATTCTCAATATTGGGCCTTAAATATAATTGCAAGACAACTGGAAAAATCCCAGTTGACTGCCTGTTAGATATGTGTATGCATTGCATCAGATCTGAACATCAGTCATGTGAAAATTCATGACCATTTTTTGTTTATTTGTTTGTTTGTCAAAACCCATATCAAGCAGAGCTTTGGACGAATGAATGGTTTCTTTCTTTCTTTCTTTCTTTTTTTTTTCCTCAGCTGTTCTGGTGCTGTGTACACTGCCGGAATCAGACCAAGGGAAGTTAGTTAATTTAATTTGCTAACACCTGCAGTGTCTGCAAATGTATGATACACCCACAGAGAGAAACATACACTTTAAAAAAAGATATGGCATGTCTGTGACATTTGCTCTTATTTTATACATTAGTGTTCACAGATGCATTTTACTGTTACCTCACACCTCGGTTCTGCAGCTGCTTAAGCTGAGTATGGGGGCTGCATGGCCTCAACTATTGTTTTCTAACAGAAGGTCCGGCATAGAGACTGGGCAGAAAGTTTAACAGTCTATTTTCTTTTTACATCCATTGGAATTCATGCTCTCTTTTAATCAGATTCCCTTTTCTTTCTACGCTACATAGTTTGCCGAGCCTCTCATGAGATTTCAAATATGAAATTGATCCATCAGTCATTTAGGTAAAAAGTTATTTTCATTTTTTTCTTAACCACTTTATTTGGCATCTCTTCAACTGATAGGCTTTTGAATACAAATGTCAGAAATAGCCTCTTCCACCTGCTTAATTAGGAACCATAGAGGTCATCAGAGAGCAGGTTTGCTTCTGGGTCTCAGCTCCATCTCTGCCTCCATCCACCAATTTTCTGGATCACTGATCTTCAAGCATTTTGACTCAAGCATACCCCTAGAAAGAGTCTTGAAATGCTTTGTACTGTCTCAAACATTTTTCTGAGATAATTATAGATTTCACATGTAAGCAATAAAGCAAAGAATCCTTCATACCCTTAATCCAGTTTCCCTCAGTGGTAAAGTAACAGTGTGATGTCACAGCCAAGATGATGGCATTGATACAGTGAAGAGACAGAATCTTTCTATGTTCACAAGGATCCATCATGTTGTCCTTTTATAACCATACCCACTTCCATCCCAGCCCTGGTCCATCCTTTATCCTTGACAAGCACTAATATTTTCTCTCTTTCTGTAATTTTGTCATTTCAAGAATATTATATAAATTAGGTATGTATTATGTAAATCATACAGTATGTAACACTTGGGGATTGGCTTTTTATTCACTTAGCATAATTCTCTGAGGACTCATCCATGTCGTTCTGTGTATCAGTAGTTTGACCCATAGAAGAACATGTATGTTGTTCTCTGGTTTAGGTTGCTATGAATAAAGCCACTAAAAACATGTGTGTCCAGGTCTTTATCTGAACATAAGACATCATTTCTCTGGGGTAAACGCTCAGGAGTGCAATGCGCATGTTTAGTTTTTTAAGTAGTTGCCAGAGGGCTTTCCAGATTGGCTATAACATTTTTCATTCTAACCATAATATATAAAATGATACAGTTTCCTCTTATTCTCAGCAGAATTTGCTATTGTCACTTTTTTTAGTTGTTCTAATAGATATATAATTATATCTCAAGGTGGTTTTATTTTGCATTTTCATAATGGTCAATGATGTTGAACATCATTTCATGTACTGATTTGCTCTCTGTATACCCTGTTGGTTGAAATGTTTCCTTCCTGTCTTTTGTCCATTTGTAATTGGATTCTGTGGCTTTTACTGTTGAGTTTTGAGAGTTTTTAATATATTTTAAATATTTTTCATATATATACATACATACATATATATATATACATATATATATATATAGGCTTTCCTGGTGGCTCAGACAGTAAAAAAAATCTGCATGCAATGCAGAAGATTCGAGTTTGATCCCTGGGTAGGGAAGATCTCTTGGAAAAGGTAATGGCTACCCACTCCCAGTACTCTTACCTGGAGAATTCCATGGACAGAGGAGTCTGGCAGGCTACATACAGTCCATGAGATCACAAAGAGTTGGACACAACTGAACAAATAACACACACACACACACATAGTTTTCAGTATTTTCTGTTACTTTATAGCTTCTCCTTTAATCCTCTTAACAGGGCCTTTTTCAGAATAAAATTTTTACTTTAAGTCCAATTTATCAATTTTTTCTTTTATGGATTGTGCTTTTAGTGTCAACTCTACCTCTGCCTAGTTTTAGATCCTGAAATTTCTTCCTCCATTTTTTTTGAAAGTTTATGTATTTTCATTTTTACTTTTGAGCCATGATGCATTTTCTGTTAATTTTTTACATAAGACCTAAGACAGGTTAAGCTTCAGTTTTTTCCAGTGAATATCCAGTTGCTCCAGAACCTTTTATTGGAAAAATTATCCTCTTCCTATTGAATAGCTTTTGTATTTTTGTCAAAAATCAAATGGACATATTTCTGTGTGTTATTTCTGGGTTCTCTGTTACATTCCACATATCTGTTTCTGTCTCTCCACCAATACCATATAGTCTTAATTGTAGTCTTAACTGTTGTTCCACTTTATTTATTTTTATGTATTCATCAGTTTCAAAATTATTTTAGCTATTCTGGTTCTTTTACCTTCTTGTACACATTTTAGAATAATCTTATCTGTATCTACAAGAAATTTTGCTGGGATTTTGATAGAAATTGTGTTAATCATTATATCAATTTGGGAGAATTAACATCTCTATTATGTTGGATATTCCAGTAATCAGCACAGTATGTCTCTTATTAGATATTTTAAAACTTTTTTTTTTTTTTTTAACCAGTATTGTAGTTTTCAACATACAAATTCTATATACATATGTTTTGGAAGATTTCCATCTAACTCTTTTGGTAAATAACTATAAATAGTATTTTAAGTTTCAGTTACTGATTATCACTAGTATAAGAAATATAATTTTTGTATGTCTTGTCCTACAACCTTTCTGAACTCACTTATTAGTTCTAGGAATTTTTTTGTATATGAATTATTCAGAGATATTGGGGTTTTGGTTCCAGACCACTGCAATAAAGCAACTATTGCAATAAACCTAGTCACATATTTTGTTTGTTTGTTTTCCCAGTGCATGTAAAAGTCATGTTTACACTATCCTGTAATCCATTAAGTGTGCAATATCATATATCTAAAGAAATGCATATAACTTAATTAAGAAACACTTTATTGCTAAAAAAAAAAATGCTAACCATCATCTGGGCCTTCAGTAAGTCATAAGGGTAACATACAAGATTTCTGATCACATATCACCATAATAAATATAATAATAGTGAAAAGCTGAAAATATCGGGAGAAATACCAATATGCAATACAGAGACACAAAGTGAGAAAATACTGTTGGAAAAATGGCACAGATAAACTTATTCAAGGCAGAGCTGCCACAAACCTTCAATCTATAAAAAATACTATAATCTGCAAAGTGCTATAAAGTGAAACACAATAAAATGAGGTATGCCTGTAGATAATTTAGGATTTTCTAGGTAGACAGTTGTATCATCTGCAAATAGTTGTTTCTTTCTTTCTTTTTGACTTGCATGACTTTTCTTTTCTTTTCTTGCCTTAATACACTGGCTAGAACTTTTAGCACTATATTGAATAAGAGTGGTCCAAATAGACATCCTTACTTCCCAATCTTATGGAAAAAATGTATTCAATCTTTCAACATTATTCTGTTAGTTGTAGGCTTTCTGTAGATACTATATCCAGTTGAGGAAGTTCCTCTCTATTCTTTTTCTGAAGTTTTTTGTCATGAACCTAGTACTTGTCAGTTGCTTTGTCTGCATCTGATTAATCATGGTATAATCATGTGATTTTTTTTCTTCCTTAGCTTGTTATTATGGTGGATTACATTAATTGATTTCCAAATATTAAGCCAACCTTGTATCCCTGGAATAAACTCCTCTTGGTTATTACATATATATTTTCATTATACGCTTTGTATGTTGCTGAAATATACTTGATAATACAGAAGTCCCCCCTTAATCTTGCAGGGGATACATCCCAAGACCTGCAGTGGATGTTTGAAACTGAAGATAATACTGAAGCCTAAATACTGTGTGTTTTTCTGTGTACCAGTTCAGTTCACTTCAGTCGCTCAGTCACATCCGACTCTTTGTGACCCAATGAACTGCAGCATGCCAGGCTTCCTTGTCCATCACCAACTCCGGGAGCCTACTCAAACTCTTGTCCATCATGTTGGTGATGCCATTCAACCATCTCATCCTCTGTTGTCCCCTTCTCCTCCCACCTTCAATCTTTCCCAGCATCAGGGTCTTTTCCAATGAGTCAGTTCTTCACATCAGGTGGCCAAAGTACTGGAGTTTCAGCTTCAGCATCAGTCCTTCCAATGAATATTCAGGATTTATTTCCTTTAGGACTGACTGGTTGGATCTCCCTGATGTCCAAGGGACTCTTAAGAGTCTTCTCCAGCAACACAGTTCAAAAGCATCAATTATTCAGTGCTCAAATTTCTTTATGGTCCACCTCTCACATCCATACAAGACTACTAGAAAAAACCATAGCTTTGACAAGACGGATCTTTGTTGGTAAAGTAATGTCTCTGCTTTTTAATATGCTGTCTAGGTTGGTCATAGCTGACCATCTGACCTGCCTCCTGAGAAATCTGTATGCAGGTCAGGAAGCAACAGTTAAAATTAGACATGGAACAATAGACTGGTTTCAAATAGGGAAAGGACTACGTCAAGGCTGTATATTGTCACCCTGCTTATTTAACTTATATGCAGAGTACATCATGCGAAATGCCGGGCTGGATGAAGCACAAACTGAAATCAAGATGGTGACTGCAGCCATGATATTAAAAGACACTTTCTTTGTATACCTACCTATGATAAAATTTAACCTATAAATTAGGCCTAGACAAATTAGCAATAACAACAGAATAGAACATTATAACAATATTGGAGGAGGAAATGTCAACCCACTCCAGTACTCTTGCCTGGAGAATCCCATGCACAGAGGGGCTACATTGCATAGTTCACAAAGAGTCGGACACAACTGAGTAACAGTACACACACACTATAATAAACGTTATGTAAATGTGGTCTCTCTTTCTTTCTCTCTCAGAATGTTTCATTGTTCAAATTGAATGTCTTTTCCATCTTAACTAAGCATTGATCATATACTGTGGCAATAACTTTCGCAAGTTTGAAGTGTGACAGCAAAGCTAGCAGGGATTTATATTTCCTTCATAATTTCACAGATGAAAGATTCATTCTTTTTGTAGATCTTAACAATCTTAGCATTCTTTTCTTTTCTTATTAAGTTCAGAACTTTCACCTTTTCACCTAAGGGAAGCACTTTATGGCTTCTCTTTGACATATCTGAATTACCAGCATCATTACTCTTGTGCTTTGGTACCATTATTAAGTAAACTCAGGCTTGCTGGAACACAAACACTGTAATACCATGACAGTCGATCTGATAGCCAAAAGGACTTCAAAGATACTCAATGTAGAAAAAGAGAGGATTCGCTTCCCAGGCAGGATGGAGTTAGATGCCACAGGATTTCATCACAGTGCTCAGAATGATGTGTGGATTTAAAACTTATAAATTGTATATTTCTGAAATTTTCCATTTATATTTTCAGACTGCAGTTGACCATGGGTAACTGAAACAGCAGAAAGTGAGACCCTGCATAAGGGAGAACTACTGTCTTTGTTATTTTTGCTTATATTAATGATGGATATTGTTTACAATTTTCTTCTACTTCCTTGTCTTTGGTGTCAGAGTAATACTAGCTTCATAAAATAACTTGGAAGTGTTCCCTTTCCTTCTGTTTTCTGAACAAAGACATATCACTGGTTTTAATTATTCTTTGAATGTTTGGTAAAATTCTACAGTGAAACTATCTTGGTCAAGAATTTTCCTTAAGACTTTCTGTTTGATGCATTATATTTAAAAATGTGTTGTTTAGTTTCCAAGTGTTTGAATATTTCACACTTTTCGCTCTGTTAGTAATTTTAGTTGGATTCTACTATAGTCAGAGAACACACATTGTATGATTTCAATTCTTTTAAATGTGTAAAGGTTTGTTTTGCAACTCAAGATATGAACTAACTTGGTGTATGTTCTAGGCACACTTGAAAATAATGTGCATCCTACTATTACTGGATGAAGTGTTTTAGAAATGTTGATTAAATCCTGCTGATTGCTAGAATTATGTCATTATTCTATAGTCTTGCTTATTTTCCTGCCTAGTTGCTCTATCAATTGTTGAGCAAAGGGTATTGCAGTCTCCAGCAATGATTGTGGATTTGTCAATTTCTTCTTTCAGTTCCATCAGTTTTTGCTCCACATAATTTTCAACTCTGTGTTTTAATACAAACACATTTAGAATTACTTTTTTGTGTGTGTGGATTAATCCTTGATACAACATTTATCTGTTTTTGGTAATTTTCTTCACTCTGAAGTCTGTTTTATCTAATATTGATACAGCTACTTTTGTTTTTTGTTGGTTAGTATTTACATGATAAATATTTTCTAAAGTATTACTTTAAAATGACTTCTGTTGTTATATTTGAAGTGAGTTTGTCATAGACAACATATAGTTAAGTAATATTTTTTATTCCACTCTGGCAGAGTGGGGTAAAATATATTAGTACTTAAGTTCACCACTTAAATTTTAGAACTTAAGTTGACTGTATTTTTCCTTCTCTTTGCTTTCACTGTTTGCCCTTTCTATTTTCTTTCCCCTGCTTTTTTGTTTGTTCCTTGAATTTTTAAAGAATTTTATTTTTGTTTATTTAGATGTCCATTTGTATAGCATTTTTAATCATTGCTCTAAGCATCACATTATTTACACATAGATTATTATATAATTTCTACTGGTATTGCCATTTTATTAGTTCAAGTGAGTTAAAACACCTTACTTCCCTTTATGGAGAACAAAAGCTTATTGTATTTACCCATATTTTTAGTTACCATGATTTTTTTCCTTCCTAATAGTCTAAGATATTTAATGCTTATTTTAGGGTAGATGACGAACTCTCTTGCTTTATCTCCAACTGAGCATGTCTTGATTTCTGCTTCATTTTTAAAGGACTGTTTTCACTAAGTATAGGATTCTAGTTGACAACTCTGTTTTCAACACTTGAAAACAAAATTGTGATCCTTCGTTCTATCTCCATTGTTTCTGGTGAGAAATCGGCTGTTATCTGCATAGACTTTTCCCTGTTGGTAAGGCTTCCCATGGCTTCCCTGATGGCTCAGTGGTAAAAAAACATTCACCTGGCAATGCAGGGGATGCAGGCGCGATCCCTGGATCAGGAGGATACCCTGGAGTAGGAAAGGACATCCCACTCTAGTTTTCTTGCCTGGGAAATCCCATGAACAGAGGCACCTGATGGGCTACGGTCCATGGAGTCACGAAAGAGTCAGACAGGACTTAGCAACTATGCAACAAAGTTTCCCAACCCCTGACTGCATTCAGGATTCATTTTCTTTTCATTTTCAGGATTGTAATAATTGTGAGTCTTGGTCTGGATTCCTTAGGTTTTTATCATATTTGAGGCCTACTCAGCTTCTTGAACTTGTAGCTTTATATCTCTGGACAAATTTTGGAAGTTTTCAGCTATTATCTCTGAGTACTTTTTTAACCCCACAGTCTGTCTCCTCAGACTCCAATGACACAAATATTAACTTTTTAAATAACCCCAAAGTTTCCTGGGCCTCTTTTAATTTTTATTTGGGGGGGGGTCTATTTTTTCTCTGTTGTTTACATTGGCCAATTCTATTTTTTTCCATCTTTGGTTTCACCTATTCTTTCTTCTGTCCTCTATTGTGCATCTGAACCCATTCATTGTTACCACCTATTGACTTTCTTTTTCACTTACTTTGATATCCTCCTGGTTCTTAGTATGTATGATTTTCTGTTGACGCCTGGACATTATTATTTTAAAATTATGAGAATCTAGATCTTGATTAAACTTTCTGTTTTACTTGGGCTTTTCTGACACCATTCCAGGAGGGGAATTGAGGGTGCCAATTGTTACCGCCAGGTGGAAGCAGAAGTCCAGATTTTCCTCTCAGCCGCTATCCGTATCCTCTTGAGGAAGACTCCCCATTACTGCTGAGCAGGCTAGGGGAATTCTGGCTCCCCATGTGGTCTGCACTGACACTTCAGTGAAGATGACCTCATTACTGCTAAGTAACAGCCTCTCTGACACCACCTCAGTGGAGAGGTGAGGACGTCTCACTATTGCCAGGTAAAGTAATAGTGCAAACTCCGAATGTATTTTCACTAAGACCACTGTGGATGGGGTGTTGAGACAGGTCATATTACTGTGTAGATCAGTATCCTGGCTTCCTACTTGGCTTTCTATGACACTACCTCAGCATGAGTGTTGGAGAACTCATTCCAGCCTCATAAGAGTGTAGGTCTCAACTCCCCACTTCACCTTCACTGACCTAGATAGATCAGAGCCACAAATTTTTATATAGTGTTTGCCTGGAGTAAAGTGTTTTGTTCTATTTTTTGTCTTCAATTTTCCACATTACTAGGTTAGGCCTCCTACTCTGTGGCCTTTTGGATAGAGAAAGTGAACTTTGACTCGGATTCTTTTTTGTCTATTCATTGTTTTCTGTTTGTTTATTTGCTTGTTTGTTTGTTGTATATTTGCCAGCTCCTTCAAGTCCAGATCTAAGATGTAAGACACAAGAGACCCAGGGACTTTGCCACTGTATTTCTTCTAGTCCTGTAGGGCCTTGCTGGTCTGCCCTCTTCCTGATTTTCAGTGTTCTATCATATATTTGATATCTGATGTCCTTAAATTTTAGTTTGTTTTTTTTTTAACAAGGAGCAATAGAGAAACATGTAAGTACTATATCCTCTTAAAAGAATCCTATATCACACATTTTTAGGTTAATAACTAAATATTTTAATCAACATTTACATATGATTTTTCTTCTTATTAGAAGCTTGCAAATATAAAACATCTTACACAGTGAAATAATGGGAATTATGGTAATTGGAATAAATATTTGATATTATTTGACAATAGGCTTTTAATTATATTTTAAATAAAGTGTGCTAATTTTGAAAGGAATTATGTAGATTATTTATAATTTCTTCCAAAATTAGTTTAAAAATGTAAATATATATGATAACCCTGCAAACATTCATTACATATAAAAGAATACATATCATCCTAATGGTTTTGCATTTCAAGCAGGAGACAAAATAACCTTTGTAATGCCAAGCTTCATGTTTCAAGGAAATATGCAGAAAGCAGAAAAAGGAAAGAATATATCTTGATTAGTTATTAATGGAAGCTCTGGGAACTTCCTGGAAAACAGTAGATTCATCCCTCTGGTGCATGGAGGTCTTTATATTCTTAAGACAAAATGATAATGATATTTAGGTTAGCTAAAGAGTGGAAAGAGTATTGTGAAAAGATACATATTCTTAGGATAATCAATTTTGAGAAAGGGTGAATATGAATAATGAGCATATGAAATTGTCCTTGACTGTGGACCAAAGGGTTATACATATCCATGTTTGAAGGTCATTTGTTTAAAACAAAGTTTGCCTAATTGAAATATCTGTCTAGACCTTCAGCCTAGAGGATAGATAAAGGTAGATATTTTTCTCCAACTGTATTTAGAATTTTTCTTGACTCTTGATCCAGAATGAGTTATAGTGCTTGATAGTCATCTTATAATTTCATTTACATATAAAGATTGAGTTTTACCTCCAGTATTAGAGAAAAAAGTTTCTGAAAAGAAAGCTAATATGTGATTGTAGCTGAAGTTTCTAGTAGATTCTTTCAAAAGCTGTGTTTTATTAACACTGATAGATATGACTAGGGGGTCTGTGGCTGTTTGTGAGAAAAGCATTTAATCAGTGTAGATTTATGTGCTTTTTAAATGGCCAAAACACTTTTCTCCACTTTTTATTTTTAGTAAATAGCCAGCCTTCCCTTGATGACACAAAAGCAATACCTTGGCAGAGAAGCAGGAAATGGATGTGTATATGTTTATTCCATTACCTGGATAGACATCATAGAAAAGCAATCAGGACAGGTGTCTTAATCCATTCAAGCTGCTATCATATAACACCATGGATGGGATGGCTTATAAACAACAAAAACATATTCCTCATAGCTCTGAAGGCTGGGAAGTCCATGATCAAGGTGTTGAAAGACTGAGTGTGTGAGGAGCCCATTTCCTGTTTCATAGACAGCTGCTTTTCACTGTGTTCTCACACGGTGGAAAGGGGCGGGGATCTCTCTGGTGCCTCAATCCCTGTCATGAAGATGCCACCCTTATGACCTAATCACATGCCAAAGGCCCCACCTCCAAATACCATCACACTGGGGATTGTTTCAACATATGAATTTGGGGAGGGCAATAGGACAGATGTTCAGCCTATAGCAGAACAGAAATGGCTCAGCATAGTATGGGAGGAAGGGGCAAAGGTGAATGTCTTCTGCTCTCCTTGCCTCTCCTGCTGTAGCTTCTCAGGTCTCAAGAAAAGAAGGTCAAGGCTGTGACATGAACTGAAAGCCGGTAGTTTGAAATAGGTGGCACACATTGAGGTGCAAGTATATGGGAGGTAGTTTGAAAGAAAGAGAACATCTATGAAAACTAAATAAACTAATCTGGGCCCTGAGCTGCCCAAAGAAATCATATAGCTTTACTCTTGGATAAGTGCTGAGGCATCAGAGGCACGGGCAGAGCCCTGCCCCAGTGTCTGACCGTTCTATGGGCCTCCTTCTCCTCTCCTCTTCCTGATCATCTTCCTCCCATTCCCATCCTCCTCCTTAGGGAACCATCAAGGTTTTGCCAACATGTATGCGTTGAGGGTAAGGAAAGTTGTTTTCAGGCTGTAGAGCATCTTCTTTTATCTCAGTGACAGTGATTTGAAACCTTAGTTGCACATTGAAATCCTTTGAATAGCTCCATAATTATGCAATGCCCAGACCCATCTCCATACCAAGTAGAGCAGTTTTCTAAGCGAGGGGCCTAGTGTATGTATGTTTTTTTTAATACCTCCTTAGGTGGTTTGAATGTACAGAGGGGATGAGAACTGATGATCTAGAACATTTCCAGTCCAGTTTGTCCCCACAATCCAAATTTCCTCCTTCCTTTGTAGATAGAAGAGGGTGGCTCTCACGGAAAGGACCTTAGACTCAGGAAGGAGGGGCCCTGCCTTGGACATGTGAGGCCTTGCTGTGGCCATCCTCTGTGCTCCACTCCATTATCCACGGAGAGAGAAGATCTGATCTTTGGGGACCTGCTTCCCCATTCTGCACTGCACTCTAGGTCCCAAGACTTTTGAATTGACTGTCCAGATGGCTCCAAGTCTGCTTCTGTGGTCCCTGAGGTCTCTTGCCTGGAGCCAGACACACAGAAGTGCTTTGTCCCTTTAGGGCTTCCAGAAATACAGTCACTTCTGGTCATGTGGTTGGAGCTCAGACACTGGGGCTAGATGTCCACGGACCTGAGTGCAGATCCCCGCTTGATGGGCTGTGCTCTGGGACCGGGGATAGGAAGAGAAGGGAAGCAGGGGGTCAGGGACCTGGTCCCAGGCTAACTCTCCAAGGATGGCACTTTGACAGGTTGAGGAAATTCCAAGTTAGAACCTGGCCTTCCCAGCTGATATCAAGCTATAACTGTTAAGAAAAGAGAATATAACATATCTTATTTAACAGTTTGTTTGTTTGATTTATAACATTCAAGTAATATAAAATATGATATTTGTTCTCCCACATTTAGCTTTTCAGGGTCCTGAAAATGTGAGGGTCTGGCCTGTGATCACTCGCACTGCAGCTATGGGGCCAGAAGTCTATTTCTGTGGGCCTATATCCTAGGATTCGAAGACGCTGGTCTAAGGGATGCTTTCTGACTTTCTGGTACCTTCCTTCTGTTGCCCACATGATCTCTGCCCAGCTAAGACTCAGCCCTTGCTTCCTCTCTGGTTTCCTGGCAGCTTGGCTGTGAGCTGTTTCTGCTCTTGCATGCTATCAGACATAGTGGGGTCATATAGTACGGGATGGAGGACAGACAGTTATAACTTCTCATTCTGGATCTTCCACTTGTATTACTGACCTTAGGTGACATTATTAACCTTTCCAAACCTTGGCTTCTTCCTCTGTAATCAGAGTTAACAATACCTGCCTGGCACGGGATTGGAGCAGCTAAATGAGGAAACGTGAGCATGAACTCAGAAAATAATTGCTTCCCTTTCTCAAGTAAAGCCAATCCATTTCAAAATAACACTTCTCCTTTACATCCCTCATTTATATTTTCTGGACTTAACTGACTTGTTTCCATTTTTCTTCTTGTGATGCATTTCTAAGTCTTCTTGCTTCTAACTGCACATGTGTGTAGAAGAGTGTGCCCTTCATATATCAACATGACAACTAGCCTGCCATGAGGAGGCTGAACACTTTGAGATTTTTTATGATAAGAGCCTGTTCATATTTCTCCTTTGCAGGCATCTCTTCTTCTCCCCACACCACCACCCTGTCTAGTGTCCTGCAGTGTGGATGTGAAACAGGTATGTGGGTGAGCTTGGTCACTGAAGCCCGGGCCACTCAGACAACCGCCCTAAGTAGATGCTGGTGACCTAAACCAAGATGGACTCCATGCTGTATTACAACCAACTTTCAGTGTTTCACAATGAGTCTATAAGCTCCTGGTTCAAAACCCATTCCTGGGTGTATCAGGCCTGCATAGCAAGTGTTTAGTAAATGTCCATCAGATGGAAGAATAAGTAAGTGATGGAAAATGCAACCGGGAGTTGAAGTCTTGTGTTTGTTGTGGGCTCATTTGACCTTCAGTAACAGGCAAGCCGCATACGCATTTGTTGACTATTTTAGTAAACTGTAAGAATAAATAAACACTGACTAGATGGTGAAGAAATGTCTGTTGAGTGGATAGAGGGCTGCACTCAGGCATTGAACTGCTCTACACACTGAAAGTATTGAACCTTCCTATCTATCCATTTCTCTCTCTATAAAGTAGACCTGTGATATCTGCCCAAACAAGGAAACGTATTTAATACATTGCAGTGCTCTCGCTGACTGCTGCGAATTCTTTGGGATTTCTGTTACTATGAGTCAGTCAATCGATAACATTGATAAACAGGAAACTTGAATGGCTACCCATTCCAGTATTCTTGTTTGGAGAACTCCATGGACAGAGGAGCCTGGTGGGGCTCCTCTATGAGGTGGCAAAGAGACACTACTGAGCAGCTACTGCTGGCTGTGCATATATGAGTTCTTAAGAGGAGATATATATTTCTTATTATTTGAAATTCCTCTTAATTATCAGCACTTATGTTTGCTTTTGTCCCAGGCTTGTCTTTGTTATGTGTCCACCTGTGCATAGGTTTGGACGAACTGACGCTGGCTCTGAATTTGGACAAGGGCTGTCTCAGTTCTGGCATTGTAGTGACCAAGGCCCACACAGTGACTGGAAGCAACCCTGCATGCTCAGTCACTTCAGTTGTGTCCAACTCTTTGAGACCCTATGGACCATAGCCCACCGGGCTCCTCTGTCCGTGCGGATTCTGAGGATCTTGCCTGCCATGTCCAGGCAAGAATACTGGAGTGGGTTGCCATGTCCTCCTCCAGGGGACATCCCAACCCAGGGGTCAAACCCACATCTTTTCTGTCTCCTGCATTGGCAAGCAGGTTCTTTACCACTAGCGCCTTCTGGTAATCCCTGAAAGTAACCCTGCAGCCCTGGCTAAAAATGAGGCTGCTGCTGTTCTGGCAGAGCATGGACACAGACACATCACTGCCCAGCCCACGGACCTCCAATAAAGCAGAATGGAGCTGGCAGACCATGGCTTTGAATTAAGAGAGCAGCCTTCCTTAAAAGCAGAGCATCGGTGAAAAGGTTTCAGTGATTTATTTAGGACATGTGTTAAGATGCCATTAACAGAGAAGCCTCCAAAATATGTGACATCTCAGAGCTCAGTGAGCGATCTTGGGCAGGGTAACATCTATGCTCCAGGGACCCAGGCTTGGTAGGTGTGATGTGGCTTTCATCATGGGCTCAATGTGTGTTGCTCTTGTTGCTGTTTCCTGGCTGTGGGAATGGAGGAAAGGGAAGTTTGGGGCAAGTTCTGTCTGTGAGGATATGACCTTAAAATTCTGCACATCATCATTGCTCCAGACACTGTCTATGGCTATGCATGCAGAGGGTGTTGGGAAATGTATTCTCCAGATGGGAGATGTTATGTCCCAATAAGATTTGTAAAAAAGGAAAAAAGAAGGGTATGACTAGTAGGAGACCACTGAGTCTCTGCTAGAGGGGATAGATGGTAGGAGGCAGATGTGTTCAGTTTTACAGGTTTTTTTTTTATGGCTCAGATGTGTTGTGTGCTCAGATGCTCAGCCGTGTCCAATTCTTTGCAATCCCATGGACTGTAGCTTGCCAGGCTCCTCTGTCCATGAGGATTTTCCAGGCAAGAATACTCGAGTGGGTTGCCATTGCTTTCTCCAGGGGATTTTCCCAACCCAGGGATCAACCCTGCATCTCTTACCTGCAGTGGAAGGTGGATTTTTCACCACTGGCACCACCTGGGAAACCTCATGTATTCTAATGGAACATTTAATTACAAATAGTGAAAGAAAAGAGGAAGGACACATCAGGGGGAGGAGAGGGTATGACAAATTGAGAGAGAAGCATTGAAATATATACACTAAGATGTGTAAAACTGATAGCTGGTGAGAAGTTGCTGTATAACACAGAGAGCTCTGTCTGTTCTCTGTGACAGCCTAGAGGGGTGGGATGGGGGATAGTTGTGGGAGGGAGGCTCAAGAAGGAGGAGATCTATGTATACTTTCAACTGATTCACATTGTGGGATGGCAGAAACCAACACAACATTGTAAAGCAGTTATCCTCCAATTAAAGAGAAGTGAAGTGAAAGTCTCTCAGTCAGGTCTGACTCTTTACAACCCCATGGACTATTCAGTCCATGGAATTCTCCAAGCCAGAATACTGGAGTGGGTAGTCGTTCCCTTCTCCAGAGGATCTTCCCAACCCAGGGATCAATTTGGAGTGGGTAGTGGTTTCCTTCCAGTGTTCTTGTCTGGAGAATCCCAGGGACGGGGGACCCTGGTGGGCTGCCATCTATGGGGTCGCACAGAGTCGGACACGACTGAAGCGACTTAGCAGCAGCAGCAACAGCAGCAGCAATGGTTCCCTTCTCCATGGGATCTTCCCAACGTAGGGATCAAACCCAGGTCTCCCGCATTGCAGGCAGATTCTTTACCAGCTGAGCCACCAGGGAAGCCCTTAAAAAAGAAAAGGAAAGAGGGAGCATCATGAGAGTCCAGATAAAACAGCAAGAGAGAAACCATAGAAGCCTGAAGGCAGGTGTAGCAGGATCAGACCCCACAAGATTGTGGCAGGAGTTGCTGCCATGTCTGGTGCTCCTCAAGGGGCCCCTGCAGTTAGAGTTCACAGATCTCTCACCTCTTGTACTGAAGTGAGCTTGGTTACATCTGTACATGTGTTTTTTCCCGACCCCAACTATTAACTGGTTATTCCCCTTAATGATCCCCCTTGATGAACTTCTTTGGGCTTCACCCTTACTTTAAACCCTATAATTTCTTCCTCCACTGCTGACTAGAAACTTCTTTCACTGTTTTGAGTCAGGTTACACAGGTTCTGAGCCAGTGGCCAGGCGATAGGGTTAGTCCTTTCGTTGTTGTTGTTCAGTTGCTAAGTTCTGTCTAACTCTTTGTGACCCCATGGACTGCAGGGTGCCAGGCTTCCCTGACTTTCACTATCTCCCGGAGTTTGCTCAAACTCATGTCCATTCACCCCTTTAGCTGGTACTTTATAGAAAGAGTACGTGTTCCCTAGGAAGAGGAGGAGGTGGCAGGTACAGTGGCATTTCTCTTATATGCTATCTCCTTGCTACTCAGAGTGTGCTCCACAGACTGATATTATCTGCAATATCTGGGAAGTTGTTAGAAATTTAGAATCTCAGACCACACCTTGAACCCACTGTACTAGTCTCCTAGGTACTTTGCCGTCACAAAATACCACAAACTGGGTGGCTTAAACAACAGAAGTGTGTAGCCTCAAGTGCTCAGGCTACAAGTTTAAGATCAAGGTGGTTGAGCTGGTTTCTTCTGTCATTTTAGAAGTTGGGTCGATACCATGCCTTTCTCTTAGCCTCTAGTTCTGTGATGGCAGTCTTCAGCATTGCTTGGCTTGTATGCATCACCCTGATGTTTCCATGGCATTCTCCCTGTGGGCAGGTATCATTCTTTATGTGGCACAATTATTGTAAGGACTCTAGTCATGTTGGTTGAGGGGCCTAAACCCTCCTCCAGGGTGACTTCACCTTAACTAATTACATCAGCAATAACCCTGTCTCCACGTGAGGTCATTGTCTAAGGCTCTGGGGGTTAATACTTCAGTATGAATTTGGGGGGCACAGTTCAGCCCACAATAACCAATGAGTCAGAATCTGTACTTAGATAGATAATTTGTATGCATGTTAAAATTTGAGAGGACGTGCCCTGAAGTTTTTCAAACACTGAAATGCCATCAACATACTTACTGTTACCTTAAGTATGTAATAGAAACTTGGACTCCTTGATTCTGGATCTGTCTCAGCCATTTGACTTTTAGTCACAGCAGTTCTTTGAGTCCATGTTCACCATTCAGTAGATATTTATTGAATTAATGATAAAACTGGTCCACAGAGTTTTCATGTCTAACAGGAATATACCCAATTCATAAGAATATTATAAAGATTATATGGCTTAGCAAATATATTTGTAAATGTGAACGTGTAGCTGTATTAGTAAGAGTTCAGCTGGGAGACAAAAACAGTTCATTTGAACAGGGGGCATTTAATGATTTATTATTTATAAGAGGGGAGTGGTATAAAGAGAACTCTAAAGAAGACTTTAGGGATGAGAGAGAGTATGCAAGGAAGGAATAAAAACAAAAAGAAAGATCTTATCCCCAAAGACTGGATTCAGATTTCATTGGAAAAATGTGGTTACTCTCTATTGGATGGCAAAAAAAAATACGGATTGCCCTCAACCAGAGCTGGTCCACAGTTGCTGGGCAGAAATATCCTCCCAGGGTACAAGCTGATGGATATTGGTGCATGAAGTGCTGGAAATCAGTTGTCAGTGGTTTCTGCATAGGACAGACTGCAGTAAGGTAGTCACTAGACTGGGGTCAGTCCTGAACTCAACAAGGGAATGTATGCACCACTGGATACCCTCCAGAAGGAAAGAAAAAAAGAGAGAAAACCACAGCAGAAACGGAGAAAAGGCGGTTCCTTCTGCAGTGTCCCTCCAGCGCCCTCTTCTGACATAATGCATCTTGTGTATTATCGCAAAGAAGAAATACTAAAGGGCCCATCTCACCAGAGCACGACAACTAGTGAAGGGTGAATTTAGAGCTGCAGCACAATAACTGGCATGCACTATGCAATTAGAAAGTTTCTGTCCTCAAGACTAAAGCCAAATACTATTTCAGAGAAGAAAGGAAATTAAGAAAGTGGAACTCTTGATGCCTTATCAAATATATTGGGAATTTAGTCTCCCCAGCCTCTAATTCCCACATATACACTGATTTTTCCACCCAGATTACCTCACATGATTTTTTGAAAGGGGTGGGGGCATTAATTTTGAAGAGAGAAATTTTAAAAATTGTAAACTGAACAAATCTTGATGATGGTGCCCACCTATCCATACCCTTCTGATGTGATGCATTCAGGGGACCCTTGCTGTTCCACGTTATTTAGGACCCCTTCCTCTGAGCTCTCCTCCATGGGCTGTTCTTCTTGTACTCTGGGCCATTTCTTCCCTAACTGAGCTCATCTATACAATCCTAGCTTATGCCATCATTGCCCTGTAACTGCCAGCTCTGTGCAAGCAGATAACTCATAAACACATCCCCCTGGCCAGGTTGCTCTTCTGAGCACCTGTACAAAAGTCACTGATGATGATCTTGAATGTTTCAAAGGTATTCCACACTAAATATGTCCCAACCAAATGCATTTATCTTGGCACACTCACCTCTAATTTGTTGCACCTTTGCACTTTCTCTCCCCACCTTCCCTCCTCTTTTCTCTCTCTCAGAAAATGGCAACTTGTGTTTACAATAGTTTTCTCTTTTACCTTCTATATTATTTGCACTATCCAGTCCCTGGATCTTATTCCCTACACTGCTTTGTAGGGAATAATCTTAACTGATTTTAGTTCTCTTTATATCAGCATCAACTATATACACATTACATCATATATGATGTGGATCACAGCAATAGCCTCCCATCTACTCTATTAGTAACCACTCTGGCCTCTTTCTTAATGTGCATCTGACTATAGAACACACACACCCTCCCCATCCATTCATCCTCACTGCTTAATGTGTCATTGGCTTCCCATGGTTTTCAGGATGCCTGTAGCTTACCATGGTGTATAGGATAAAGATGAAAGCCCTTGATGGGACTTTCAGAGTCCTGGCATGTCCAACTCCTCTCTCCTTCTCAAGCCTGACTTTATCTCTGGCTTCCCTTTATCCTTTCTGCAGCATTGAGGCTGGCTTTTTTCCAGGTCTCAATCTACTCCTTCAGGCTGTGGGGGATTTGAACATGCTGTTCCCTGTGTCTGGAATACTCTTTGGATCTCATTTCAACCATTCTCTGGTCACTCTGTCCAGTTCAAATGCTCCATTATCTGCTCTCTCAGTGGGAGCTACTTCTACCATACTGCACTATTCAGAGTTAAACCTTAAATTTATCAGTTTGATTCTATGGTTGATAATGTCTATCCATTCCTGTACTGGAAGATCTACTTGAGCAAGCTGTACATCAGGGTTTTTTTTTTTTTTTCCTTTTTCTAAAAAAAATTCATTCATTCATTCATTTTACTTTACAATATTATATCGGTTTTGTCATACATTGACTTGAATCTGCCATGAGTGTACCTGTGTTCCCCATCCTGAACCCCGCTTCCACCTCCCTCCCCATCCCATCCCTCTAGGTTATCCCAGTGCACCAGTTTTTTTCTCACTTATATCCTAAGTGCCTCACCCTGTGCCTTTCATTTAAGCAAATTAATATATCTAAATATTTAAAATCATGTACTAAAAATTTGTGTTGAAATTCAGTCTGTCACTCACTTATTCATTCCTTCAACAAATATTTATGGAGCAACTCCATATGCCTGTCCCTGTATTAGGGACTGTGCTCAGAGGTGGATTCCCTGGTGACTCAGTGGTGAAGAATCTGCCTGCAATGCAGGAGACCTGGGTTTGTTGGGAAGATACCTTGGAGAAGGGAATGGCAACCCACTCTGGTATTTATGCCTCGGGAATTCCACGAACAGAGGAGCTTGGTGGGCTATAGTCCATGGGGTCTCAAAGAGTCAGACTTGACTAAGTGGCTAACACCTTCACTTTTCACTTTTTTCAGAAAGGACAAAGAAAAAACATAAACACATACATGAGAACATAAAGATCACAGTAAATTTAATAAAGAAAGGAAAATCAGTATGATAGAAAATGAGGCTTAGGTAGAAACTGGCTTTGGGGAAGGAGTTGGCTTAACAGAGCAGTCTTTTCTGAGAAGGTGTGTTTTAGATGGACTTTCAGGCAAGAAAGAGAGTCAACTGTATGAAAATGGGAGTGATAAGTTCCAGGCAGAAGAAACAATGAGTGAAAAAGTCCTAAGATGAGTAGGAGTTTGGTGTGTTGAAAGTGAAGTCACTCAGTTGTGTCTGACTCTTTGTGACCCCATGGACGGTAGCCTACCAGGCTCTGCGGTCCATGGGATTTTCCAGGCAAGAATACTGGAGTGGGCTGCCATTTCCTTCTCCAGGGGATCTTCCCAACCCAGGGATCAAACCCGGGTCTCCTGCATTGCAGACAGATGCTTTACCCTCTGAGCCACTAGGGAAGCCCTAGTGTGTTGGGGCAAGTAAGAAAAATATCCGTGTCACTACTCCTGAAATTGATATGGGAGAGACTGACCCAAAGGCATTATGCCTTAGAATCGAAAGTGTGAGATTAGAGGATGCCTTAGAAAATCGAACTTTTCAAAGAGGGAAAAGTTGGCACTTTGTTGGGATAATTCGTTTTACAGGTCTGTTATCACACTCCAAGGTGTTTATCATTCCTAACGTCACTGCTGCTGCCTGTCTTAACTCCAGGGGGCACCCTTGCATAGACTACAGCTTGAATGGTGTTCCAGGAATTGGACAAGGCCAGTAGAGTCCACCCACTCGTGTTCTTGCCTGGAGAATCCTGGAGACGGGGGAGCCTGGTGGGCTGCCGTCTATGGGGTTGCACAGAGTCGGACATGACTGAAGAGACTTAGCAGCAGCAGCAGCAGCAGCAGCAGCAGCAGCAGCAGAATCCACATTGTTCATCCAGAAATGCCAACACCCTCTCCTCCTTACGCACACACATATTCTACCACATGCCAGAAATGAGTAGCACTGACCTTGATTAACGAGACTGAAACTTCTCATTTTACCGATGGGAAAATTGTGCCCCCCAAAAAAGAAGTAAATAAGTGTCAGAACATGGTCTTCCCTGACTCCATGCCTACTGTGCTTTTACCGTAGCAGAGTATCACCCATCTTTTTTTTTTTCCTAATCATAGTGGTTTTTGGCAAATGAAAAGCAAGCACACCAAAACCATGAAAGTACTGTGTAGAAAAAGATTCTTCACCTAATTTTCCTCTCTGATAAATTCATATTTCTATGGATGGCATTTTCTTTTAATGAGCCTTATCTGTACTTAGAAGGAAGGTAAACTTGAAAGCCAGCCTTCTGTTCACTGCAGCTTCAGACAAGTAAGTTTAATTTAATGCAGTAAGCATTTGTCAGTTGCTCACCGCAGCCTGATGCTGCTGGTAATATTTAATCTGCCAAAACACATTGTATATTATCATTCAGATACAAAATAACTTATGGCTTTAACTCCCTATGTATTTGCAAGAGTCAATCACTTGATATTTATAAGAGAATATGATTGTTGTTGCACTTTTTACTTTGCTTAGCTTTTTAAACATCAATACAACTTCAATTTCATATCTGTCTTAAATTAACCTTGCGATTAAAAAATGAGAGTTGGAAGTGTGTGCTCTGTGTGTGTACAGGTTTGTGTGTAGAAATATTTCATGGGCTATCTTTGGGAGAACCTTGCTGTTGTTGTTCAGTCACCAAGTTGTGTCTAACTCAAACTCCATGTACTGCAGCATGCCAGGCCTCCCTGTCCCTCACTGTCTCCTGGAGATTGCCCAAGTTCATGTCCATTGAATTGATGATGCCATCTAGCCATCTCATCCTGTGCCACCTTCTTCTCCTTTTGTTCTTCAATCTTTCCCAGCATCAGGGTCTTTCCATCACCCTGATGCTGGGGGAATCTTCAATGATAGCAAATCATCAATTTGTGAGCTTTTTTGAAACAACCAGGAATCATTCAAAGCAAATTATGTTGAGTCAAATGGATAAGAAAATTGAACTTTACTATTTGAGCAAAATTCAAAAGGAAGTTATACAGAAAACATTGACTGGTGGTAGCTTCATGAAAAAACTGTAGCATTGTTGAAGGTGATTCTTTTAAAGGCAATGATGCTCATTGCTTTTCTACATTCTGTACATTTATGAGGAAATCAGACTCACTAGTTTTAGCGTGTCACTGACAGACAGATATATATATATATATTTTTTTTTTTGGTTATGTATTTTATATTCAGTAAATGTGATAAAAAGCTAATGATGATAATACTAATATTTAAACATGTGTTATGTGCCATTACAGTGCTCAGTGCTTCAAACTTATTTTAGCATTTTTTATGCCAGTGAGACCATGTAATATAGAATCATAGTTTCATATGGCAGAGCAGTTTCAGTGATTTGCAAGCCTTGCTTGAATCAAGGACATGTTAGATAGAAGAGAAGTCTAAACAAAATGTAATTTTAGTATTCTGATTTTGAGACCAAAACTGACCTGAAAGTGTGTGGACAGCAAGAGGTCTTTGGAGGACCTGCCTTAATGTATATTTTCATTTGAAATGAGCATTCCCACAGATTGAGAGATATCCAAAGTACTAGAAAAATCTTTGCCTAACTTTTCCATACTTTAGTTTTGTCTTGTAGATTCTTTCTCATTGACAGCGAAAAGGTGACTCTCAGTTCAGTCTTTTTAATTTAGTGACAATTGAGTTTATAATTTAGACTTATGTAAATTTTTTTCTATTGCATTTAGGAAAATCTGTTTTCCAGTGATTTGGTTTATCTCATACATTTAAAAGATATCTAAGAAATAATCTATGGCTCCAAAATCACTGCAGATGGTGACTGCAGCCATGAAATTAAAAGACGGTTACTCCTTGGAAGAAAAGTTATGACCAACCTAGATAGTATATTCAAAAGCAGAGACATTACTTTGCCAACTAAGGTCCACCTAGTCAAGGCTATGGTTTTTCCTGCGGTCATGTATGGATGTGAGAGTTGGACTGTGAAGAAGGCTGAGCGCTGAAGAATTGGTGCGTTTGAACTGTGGTGTTGGAGAAGACTCGAGAGTCCCTTGGACTGCAAGGAGATCCAACCAGTCCATTCTGAAGGAGATCAACCCTGGGATTTCTTTGAAAGGAATGATGCTAAAGCTGAAGCTCCAGTACTTTGGACACCTCATGAGAAGAGTTGACTCATTGGAAAAGACTCTGATGCTGGGAGAGATTGGGGGCAGGAGGAGAAGGGGACGACAGAGGATGAGATGGCTGGATGGCATCACGGACTCGATGGACGTGAGTCTCAGGGAACTCCGGGAGATGGTGATGGACAAGGAGGCCTGGTGTGCTGTGATTCATGGGGTCGCAAAGAGTCGGACATGACTGAACGACTGAACTGAACTGAACTGAACTTCCAAAGTAAATTTTCCATAGAGTAGTTCTATATGTTATTGTATTAGCACTACTAATTGCTGTGTAGCAAATTATCTCAACAAATCAGTATTTTGAAACAACAGTGTTTACTGTCTCAAAGTTTCTGTAAGTCAGGGATCCAGGTATGATTTAGTACATTCAATGTCTCAAGGTGCTTCAAAAGGCTGCAATCAAAGTATTAGTAGGGCTATAGTCATCTTGAGGCTGGACTTGGGGAAGACCCACTTTCAAATTCATTTATGTGATTGTTGGCAGGATTTAGTTCCTTGCTGGCTGCTGGCCACAGGTTGCCCTCAATTCCTTGTCAAATGCTGCATAGGTACATGACTTGAACAGACTGGGAAAGTCAGGAGGCAGGAGAAGGAGTGTTAACAAGATGGAAGTCCCAGTATTTTGTTGTTGTTGTTGTTGTATTAGAAAATAATTTTCTCCAAAGGGGAAAAAATTGATCAAGCAACATTAATTGAAAAGTTGGTTACTGTGATGTTGATGCAAAATTGACATTTTGTCAAATACGCCTTTTTTGAATAGTTGGGTCTTGTTTACTTCTTCTTTTTAACGTTTTGACTTCCTTCACTTATTTCTTCCACTCCCAACCCCTGCTTCTGGAAATCACTAATCTGTTCTCTGCATCTATGAGTTTACTCATTTATAAGCTAATCTTGAAAGTGATACTCCATCTCCTTTGCTATATTCTATTCATTAGGAGCTAATTACTAGGGCCTGGAGAAGGCAGTGGCACCCCACTCCAGTACTCTTGCCTGGAAACTCCCATGGATGGAGGAGCCTGGTGGGCTACAGTCCATGGGGTTGCTGAGAGCTGGACATGACTCGTGACTTTGCTTTCACTTTTCACTTTCATGCATTGGAGAAGGAAATGGCAGCCCACTCCAGGGTTCTTGCCTGGAGAATCCCAGGAACGGCAGAGCCTGGTGGGCTGCCGCCTATGGGGTTGCGTAGAGTCGGACACGACTGAAGCGACTTAGCAGCAGCAGCAGCCCACATTCAAGGTGTGAGACTACCCAAGTGCATGAAAATTGTGGAGTGGGGATCACTGACAATTGTTTTAGAAGTTATCTATCACAGGGAGTAATGTTATGAGAGCTTGAAGATCAGAAAAGATTGCAAACCTCCAGGGTTAGGTCAAGTTTTCCACAAGACTTTTCAGCCTTGGGCATGTTAATTGCATTGTGAATTTGCAAGTGGGAAGGAAAGGGGGCAGGGAATATGGGTTTAGTGATTCTCAACCCTGTTTGTCCGCTGAATCCTTTTTGTTGAAGAGTGGCAACAGACTACCCTTCCTCAGAACATTTGGAGAACTGCTGCCCCACCTCTTCACTTGACACATGGTGTTATTGAGGACTAGAGTGTTGCCTGGGCCCTGGCCACAGAACATCGCAGGTCTCCTGAAGCTCTGCGGCTCTTTCCACCTTATTGAATTGCTACAGGTTTTCTGTTCTTTTGCTTTTGTTTTTAAAATGCCACCACTCTGATGTCTTCTGTTGGCTCATCTTCTGCATCAACTGATGGAATCATAAGCTGTGTAAGTGAGAGGCAGTGCATGACTTGATGTTGAGCTCGTCTGCAGGAGCTGTTGTGAGTCTATGTCGTGTTTATCAGCCCAAGCTTGCACTCTCGCTTCAGTCTCTGTAGGCGGCAAAAGCCAAACTGGGGCTGATTCTACCACTTATGTCCCTAGCTCCCCTCCCCCATCCTTGTAGAAGTTGAATAGTCACTCGTATCCACTTTACTCTAGAAAAAAGATATTAGGCCCTTCACACTTCACTTTTAAAAAGACGGTCAACTGCTGCTGGAAACATCTTGACTCAGCATTTTTACTTGTTGCCCATCTCCCTGCTTCCCTGGTGGCTCAGTGGTAAAGAATCTGCCTGTCGTGCAGGAAACCCAGATTTGATCCTCGGGTCCAGAAGATCGTCTGGAGGAGGGAATGGCTCCTCACTCCAGTATTCTTACCTGGAGAATCCCATGGACTGAGAAGCTTGGTAGGCTACCGTCTGTGCATTTGCAAACAGCTAGACATGACTTCCCCTTCACTTTTCACTTTCATGCATTGGAGAAGGAAATGGCAACCCACTCCAGTGTTCTTGCCTGGAGAATCCCAGGGATGGAGGAGCCTGGTGGGCTGCCGTGTATGGGGTCAAACAGAGTCGGACACCACTGAAGCGACTTAGCAGCAGCAGCAGCAGACATGACTGAGCAACTAACACACTGCTTTAAACATGCATCTTATGCTGGGTTGCAATCGTTCCTGTAAGGAAGAACTATGTTACCATTTAATTTCCTTTTAGGACCTTTGATAGCCTATGTATTTTGTTTTTTTCAGAGACCTGGGCATCATATGTGTGTGCATATCCTTATCCAGTGCTACAGAATCAGTGTCCAGCACACCTTTCTAAGTGGGTTCTGGTGATCGGTGAACTGAGTAGAATGTCATGGGGGTGAGGGTCAGGTGTTAGTATGCTTATTAGGTTATAGTCACCTGTCTGAACATATTAAGAATGTTCTTTTGTATTTCAGGCTGAAAATTATTCACTTTATCATTTTCTGCCACTTGTGAAATTTATTTTACATGTCCCTGAGGTAGAGGCAGAGGCAGAAATATTTAGACATTTCATATTTTTTGATGCTTAGTCTTGTTCTTTGCAGTCCTTGTAGTTCACAGTCTAATCAGGTTAAATCTTGTTTTGTGTAAATGTGTGTGGGTACATGTGTGTGTGTTTTGTCTGTCCACATGTCTGTGCGTCTTTCCACCTCATGCCTCCTGCAACTCCTCAACATAACACAGTGTGAGTCTCACAAAACAAGTCACCAGAAATCTGGAAAAGGGTGGTTCTTGGTGGAGTATTGCTTTCATGCTAATTGATAGGTGGTTGATGCGTCTAGAACTTTGGCTAGATGTGGTATTAGAAGCTGTAGTGAATCAGGGTGCTTGTTCCTGATGCTTTTGAAAATTCTTTATTAAAATAAAGAATGTATTATTTGAAGATGAGCAGACGTGTTCATATAGATTCACGGCCCATTTAGCAATGGGTATCATAGTCCAGAAATGTCTATATTTACATATATATGCATATATATCATGTGGTTGAATACATTAGAGAAAGAGAATGTTATAATAAAAATATCCGATCAGTGACAGCAAACAGTATGCCTGGAACTTGTGGCGACTTCAGTATTATCAGAATACTGTTGATCGCATTACATCTGTTGTGTCTGAAAAGTGCCAGGATATGGTGCTAATTTATAACGTAGGAGGAGGAGGTGAAGAAAGATAAGGCAATGAAAAATAGTACGCAGTAGGAGATAGTCGACTAAATAGTAATTTGTTAAGTTTTATTCACACCATATAACAAACTGCTGTCACAGACTTCTGGTTTGGTTTATAAATCAAATATGTGTGTTGCTCATCTATTCTTCATGTGGACTTCTCTACATAGGGCCTTTCCCTTTTGTCTTAGAGAAAACATTTTAGTATTTGTAAGTGT
Source organism: Oryx dammah (assembly GCF_014754425.2). NCBI lineage: Eukaryota > Metazoa > Chordata > Mammalia > Artiodactyla > Bovidae > Oryx > Oryx dammah. Next base: position 2,729,158 of record NW_024080596.1, on the reverse strand, counting down.
TACGTGGTCTGGTCCAAGGATCTGAGTAAAGCAAATAAAAGAAGGCTTCTGGCTACCAGTGAACTTTTCAAGGCAAAGGGAGGGCATCAAGCAGAACCCAGTAAAGGGAAAGAGAGCATCATAGAGGAAGAACAGTGGGAAAGAGGCAGATGGTAGGGAATGGTGGAGAAAATGATTCTTGCAGTTATCACAGATGCGTCTCAGTTTTTAAAGCCTTACATGCCTACGTCTTTGAGAAGTTTAAACATTCAGATTAAACCAGCCTTTTCTTTTTTTCCTTTGTTCTCATTCCCTTTCCGCACCTTTCGACCCTACCACCTATATGTGTTTTTCTTTCTCCCCTAAGTTTGCATTGACAGTTGAGAGCATATGATTAAGACCACTAGGTTGGACAGAGAATGCCCTCAAGACAAAACGCAACAAAAGTGTACAGGATGTCTAAATGTAGCCTTAAGGATAGAGAGAGTTTGTACCTGCCTATGTGGATACTTTCAAAATCCTGAGAAGGGCTCCTACCTCTGCCTTAATCTTTCTCTATCACTGGCTGTTCTTTGAAAAAAAAAAAAAATTTAAAAAGGAAGTTTATCTCTTATCCCAAGGCTTTGATCGATTAATAAAATGCAATTGCATACTTGAAGCTGGTGGAAGTTACTCATATGCTTATAATCTAGTGGGAATTTCTAGGTCCTTTTATGAGTTTGAATTTGTGGATGTGAAAATCCTTACAAGGGAGATAAGTTGTCAGTTAAGAAGTGAGTAAGGAAAACACCTTTGCTGTTTGAAGATGTTCTAAGACCCTAAACACTTTCCCGAGACACTTTCAGCCAGTTTCGCTGTATTAGGTTTCTACTGCTGCTGTAACAAATTACCACAAATGTAGTGACTTCAGGCAACACATACTCGTTATTATACATTTTTGAAGGTTAGAAGTTCAAAATGAGGGCTTCCCTGATGGATCAGTGGTAAAGATCCTCCTGCCAATGCAGGAGACGTGAATTTGATCCCTGGTCTGGGAAGATCCGTGTGCCATGGAGCCACTAAGCCCGTGTGCCACAGCTACTGAGCCTGTGCTTTAGGGCCCGGGAACCACAGCTACTGAGGCCACACACTGCATCGACTGAGGCTTTGTGCCCTAGAATCCATGCTCCACCACAAGAGAAGCCACGGCAATGAGAACCTGTGCACTCGAAACTAGAGAGTAGGCCCTGCTCGCCCCAACTCGAAAAAAGCTGGCACAGCAATGAAGATCCAACATAGCCAAAAAATAAATCAATACCTTTTTTTAAAGTCCAAAATATGTCTTATGGGGCTAAAATTAAGGTGTTGAAAGGGCTGCATTCCTTACAGAGTCTCCAGGGGACAGTCCAGTTTTTTTTTTTTTTTCACCTTTTCCAGCTTCATGAGACCACCTACATTCCTTGGCTTATGGTCCCTTTCTCCATCTTCAAAGCCAGAAACATGGGGCCAAGTCCGTCTCACTTTGTCATATCTCTTGTTCTCTGCAGCTGGGAAAGTGGTGTGCTTCTAAGTACTCTTGTGATTTAGTTGAGCCCACCTGGATAGTTCAGGAAATGTTCTCATCTTACAACCTTTAATCTAATCACAGCTGTAAGTCTATCTGGGGCTTCCAGGTGGCGCTAGCAGTAAAGAACCTGCCTGCCAATGCAAGAGATCCAAGAGACCCAGGTTCGATCCCTGGGTTGGGAAGATGCCCTGGAGGAGCACATCACGACTCACTTCAGTATTCTTGCCTGGAGAGTCCCATGGACAGAGGAGCCTGGCGGGCTACAGTCCATAGGCTCACAAACAGCTGGACGTGACTGAAGTGACTCAGCATGCACAAGTCCCTCTTGCTATGTTCAGACATAACGTATTCACAAATCTGAGTCAAATCATTGACTTCTTCCTGCTGCTTGTAAAATCTTGTATCCCACCCTTCCACCTTTCACAGACCCTTAGATTTTTTCAAAGACTGGCCCTCCAGAGGGCAGTAGCATATTAGAGTCTCAAGACATTCAGCAGCAAATTGTTCAGGTCTCTCCCTTTCATCAAGAAGCAATCTAGGACACAAAGAAGGAAAATACATCACAAAGATCATGCAAACCTGAATCTGCAGGCTTCCAGGCACAGGCCTCCGCCAGTGCGGTGTACTTCTGCCACAGGGTACCAAACTGGAGGACCTCAACTGTTAAAGGAATCTTCATTCGTAGGCAGATCTTCCAGATGGACGTGAAATGTCAAATAGCTGGGGAGCATTTGTACTGCAAGAACTAAGTAAGAAGGTTTTTGTTTTTTTAATTCTTAATTATTCAGACGATGTAATGGGAATACATCTTTGAGGTTAGAGGAATCATGAATAGGGAAATTCATGGGAAAAAAACTCATGACTCATGCTTTTAAGATTTGGTCCTAGAGATTCAGTTTTTCAATGACTCATTAGTGTAACTGGTGAAGTCAGTGACAAAAGGTAATATCCAGGGGACCATGGTGGTAGTTTAGTCGCTTAATTGTGTCCAACTCTTGAGACTCCATGGACTGTAGCCTGCCAGTCTCCTCTGTCTGTGCGATTCCCAGGCAAAAATACTGGAGTGGGTTGCCATGTCCCTCTCCAGGGGATCTTCCTGACCCAGGGACGGAACCCACTTCTCCTGCATTGCAAGCAGATTCGTTATTGTTGAGCCATCAAGAAAGCCCTACGGTACCATGGATTCTGGCCTAAGTAAGAGTCTTCATGGGAAGCCATGTATTTGGTTATCTTGTGAAGTTTTTTCCTCTAGGATGCTGTCTTTTATGGTCCCTTAATTTCTAAATTATAAAAACTCTTTTTCAGCATTGAAAAAGTACACATCTCTGAGAAACCTGGTTCTTCAATTGTTGTCATTGATTCTTCTTTCCTATATGAGTTGACCAGGGAGAAGATGGGGAAAAAATGACCAGTTTTCATGATCTGAAATTCAAGTTGTTCCAACCCATTTAATAAAGGCTACAACTGTTTTGGTGTATTGACTGCAAGACTTTTAAATGCACAGTGGCCTTAAAACTTTTACTCTAGTGAGACAATCTTTTTCATAGTCAAAATTTATGCCATTGAAAATGTTAAATTAGATAGTATTTTCCTAGACTGCCAAGCCAGGCCATGAGCAGTATTGTGCTTCAAGGGATAGAGACAAAGTATACACATATATGGGGGCTTCCTGATGGCTCAGATCGTAAAGAATCTGCCTGCAATGCCAGAGACCGGGTTTGATCCCTGGGTCAGGATGATCTCCTGGAGAAGGGAAAGCTAACCCAATCCAGGATTTTTGCCTGGAGAATTTCATGAAGAGAGGAGCCTGGCAGGCTACAGTCTATGGGGTTGCAAAGAGTTAGACACGACTAAACGACTAACACACATATACACCTCAGAAGCCATAAAAATATACTTACATACTACATGGCACAGTGGTAAAGAATCTGCCTGCTAATGCAGGAGACACAAGACATGCAGGTTTAATCCCTGAGTCAGGAAGATCCCTTGGAGTAGGAAATGGCACCCCATTCTATTATTCTTGCCTAGAAAATTCCATGGAGAGAGGAGTCTGGTAAGTACAATCCTTGGGGTCTCAAAGAGTCAAACACCACAGAGCATGCACGTGCACGCACGCACTATATTTATGTATGATAGCATATGTGCGTGCATGCTAATTCACTTCAGTTGTGTCCAACTCTTTATAACCCTATGGATTATAGCCCACCAGACTCCTCTGTCCATGGAAGTTTCCAGGCGAGAATATTGGAGTGGGTTGCCATTCCCACCTCCATACTATAGTATATTTATATGCTATATAAATATATAAGAGAAAGGTAGGAGATATGCAGCGAGTTTAGGAAAGAAATAAACCTCAGTAAGATTTTACTGACATTTCATATCAAGATCACAACCAATCCCAGCATCAATTACATCCTCTTTGCCTTGTTGGCTAAATTTCTGCATTTAGTAGCTGTCATTCCCTCCAAAAGCTTTTATCCAGTACTTACCATGTGCCATAAATGCTGCTAAGGACAGGCTAGACGTGGTCCCTGCAAGACCATTTAAGGGATCGAATTCCATTTGGAGGAGTAAGTGAGTTGCCCATTGACCCTTTCAACTGTCCTTCTTCGACCGTCCTTCACCTTTTCCTTTACTCCCATTGGTTTCAAACAGGAAAAAAACTGCCTCGTGCTTAGTCACTCAGTCATGTCCGACTTTTTGCAACCCACTAGACTGTAGCCTGCCAGGCCCCACTGTCCATGGACTTCTCCGCCAAGAATACTGAAGTAGGTAGCTATTTGCTTCTCCAGGGGATCTTCCTGATCTGGGGATCCAACTCAGGTCTTCTGCATTGCAGGTGGATTCTTTACCATCTGAGCCACCAGATAAACAACTAATACAGTATATTCGCAGCTTCAGACGCATTTCCTTGATTCATCTTAGAGCTGAGACTGGGACCGTAAAGACAATTTGAAGAATCTTAGGAATATCTAAAATGTTCTTTGGGAACTAAAAATGCCTTACTAATACTCCCTTTGGGGGGAGGAATGTATTATATTTCGCCATTCAGTATATAGTATGGTGCCTAGATGATACTATGATTAGAGTATCTCAACTGCAAACAATACCTTGTTTGTTTTCTTGACAATACTCAGAGTTAAGAGTATGGTTAAATATAACCAAACATAGCCATCTTTCTCAGGGGTAGGCATAAAGCCCTGGCACAAGGGAATCATAATTAGCAAGTCAGAATCCCTCAAGAAAGCAGAACTATTCAGAGCATTGTTGTTGTTGTTATTGTTGTTGTTTAGTTACTGAGTTGTGTCTGACTCTTCTGCGACCCCATGAATGGAACCTGGGTTGGGAAGATCCCTTGTAGAAGGAAATGGCAACCCACTCCAGTATACTTGCCTAGGAAATTCCATGCACAAGGGAGCCTGGTGGTCTACAAATACAAAAATTGAGCTTTGAAAATAATAAGTAGCCTGCCACAGTACTAGTAAGTACAAGAGACAGGATTCAAACATAGATTTTCTGGTTCCATATTTCAGACCACATCTCCACTACTGGACAGGGGTGCTTTCTTGCACTGTGTTCTTAGAAAAATTACTTGACTTTTCTGGACCTTGGACTTCCTCATTAATCAAATGGCAGTGTTGAGTTCTCATTATTTGTAAGATTCCTTATGGCTCTGGGGATTGGAAAAGGTCATTTTCCCTTTCCACCTCACCCCCTGCTCCTTTGGCATTTACTTGTCCTCTGGCCAGCTCTTGATCATTAAAAATGAAGATGGCACTCAAAGTAATGTCTGGCCAAGAGGACACCATCCGAATGTTTTCATTCTGACCTCTAAATCAGTCTGCACATCTCGCCTGTAGAACAAAATCCAAGAACAAGGCAGAGGGAGGGACCGGGGACTTTAATTATATTTTTAAACAATGGCTTTCCATTAAAATTGTATTTTTCTACACCTTTGGAAAATTACATTGTAGATGAGATAAATGCAGCCTCACATTTGAATTAAGGTTATCTTTAGGCTGGTAATCTCATTTGCTGTTTAGCAATTTTAATTCAAGTCAAGGCAGTGTAATTAGCGCCCTCAGCCAATTGCCATTCCTCACTGCTTTGTAGCTGTATTTACTGCTGTTAGGACAAGACTACTCGTGTGGAAAGTATAAGTCAACATACTAAATTACTGAAGGTGGCATACATCGACAGATACTCCCTGTGCATCCTGATGGTTCAGATTGCGAGGCCTTACATCATCAGGCCCAGGGAGGACCAATGCCATGGCTGGCCGTAGTGGAATGTCACCATTTTTTATGCAGAGAGAAATAAACTGGAGATTTTGTTCTATAGCAAATATGCCAAGTTTAGCAGTGCTTTAAAGTATTTTTTTTAAACTTTAATTGGAGGCTAATTACTTTACAATATTGTAGTGGTTTTTGCCATATATTGACATGAATCAGCCATGGGTGTACATGTGTTCATGTACAAAAATAAAGTATTTTTAATTGGAGTTATTTAGCATAATTTAAAAATCATACTTTATATTTATGACAGATTTCTTTTTCACACTAAGGTATGCAGGTCATTGCGGGGGGAGGGCGTGGGTAATGAGTGGGTGGCTGCCTGCCTGACTGTATATGTTTACGTGTGTGTTAGTCGTTCAGTTGTGTCTGACTCTTTTTGACCCCATGGGCTGCAGCTCACCATACTCCTCTGACCATGGAATTCTCCAGGCAAGAATCCTGGAGAGTATAGTCATTCCCTTCTCCAGGAGATCATCCTGACCCAGGGGTCAAACCCACATCTGCTGCATTGCTGGCAGGTTCTTTACCACTGAGCTACCAGGAAAGCCTGTACATGTTTATATTATAGCTTAAAACCTATAGGTGAATATCTACAGGTGGTTTAAAAAAAGAAAATTCATGAGTTAAGCTTCTGTTTATACTATTGAGATGACAGGTAACCTTTTGTTTATTTGAATAAAAATTTAATGCATTAATATAGCTAACATTTTTATTAATATTAATTATAGAGATCATAATATATCATTATTTAATATATATGTTTAATATATATGCTCTGTATTTATATATGTGTGTATATGCATATATATTATTTAACTTCCAATTCCTGATATGAAGAGTGACCTATATTCAAATTCAAACATAATTCAAACTAAGTTTATCTTTTCTAGTACCTACTAATGACTTTAATGAACAAAATCTGTATTTTATTTTGCTTTTTTGCATTTTAGTTCCTTGAGAACAGGGAGCTTTATCAATTTGTATTCCTTGTGATAATCAGAGGACTTACTTGCAGACTCTTGGTAAATGTCTGTTGAACTCAATTATCTGAAGAGATAGTTGACTATTCTTGACGATAGCTTTCTAATGTATGCATGTTCTCCTGGTTTTAGAGGCTGTATATTTAATTCAGAATGCCTACTTCTTTTTCCACTCCAGGAGGACTATAGGCATATTTACAGACAGACAGATCTGTTGCCTCTTTGCAGAAAAGTATATATCACTTAGAACTTTCTTAGAGAAATGTTAGCATTGTAAATTTGACTTTCATGCCTTAGGAAAACAAATCTAACAGCATAGAATTCATTCATGTGAGATTTTGGTTTGTGAATCTTGATGTAACAATTTTGAAAGGTAAACTTAAAAGTTCCATTTGGGCAAAGATAGAAGTTGTTTATACTAACAACACAAGTTAAAAATTATAGGCACATGTTAAACAGAGTAAAGTAAGTCAGAAAGAGAAAAACAAATATCATATTTATGGGATTCCCTGGGGGCTCAGATGGTAAAGAAACCCTGGGTCAGGAAGATCCCCTGGAGAAGGGAATGGCGGCCCACTCCAGTATTCTTGCCTGGAAGAATTCCAGTATTCCATGGACAGAGGAATCTGGTGGGCTACAGTCCATGGGGTCCCAAAGAGTCAGACACGACTGGGCAACTAACACTTTCACTTTCATGGACTCTAGAAAAATGGTATTGATGAACCTATTTTTACGGAAGGAATGGAGACGCAAATATCGAGAATGGACTTGTGGACACAGTGGGGTAAGGAGAGAGTGGGATGAATGGAGAAAGTAACATCAACATATATACACATACCATGGATTAAATTGATAGCTGGTGAGAAGTTGCTGTATAGTACAGGGACCCCAGTCTGGTGCCTAGATGAGTGGGATGGAGGGAGAGCAGGGAAGCTGAAGACAGAGGGGATTTATGTATAATTATGGTTGATTCACATTGTTGTATGGCAGAAACAAACACAGCATTGTAAATTAAAAAAATAAAATAAAATGTAGTAAAAAAATTACAAACATAATCCTTCTGATTGGTCATCAGAGACTTCCAGAGATAATCAAGTGTAACAGCCCATCTAAGCCCACAGTGGGAAACCCAAACCTCTCTTCCTGGTATCACAGTAGGATTTAGAAAATATAAAAAGCAAGGCAGATGAGGGAAATATTCTTTGGTTTTAAACACAAGCAAAGGAGGAAACCTAAGTGTTTTTCTTTTCCCTTGATACTAATGAAATGACATGAAAGATATAGCTCATTATTTTGCCAGCTGGATTATAAGTAGCATTCTGTTGGGAATAAGCCACCTTGAAATGGTATAGAAGACAAGGTCCAAACACTGTAATACCCAGAGCTCTCCACAGTCTTCAGAAATTGGATTTACATCATTCTGAAACAGTGAATGAAAGAGTACCATGCTACCACATAGTAACATGTTATTTGTGTGTGTGTGTGCCAGGGTTCTGAAATTATATCTTTGTGCATGTCTTTCTTTATATTCTACCTAGTCTTGTCTCCTTTTTCTGTAAAATGTGTGCAATTATTAATTTCCCTAACTAGGAGAGTGTTAAAAGCATAATCTAGATTAAGTTAGTAAAGAAAAACAATGTGCCTTTTGTATTTCCCTTTGGTTAGCCAGGTCCTTGGTATTGCTAAAATTGTGTCTCAGAGCTGTCACCTGCCGGTTGGTTCAGCTCTCCTGGTGTCTGAAGCCAATGCTATTCCTAGTTTTAGGTATTAAATGAATTCTAAGCCATGATTTCACACGGTTCTATTTCCTGTGAATCTGTGCTCCACTCCCCTGATTTAAAGACTATGCCCCACCTTATTCACAAAGACTTCCTCTTCTCAACTAAGTCCCTATTTTGACCTCTTTGCACAGATTAAAAAGAAAATGCTCTTATGCACACTAATTTGACTGTGGCTCTCCTGCCAATTTCCCAACAATCTCAATGTCTGCTGTCTCTTACTTTGGTTTCCTTATTAATTGCCTGGCTTTGAGTGTTCTGTTGAAAAATTTCATTCAGCTGCTGGAAGAGCCAGTTATTGCTCCTTGCTGAACTTAGAAGCTACCTGCCCCCACCTCAGTCATCATCCTCTCTGAGCTTCTGCAGTCATCTCTTTCTTTCTCTTTTACCATCTGGCCTAATACCTTCCTCAGCTTCTAGAAAGATCATTCAAAAAAAATAAATTAGATTGTGTGCCTTCTCTGCTCAAGACCACTCCACTGGCTTCCCAGGGTATTGAACTGTTCTTTAATATGATCTTGAAAGCTATAGCTAATCTTTCCTGTGACTAATTCTCCCAGGTCATTCTCCCTCTTATTCCCTAAATGCTTTCAATCCTCACACCCATTGGCCTTTTTCTTATTGTCTTTCTTTGTACACACAATTTTCCATCTCTGAAGACTTCTTCCTTATAAGCTCTTATATTTAATGCCTACTCATCTTGCAAGGCTCTGGAGTATATTATTTCTTTTGAACATACTGTTATTTTCTCTCTGAGGTTTCTATTCAAAGCACGTAGCACAACCTGTAATTAATTATTTATATGTATGTTTCTTACTTAATGGTTGCTTAGTTTATAGAATGTGTGAAGTCAGGGCCTTTGTTCACTACCAGAAAACCCAAGTCTTAGCAAATTGTCTTAACTATAGAGTAGATTAGTTTGTAAACTGCATGTCTAAATGATTAAATGAACAAATTATCTGCTTGGATCATAATATATAGACTCTTTCTCTCCTCGCCTAATAATTTGTTACAGTCAGTCTTATGTACCAAGAAATCTGCATGCCCTGAATGTTGACAATCCCAGTATAAGATAAATATTGTGATTCCCATATTAGAAAGCAAGGGGAGTTCCTTGGTGGTCCAGTAGTTAAGACTCTGTACTTCCATTGCATGGGGTGTAGGTTTGATCCCTGGTCAGGGAACTAAAATACCTTGATGTGTCCATCAGCTCTTCTAGGTCCAGTCTGCCCCACCTCTAGTCTCTTGCCCTGACATGGAATTATCTTATTGTAAAGGAAATCTCAGTAATTGAACCAGAAGCCACTGTACATGCTTGCCATTTGTCATCTCGGGGTGTAAAACCATTTTGTTTAGTCAGGCAGAGGCTGGGCCCCTCCTATTCTGGCTGTAACTACTGTCTAAATGTACCTATGATGTGAATGGGTTCATGACTGCCCCACCCTTATGTATATCCCACATGGTGAACAGCTACGACAGTGATGGTAGTCACCCTGAAATACCAGCAGGTTTCCCACTATGAGAAAACATTTAGGGAAGGGTGATATTTTCTTTTTTTTTGGGGGGGGGTGATTTTCTATTACCCAGTTTGAGATTTTGCATGGTTGCTCTGCCCTCTGATCACCACTCGTGCACATGGACAAAGCTGTGTAAAAACAACAAGCTAATGAAAATGTGAACTGGGGTGAGCCCATGATAGAATCACCATTGTTAAAATTCAAGCATGGTACCAGAGCATCTAAGACTCCTCAGGAAGTGAGCTCGACAGTTACATCATGGCCCTGTTCTGCTTATTACCCTTCCTTGAGGTCTTTGCTCTTTCAGACTTATAGAGGAACATGGGGACTTCAGAAAGGGGATTGCTTTCAAACTGATTAAATTCTGGGTAATCGCATCCATGAGGAGGTGAAAGAAATTAGCACCAATGAGTCTAAATCAGTGAAATGAATGAAAACTGACCCCTGGTAAAATATAAATCATTACTATGTAAAGATTATGACTTGGTGGGGTAGATCTAACCTATGCTTAATTAGTCATAATGTTCACCTCTTTTCATTTTATGATATTTTAACTTACTCTGATTTTTTCAACATCACATTTTTCAATTTTAAATGAGTGAGACTGTTTTTAACCAATCAAATTAGAATCAAATTTGCAATTGAAATGCTATAAGACAGAGCAGTATATTCTCTCCTGAAGTTGAAATATGAAATATCTTTCATTGCTGAATTCACTAATTTTATGACCCCATCCCAAAGTGCTTGGAAGAGGATTTATGTTGACTATATCTATGAGGCTTATTGCTCATGATGTCATTGCTCATTATTGTGTTTATAGATTTATTTCTCATATGCCCAACATCAGATTTTTTTTTCCTTCAGTGAGTGAATCTGCCCTTTAGAAGTACATAGTTCCCAAGAACAGTGCTAAACTCTTTAATTTGGAAAATCAAGGCATGTCTGCCATGCTTTTTCAACTGTCTGATCTAGCTGTGTGGCTGGACAGTTGGATAGATGATCCCTTGAATTCAGCAAAACTTAAGACTAAGAGAATGTTAAGGGGCTTCATGACTGCCCCATTAAACATCCTTGCTAATAGGGCAATTTAACTGCCATTTCTATGATCATCTCTATCTGTAACATTTTAAGAAATGCAAATATTCCTTAGGGCAGTAGCCTGTTAATAAGTCTGTGGTCATAAAGTTCTCAGATTAATGTAGCAGCAGCAGCTGCCCCTTAGAAGTAAAAGTAGGATGAGGGAATCAGCAGGTCATTTCAAAGGAGAAAGGCAAAGGAAAATATCTGAAGAATGAGTTGCAACTAGTACCATCTCTCTGGCCAAGCTTGGTGTCATGGTTGGGTCTCTGATATCTTAAGTTGGAGACCTGTTTAGCTTTGGTCCTTTGAGGGACAGTGGTCAGGAGTATAAAAGAAGGTTGACTGTAAGGTAAGGTTCTACTAGACAGGTCCATCAACAGGATGAAAGGGGACTGTTGACTCTTGACCTACTTAGAAAAAGTATAACCAAAGTTGGTCTAGGGGATAGATGAGCCCTGAGCAGGTCCCCTTCCTCTTCCTGTGAGCAGAGGGCAAGAAGTTCCCCCAGGTACACACCTGACTGCACTCTCAGGCCCTAATTGAACATTAATTTTCCTTAGTGTCTCTGACTTCCCCTGGGAATATCCAGAAAGCTAAGCCCCTGCCCTGAAAACAATTTGAATGTTCTAAGCAAAGTGAGAGCTTGTTTGTTATCCCTGACTGCCTCTTTTTTTGTGGGAGATAGAAATGCTCCTGGGGCTCTCCTGGTAGCTCAGCTGGTAAAGGATCTGCCTGCAATTTGGTTCCTGGGTCAGGAAGATCCCCTGGAGAAGGGATAGGCCACCACTCCAGTATTCTTGAACTTCCCTGGTGGCTCAGTAAAGAATCTGCCTGCAATGAGGGAGACCTGGGTTCAATCCCTGGGTTGGGAAGATCCCCTGGAGAAGGGCATGGCAACCAACTCCAGATTCTTGCCTGGAAAATACTCAGGGGCAGAAAAGCCTGGCGGGCTACAGTCCCATGGTGTCTCAAAGAGTCAGATGTGACTGAGCAACACAGCACAGCACAGAAATGCTCCAGAACAAAATTTAACCTGCACCATTTTCCCACTGAGAATAAAAGAAAGGGAATCAATATTTACTGAACAATCTGCCATGTGCCAGACCACGTATTGTGTACTGTATATACATTATCTCCCAGCCATCTCTTTTTCACAGCTATTCCCTTCCTACAGATGAGAAACAGAATCCGAACTGACATATGATGACTAATTCAAGTCTGTGAGGCTCAGAAGAGGTGAAGCCAGAATGCAAATCCAAGTTATTTAATTCCCAGCTCTGGGTCCCTCCCGATTATCATTATGCCATTCTGCACTGAAATCCACAGTTCATGAAAAATCATCATACCTAATTCCACTTTGTATGAGAACAGTGTATATATATAAACCTATGCATTGTTGTTGTTCATTTGCTTAGTTGTGTCTAACTCTTTGTGACCACACAAACTGCAGCCCACCAGGCTTCCCTGTCCTTCACTCTCTTCCTGAGTTTGCTCAAACTCGTGTCCATTGAGTCAGTGATGCCATTCAACCATCTCATCCTCTGTCACCCTTTCCTCCTATGCTCAGTCTTTCCCAGCATCAAGGTCTTTTTCCAGTGAATTGGCCCTTGTGAAAGTATTAGAGCCTCAGCTTCAGCATCAGTCCTAACAATGAATATTCAGGATTGATTTCCTTTAGGATTGACAGTTATGATCTCCTTGCAGTCCAAGGGACGCTCAAGAGTGTTCTCCAGTACCACAATTAGAAAACATCCTATGCATGGACATATTGAAATGAACTCTTATTTCTACCAGCCTTGGCTTTCCTTCCTGTAGCTTCCCAGAGTTCTCTTGGATGGGAGCCCTAATACCTGCAGACATAACACAGATTATATTCCCAGAGAAGAAAACGAAGGGAGGTGTTTCTGCCCCAAACATATTCAGCCTTTGCACTTAAGAATACCTGGACATATTTTACCAGATCCACAAGATTTATTTTTATAATTATAGAAAAATGTTCTGCAAACATGTCAGATTCCCTAATACCCAGCCTACAGGACTGATCTCGTGCTAATATATATTCATTCTCTTCCTGAGTTGTTTTTCAGGAGGTGTTTTTGCCTAGTCGTTGTTATTTTTCTAATTGCCTAATTTTCTTTTCTCTGTTAAACACTAATTAAAGAATAAGCACAGAACTGCCACCTTTTGGGAGACAACATTAATCTCCTGCCCTCTCTACATTTTAATGGGCCTAATTTATCCCTATTATCTACTCCTTTCACCATCCCAACTAAGGGAAGAAAAAATTCTTATCTCTTTCACCCTTTTCATCACTTTACTTCTTTTCTGCATTTTATTTTCCCTTCTACAAGTGATTCTGCATAGCATTGTTTATGTTTACTTTTCATTACCAGCAGGATATGCATACTTACCATAATAATCTCCTGTTTTTCTTCCTCCTTCCCTGCTTGATCTGTTCTCTGTTGCTTCTTTCTCCCTAGCTCTAATCCTCTACGTGACTGTGATCTATTGATGGGTTAATTAATCAACCAGACATAACTCAGCATCTACCCTGCTGACATTGAAGCATGAATCCCGGTCTCAAGGAACCCACAGTCTGAAAGCAGACAATTGTAATAAAAATGCAGCACAGACAAGAGTCCAGACTAGAAGTTGTGGTAAGACAGGGTAGGAGCTTGCACTCCAGCCTAAGGGACACGGAAGGCCTCCTGGAATGGCTGACATTTGGAATGATTGGGTGTCTAGTTGGTGAACCAATGGGTTGAATCCCATAGTTCATTTACATTCATACCAGACTCGATTATCAGTGGTAGAAGTAAAATTTTAATTTTAAAAAAATTGTAAGGTACTTTGAAATGCCCATATGAAAAATAGCATATTAATTAAAATAGAGCAAAGCCCAGCTAATTAACCCAGCCATAACCTCTGGAGCAAAGAGCTTTTGCTTCTAAGTGACTTAAAATAAAAAAGGCTGCCTATAAGCTACAAGCCTGGAACTGATGGTACTAGTTTTTAAAGCCTCTCTCTTCAGAGCTTATCACACTTAATTCTGATACTCTTCTCTTTCTGATATCTTGGACTACTTTCAAATCAAAATAGCCAAACCTATAGGGTTCTTTGAAGGAACATATCCTCACTCCAGGGAAAAGTGATCTCTGATACCTGAATAATGAAAGCAAATAGACATAACTATCCACTGCCCCCGCTCCCCGCCCCCATCATTGGAGTGTAATTGATTTACACTGTTGTGTCAGTTTCTACTGTACAAGTGAATCAGCTATATGTATACATTTATCCCCTCCCTCTTGGACCTTCCACCCGCCTCCCTACCCCACCCCTCTAGGTCATCACAGAGCTTCCAGCTGAGTTTCCTATGCTAATTTATAGCAGGTATTGGAGAAGGAAATGGCAACCCACTCCAGTGTTTTTGCCTGGAGAATCCCAGGGACAGCGGAGCCTGGTGGGCTGCCGTCTATGGGGTTGCACAGTGTCGGACACAACTGAAGCAACTTAGCAGCAGCAGCAGCGTATATCTGTTCATCCTAATCTCCCAATTCACCCCACCCTCCCCTTACCCGCTCTGTGTCCACATGTCTCTCCTCATGTCTGCATCTCTTTCCCTCCCCTGGAAGTAGCATAGCTATTAAACAAGTTAATAAATGCTATGAAAACCAGCAGACCCAGGGAATAAAAACAGCAGCAGATATTTGGCTGTCTCAGTAACCGTCACCGTTGCCACCTGTTCTGAAGAGCACAGGGACTGGCATGAACGGTGAAGGACCAGAGTCAGCAGATAAAGGTTTATTCAGATTCAAGGAGCTTTATTTCAGAAAGTGAGGAAGTTGGATAACTCATCATAGAAACATTTCCATTTCGTAACATCATTCGCTTCTTGTTAATGTATCACACATGTTGAATGCATCCCCATGTTTGATGGTGGATGCTCATGGTTTTCCATGTTTTTGTGTTAACTTGCACTCACTCTTGCAGTTTTCCAGAAAGACAGACATAAATGATTGAGACCCTTCTAGATTGCTTAAGGCACTCCTCAAATAGAATGTGGCCCTGATGCATTTGAGTCAGTTCTAATGAAGTGGATGAACCTGGAGCCTATTGTACAGAGTGAAATAAGTCAGAAAAATAAATATTGTGTATTAACACATACATATGGAATCTAGAAAGATGGTACTGATGAACATATTTGCAGGTCACAGTGGAGATGCAGACATAGAGAACAGACTTATGAACACAGTAGGGGAAGGAGAGGGTGGAACAAATGATGAGGGTAGCATGAAAACATATATACTACCCTATGTAAAATAGATAGCCAGTGGGAATTTGCTGTATGACTCAGGGAACTTACACTGGGGCTTTTCGACAATCTAGAGGGATGGGATGTGTTGAGAGGTGGGAGAGAGGTTCAAGAAGGAGGGGGCACGTCTATACTTACGGCTGATGCATGTTGATGTATGGCAGAAACCAACACAATATTGTAAAACAATTACCCTTCAATTAAAAGTAAATAATAAAAAAAAAAGAAGCTGGCCCTGATTTTTTGAAAAGGATAATCATTTCTTGTGTAAGCAGTATTTTCTTACTACTTAACATTTTTGTTTTTTCAGTAACCTTCTAAGAAAGGTGAAATGCCTGTTTAAAAATTCAAAGCTCTACCATCTTAAATATGAACAATAGCAAGCACTAGGAATTTTTATAATTGATTCAAGACAATGCATTCGAAACATATTTATAAAGTGCTTTATGTAGATCTTCAGGCGACCTTAGATGTAGCCTTTCACATTATAATGAAGTATGTTTTGTTCACCTTTCTTGTCATGGTAATCCATTTCCTTTTCACAATTACCATAATAATCTGACTCATCATTATCTTTTCCCATAATTACTATCAGCATACTCTTCTTAATAATACTGAAATCTATTATTTCTTTGCTCACAGCATTACAGAATGTAGAGATGTAAGAATCTGCAGATCTCCTTCTGTGTCATTACAGATTATGGGTTCTTCCTAACAGAATGTGTGTTCTTAGGAATTTATTGATGGTGTTTTCAACTCTGATGTAAACATCATCATCGTATAGACCCCAAGTAATCTCGGATTTCATGGAACGCCTTATTGGGGAGAGATGTTCACACACTGACATTTAGAACAATTTGAAGTATGTGCTAAACAGAATATGTTGCTATCACACATGTAGAGAAGATCTTTGTATTTGTAAAATGCTGCGACATCACATTCAACATTTTTTAGTTAATCCTATGCTAAAGCTGAAACTCCAGTACTTTGGCCACCTCACGCAAAGAGTTGACTCATTGGAAAAGACTCGGATGCTGGGAGGGATTGGGGGCAGGAGGAGAAGGGGACGACAGAGGATGAGATGGCTGGATGGCATCACTGACTCGATGGACATGAGTCTAAGTGAACTCTGGGAGTTGGTGATGAACAGGGAGGCCTGGCGTGCTGCAATTCATGGAGTCACAAAGAGTCGGACATGACTGAGCGACTGAACTGAACTGAATCAGTTTTGAAAATCAAGTGTTTGATAAGCTTTCTTGGAGAGGAAATGAAAGTGTGCAGTTTTTAGGTGATGAGAGAGAAGAGGAATCTGTATATGTTGAAGATCAGGGAGAAGCAAGCATGTTTTAAGTCCACGTTTTATCATCAGCATTTTCTGGCTTTTAGACTTACTCTGTTTTCTCTTTCCCCCACATTTCCCACATTTTGAGTGCTCTTAAAAGTCCGTGACATTTACCTGAAAACATTAGAATAGATATGCCATTTTGTTCTTTTTTATTAATCACTAATTGCTTTACTTGGTGTAGATAGATTACTTCTAAATGCAGAGTTTATGCTTCGCCATTTGATTCTGAAGTTGGCCTGAGGAGAGGTTGGGACTCCCTCCTTCAGTGTTTTGCTTTCATAATAGCAAATGTTATATTATTAAATATTATTATGTTAATTTATGTATAATGCATGGCAATATACATTAATACATGGTATTAAATATCATAATATTAATGATATAAATATTATAATAGTATTGATTGACAAACCATCAGAAGAGGCAGTATAGGAACCTGAAGGCTCCTGTGTTCTAGGCTGGAGATTTGATGCTTGTTTCATAATGTGCATATCTGGCTGGGAGACTTTGCCAAGCTACTTAATGTTTCTGAGGCTTAGTTTCATCACTTGTTAGGTGAAGGATTTTTTTAATAGGAATATTTCTGAAATGGCCATGGGAAGTCAATTGGGGAACATTTATATATATATTTTTAAAATTAACTAAAATAAAATTTCATTATTCACTTTTTTCATTGCAAAAGATTTATTAGAGACTTATTGTATATGACATCTATAGAAACAGAGGGAGGTGGAATGGAGGAGGGAGCCCAGATGGAGGGAAATGAGATGATGATACTATTTCAGAGCTAGTAGGGCCCTTGTACTCTTTGCTAAGAAGTTTGGAGTTAATGCTGAAGGCAGAAGGGAGCACAGAATTTATATGCTTTAAGGATCTGTCTGAAACTGTGCAGAGAATGGAGTAGAAGGTGAAATGGAGCCAGGGAGGTATGGTAGGTTGTTTTCTAACAATCCAGAGAAGAGGTGGTTAACCTGTCTGAACTAGGGCTTTGGCATCAGGGGTGAGAAGGCTAGGAGACGTATAAGGAATAGCTTGGGTGTAGAATTGGTGTGCCTTGCCAATTGATAAATGAAGTGAAGGAGCTGGAAAAGATGCTAATTTGAGTGAGACATGTTGAGTTTAAGGGCACATTCACAAGGCTAATAGTTTTCTGTAAGTGTTTGTAGCATGGGCGAGGGGTTAGAGAAGTAGCTATAGATCCCAGCTCACCATATATTATGCCAGGCCATTTGGGCCATGGGATTGAGATTGCCCAAGGAGAGAAAGGAAAAGACAGAGAATAAGACTCTGCATAGCTATAGAGACTAGAGAGCAAATAAAAAAAGGTGCATAAGAAAAATCTGAGAAAGAGTAATCAGTGAGAGGACAGCAGGAGGGTAGAGTCATTGGAAAAAGACATTGTCAGCAGTAACATACAGAGAGAGATCGGATAAAACAGAACTGAAATCATCTGTTTGTGGATCTGTATGAGTAACTGGAAAAAAAGTCTTAGGTGTTTGCAGAAGGTATCCATTGCTTAAAGCAAGCTGAATCCATGTCTAGGGGGCCCTGCAAATGTTTCTGGATTGAATTTAGTTACAGAAAGATCACATCTCTACAGACATATACAGGTCAACCAATCCATTCCTTTTTTTGCCAAAATCATTATACATGTGTGCTCAGTCATGTCCAACTCTTTGCAACCCCATTGACTGTAGCCCGCCAGTCTTCTCTGTCTATGAAATTTTTCAAGCAAGAATACGGAGTTGACATTTCACAATTGGCATTTCCTACTCCAGGGGATCGTCCTGACCCAGGGATCAAACCCACGTCTCCTGTATCTCCTGCATTGATAGACATGTTTTTTTACCACTGAACCACCTAAGTCATTATGACCTCTACTCTAATCTCCTTTATTTTTAAATAAGAGTGTTGAAAATTAAACTAACAAGCCAATTTGGTCATGTACAACTGTTAAGTTTTATAGATAGACGGGTGGGTGGATGGGTGGGCAGATAGATAAATTAATGATAGATGGACAGTTGCTACCATACTGAGGTGGATACTGCTCACAATGACAATGAAAGCAGCCCTAAGAATGAATATATTAAGAAATTCTCAGTTTGCTGTCCTAGCACCTAGCTTTAAATACTATTTTGCATGAAAGGTTCACTTGAGGTAAATACCACAGCCTTGGAGAGGTGTGATGGTTACCTCATAGAAGTCATCAAGCAAGCAAAAATTCTGCTTCCCTATCTCTGTGATCAGAAGCTTTTGGAGCTCAAGCTCAGATCTCATTCCTAAAGATCCAAGCCTCAAGCCTCGCTATATGCTGTTGTTGTTCCTAAAGTTGAGGGCAGTGTCTATAAAGTAGGTGAACCAATCCACAATGTCCAACACCAATATTTTCTCCAGTGAATCATCCATCATGGTAATTAACAAGCTAGCAGTTTACCAATAAACACCCGTTTCTAGTATTTGTTATATAAAGCCCCTGATGTTGACTGAAGTATGGCTCAAAGCACTTGCAGTGGCCTCCTCTGACGTATGATCTTCTGTTGGGAGTGCTTGTGACCATCCTGAGTGGTTGGATTCCTGATGAACATGACAGATTGCCCCTTGAGTGGAGTTTAAGCTAAAGAACACATGCAAAATCTCACTGTCTTTGCAGAAGGGAATTTTAAAGTAAATGACAAACATTGTAGCAAGGAATAAGGAAACCTGATGTTTCAACTCATGAAACTCCAACAGCATCTTTGTGATGAATTGAAAATATCATTTGGTAAAAATATACTAGCCTTTCAGATTATTTTTATTCTGCCCACAGTTTTTTTGGAATCCTCTGTGTAGCCAATATTCAGATGTCATTCTTGCATAAGTCTTATTGCCATAGCTCACCCACCAATGGTAAAAACTGTGTGATGTCAAATTGCCTGTAGTTGACCATCAGAGTATTTCACATCCATGGTTACACAATATGAAATGTTCCAATGCCCTGAAGCGAAGTCGCTCAGTCGTGTCCGACTCTTTGAGACCCCATGAACTGTAGCCTGTCAGGCTCCTCTGTCCATGGGATTTTCTAGGCAAGAATACTGGAATGGGTTGCCATTTTCTTCTCCAGTGCTCTGGTGACATGCACGTTACTTTAATCCATTAGTTGCCTTGGCTAACAACCTGTGTAAAGCTGTTCATGATAAGATCAGGATCAAGATGCTAGCATAGGCATTTAATAATGTGTCTATTTTTTTTCCTGATTATGAAGATATTGGTATACATATTATATAAAGGTAAAACATACAGAAAAACATCATCTTGAAAATGAATATCCCCAGTAATTCTGTCTCCAGAGATAACATTATTAACTGTTTGTCATAGTTTTGGGGAAGAATTTTTCCTATGCAAGAATAAACTATCTATATGTATCTTTTTGAATTCTAGTTTTCTACAGATATGTGCCCAGGAGTGGGATTGCTGGATCATATGGTAGCTCTGTTTTTGTTTTTTTTTAAGGAATCTCCATACTATTCGCCAGAGTGCTATACCAATTTACATTCCCACCAGCAGTGTAGGAGGGTTCCCTTTTATCCACACCTTTCCCAGCATTTATTGTTTGTATATTTTTTGATGAGAGCCATTCTGACTAGTGTGAAGTGATACCTCATTGTGGCTTTAATTTGCATTTCTCTAATAATTAATGATGTTGAACATCTTTTCATGTGGCTCTTGGACATCTGTATGTCTTCTTTGGAAAAATGTCTGTTTAGATCTTTTGCCCATTTTTTGATTAGGTTGTTTATATATATATACACACACACATATATAGAGAGAGAGCTACATGAGCTGTTTGTATATTTTGGAGATTAATCCCTTGTTGGTTGCTTCATTTGCAAATATTTTCACCCGTTCTGTGGGTTGTCATTTTGTGTTTTTTTTGTGGTTTCCTTTGCAATGCAAAACCTTAATTAGGTTCCATTTGTTTATTTTATTTTTTTTTTTACTCTAGGCAATGGATCAAAAAAGATCTTTCTGCAATTTCTGTCAGAGTGTTCTGCCTATGTTTTCCTGTAAGATAATGCCATTTTCAGCAACATGGATGGATCTAGAAATTGTCATACTCAGTGAAGTAAATGAGATAGAGAAAGACAAATACCAAATGATTTCACTTATATGTGGAATCTGAAAAAAAAGTGGTACAGATGAATCTATTTACAAAATAGTAATAGAGTCACAGATATAGGAAACAAACTTATGGTTACCAAGGGGAAAAGTGGAGGAAGGGATAAATTGGGAGATTGGGATTCACATATACATAATGCTATATTATAAAATAGATAACTAAAAAGAATGTGCTGGGTAGCACAGAGAACTCTACTCAGTACTCTGTAATGACCTGTATGGGAATAGAATCTAAAAGAGAGTGAATATATGTATAACTGATTCACTTTGCTATACAGCAGAAACTAACACAACATTGTAAATCAACTATACTCCAATAAAAACTAATAAAAAAAGAATAAACATATATAAATAAAATTTTAAGCTATCATAACCACTTATTTTGTTTTGCAATTTTCAAGCAATATATCCTGGACATATTTCCTCATCAATGTGTAGGGATTGTTTTAAAAGCAACAATAGTGTTTTCCACATCCAATGTCAAAGCAGAATCATCCTCTTCATTGCTGGATTCTTTTTTTGTTTGTTTGTTTTTATTCTAAGTATAGTTGTATGATATTATATGTTATAGGCAATTGCTTCATGATTTTTAAAGGTATACTCCATTTACATTTATTATAAAATATTGGTTATATCACCAATATAATATAGTGTTGAACAATATATCCTGATAGCTTATTTTATACCTAGTAGTTTGTACCTCTTAATTCTCTACCCCTATATCACACCTCCTCTCTCCCCACCAGTAATCTCTAGTTTATTCTGTATATCTGTGAGTCAGCTTCTTTTTCTTTTTTTAAATTCACATCATTGCCGTTTTGAACACATTCTTTCTGGCAGGTAGAGCAGCTTAAATAATGAAGAAAATAATAATAACAGTAGTAAAATAACAAAAACCTTCACAAGCATAAAAGAAGAAATGTTTTTAGAAGACCAGGCTGAGCCTGAGCTGTTCCCACTTCTTAGTGGCTCCTCAAAATGATAAAGACCCAGAAAAACAGTTTTTATGTGATTCTTTAAGCAAATGAAGCAGGGATGCTTGTCATACACATTTCCAAGAAGGTAGAGCTTAGATTACTACCATCATGTACCCACCTTTACGGTGGTCTCCAAACCTATAAGTTTACTCTCATCCTCAGAGTACCAATGGCTTGGGACCCAGCATAGTTTAGGTTGAGTCCCAGTTTTAAACACCCATCAGCTTTGTAACTCTGTAAATTCTTTAACCTCCCTAAGCTTTGTTGTGATTTGTAAAATGAGCCTAATGCCTGCCTCACAGAGGATCAAGCAAAGTACTAAAAATTAAAGACCTTGCCCAGTGCCTGACTCCTGGTTGGTTTCAAGAAATGTTACTTTCTTACTTCCCAAATCCACACCTGTTCTGAGGGAAAGATAATCATTTTTGTTATTTTAGGCAGTCTAATTCAGATTTTATAATCTTCCCAGTATACATTATTTCCATTTTTTTAACTGTAGAGTACTCTTATGGCTGCTGTTTATTTGTTTTCACCAAAACAAAATGCAGAGCCAAAGCTATGAGCCTTTGATCCTATATGTAAGGCAGCAAAAGAGACACAGATGTGAAGGCAGACTATTGGAAAATGCAGAGAAAGTAAGGGTGGGATGGTATGAGAGAATAGCATTGAAACATGTACATTACCATATGTGAAGTAGATGAGCAGTGCTGATGGATGAAGCAGGGCACTCAAAGCTGGTGCTCTGGGACCACCCGGAAGGATGGAGTGGGGAGGGAGGGGGGAGAGGACTCAGGATAGGAGAGGGGGCGCATTGTGCCTGTGGCTGGTTCATGTCGATGTGTGGCAGGGGCCACCACAGTGTTGTGAAGTGATTGTCCTCCAATTAAATAAATAAGTTTTTTAAAAAGCAGAGCTGCATGGTTGCAATGGGGAAAGTGGTGTGAGCTAGCTGGCTTGATGTCTTGAACACCTGAGTTCCTTCTGAAGAGCACAGCGTTTGCTCCCTAGAATACAGCTTGGAAACCTCTGCTTGGGCTACCCTGCTTCTCACAAAACTACTGCAAAGGATCACCTTCATTAATGAGGCCACACAAGAGGTTAATGACACAAGCATCTTATCCTGTCAAAGTGTTTGCATTTGCTCTTCAGTGCCTAAATTCAGAAGTTAGTATTTCTAAATATGGATATTTACACATAACGCCAATCAGCTAGAGGTTTTTCCATTTAATTTTGGGATAGAGTTGTAAGGGTAGGGAGGTGGAGGCACCAAGTTCTTTCCAATAGCTTGCCTCATGAACTATGGGAAACTTCCTCTTTCTGTACCCAAGGGTCGGGCTCTACTGTCAGGGGATGAACTGTTTTGGGATTCAAAAGGAAAGAAGAAAAGAAAAAGACTGTGGGTCTCCACTTGTATCCCATCTTATGGGAAGAGGGTGAGGGGACTCCATACAAGGGAAATGGTCTTACAATGCTTGGACATTCTATTGACAGCAGTTTGGGGATTAATGCAAAGATCAGACAATTTACATTTAAAAGGGTTTCCCTTTATGATCCAAGGTGCTAAAAGGTGAGTAGAAAAACCCTATAACAACAACAAAAAAAAAAAGATAAAAAAAAGAAAAAGAAAAACCCTATAACAGAGTAGTTGAGGGCAAGAGCTCTGGCGTCAGAAGCACTTGGAGCTGAGCTCTGATAAGATTAGTTCTGTGACCTTGAGCATATTTCTTACCCTCCATTAGATTCAGTTCCCTGGACTGTAAAATGAGAATACTTATAGTATTTACTCACAGAGTTGTTGTGAAATTTAAAGGACAGAATGCATGAAAGCCTTTAGCCCAGAACCTGACGCATAGTAAGGACTCGATAAATACAGCTATTAGTATTTATTTGGTATCCTTATGCACTCAGCTTTCTTGCCATTTGACAAGGTGAAAATATATTTAAGAGTACTTAGTGTCATTGGATTAATACTACAATTTAGTTAATGCTTGCAATCCTCCAAGGTGTAGGATAATATGTAGTAAAACTATTTAATTTTGTCATTTAGTAATGGATGATTACACACATTAAAACCTCAATTGAATATTATGTAGAATCACATGCTAAGGATCCACAACCAGAAACATAATCACCTGTGTATGCTGCATTTAGGTTATCTGGCTGTGGTTCTACTCAGTAGTGGAGATGGTGAAATCCACTTTCTGGAGCTACCAAAACAAAAAACAACAACAAAAAAAAAACACCATGACCATATTCAACTTAGAGCAACCTGAGACCTTGTCTTCTGCTGCAGTGTAATTTTAATATAGCCTTTGTAATGCCATTTTTTATTCCAGTGTGTGTGTTCAGTCGCTAAATGGTGTCCAACTCTTTGCGAACCCATGTACTATAGCATGCCAGGCTTCCCTGTTCTTCACTATCTCTGGAGTTTGCTCAAACTCATGTCCACGGAGTCAGTGATGCCATCCAACCATCTCATCCTCTGTCATGCCCTTCTCTTCCTGTCTTCAATCTTTCCCAGCATCAAGGGCTTTTCCAGTGAGTCAGCTCTTTGAATCAGGTAACCAAGTAATTGTAGCTTCAGCTTTAGCATCAGTCCTTCCAATGAATATTCAGATACTTTGTTCAATATCTCACTGTATTCCTAGGATTCTGCATAGTGAGAAAGGATCTAGCTCTATTTAATCCAGCCAAATTATTGAGAACCTACTGAATTTAAAGCACTGTTAGATATCATTACTGTCTTAATATAAAACATATATCAGATATCTAGTAATCTTTAAGGAATTTTTATTTACATTTTCTCATTTGATTCAACCTCACTGAATTCCTGTAAGTTAGCTAGACAAGAACCAAAGTTTCTATTTTATGTTACTTTTGTTTTAAGCATGCACCAACTAATGTGAGATACTGGTCTCAGTTAAAAATATTCACCAAGCCACCCACCCACCCACATACCTGGTAATACTTATTGCACTGAAGAGTCAATATCTGTACTTTGTTAATTTTCACTTGTTCTGTATGCTTAATACCTAGATTTAGAAAGAGGTTTGGTTAACAAAATTCTCTACATAATAAACATGAAGTTTATGACTAAATCTCACTCTTTTAAGTGTCTGTAATCCTAGTTTTTATTTCTAGCCCTTTAGTTTCATAATCAGCACTTTTTTCATTAAATACCTCTATTTTCTCTCCATTTAATGTAACTGCATAAGTTTCTCTATTCAATTTTGCTTTTAATTACTCCACATCTTATGTCTTTTGTTTACATTTTTACGATATAACAGATGTATGTTTATTCCTTGACTTACAGTCCATTAAGCTGAAAGAAAACAAAACAAAAACCCACCAACCCACAAATGGGCAGGAAAATATCTTCCGAAGTTTCCTCACTTTAATACCTTACCTTTATTTCAACTGAGGTAATACTGAGAGTACATTCTACATCCCTTCCTGTAAAACTGTTTTTAAAAGTTGACCGTTTAAATAAATAACTTTTTCTCTTCTTCTGGCATCAAGACTCTAAGGCATAAGTCTATGCCTGACACCTGGAAAGAAAATTCACTGTGCTTTTGCATCTGCAGCCACCTGGAATCATCAAACATTTTTGATGCATCTAAGAGATTATATATTATATATATAATATATTATATATTTATATATATTTATATACATTATATATATATAATATTATATATTTATATATATTTATATACATTATACATAATATATTATATATTTATATATATAAATTCAAGAGGTTATTTATTATATTAATATATGAATATTATATATAAATATAATAAATTATAATACAGTACAGAAGTCTACTCTATTAATATATATTGCATAATATATGTACTGATATACATATTAATATATGTATGTTACATAATATATATTAATACCATAGACCTATAGTACATTTATATATGTTAATATAATCTAGTATAATTTATTATTATAATGTAATGTATATATTGAGAGTGAAAGTCGCTCAGTTGTGTCTGACTTTTTGCAACCTCATGGACTAGCCCACTAGGCTTCTCTATCCATGGAATTCTCCAGGGAAGAATATTGGAGTGGGTTGTCATTCCCTTCTTCAGGGGATCTTCCCAGCCCAGGGATCAAACCAGGGTCTTCTGCATTGCAGGCAGATTCTTTACCAGCTGAGCTACCAGGGTAGCCCAGTATATGTATTATATATATAAACTTTTTGTATATTGCATCATATATATTAATACAGTAGACCTCTTGAAAGTGTCAAAAGTGTTTAATGATTCTAGGAAGCTGGGGATGGAGAATACACACACACACACACACACACACACGCACTCACACAGGAAGAGAGAGAGGGAGAGCTTTCAGTTGGCCACGGTGTTTTCCATCCTTGGGATGTCACCCAGGTTTCTGGGCACTACTGTCACACCCTCTAGTGGTTTGTATTGTGTGTTTGCTGCATCTGTGGGGCCCTTAGTCCTGGGTGGTGTCTGCCATGTACCATGTACATGTCTCTCATCAGAAGCAGAAAGTATAGGGAAAGCTTCCATAGTCTTCTAAGGTTACACAGTTTCCATATGAGAGTATCTCAATATCAGTACCTTAAGGTTTTGTTGGCAGTCACATCTCTTTCTGTTTTGTTTGTTTGTTTTAAGCCTGCTGCTGCTAAGTCGCTTCAGTCGTGTCCGACTCTGTGTGACCCCATAGACGGCAGCCCACCAGGCTCCCCCGTCCCTGGGATTCTCCAGGCAAGAACCCTGGAGTGGGTTGCCATTTCCTTCTCCAATGCATGCAAGTGAAAAGTGAAAGTGAAGTCGCTCAGTCGTTAGCGACCCCATGGACTGCAGCCCACCAGGCTCCTCCAGCCATGGGATTTTCCAAGCAAGAGTACTGGAGTGGGGTGCCACTGTCTCCTCCGTTGTTTTAAGCCTACCAGGTCCATATAACTGTGAATCAGGTTCACAAGTTCTGAAAACTAAGTATAGAACTGCTCTTCTCTTTCAAGGACAGAGGCTTTCTTACTGTGATCAGGTAGGCTGTCTGAAGTTCTTTTTACCTCAGAATGGGTTCCCTCTGAGGAATCTCTCTCCAGTTCATTTTGCAGAGAGACTGCTCTCATACCCTCCTCCATCATGCTATTAGAAATGCCCAACACAACTGAATTCCACCATCTTTGATCTAAGTTGAGATGCCTACAAGAAGTTGGGGGAAAATTTTTTTTTTTTTGTCTAAGGTTATTTCAGCCTAGCAGAAAAAAAAAGGGGGGGCACTTAATTGCAACATAAGATAGTGAAAATGTTAGTTGCTCAGTCGTGCTTGACTCTTTGAGACCCCATTGACTGTAGTCTGTCAGGCTCCCCTGTCTTCATGGAATTCTCCAGAAAAGAATACTGGAGTGGGTAGTCAGTCCCTTCTCTAAGGGAACACAATATAGGTAAATGCTAGAAGAGAGTTGGAGAGGTATGTATTTTCTCTACTGATTTTCCAAGATGGCAGACACTATGGCCATCTTGAAAAAATCAAAGGTTTGTCATTAAGAAGCTGACAGGCAAATTGGACTGTAAAAGATGGACATGATTTCAGTTCAGTTCCGTTCAGTCGCTCAGTTGTGTCCAACACTTTGCGACCCCGTGGATTGCAGCATGCCAGGCCTCCCTGTTCATCACCAACTCCTGGAGTTTACTCAAACTCGTGTCCATTGAGTCGCTGATGCCATCCAACCATCTTATCCACTGTTGTCCCCTTAAATATATGTAAATATGAAGAGATTAACCTTCTTGTTAAGGAGACTAACATTAGAAAAGGAAAGAAGTCAAAAAAAGGTTGATCACTGGGAGGGGAGATGGGCAGATGTACATCCTGGAAGGCTTGTGATTTCTGGCTAGGGAGCTTGAACTGGATTCTGAAGCATTTTAAAAAACTTTTATTCCTTTTATTAAAAGTAAAATAAAATAAAAATAAATACACCCCCCCCCTTTTTAGTACAACTGATATCTTGATATCTTAACTGAGGTTGAGTCTCTTGATGAAGGATTTTCAGACTAGGCATGATAGCATTTCTAGATCCAAGCCTTCCCTCTTTATCTCTCCCCCAACCCTTTCTCAGAAGGAGTGTTTAGGGAGAAGAAAGCCCCCTGTTGCCTCAAATCTCCCAAACAAACACAGTTAAAGTAACATTGGTGGCTTTGCCATGCAGATGTAACTTCAAGACAAGTCAGTCCCCCGATCTACATCAGTTTTCCCACAAAGATCCCCGAGTGAAAATCTAAGTTAAAATTGTGAGCTTGGTATGCGAGCATTGTTTCAGGACAAATTACTCAAACACCTTCTCCTACTGCTTTCATCCCTCCAACTTAACTGGTAGCTCTAAACCCTATAGGGAAAAATCTGGAGCTCCCATAGACTCTTAATGACTTTAAAAATATAATTATACTGTGTTTAATCAAATCTAAGGGACATGAATTGTAAGATGCTCTATTATTTTATGATTATGAAGAAAAATTAAAATAGTGCCTATAATTATGAATGATTATGTCTTCTCTCCCCATCTATGGCTCTTCTTCCTTACTGACTATTAGTTTTTAGAGCCTCATCACCTTTAGGAGTGGCTTGGATTTACATGGCGCATCCAAGCATTTGGTTTGCCATGTACACTTCTCCATTATTATAGGAGGAGCTGCAGATTTTTGGCTATTTGCTCCAAGGCTCCAATCTGCTTTCTCTTGCTATTGGAGCTAGTATGGTGATCTCAGGTCAGCTCACAGGTTGGACAGGAATTTCTCACAATGCTTCTCCCAGATGGGGGCTTACAATTCTGTTCAGCCTCATGAGGTCACTATATCCCAGGAATGATTGAGTGAAAGATGACTGCCAATCCATTGGCTGTTAGAAAAATTCAGGTTAAGGGTAAATCTCTTCTTTGTAAGCTGCTCATTCCTGCTAGGCTAATTTCCTGGCATCCAGGCCCTTTCTTCCCTCTGTACCTCTTCCCTTGAATTGTCAAAAATTTCATGAAAGAAGGGAGAAATGGATCAGCCACTGTGATACCTGAGTTTGATTCTCCTTGTTGTAGACATCAACAAGGTGAAGTGGTATTGGTCTGCTAAAGAGCATTCAGATTGATTATCAAAATGTGTGCAGGACAAATCATTTTGCTAGACTGCTTTTCATAGGTTTTTAATTTCTGGAATTTAATCATACAGGTTTAATTATCCCTAGTTGTATGGCTTTATTTGGAAGTTTGCTTTTTTTCCAAATTGCCTTATAATAAAACCAATGGTTTTTGGGAAGGCTTAGTCCTCAGATTCCTGGAAGGTTTTTCCCTCCCCACCATTTCTACCCAGTGTGCCTCTGACACACCATGATCATGGAGAGAAAACCAGTGGCAATTTACATTGCCTGAATCAAAACATTAGGGACATTTGCCACTTGGACAATAATATTGTGAGATAGGAAGCAGGAGAAAAGCATGGAAGACAAAAGCCAAGCTAGAAAATCAGCCACAGGTACCCCCGATCATCTAACCATCTTGATCTGGCCTTTGTATTTTTCAGTTAATTTCACCTCTGCCTTCCAGTGTCCCCAGTTCTATTCATGCGTGTATGTGTGCTAAGTTGCTTCAGCCATGCCTGAGTCTTTGTGACACTATGGACTGTAGCCCTCCAGGCTCCTCTGTCTATGGGATTCTACAGGTGAGAATACTGGAGTGGGTTTCCATGTACTCCTCCAGGGGACCTTCCTTCCTTAGGGACCGAACCAGCATCTCATGTCTCTTGCATTGGCAGGCAGGTTCTTCAACACTAGCGCCACATAGTTCTATTCACATGCAAAGCAAATCTCACCTTGACAATAAATCAAACTCACAGAGATCTTTCTGATTTCAAATTTATCTTTACTATTCATCAGTCACTTACATTGCCCTATTCCAAATATAATTTCCTTGTTTATTGTTTAGATATTAAATTTGTTGTCCATGTTATCCTATTTGCAAATTTTATTTCTAAATGACAAAATGAGGTTGTGACTCAGAATTTACTCCTAAAGATTCAGATCTTAAAAATTAGAATGAAGCAACATAAACCCCTCTGGAGAGCAGGAAATAGCATATGCTATTTCATGACTCCCCTGAAATAGCATAGCTAGTCAGTAGCAGAGATAAAACTAGAGCTCAAGTCTTCCAAAATCCAGTCCTGAGTTCTTTATACTGCCTGACTCTGTTGTCACAAGTGAATTACTTGGCTGTAGCATAAATCCTAAGAAGCTGGCTTTGTTAAAGGTGTGCAAGAAAAGCTCAAGGGACAGTGTATGCCATCCCTTTATCATACGGCGTTCCCTATTGGGCAGCGATGACTTTATGCCTGGATCTCTAGGGCCATCACCTCAAATTTCATCAAATGACTTTCTCTGAATATGTGTGTGTATAACATCAGTGCTTCTTGTTGTTGCTTGGTGAGTCAGTCTCTCAGTTGTGTCTGACTCTTTGCAGCCCCATGGACTGCCAGGCCTCTACGTTCATGGAATTCTCTATTTCAGAATATTGGAGCTAGTTGACATTCCCTTTTCCAGAGGATCTTTGTGACCCAGGGAGCAAACTAAGGTCTCCTGCATTGCAGGTAGACTCTTTACCATCTGAAACACTAGGGAAGCCCCCTTAGAGATGGTGAAATGTGAAAGAGAATGAGATTTTGTTTCTTGGTGATTTCATTTAGACTGATTCTTACTGACACTTTGGGGGTAAAATTTGCCTAGCTTGGACTCAGAAAAACCCGGTTGTTTATCATACTCATGTGGCTGTTCCTAATCTGTCTTTATCCAAATCCCAGGTTTCAAATGCCTAAATTGGTCATCTTATTATCTGTCCATGGAGTTTGTAAATTCTGTTGTCTCTCCAAAGCACTAGAAAGATCAGACAAGTAGGCTTGAAGTTGGTGCTTCTCAATATGTAACTGGAAGGTTTTTGGTTTTTTTTTTTTTTTTGAATGGTCTTTTTTTTTTAAATTGACATATAGCTTACTTACAATATTATATTGGTTTCAAATATATGACATAGTAACGATATTTTAATAAATACACTCTGTACAAAGTTATTATAAAATATTGACTGTATTCCCTGTGCTGTACATTACACCCTTATAACTTACTTATTTTATACCTAGTAGTTAGTACCTCCTTATTTCTGGATTTTTGTCCATCCCTTTGTGGGGGGACAGTTAGTCAAGACATGGGATAAAAGTGCACTGGGATGACCCAGAGAGATGATATGGGGAGGGTGGTGGGAGGGGGGTTCAGGGTTGGGAACTCATGTACACCTGTGGTGGATTCGTGTCAATGTATGGCAAAACCAATACAGTATTGTAAAGTAAAAAAATAAAATTTAAATTAAAAAAAAAAGATCAGAAAGTCGAGAGAGAAAAGGGAAGGAAGGACAGCAATTGGCAAGATGACTTGCCACCAATTTTTTACATTTGCACTTTTCTGATGCACAGATTCCTTGAGCAGTCGTGTCCCAGAATCCTCAGAGTAAACTAGCAACTATTCAGGCTGTCCAGTGGAAACAGAAAGTGACCAGTATTGGGTATATGTCCTGAGAGCAGTTCCGCTTTTCACAGAATGAGCTGAGTCCACATCAAGTTTATAGAATTTGACCCTGCTGCAAGGGTTTAGAGCTTTGGGTCAATACCCATTCCTGTCCACTTAGATGTGGTCTTAGAAAGAGACAGCTTTCCAGCTTTCCCAGTGTTGTGATTTTTCAGACATATGGATGTCATAGATTTTACAGCTGGGCATTGATGTTACTGGATGAGAGAGTTGATGGAGAAGAACTAAGTGAAATGGAATTCATTAGTCTACTATTGGTCTCTAGTCTACTGTAGGCCGCCAGTGCTCTGATATGGCCCTTGGTTATCCTACCCTTCAAGCCAGAGCACTGGCATCACCTTCTCACATGCCTAATCCCTTTGCTATAAAACTTGTCTTCTCTTGCATTCTTGTATCCCTGGAGCTCTGCCTACATCATGAGGACTGCAGAAGACAGGATGGTCTCTACTCTTTGCTGCCACAGAGAACCCCAACCACCATCTCATCATTCCTCAATTTAGACCCATCACATTGTCTTCATTTGCACCCACCCTTTTTCTCTTCACTGATATAAAATGGAGAATATTTCCTATGGGGCAAGACTCTCTCCACTTTAGTCTGAGAATCTGAGGTGATAATTGCATACTCATGGTGTCTGTCTCTTCACTGAGTACGCACATCTGGCCTCACCATGTCAGTCCACCACATCCGCGTTTACAGATGCTACCAGCAATCTACCGGTTGGTTGCTAAACTGTTAGATGTTCATCAATGAGTTCATCACATCCTCGATCATAAAGCTTCTTTTTTATTTTCCATACCTTTCTGGCTGTGGTGATTTAGATTATCCACACTAAATCTAACCCTTCTTTTTAAGTGAGAGCTATTAAAATAGAAGGGTCATTCTTACCTTCTACCCCACCATCTATCCTCATGCAGAGTGAACAGCCTAAACTAATCCAGCCATTCCCTGCATTGGAATCCCATAACTTTCACCATCCTGATCATTATCATGTGGACCCTATTCTAGCATGTCATGTCTTTCTTAAAGAGAGACACACAATACAATAAATGTTGGCCTCCATGAGTGACCTGACGAGGAGGGCTTCACTTCTCCTTTGGAAAATGTGTCACTGTTCCCAGATAACAGCATTTGAGTGAGTCCACTCCCAGTAAAAAAAAAAAAAAAAAAAAAAAAATTGAACATTTTGCTAAATGGTGGAAAAGGTGGACACAGTTGTCATTTTCTCAACTTTGTTCCTTTTAATCAAAGCTGCACACAAGTCACAGTTTATGGGGAGAAATCTCATTTGTATCTCTGAGCACTGCTTTGGGATTCAGAACTTAGGTTCTTAAGATTTATGCCCGCCTGATGCTGTGAAATCAGTTGTTTCTGGCTGCAAATCATGAAATCAGTACTGAGTTGGCCATAAAAAAATGAAGGTTTTATGGTAAGTGGTTTAAGAAAAATGCAGAATATGAGTCTTTTGCGATATATATGTTTTATAGCAGCAATTTCCTATTTTTAATTTTTTTGAAAAAAATTTCTCCATTGCTATGGAAGGAAAACATCTTGAAGTAACTTCAGTGAAAATAGCTATGTATATAGAATAACATATAATGGCTCTGTCAAACTTATTCTCTCACTAACTGAGGCATAAATCTAGAAGGATGATTTTTTTTTCCCCTGCAGAATTAGATTTTATTAAAATTGTTAGTTTCCCATCCAGCCATGAGTCAAAGCAACAGGATCCTACATAAATGAAATTTGTTGATCCTAGTGCCTTCTAGAACAGAATCAATTACAGTTTACATTGGATGTACTATTAGTGTTTATCTGATGGTGGATTCCTGTTGTTTTTAAGTAATAGCTATAACAACAAACAAAAATACTGATTAGATTCTAAGAATCATTCTTGATCTCAATTCAGAAAGTGTGTCACTAACCTTTTCCTGTATAACAAATTTTTTCTGTATCATGGTTTTTAATTGGTCATTCCCAAGTTAAGTCCTTCAAAAGTTGAATACTTTTTTCTGTGACATCTATTATCAGTTGAGGATTGAGCTGTTCCATCCATGGCTTTTGGTGGCTTCAGCTAGTGGGGATATATGCTTCATGGACCATGCCTAGACTTCAGGTTAAAGCCAAACAGCTCACTGTTGTTCTTTCTTGATGGGTGTGTGATTTTACTCTAGGTCCAATTAGTCAAACAAAGAACTGTGATTTCATGACAAAGAGATGCGGACATGGTTAGAATAGAACTCTTTCTCCCCATACTCTATGATGTGTGGATCCTGGGAAAATTTAACGGAGATCCAAAGTCACAAAGCAGCCCTGAAGCTGGCGGTGCTGGTTGATCAGATGTATTCATTAGTTACAGGCACCATGTTGGCACGGGTGTCTCACAGTATTGCTGGCAATTTACAAGACCTCTGCTGGTAATTGTGTACAAGCAGATCCAGCTCAGTAGGGGTGCTTTCGACGTGCACTGTGATTAGAACGCTCCTCCTGGAATGATGCAGTGCGTCTCTTGCTTAGCCGCAAGCAGCAGTCATGCTTCCTCTGCATTATTTTTCCTTATATCTCTCTCTTTACCCTAATTTCTCTCTTGAGCTTGAATTTGGGAGCTGTGTGAATAGGAAAGTTTTGATGAGTGATCCTGAGTGAAGCAGTTCCCCAAAGATGCTTCATGAGCCTCGGAATAAAAATGACCAGACCCTCAGATGAGTGATTAAAATATTTGATATAAGCATGTCTCCTTTCTATCCCACCTCACACCTCTCCTCTGGATACTGCATTTTTAAAATCATCTGCAGGTTGAAGTACCTTTGTTCTCCTGCTGCTGCTGCTGCTAAGTCGCTTCAGTCATGTCCAACTCTGTGCGACCCCATAGACGGCAGCCCACCAGGCTCCCCTGTCCCTGGGATTCTCCAGGCAAGAACACTGGAGTGGGTTGGCATTTCCTTCTCTAATGCGTGAAAGTGAAAAGTGAAAGTGAAAAGTGAAAGTGAAGTCGCTCAGTCGTTTCCAACTCTTAGCGACCCCATGGACTGCAGCCTACGAGGCTCCTCCGCACATGGGATTTTCCAGGCAAGAGTACTGGAGTGGGGTGCCATCGCCCTCTCCGTTTGTTCTCCTGCTCTCCTCCAAACACCACTCCACTTCACCTTTGTGTGTGTGTTAGTACCTCAGTTGTGTCTGACTCTTGCAACCTCATGGAGTGTAACCTGCCAGGTTTCTCTGTCCATGGAATTTTCCAGGCAAGAATACTGGAGTGGATTGCCATTCCCGTCACCTTTTTTTTTTTTTTTTTTTTTAAATCAACCCAGCCCAGGAGACTTCCTGCTTATAGAAGTGTATGTGTATTATCATTATCACGGATGCTAAACTTCAGTTAAGAACAGTTTTAGGAGATTACTTATTCATTCACAGGAC
Organism: Oryx dammah; assembly: GCF_014754425.2. NCBI lineage: Eukaryota > Metazoa > Chordata > Mammalia > Artiodactyla > Bovidae > Oryx > Oryx dammah. The sequence goes on along the minus strand of NW_024080596.1, from coordinate 2,694,180 downwards.
GACATGGGCACAGCCATTGTCAAAAGTCACCCCTTTTTTAGGGTGACACAGAGTATTTGAAAACAGAGGTCATCCATTCCATGCCTCTTAAGGATCCCTTTTTATTTCTAATTGCCTAGTCAGTTCAGTAGAAGTTTAATTTCACAATCATGGGTGAATTATCATAGGGCTGTGTCTTTAAGGAGGGACCTTTTAGGCATTATTTTTCAAAATAATAATACTACTGTTTTGAATGCTGACCAGGTCAGAGGCTGAATGATGAATTTTTAATATATTATCTGACATTTTTCCCCATGCAGTATTATTAGGGGGATACAATCATCTTCATGTTATAAATGAAACACTAGCTGCTTCTCTGAATTTGGTCTGACTCCTGAGTTTTTGAGCTTTTGTCTGATGGTGCGATGCCCCTCTGCATTGACATTCCCAGGCACTGACTCATACTTTCGGATATTAATAATTACCCTTCGTGGTAGAAACACAGACAGGAGCTGATGCTTGACTTTGCTGGTGGCTCTTTTTGTCCACAGATGTGAGCCCAAGTTTTGCCTTTGGTGCTGATTACCCACGAATGTTGCCCGGGTGCTCATCACAGGCACGGGGCAGCCTTACCCGCTCTCAGCTCTTCCACAGCGGTTCTGCTTCACTGGACTGCGGATGTGGACAGGGCTGATTGATGAAGAAACAGAGAGAAGATTTTGTGACTTTGTCACATTTGTGACTTGTCTGAGAGACCCAGGAAAAACTTGAATGTTTGGCAGTTTACCAATGTATAAAGACAAAATCCCAAAGTTACAGCATGTATTCCAAGACGCTTATGGAAGAAGAACTACATACTTTAGTAAATTATTAAGTTCTTGTGTGTCCTGGACACTGGAAATCTTGGAAAGTTTGAGGGAAAGGAAGTTGCCGGGGAAGAATTTTTTCCCAAAATATGCTCTTTGATATACATTTGTTGCCTCAGTGGTTACTACACAGAGCATCAGGTGTTTGCATTGCAAGTAGGTTGAGCTGTTTTTCTATCAAGACTGAAGGCCAATCTTTCCATGAATGAACATAGTCAGGACCAGTCTTCAGTAAGATGGTGTCATTTGTAAGGTTGGCCCTCATGTCCCTCGGGTCTTGCTCCAATGGGTCTGGACACCTCCCTTCATCCTTTTAACTTGCCTTTGAGGTGTTGCCTCATGGATGATGTCACAAAAAGCTGATTCCCAAGCCTGTTGGGGAGGACTCATTATAGGGACTCCAAGGTCACTGACAGAGCCATTGTTCACTGCGTGTCAGTGACCTTTAGGAGAAAGGAACACATAAACGAAAAAAAAAATGGGGATATAGTTGCTCAAAGCCAGAGCAATATTGAAGACAAGGGGTAGACTGTTTAGATTATGTCACTATTTAGTGTTTTTGTACTGCTCCGTCACTTGTGATTGGGCTAGCCCTGCATATCTTTGTGACTGCATGGACTATAGCCCACGAGGCTCCTTTGTCCACTCTTGCCTTCTCCAGGCAAGAATACTGGAGTGGGTAGCCATTCCTTTCTCCAAGGGATCTTCCCAACCCAGGGATCAAATCTGGGTCTCCTGCATGCAGGCAGATTCTTTATCGCCTAAGCCACCTGGGAAGCCCATATGGTACTTTATTTTCCTCCTATTCTTTCTCATTGTTGCTGTTGTTTTTAAGTTGCTTAGTCATGTCCAATTCTTTGCAACCCCATGGACTGTAGCCCACCCACTAGGCTCTTCTGTCTATGGACTTTTCCAGGCAAAAATCCTGGAGTAGGTTTCCATTTTCTTCTCCAGGGGATTTTCCCATCCCAAGGATTGAACCTATATCTCCTGAATTTTCAAGCAGATTCTTTACCACTCAGCCACCAGGGAAGCTCCATTCTTTCTCATTATGTAACAGCAAATCTAAACTCCTGAATTTCATGTCAGTCATTTTTGTCTGTGTGCTCATATTTTAAATGCAAATGTTCAGCCCTGTTTTCTGAGAGTAGGTGGACATTACTTACTTCATGCTAAAGGAATTCCAGGTATAATTGATGGGAAAGGACTATTTTTTAAAAAACAGCTTCCTATTTTCTTAAACAAATGGATTTTGCTGTGTCAGTTATAAGAGGAATTGATGGCTGAGGATGTATGGTGGGTATTGGGGATGTTTTGGCATCCATTCTCATACCCTTGTGCTCCTCGATCGGTGCAGGAACCCAGGTAAAAGCTGTCAGTTTGTGGCATTCATCAGTTCCTGATCACAGGAATAATTCATGAATGCATTCTAATTTGAAAAAGCACACGTAGAAGGGAAGGTTTTGGGGGACCTCAGGTAAACTTTACTCTTGATTAGGAGAATGTCTCAGGAAAAGACAGCTTCTCTTTTTCTAGATGTTGTACTGTGTGGTTACCAGGCTTGAAACCACTGCATCACTTGTTTGTTATGAGACTGAAGAAAAAGCTCACACATGGAGACAGCAGAGAATTTCAGGGAGCCAGAATTGGAGCTCCTAGTTAGAGTTTATTTCTAAAGCCTGCCTTGCCTCTGTATGTCCAATTCTGTGAGCCAATAAAAAAGAAATTCTTATATTAATACATCAGGTCAGGTTGAATTGGACTTTTTCTTACCTTTAGCCAAATTCCTCTCAGCTAACACAGTGTGGAAGTAGGCATGGAACCAGCAGGGTTCTTGTGTTTGGATCTACTTTGAGCATCCGGCTGATTCATGGTCATTCAAGAGTGTGACCTGTGTGACCCTCTGTGGCGGGGCAGCATCTGTCCACATGTACCCTATAGCATCCTCCCATGGACTCAGCCCATTCCTCCTCCTTAGCAAGTCCATCCCGCCCAGTCTTGCATGCTCTGCTTATGATATATGAAACCCCTTCCTCTTCCCTGCTCTCCTCTCTCATGTGCCTGCATGCATGCTCAGTCACTTCAGGCATGTCCAACTTTTTGTGATCCTATGGATCACGGTGGCCTGCCACACTCCTCTGACCTTGGGATTCTCCAGGCAAGAATCCTGGAGTGGGTTGTCGTACGCTCCTCCAGGAGATCTTCCCAACCCAGGAACTGAACCCATGTCTCCTACATCTCCGGCAATGCAGGCAGATTCTTTACCCACTGAACCACTAGGGAAGCCACCTGCGTCTCTCATGCTGCTGCTGCTAAGTCGCCTCAGTCGTGTCCGACTCTGTGCGACCCCATAGACGGCAGCCCACCAGGCTCCCCAGTCCCTGGGATTCTTCTGGCAAGAACACTGGAGTGGGTTGCCATTTCCTTCTCCAATGCATGAAAGTGAAAAGTGAAAGTGAAGTTGCTCATTTGTGTCTGACTCTTCATGACCCCATGAACTGCAGCCTTCCAGGCTCCTCCATCCATGGGATTTTCCAACCAAGAGTACTGGAGTAGGGTGCCATTGCCTTCTCCGGCGTCTCTCATACCCAATCCTAATTGGACTATAGAGGTGAATGGCTGACTCAGAAGTAAGTTGGGCTGAGCAATCAGATTTTTCTTTCTTGTGAACCTAATACAAAATTGTTGTTTCAGAGTATTTTAACTAGAAGCCTGGATGGATTGCAAATGTGGAGTGGCTATTTTTGCGCCATGTGTTTAACAAAGTAAAGAAAGCTGGCTGATGGAACCCAAGTAGGAAAGAAACAGACCTGAAGAGAAGTATCCCAGGGAGATAGGCCTTTCGCTGCCTGGTTCAGGTGTCACATGACGCCTGGTCCCAGCTTCCTGCCCTTGAGCTCATATCTTCCTTTTCCCTTAGGAAGGTGTCTTTCCTGTGACTAAAGAACCTTGGCTGAGACAAGAAGGGGCTGTTTTCACCTCAGTTTATAGATGATACAACCAAAGAAGAGAAAGATTAACTAAAAAGCTGATTTGTAGCAAAATGGAAATCAACCTGAATTTCTTAACTTTATAACTTTTACTTTTCACATTTCACTTGGTGGCTAGGTATCCAAGGAAAACAAATTCATCTACTTTACTCCTAAAATATTCTGTGACCATTGCCCATCCTGTATTAGGGAAAAGAGAATTATTGTTCAGCTGCTTTGTAACAAAAAGCAGCTGAACAATAATGGAATGGATTACACACTGCCAGACTGGAAACTCAGTAGTAAACTTGGTATCACTATAAGTTTGTTTACTTAAATACTGATACACAAGGGTAGCTTCTTTAAATTCTTGAGGACTAGCCAGCCTTGGAAGTGTTACAATAATTATTAATTGTCTCTAAATAAATGTATGCCACTCTGCACACAGGGCCATCCTCTGTAGGGTTGCCCATGTGGGAAGCAGCCCACCGTAGAGCGGCAGCTGCCCCTGGGAATGTCTGCTTTGTGAATTTCCATCTGAGACTCATGAAAAACCAGCACTTATTTTGTCTGTCATGGCATTTAAATATTTCTGGCCTGTCTCTTCTAGCCAAGGAACGTCTAGATCCCCTGTCTTACCTCAGTGCAGCTGCTCTGGGGAATAACTCCACTTCATTTTTGCAATGACCACCCCCTGTAAGTCCCCCAAATTAATTCTACCATATGACACATAGCCTCCAAATTTAATGAAAATCCACTCAGCCATTATCCATGATATGACAGACAGACTGAAACTTAATTATATTGACATGATTGGAGCTAATGCTATCATATTTTGCTAGGAAAGCCTTCTCTTTAGGAGGGATTACAATTAGCAGTCAGATTTGGAAAAAGCAGCCGTGGCAAGATATCTGTGCAGCCAAATGACATCCATGCCTTCAGGACACCCATCTGGCTCAGGATTGAATGTGGTCTGCATTCATCCAGGTAATCACAATTAGACTTTGGTTTATGACCTTGAAGACGTATTTGATTGCATTTTAGAACAAGAAGAAACTTCTATATTAATATTTAGTGTTATTCTTATAGGAGGCTACGTCAAGTCTTTTTGGTCTTTGAAGCTACTCTAGAAGTGATAATGTAACATTTGTTTCATGGTAGTGGTGTTGTTTAGTCACTGTGTCATATCTGACTCTTTTGTGTCCCCATAGCTGCCAGGCTCCTCTGTCCATGGGATTTCCCAGGCAAGATTACTAGAGTGAGTTGTCATTTCCTTCTCCAGGGAATCTTCCTGACCTAGGGACTGAATCCCAGTCTCCTACATTACAGATGGATTTTTTAATCACTGAGCCACTTGGGAAGCCCTTGTTTCATGGTACCACCACCTTAAATAAGTGGATTTTTATGATCTTGCTCCATCCCCATGCCCAAGAATATGAAAAGTCTGACTATGCGTTAAATAAATATTACACGTAAAAGAAGCATAAATAGCAAAAGGCATTAGTTTTCTGCATCATTTTTCTTCTTCTCACCTCCAACCTTTCTCTTTGTGCTTACAGAAGAAATACTTCAGTCAACATATCACTAATCTATCTTATGCTTTTGTAATATTCTGGGAAGGTTCTTTCTTTTGCTAATGACCTGTCAAAGTCAAAATTAGGGATCCTGTCATTTTGGTACTTGTGTTGGCCTAACTGATTGGGTCCTGTGGAAGAGATGACTGCTGCTGATGGCTCAGGCCAGAGTGTGAAGAAGGAATGGTAAGAGATGTAGTGAGGACTACAGCCATGGCTAGAGGAGCAGGGCTGTGTATCTCGACCATAGTGGAAATAACGAGGATGAAAGAAGAGGACATAGTCATGGAGAGTATTATGAAAATAGAGAAAATGGATACTATAATATTTCTTCTAATCCAGGAGTTGGATATTTTTTTTTCTGCAAAGGGCCAAATAATGAATAGTCTTAGCTTTGTGGGCCAGACAATTTTTGCCACAACTGCTGCACTCTTCTATAAAACAACCATGGACAAAAGTACATGAATGGGTGCGTTTGTGTTCCAGTAAAAATGTACTTTAAAAAATGGTAACTTATTTGGCCTGAAGTCCCTTTAGTGACTTGTTTGTAACATCTGTTGTTAAAAGTAAGCATTAAATTAGTCGGTATGTGGTATATCTGGTTCCAAGCTCTACTCTTAGATTTGTGAAAATTCAGAACACACTTGAGATTCTAAAGATTATTAACTCCCTTGTAAGTTTAGCAATATTTTTCAAAGCTCATTTGTGCTATTATTTTAATATTATTGAAAATGTCCAAATCTATACATATGAAAGCAGATTTGTTTGGTACATAGAGTTAAGCTCAGCACACTTTTCTCCTATGAAAAAAAGGATTTTAATAATAGCACTGTGACCCTAAACCATGAAAAACACAATGCAATTCTGTGCCAGCAGAGAGCCTGACACTCACCATTTTAGGAGATTTTTCAAAGTGTTAGTTTTAGGGGTCTTATCTGCTCTTGAGGAACTGTTGATCACTGGCAACAGCGAAAGCCAGCCAAGGTCAAGTGTGAGGCCATGTGGCCAATGAGTGGAGCAGACACAACAGCAGGTGGCTACTGGCTAATTGACGAGTCCTTTTGCTGTAAGGAGAGACTCACTCAGGTGAACTCAGTTTAACGAAGGTTTATTGTTAAGATTGGGATCACTGCCGTTTGCCTTAATCCGAGACAGAACAGAGAAGGACCCTTGATTGCCTCAGGGGAGACCTAGAACCACAACCCACTGTGGAATCAAGGCTCCTGTGTGGTAGGGCTGTCGTTCACCCCTCCTGTCTTAGAGTTGCAACTATAGTGCAAATCAGTTTCTTCCTGTGTCTCTGCTTCTACTCTCATTGCTAATTAACAAATTATCTTTCTGTATCTTGCTTTCAAATCCCAAAGCAGTTGATTTTAGTGGTCAAAGTAGTGACATATCACAGTGCAGGAGGTGGGTAGCCTCTTCTGGCAATCATACTGCTATTCATCCTTTATTTCCATCTAGTGTCTTTTTACTCCTAACCGCTTTCTAGTCTTCCCGGCAAATGAAAACTCAGTCAGTTGGCCACACTTGATTGCAAGAGATACTGGGAAATGTAACCTACCTGTGTGTTCGGGAAAAAAGGGAAATGGCTTAGTCTCTAAAGAAACAGGAGACAAGGTTCCAGATTATTGTCTCTCTTTTTGCAAGTGCCCTGAACCTGCTTGCATTTGTCTGTCAAAGAGCTTAAGTATGTCAAATCCCTAGGAAAAACAAAATCATTTTATTGGGCTCATTCCTAAAAAAGAAAAAATTGTTACTCATCCGAGATAGAGAATCCAAGATGATAGAATTCTCCTCACTATTAAATGTGAGCTGGCACCTATTTGTATATTCTGAAAAATTTATTGCTACACAGAGAAAAGGCATTTTTTTCTCTATACTTCTGTTTTGAGAGGAACAGCAAGAGTATATAGGAAAAAATGCACAGTGTGGCATCCTCCCAACAGCTAACACTGCCCTGGGTTTTCACAGATCACATCGCACTGTCAGGCCACGTAGCCTAATCCTTGGATCAGAAAACATGGTCTCAGAGGTGTGAGTTCTGAATAAGTATCTTGCAAGAGAATGACTGTCCTCTATGGTTGAGACAGGGCTGCTCTGGTGGCTCAGACAGTAAAGAATATGCCTACAATGCAGGAGACTAAGGTCTGATCCTTGGGTCAGAAAGATCCCCTGGAGAAGGGAATGGCTCCCCACTCCAGTATTCTTGCCTGGAGAATCCCATGGACAGAGGAGCTTGGCGGGCTACAGTCCATGGGGGTCACAGAGTCATATATGACTGAGCTACTAACACTTTGACTTCACATGGTTGAGGCACGAGTTTATAGACTTTGATCCCAGCCTTGCTATTATCCAGCTTGACTTCATGTCTACATTTTTTGCTGGAAAGTTGAGTGTGTGGCTATTTAAAATACATCATTTTAGAGAAACCTCAAGGCTGGTGGTCGTGTTTTCTCAGCGGTGGTGCTGGTGATACTAGGGTGAGAGGTAAGCAGCTCTTTTTGTTATTGTCATGGTCAACTCCAAATTAGGCCTGCTCTTCAGATGGGAGTTTCCTCAGGGGTCAAGTGAGACTGGGTAGACTTTGTATCTGTACAGCACAACCCTGGGCAAGAAGGTTTTGAATAGCACCTCTAACTGTGATGCCCTAGGGGTCTGTGTTGATTTATCATAAAGATGAGTTCTCAGAATGCTGTCCTGAATATGGAGCTGGGGATTGAATGGGAAATGAAGTAAGAAAAAGGGGTAGTGTTATGAAGATTCTATATTCTGGGGAAAACGGTTGTGACTTCAGGTGGTCCTTGACCTGCCTTTTGTTTAGGGCTGTCTTACCCTTCTCCCTACGAGCCTGTGCTGGGTATCCATCACTGACAACTTTTCTGGAGCCTTCTCTTTGACATTTCTTTTTCTTGCACCCCTCTAGATACTCCCCTGGTCTTTTCAAACTACATTGAGGTGTCTATGCCTTTCAAGGACATAGGACATCTAATGAGTGTATCCTCATCTAGAGAAAGGTGCTAACACTCTTTCTGGGGTGTAATAACACATTCTTCAAAGGAGCCTCTGGAAACAAATTTTCATTCTTGACTTTGTGACCCCTTTAAGTTGCTTTACTCAAGACTGTTTGAGGCTCCAGAGCAAGGGATAATGGTCATATGCCAGGCCAGGAGTGGGGCTAATAGAGATTTGAGTAGTCAAGGCCCAATAAATACTTCTCGTACAAAAGTCTCCCACTCTGCAGTTGCAGAGAGCTGATCTTGACGGGGAGTTGCAGCATCCCCAGGACTTAATTGATGTAAGAAATAGCATTACAAGGAATTAATTAGAAGCCCTTGAGTCTTGATAAGCCTTTGTTACAGGCTGTTGTGCCTTTTCCTCATGATGCTGGGAAAAGGATTGAGGAAGGAAAGCATGAAGGATGTTTTACAGGCAGATGTGGAAGAGTCTTTGTAGTCAGTGTTAGTAGAGAGGCCTCTGTGTCATGACAGTCACTCAGGGAAAATGCCAAGACTCCCATGCGACCCAGGCTCTTGAGAAATAAGCACTCCCTGACAAGCCACTTGGTTTAGTTTTAAGAAAATTAGCCTCTTAATTTATATACCATGTCCAGGGACTGGCATCTGAGTTAAGAAGTATTTCACTCTGTAAATAGAGAGATGGAATGGGGGAAGGAACACAGTACCAGGATAAGTTAAGCTCGCCACAAGGCAAGAAACCAGCATGCATGCATGCTAAGTCGCTTCAGTCGTGTCTGACTTTGTGTGACCCTATGGACAGCAGCCCACCAGGCTTCTCTGTCCACGGGATTTTCTAGGCAAGAATACTGGAGTGGGTTGCCGTTTCCTTCTTCCAAGAAACCAGCTGCTGCTGCTGCTGTGTCGCTTCAGTCGTGTCCGATTCTGTGCGACCCCATACATGGCAGCCCACTAGGCTCCTCTGTCTCTGGGATTCTCCAGGCAAGAATACTGGAGTGGGTTGCCATTTCCTTCTCCAATGCATGAAAGTGAAAAGTGAAAGTGAAGTCGCTCAGTCGTGCCCGACTCTTAGCGACCCCATGGACTGCAGCCTACCAGGCTCCTCCATCCATGGGATTTTCCAGGCAAGAGTACTGGAGTGGGGTGCCATTGCCTTCTCCCAAGAAACCAGGAGAAACATTAAAAATCTCCGAGACCCACTCAGTGGAATTTGCGACTCAGTGATGAATCCCAACACTTAGCACTGGCCACCTAGTGGCAGAAGGAGGAACAACATGCTGATTTGTGGGTGCTGTGTCCTGGGAATCTTAATAGTCCTCATTCACAACAGATGATCATAAGAGCTGACTCACTGGAAAAGACCCTGATGCTGGGAAAGATTGAGGGCAAGAGGAGAAGGGGGCGACAGAGGTTGAGAATGTTGGATGGTATCATCAACACAATGGACATGAGTTTGAGCAAACTCCGGGAGATAGTGAGGGACAGGGAAGCCTGGCATGCTGCAGGTTGTGGGGTCGCAAAGAGTCGGACATGACTTAGCAACTGAACAGCAAAGCAACAGAAGCTAATTTTTATAACAATGTCTAAGAGGGAGCCTAAGATATTTTACATCAGAGGAAGATTTTTAGCATGTTAGCAAAATAACTTTTCACTTAAAAATTCATACGTTTCAGGAGTAGACAAGGTTGACAATGAGCATAATTGATTATAGTAACGCCTATGTCTTCAATCCATGTATATATTCAGAGATTTCAATTATCATACTATATTTCAAGTGTCTGTACTGGATACAATTCTTCTGCTAAATCCTACTTTTGATATAACCTGAAAAGAATGCTCTCATGCTGGGAAAATTATCCGTGTGCTGAAATAACTTTCAGCTAGGGCTTGAAAGTTGGGTGACCACCCTGTTTTAAAACTGGGTGATTGTCAAAAAATCAATTATTTATTGTGCAAAGATATTGAGGGGTGTCATATGTATAAATGTATTTCTGAAATTGAAGAAATTATGGACCTTCCTACATACCTTTCAGAAAGTACTGAAGGAACGTAATAGTAACTATTTCTTGAACACCCACAGTGAACTGACTTGTGGCACATCCCAATGAGATATATTGGAAAAGGATAAACAAAGCCCCTCCCCAATCAGAAAGGGACATCTAAGACATGCATGAGATAATGATCAACAATATAACTCATCAAATGGCCTTGACTTTAAGACACCTTACAGAATACACACAATGCCTTGAACCCAAACCAGATTTGAGAGCATATATACTGTCAGTACTTGGTAGCTTCCTAGCAGCACTCTGTTTTTAAGGATTTCCACTCTCAGAGCTCACCATTCCTGCCTCCACCCATCCCTACAGATGTGTACACCACAACCCAACCCCGTCCCACATCGCTTGCTCAGCTTATCTCTTGACTGTGGTCCTGTTCAATCTCTCTGGCTCAGATACCCCAGTAACCTATATTCTTACTTATCCCATGTCCAGATCTTTATTCTTCTTCCCTCCCCACACAACATAAGATCCCATGAAAAAAAAAAATTCTTTTTAATATTAAATTCATGATTTTACTTTTCTTGTTCACTCATCTTTAATACTAGTCCCATAGCGTAATTTATAGATGCCAGATGAGTTCATATGGGAATGTGTGATCATTAAGGGTTTTATATATATATGTATATCATATTTTATATATATAAGGGAAGATTCATTTATATAGGCTGATTTTGCTGGGTTACTGATGTTCTGAGTTTACTTGATCATATGGCAGTTGGAACTAGAAGTGAGTCCCAAGAGTAGAATCTAAGTTAACATTACTCTGGATTCCTGCCAGTTGTACTTCAAAAAACAAAACTTCTTTAGAAAGATCTGCTGATCATAGTTAAAATATTTTAATAATCAAGTCCTGTTGGTTATCCAAGACTCTTTTGTTCTAAGAGAGGTCATTGATCTAGTAACCACCAAACAAAGATGCTAATCAGCCACTGAAATCCACAGCAAGTAAAATGATCATGCATCTTAAATTTCATGAAGAATGAGAATATTTTAGCAATATTGAGTGACAAAGAAAAAAGGAGTTGAAAGCTAAATCACCTTGAAGCTTCAGCTAGCTCATTAGATTCTATGAATGTCATATAAGAGAGAAAAATACTATCAGGTATGGTTGAGACAGAAGACGGCTTTATGGTAGAAATCTATCAGACTCCTTTATTCTGGGACAAAATTCTGAACTTGAGGACTGAGTATTTTCTCTCATGGATGTTGGATTTAAAGGCTATTGTAGCCAAGGATGTTCTCTGTAGCATAAGTCTTGCTGTTTGCACAACCTGCAAATGATCCAAAGCCCAGAGTTATAATTAAGGACCTTGTTACACCATAAAAGATTTTCAAATTTTAATCTATGACAACCCACACAACACTCAGGGCTTAAATACTTTATTGACCAGCCTGGCAGGCTGACTCCTGTGTTGGAGCTGGGAGAGCCTTGCTCCAATTTATCTCTCCCACACTATGTATTTGTAGTCATAAATCTTTTGCTAGGCTCTTTGAACATTAAAAATAGCCCAGCATTGCTGGCTTTTCTTCTAGTGCCACAAGAGCCAAATCAAAGGTGCCAGCCTCCTGTGGTCTTGCCATGTAGTGCTGTGCAGGGCACGTTTACATCTGTCTGGCTCTCCCTGTCCCAGTGTCAAGTCAAACGACAATATTTCCCATTCAGAGTCTGCTCCCTGATCTGGATATTGGAGCTGAGCATCAGCCTGGGCCCAGCTGGTCCTTTGCCAGGCTGCGTCTGTCCCCTTCTCTTAATGATGGCTTTGGGTGGGTGCATCTTCTTTGTTCTGCAGGGGTGCCACTAGAAGGAGCAGAGTCACTGCTGCCACTAAAGCCCGGCCACGGGGTTTCCACTTGGACCACAGACAGAGAGAGGCAGAGCAAGCAGCAAAGCACAGGGAATAGTTTCTGAAGGTGCAAGGGAGAAACAGCTCCAATATTGGCCCCAAAGCAGAGCAGAACTCAGCTATAAGCTAGAGAGAACCCACGGTATGAGCCGGCTTATTTAGAGAAACATTGAACGGTGCCTTTCAATGGAACATTATTTTATAAATATTATTCTTCTCACATGAGACTGTGGTTTGGTTTCAACTTTTAACTCAGTGGTGAGTAGAAAAAAGCCTTATAGGAGTCATCCATCCTACAGAAACTATGGGGGCATTTCTCTGTCTCTTTTATTTTATTCTAAGTTCTTTCTCTGATCTTTTACAAAACCAGCTTCACTGAGGCATAACTGACATTCAGTAAACTGCACATATATACAGTGGACAATTTGCTAAGTTCTTTTTTTATTGTTATTCACCCATGAAGCCATCACTACAATCAAGATAATGAGTATATCCATTACCCCTTACAGCTTCCTCTGCCTTTTGTACTCCCTCCTTCCCACCCTTCCCCATCCCACTCCCATCACCAGGCAACCACTGGTCTGTTTTCTTTTTGTGTTTGTTTGCTTTTTAAATTTTTACAATGCTATGTTGGTTTCTGCCATACAACAACATGAATCCACCATAATTATCCATACAGCCCCTCCCTCCCGAACCTCCCTCCTTCCCCCCATCCTACCCCTCTAAATCATCACAGAGGAGTGCCTGACCAGGCTCCTTGTGCTACACAGCAACTTCTCACCAGCTATCCATCTTACACTTGATAATGTATATATGTTGTTGCTGCCTTCTCCATTTGTCCCACTTCCTCCCTCCCTCACTGTGTTTCTGAATGCCACTGGTCTTAAAAAGTTAAGAAACTTTATTATGAACCAGCTATTCTATTTCCAGGTATTTTCCCAGAAGAAATGAACAAAAGCAAGAATTTGTACACAAATGTCCCTAGCAGCTTTATCAATGATAGCCCCAAACTGAAAACAACTCAGATGTCCATGGACAAGGGTAGTGGATGAATGGATTGTAGTACAGCCACACAGTCAAATGTACTCATCCATGAAGCCAAATGGACTGTTAGTAGGTGATGCAATATGGAGAAATCTAAACTATTTTTGCCAAGGGAAAGAAGCTAAACAAAAAGAGCACATACAGTTTGATGCCATTTATAGAAAAGTCTAGAAAATATAGACATTTGTAGTGAAAGAAAATGGGAATGGAGACCCAGCTGTAGAGAATGGATTTGTGGACACAGTGGGGGAGGGAGAGAGTGGGACAAATAGAGAAGGCAGCAACAACATACCTACACTATCAGATGTAAAGACGGATGGCTGGTGAGAAGTTGCTGTGTAGCCCAGGTAGCACAGTCTGGCACTCTGTGATGACCTAGAGGAATGGGATAGGGGAGGGGAGGGAGGCTAGGAGGGGAGAGGATGTGTGGATAATTATGGCAGATTCGCTTTGTTTTGTGGTAGAAACCAACTCAACATTATAAAAATTTAAAAAAAAACAAGCACAGAAAAAAACAGACCAGTGGTTGCCTGGTGATGGGAGTGGGATGGGAAAGGGTGGGAAGGAGGGAGTACAAAGGGCACAAAGAATCTGTAAGGGGTTAGGAATATACTCATTTCTACAATCTAGTGATGGTTTTATGGGTGAACAACTAAGTAAAAGAACATGGGGAAAACCAGTAGGCCATTAAGGTATAACCTAAATCAAATCCTTTACGATTAAACAGTGGAAGTGACAAATAGATTCAAGGGATTAGATCTGATAGACAGAGTGCCTGAAGAACTATGGACAGAGATTCTTAACACTGTACAGAAGACAGTGATCAAAATCATCCCCAAGAAAAAGAAATGCAAAAAAACTAAATGGCTGTCTGAGGAGGCCTTACAAATAACTGAGAAAAGAAGAGAAGTGAAAGACAAAGGAGGAAAGGAAAGATATACCATCTGAATGCAGAGTTCCAAAGAATAGCAGAGAGATAAGAAAGTCTTCCTCAGTGATCAGTGCAAAGAAACAGTGGATAAGAATAGATTGGGAAAGACTAGAGATCTCTTCAAGAAAATTAGAGATACCAAGGGAACATTTCATGCAAAGATGGGCACAATAAAGGCCAGAGATGGTATGGACCTAACAGAAGCAGAAGATATTAAGAAGAGGTGGGAAGAATACACAGAACTGTACAAAAAAGATCTTAATGACCCAGATAACCGAGATGGTGTGATCATTCACCTAGAGCCAGACATCCTGGAGTGTGAAGTCAGGTATGCCTTAGGAAGCATCACTACGAACAAAGCTAGTAGAAATGATGGAATTCCAGCTGAGCTATTTCATATCCTAAAAGATGATGCTCTGAAAGTGCTGCATTCAGTATGCCAGCACTCAGCAGTGACCACAGGACTGGAAAAGGTCAGTTTTCATTCCAGTCCCAAAGAAGGGCAATACCAAAGAATATTCAAACTACTGCATAATTGCTCTCATCTCACACGCTCACAAAGTAATGCTCAAAATTCTCCAAGCCAGACTTCAACAGTACGTGAACCATGAACTTCCAGATGTTCAAGCTGGATTTAGAAAAGGCAGAGGAACCAGAGATCAAATTGCCAGCATACACTGGATCATCAAAAAAGCAAGAGAATTTCAGAAAAACATCTACTTCTGCTTCATTGACAGCACTAAAGCCTTGACTATGTGGATCACAACAAACTGTGGAAAATTCTTAAAAGAGATAGGGATACCAGACCACTTTACCTGCCTCCTAAGAAACCTGTATGCAGGTCCAGAAGCAACAGTTAGAACAGGACATGGAACAATGGACTGGTTCCAAATTGGGAAAGGAGTACGTCAAAGCTATATTGTCACCATGCTTATTTAACCTATATGCAGAGTACATCATGAGAAATGCTGGACTGGATGAAGCGCAAGGTAGAATCAAGATTGCAGGGAGAAATATCAATAATCTCAAACATGCAGGTGACACCACCCTTATGGCAGAAAGTGAAGAGGAACTAAAGAGCCTCTTGATGAAGGTGAAAGAGGAGACTGAAAAAGCTGGTTTAAAACTCAGCATTCAAAAACTAAGATCATGGCATCTGGTCCCATCACTTCATGGCAAATAGATGGGGTGGGAAACAGTGACAGACTTTATTTTCTTAAGCTCCGGAATCACTGCAGATGGTGATTGCAGCCATGAAATTAAAAGACGCTTGCCCTTTGGAAGAAAAACTATGACAAACCTAGGCAGTGTATTAAAAAGCAGAGACATTATACTTTGCTGACAAAGCTCTATATAGTCTAAGCTATGGTTTTTTTTTAGTAGTCATGTATGTATGTGAGATTTGGACCATAAAGAAGCCTAAACTCTGAAGAACTGATGTTTTTAAACTGTGATGTTGGAGAAGACTCTTGAGAGTCCTCAGACTACAAGGAGATCAAACCAGTCCATCCTAAAGAAAATCAATCCTGAATATTCAATAGAAGGACTGATACTGAAGCTGAAGCTCCAGTACTTTGGCCACCTGATTCAAAGAGCCAATTCATTAGAAAAGACTGTGATGCTGGGAAAGATTGAAGGCAGGAGGAGAAGGGGATGACAGAGGATGAGACGGTTGGATGGCATCACTGACTCAATGGACATGAATTTGAGCAAGCTCCAGAAGATGGTGAAGGACAGGGAAGCCTGGCATGCTGCAGTTCATGGGGTTGCAAAGAGTCAGACACAACTGAGTGACTGATCAGCAACAAACCTTTAGAGAATCTACAAAGCTCTTTTTTTTTAAGAGGCTTTGCATTTACATATATTTCCTCAAGCTGACAGTCTCAGTTTCCCCACATTCTGGCTGATGTATAGTTGTGATCCCTACTGTGGGATGCCTGACCAGCCCACGTGCCTGTCTACATTAAGCATGGTTTCTGGTTTCTGCCCCCAGTTCAAAGAGTCAAAGCTTGGACTGGACAAAGAAGGAAGACACAAGTTATGACACATTAGTGGCCTAACATCAACAGGAACTGTCTGCTTTGTTAGACTTCAGGCGGCTAAAGAACTTTTCCACTGCGGTGGCAGTTGTGGCTGTGTTTGTTGGTAGTGGTGTTAGTGATTTAAGCACTCAGTCATGTCCACCTATTGCAACCCCATGGACTGTAGCCCACCAGGCTCCTCTGTCCATGGGATTTCCCAGGTAAGAGTACTGGAGTGGGGTGCCATTTCCTTCTCCAGGGATCAAATCTGGATCTCCTGCATTGAGGCAGATTATTTACTAACTGAACCCCCAGGGAAGCCATAGAGTAATACATTTAATATGGATTAAAATTCCTGACCATTTTTCTATAAGAAGAAAAGAAATTAGATATATTTTGTCCTTTACTTTATGAAATTCAGGAAGTATTAGTCACACATTGACTAGAACATGATGCTCAGAGATAGAGAAATGTCCTTTAGAGATTTTGGCACCTTTTTGGCGCCAGAACCAGTCTCATGAAAGACAACTGCTCACTTACTGCTGTGCAGCCCGATTCCTAACAGGCAGGTATCAGCCTGTGGCCCAGGGCTTGGAGACCCCTGCTTTAGACTGTTCTTCACTAAGAAAAACATGTTTCAGAGTATGGCCATTTAGCTCGAATGCCCAGGGCAGAAATTCCTCCTACTTCCTCTCTGAATATAAGTGACCATAAACTCAGTGCCTCCTGGAGAGGCCTCTCTCTGAAGTCAAGGGTTTTGTTCCAGATTTTTTTTTTTTTTTTTTTTTAGTGTCATGGGATTTTATTTATTTTTTTTAATTAATTAATTAATTTATTTATTTTTTAATTTTTACTTTACAGTTCTGTATTGGTTTTGGCATAGATTGACATGAATCCACCACAGGTGTACATGCGTTCCCAAACATGAACCCCCCTCCCACCCCCCTCCCCACAACATCTCTCTGGGTCATCCCCACGTATCAGCCCCAAGCGTGCCATATCCTGCATCGGACATAGACTGGCAATTCGATTCTTACATGATATTATACATGTTTCATATAAGAGTTAGTAACTGCTGGCCTGGGAGCATGAAGTAATGCAGAATCAGACAGTCTACATAGCATGGCTCAATTAGAGCAGGTTGACAGTATAGTATGAAGAAACCAGAAAACAGCATCCCTTCTCCTTCTCATATTTTGTGCTCCTTAGATTCATGTAGCCAGGTAATGTCTTAAAGACGCTACTATTTCAAACTCTCAAATCATGTTCCTGGCAGCCAGGTTTGGAATTGAAAGAAGGGAGAAAATGAGAAAGCTAGAGTTGTTTGTTCTTTGTCCATATGCTTTGCAAGTAGGTCTCTGTAAGAGTTTCTTAAAAATATGAATCTCACCACTTCAAAAAAAATGAAATGTGCCTAGATTTCATATATTAAATGAGGAGTCTGATACTTAAGAGGAGATGTGATTTATTCCTGCTTGAGATCATACTGTTAGTAGTGGAGGTGGGCTTGAACACAGGGCTCCTGGAACCTAGGTTATTGCTACTTTCTTATGGCCTGATCTTGTCTTTAATCTCAAGGATAGCAAAATAAAGAAGACCACGCATGGTTAAATCTAAAGCTCATGGTATTCCATCACTTTTATGATATTAGCCAGCCCCTCTTCAGACCATCAAAGGTGAAAGTCGTTCAGTCTTGTCTGACTCTTTGCTACCCCGTGGGCTATACAGTCCATGGAATTCTCCAGGCCAGAATACTGGAGTGGATAGCCTTTCTCTTCTCTAGGCGAGAGTAGAAATATGCCTGAAAATAAGCATACCTTATTTTATTGTGCTTTACTTATTGCGCTTTGCAGAAATTGTTGTTTCTTTTTTTGCAAATTGAAGCTTCATGTTACCATAAGATAACCTGGTCAAGCAATCTATTGATGCCATTTCCCCAACATCTTTTACCCACTTCTTATCTCTGTACCACATTTTGGTTGCAGTAGGAACTGCCAACCCACTCCAAAATTTCCATGGACAGAGGAACCTCATGGGCTACAGTCCATGGGGTCCCAAAGAGTTGGACACAACTGAGTGACTAAGCACACATTTTGGTAATTCTTGGGATCTTTCAAACTTTTTCATGATTATTATATTTGTTATAGTGATCTGTGATCTTTAATGGTACTATTATAATTGTTTTGGGGCTCCATGAACCATGCCTGTATAAGACAGCAAACAATCAATAAATTGTGTGTGTTCTGACTGCTCCACTGACTGGCTTTTGCCTCATCTCTCTCCTTTTCTTGTGGGCCTCCCTATTCCCTGAGACACAGTAGTATTGAAATTAGGCCAATTAATAACCCTACCGTGGCCTCTAAGTGTTCAAGTGAAAGGAGGAGTCACATGTCTCTCACTTTAAATCAAAAACTAGAAATGATTAAACCCAGGGAAGAGGGCATGTTGAAAGTCCAAATAGGCCTAAAGAGAGGCCTGTTGCACCAAACAGCCAAGATGTGAATGCAAAGGAGCATTTCTTGAAGGAAATTAAAAGTACTACTCAAGTGAACACATGAATGATAAGAAAGCAAAATAATCCTATTGCTGGTACGGAGAAAATGTTAGTGGTCTGATAGAAGGTCAGATCAGCCACAACATTCTCTTAAATCAAACCTTAATCTAGTGCAAGGCCCTAACTCTTTTCAATTTTCTGAAGGCTGAGAGAAGTAAGCAAGCTGCAGAAAAAAAGTTTGAAGTGAGCAGAGATTGGTTCATGAGGTTTCAGGAAAGAATTCATCTCCATAACTAAAAAGTACAAAATGAAGCAGCAAGTGCTGCCACAGAAGCTCCAGCAAGTTATCCAGAAGATCTAGCTAAGATGATTAATGAATATTGTTTACACTAGGTGACAGATTGTTATTGGAGCCCAAACAGCCTTATGAAAGAAGATGTCATTTAGCCCTTTCATAACTAGAGAGGAGAAGTCAAGGCCTGGCTTCAAAGCTTCAAGGGGGAAGCTAACACTCTAATACAGCTAGGGGGCTAATTAATACAGCTGATGACTCTAAAGTTGAAGCCAATGCACATTCCAGAACCTTAGGGCCTTTAACGTTTATGTGAAAGCTAATCTGCTTGTGCTCTATAAGTGGAACAGTAAAGTCTAGATGACAACACATCTGTTTACAACACGATTTGCTGAAAAAATTTTAAACAACTGTTGAGACCTACTGCTCAGAAACAAAGACTCCTTTCAAAATGCAATTTCTCATTGATAATGCACCTGGTTACCCAGCTCTGATGGAGATGTACAAAGAGATTGATGCTGTTGTCATGTTTGATAACAAAACATCCATTCTCTAGCCCATGGATCAAGGATTAATTTTACTTTCAAACTGTACTATTTAAGAAATACATGTTGTAAAGCTATAGCTGCTGTATATTCCTGTGATGGATTTGGACAAAGTAAACTGAAAACCTTTTGGAAAGGATTCACCAGTCTAGATGTCACGAAGAACATTCATGATTTATGGAAAGAGGTCAAAATATCAACATTAAGGGTAGTTGGGAAGAAGTCAATTCCAACCCTAATGGACGACTTTGAGGGGTTCAAGACTTAGTAGCGGAAGTAACTGCTGATGCAGTGGAAATAGCAAGAGAAATAGAATTAGAAGTGGAACCTGAAGGTGAGACTGAATTGTTGTAATCTCATGATAAAACTTTAATGCATAAGGAGTTGCTTCTCTTGGATGAACAAAGAAAGTGGGTTTCTGAGATGAAATCTATTCCTGGTGAAGATACTGTGAAGATCATTAAAATGACAAAAAAAGATTTAGACTATTATATAAACTGAGTTGATAAAGCAGTGTGAGGACTTGAGAGGACTAACTACAATTTTGATAGATGTTGCCTTATTTTAAGAAATAGGCACAGCCACCCCTAACTTCAACCATCATTCTGATCAGTCAGTAGCCGTGGCTATTGAGGCAAGACCCTCCACCAGAAAAAGATTGTGAAACTCTAAAGGTTCAGATGATAATTAATATTTTTTAGCAATGAAGTATTTTTAATTAAGGTAATACCTTGTTTTTAAATATAATGGTATTTGTACACTCAATAGACTGTAGTATATTGTAAACATAACTTTTACATGCACTATAAAACCAAAAGACTCATTTGACTTGCTTTATTGTGATATGTACTGTATTGCTGTCATCTGGAACTGAACTTGCAGTATCTGCAAGGTCAGCCTGTGCCCTATAGGAGCCTCCTTAGTTGTATCCCAACCTCGTCACTCACACATTGATTTAAACAAGATTTGTCCAAAATATGAGCAAAACACTGGCTAAAACACGTTTTGCAGAGTTCTGTATGTAACTCATTAAGATATTTACATATTATTTAATATGCATATCTTGTTAGCTATTAATTGATGTTATCATTAAAATTATATCTTTTTTATTTTTATACAATTTTATATGTATGTATTTGGCTGTGTTGGGTCTTAGATGCAGCCTGTGGGATCCTCCTTGCATCATGTGGGATCACTCGCTGCAGTGCACGGACTCTGTAGTTAGGGTGTGGGCTCAGTAGTTATGGTACACGGGGCTGAGTTGCTCCATGGCATGTGGGATCTTAGTTCCCCACATGCATGTCATGAGCTCAGTCAGGGCCAATTCTTTGGGAACCCATGGACTGTAGCCCACCAGGCTCCTCTGTCCATGGGATTTTCCAGGCAAGAATACTGGAGTAGGTTGCCATTTCTCCCTCCAGGGGACCTTCCTGACCCAGGGATTGAACCTGTGTTTTTGTAAGTCTCCTGCATCGCAGGCAGATTCTTTACCCGCTGAACCACTAGTTCCTTGACCAGGGATCAAGCTCACATTCCCCACATTGCAAGGTGGATTCTTAACTCCTAGATGAACAGGGAAGCCCCTCAAATTATGTATTCTTAAAGTTCTAAGATGAAGTTCAGACCACAGGTACACAAAGCCATTTTAAATAAATATCCACAGAAAAAAGCATATACAAAGGGAATGAATATTTGTTGTCAGGCACTCTGCTAAAATTATTTCATAACTTACCTCCTGTAATCTGCTTTTTAATTATATGCTATATATATGATTATTTTCACTCTGCAAACAAACAGCAACAACAATAAAAAATGTTCCCAAAGTCCCAAATCTAGGTGATGATTTTGTCCCAGGTCTAACTTTGAGGCTCTGTCCAGTGCCCATAACAACAGTTTTAGATATCTGTTGTTAACAGTTGGGAAATAGTGACAGAAAGGCAGAAGTCAGAGTTCTGTATCTAAAACATTGATTCTCATTACCATCTTTCTAAATTCCATATATATGTGTTAGTATACTGTATTGGTGTTTTTCTTTCTGGCTTACTTCACTCTGTATAATCGGCTCCAGTTTCATCCACCTCATTAGAACTGATTCAAATGTATTCTTTTTGATGGCTGAGTAATACTCCATTGTGTATATGTACCACAGCTTTTTCATCCATTCATCTGCTGATGGACATCTAGGTTGCTTCCATGTCAGCACCAATACAGTATACTAACACATATATATGGGATTTAGAAAGATGGTAACAATAACCCTTTTGCTGTATGCGAGACAGCAAAAGAGACACAGATGTACAGAACAGACTTTTTGACTCTGTGGGAGAGGGAGAGGGCAGGATGATTTGGGAGATGGCATTGAAACATGTATAATATCATATAAGAAACGAATCGCCAGTCTAGGTTCGATGCAGGATACAGGATGCTTGGGGCTGGTGCACTGGGATGACCCAGAGGGATGGTATGGGGAGGGAGGTGGGAGGGGGTTCAGGAGTGGGAACTTATGTACACCCGTGGCAGATTCATGTTGATGTATGGCAAAAACAATACAGTATTGTAAAGTAAAAAAAAAAAAATTAATTAATTTAAAAATTAAAACGTTGATTCTCCCTCTTTGGTCAGCAGTCTCCACGATGAACTCTCCTTGAGCTTATTGTCCCAGAGCTTCAGGACTAGACAGGATGGGATGTTACAGAATGAAACAGAGTTGGACCCAAGAAGGCCTAGGGGTCACTGGATTTTTAGCTCTGGGCCTTAACTATGCCAGGAAATATAGAACCAATAGCTCTCAACACAGTGCTCAGAGGGAAGTCTTATGTGTTCTTGTCATTTCCTCATCACATCTGCACGTCAACAGGGAAATCTTCACAGAGAACCTAGCATGCTTATAGTGGAAGCTGGATGAAGACTCAGCCTGCCCCTAAAACTAGCTTCTGTGCATCTCTGCAGAGATGAAAACAAACAGAAAATTAGAAAGTGCACAAAAGGATTTTCCACATTGCTGAGTGTTCACACTTGAGTTCCCCTTTTTGAATTCATTATCTTAGGGCAGCATTTGGTTTCAAAAGCCAAGGCAGCTGAGCTGAAAATGTGTGCTGTTATTGCTTGAAGCTGCTGGGAATAGCCTGCAAAGGTTGTGGTGTTCAGAACAAGCTTTATCTTTGCAAATGCTTTGTCAACAAACTCTGCCTCTTATTTTCACCATTGCCAAGTGTGGAACTCTATATTAAATCTTCATTTAGGGCCCATTCGTGACCATTCCTTTTAATATCCTGTTTATTTGGAAAGCTCAGTTTATCTGAAGATGATTTTAAGTACTTCTTAACTTGTATCGCTTGCATTTTCACATCCTCTAATCGCAAGGATTTTAATCTTGGGGGAATATCTAGAGAGCACCCACAGAGAATCCATACCTGCCCCCTGTTCTGTGGGGTTCTTTCCTCAGAGTCCCACAAACATGTCATTTCACTTCTATACCCTGTGCCTTTACTCACATATTTGTTCCTTTCTCCATCCCAGTCCTACCTGTCATTTAGGAATGTCCGAGTTCCCACTCTTTCTCTAAAACTTGTGAAACCACCAAAGCCTGAGAAACCTCTTTCCCCTAACTCTCTCTGTCAGTTGCTTTCTGTTATGTTAATCCAACGGCTAATCAGATGCTTTATGATATTTCTTCTATTTTTTTATCTTGACTAGCAATTTAAAGTTGTTACCACTATTTAACATTTTACCTGTTTACATCTGGCCTTTGGAAGAAAAACAGACACTCCTTCAGATCAGGGGCTCTGTGTCCTTCCGTTTGATATCCGCCACTGCACCGAATGTTTGCTTTCCTACTAAATGGACTTTATGAAAGGATTTCTGACCTGATTGATCAATTAATGGATAAAAGTATTTGATTAAGTTATCAATTGCTAAAGGTGAGGAGTACACTTGAACTCATTTCTTCCCTTTTCTTCGTAGCTGTCCCACAACTGTCTAAATGATATACTGGCTAGTGAGCTGATTTCAAGCTGCAGTTTATGGGATACACTCAGAATATTTTGTTTAGAGGGATTAGGAAGTAAAGTAATTTGGGAAAAGCAGGAATAAATTGCTGTTAACTGCTATTGTTTGCAATTTGCTCCTGAAAGTCGCAAGGTAAATTTTAGTGCACGTATATAATACAATTGTATTGATTGAACTGTCGTTTCCAAAGTTATTGGTGCAATTAAATTGACCTTTTGCCAGCACAGAAATAACTTGTTTAATAAAGACTGAACAAATTAACTGAGCATAACTTTCCAACAGAAGATAAGCAGAACATTGGTTGTAAGGGTTTTGTAAAAATCTGCAAAGGCAAAGTATGGGCCCGTTGAATAGCTTTGTGCCTAAAAGAATAAAGAGTTCTGAAGAAGCCAAAGCTATAAATTAGGTGACTGTGATGCCATAATGCCAAAAGACATAATGTAAGTGTGGTGTTGCTCTCTGAATCTCACCAAGCATTGAGGAATCTATCTGTGTGCATTATGCTTGATACTCGATGCCAAATCCCTCTGCAAACAGTAAGGGGTCGTATATGGTAAAGAGTAAGTTGTAGATATAAACAGCTGTAAACAGTAAGTGCTAGATGTAAACAGTTGTGAACAGTAAACAAGAGATGATGAGACTACTGAGACCCTGAAACACTAGGTTATCTAAGAGGAGAACCAAGTCCTCTGGAACCTTCTTATGTGGTCTGAAACACATTTCCACTTATTTCCACACACGATCTTACATTTCATGTGGGAAATATTCCACTGTGAGCATCTCTTCTTTGAGAGTACATCACTTAGTGTGTCCCACTCTGTGCCTGGCACCCTTACCAGGAGGGACAAAGACACAGAAGGTAGTGCCATTACCTGCGACACACTTACACTTTGCGTTACCGCTTGAAATACACATTCTATTCAAATCTATGAGTCTCCCCGATCTGAATCTCCTGTAAGTATGTATTAAAATGCACAGCTCCTCCCCAGCCTATTGAATCATCAAAATCTCTGGAGGTGGAAAGGCTGGAAATTCAGAATCTACATTTTATTGGGGAACTTAAGTGATTCTTACACAACCAAAAAGTGGGAACTGTTCTAAAGAGGGTGATTGGTTTGGTCCATGACTAGAGAAAGCACAAAATAGATTGAATGTGTTTCATTTTATGAGAAGGCTATTCAGGGGTGGCCCAAGAAGAGGCAGAAAGAGAGACTGAGGCAAACAAAGTTTATTAGATTCAAGGATCCTAGAGACAGGAGACACAGCATCCCACATGGGGCCACCCGGGGAGGAGGCCAAGGTGATCAGGAAGACAGGAGCAAGGGGAAGATTTAGGCCAGAGCCTTTACTGGAGCTTCTAGAGAAAGGGAAGCAGGGCAGGTAAAAAGTTTGGGATAGGCTAAATTTAATAATTTGGGTGGCTTTAGGCCATAGGAATGGTCTCAAGAACCTGGTCCAGTATGATTTAAGGCAGAGGAGTGTTGCCTGCTAGGGTACCTGGTCAAAGTTATGCTTTTTCCAGTGGTCATGTACAGATGTGAGAGTTGAACAGTAAAAAGGCTGAGTGCCGAAGTATTGATACTTTCAAACTGTGGTGCTAGAGAAGACTCTTGAGTCCCTTGGCCTGCAAAGAGATCAAATCAGTCAATCCGAAAGGAAGTCAACCCTGCATATTCATTGGAAGGACTGATACTGAAGCTCTAATACTTTGGCCACCTGATGTGAAGAACTGACTCACCGGAAAAGACCCTGATGGTGGGAAAAATTGAGGGCAGGAGGAGAAGGGAATGACAGAAGATGAGATGGTTGGATGGCATCACGGACTCAATGGCCATGAGTTTGAGCGAACTCCAGCAGATAGTGAAGAACAGGGAATATTGGCGTGCTGCAGTTCATGGGGTTGCAAAGAGTCAGGACTTAGTGACTGAACAGCAACAATAAGCATTCCTGGGCCAGAAAGAAAAGGTGTGGCTCTGGATAGCATAGCTGCATATCAAAGCCTTGCTTCTAGAGAGATCTTTGGCTATCTCTTCCTGGCTAGCTCAAACAGTAAACAATCTACCCACAGTGTGGGAGAACTGGGTTTGATCCCTGGGTCAGGAAGATCCCCTGGAGAAGGGCATGGCAACCCACTCCAGTATTCTTGCCTGGAGAATCCCTTGGACAGAGGAGCCTGGCAGGCTACAGTCTATGGGGTTGCAGAGTCACACACAACTGAGCGACTAACACTGTCACTTTCACAAAAATTAACTAGCTCTGGGAGGAGCAGTCTCTCCCCAGCTAAAGCATTTTCTTTAAGATATCAAAATACCAAATATTAAATAAATAAATGAAATATTTAAAACATATATTCTATGGGCACGATGACACTTGTCTACAGGCTTGTGAATCTGTGAGTGGAATGAGGAGTTACCCCAAGGGAGATAAATATAGGAAGCAAAAAATTTAAGGTAGGCCAGATAGCATAATAACTTAAATACCCACTACTATTGCTTAGATTTGAGGCATGAAATTAGTCTGTGCTCTGTGAGAAAGAAATACAGATTTTTAAAATATGTTGTTATATGTGGTATATGTATTAAGAGAAAAGAGGAGACCAGGGATTGGAGCCTGGAAAACAGGCTCCAATTTGAAGGGACAGGTTGAGG